>NC_092129.1:64706620-65324954 GCF_043159975.1 Macaca nemestrina | reverse complement strand
TCTAGTTCTTTTAATTGTGATGTTAGAGTGTCAATTTTAGATCTTTCCTGCTTTCTCTTGTGGGCATTTAGTGCCATAAATTTCCCTCTACACACTGCTTTAAATGTGCCCCAGAGATTCTGGTATGTTGTATCTTTGTTCTCATTGGTTTCAAAGAACATCTTTATTTCTGCCTTCATTTCGTTATGTACCCAGTAGTCATTCAGGAGCAGGTTGTTCAGTTTCCATGTAGTTGAGCGGTTTTGATTGAGTTTCTTAGTCCTGAGTTCTAGATTGATTGCACTGTGGTCTGAGAGACAGTTTGTTATAATTTCTGTTCTTGTACTTTTGCTGAGGAGTGCTTTACTTCCAATTACGTGGTCGATTTTGGAGTAAGTACGATGTGGTGCTGAGAAGAATGTATATTCTGTTGATTTGGGCTGGAGAGTTCTATAGATGTCTATTAGGTCTGCTTGCTGCAGAGATGAGTTCAATTCCTGGATATCCTTGTTAACTTTCTGTCTCGTTGATCTGTCTAATGTTGACAGTGGAGTGTTGAAGTCTCCCATTATTATTGTATGGGAGTCTAAGTCTCTTTGTAAGTCTCTAAGGACTTGCTTTATGAATCTGGGTGCTCCCGTATTGGGTGCATATATATTTAGGATAGTTAGCTCTTCCTGTTGAATTGATCCCTTTACCATTATGTAATGGCCTTCTTTGTCTCTTTTGATCTTTGATGGTTTAAAGTCTGTTTTATCAGAGACTAGTATTGCAACCCCCGCTTTTTTTTGTTCTCCATTTGCTTGGTAAATCTTCCTCCATCCCTTTATTTTGAGCCTATGTATGTCTCTGCGTGTGAGATGGGTCTCCTGAATACAGCAGACTGATGGGTCTTGACTCTTTATCCAGTTTGCCAGTCTGTGTCTTTTAATTGGAGCATTTAGTCCATTTACATTTAAGGTTAAGATTGTTATGTGTGAACTTGATCCTGCCATTATGATATTAACTGGTTATTTTGCTCATTAGTTGATGCAGTTTCTTCCTAGCCTCGATGGTCTTTACATTTTGGCATGTTTTTGCAATGGCTGGTACCGGTTGTTCCTTTCCATGTTTAGTGCTTCCTTCAGGGTCTCTTGTAAGGCAGGCCTAGTGGTGACAAAATCTCTAAGCATTTGCTTATCTGTAAAGGATTTTATTTCTCCTTCACTTATGAAACTTAGTTTGGCTGGATATGAAATTCTGGGTTTAAAATTCTTTTCTTTAAGAATGTTGAATATTGGCCCCCACTCTCTTCTGGCTTGGAGAGTTTCTGCCGAGAGATCTGCTGTTATTCTGATGGGCTTCCCTTTGTGGGTAACCCGACCTTTCTCTCTGGCTGCCCTTAAGATTTTTTCCTTCATTTCAACTTTGGTGAATCTGGCAATTATGTGTCTTGGAGTTGCTCTTCTCGAGGAGTATCTTTGTGGCGTTCTCTGTATTTCCTGGATTTGAATGTCGGCCTGCCCTACTAGGTTGGGGAAGTTCTCCTGGATGATATCCTGAAGAGTGTTTTCCAACTTGGTTCCATTTTCCCCCTCACTTTCAGGCACCCCAATCAGACGTAGATTTGGTCTTTTTACATAATCCCATACTTCTTGCAGGCTTTGTTCATTTCTTTTTCTTCTTTTTTCTTTTGGTTTCTCTTCTCGCTTCATTTCATTCATTTGATCCTCAATCGCAGATACTCTTTCTTCCAGTTGATCGAGTCGGTTACTGAAGCTTGTGCATTTGTCACGTATTTCTCGTGTCATGGTTTTCATCTCTTTCATTTCGTTTATGACCTTCTCTGCATTAATTACTCTAGCCATCAATTCTTCCACTTTTTTTTTAAAATTTTTAGTTTCTTCGCGCTGGGTACGTAATTCCTCCTTTAGCTCTGAGAAATTTGATGGACTGAAGCCTTCTTCTCTCATCTCGTCAAAGTCATTCTCCGTCCAGCTTTGATCTGTTGCTGGCGATGAGCTGCGCTCCTTTGCCGGGGGAGATGCGCTCTTATTTTTGGAATTTCCAGCTTTTCTGCCCTGCTTTTTCCCCATCTTTGTGGTTTTATCTGCCTCTGGTCTTTGATGATGGTGATGTACTGATGGGGTTTTGGTGTAGGTGTCCTTCCTGTTTGATAGTTTTCCTTCTAACAGTCAGGACCCTCAGCTGTAGGTCTGTTGGAGATTGCTTGAGGTCCACTCCAGACCCTGTTTGCCTGGGTATCAGCAGCAGAGGCTGCAGAAGATAGAATATTTCTCAACAGCGAGTGTACCTGTCTGATTCTTGCTTTGGAAGCTTCCTCTCAGGGGTGTACTCCACCCTGTGAGGTGTGGGGTGTCAGACTGCCCCTAGTGGGGGATGTCTCTCAGTTAGGCTACTCAGGGGTCAGGGACCCACTTGAGCAGGGAGTCTGTCCCTTCTCAGATCTCAACCTCCATGTTGGGAGATCCACTGCTCTCTTCAAAGCTGTCAGACAGAGTCGTTTGCGTCTGCAGAGGTTTCGGCTGTGTTTGTTATTGCCCTGTCCCCAGAGGTGGAGTCTACAGAGACAGGCAGGTTTCCTTGAGCTGCTGTGAGCTCCACCCAGTTCGAGCTTCCCAGCAGCTTTGTTTACCTACTTAAGCCTCAGCAATGGCGGGCGCCCCTCCCCCAGCCTCGCTGCTGCCTTGCTGGTAGATCACAGACTGCTGTGCTAGCAATGAGGGAGGCTCCGTGGGTGTGGGACCCTCCCGGCCAGGTGTGGGATATGATCTCCTGGTGTGCCTGTTTGCTTAAAGCGCAGTATTGGGGTGGGAGTTACCCGATTTTCCAGGTGTTGTGTGTCTCAGTTCCCCTGGCTAGGAAAAGGGATTCCCTTCCCCCTTGCGCTTCCCAGGTGAGGCAATGCCTCGCCCTGCTTCAGCTCTCGCTGGTCGGGTTGCAGCAGCTGACCAGCACGGATCATCTGGCACTCCCCAGTGAGATGAACCCAGTACCTCAGTTGAAAATGCAGAAATCACCGGTCTTCTGTGTCGCTCGCGCTGGGAGTTGGAGACTGGAGCTGTTCCTATTGGGCCATCTTCTAACAACATATTCGCAAGTATCTTTTTTAAATAATTGTTTCATTAACAAAATTCAATCTTGAGAGGTTGTAGGTTTCCAGGAATTTATCAATTTCCTCTAGGTTTTCTAGTTTGTGTGTAGATATACTTACAGTAGTCTCTGATGATCTTTTCTATTTCTGTAGTATCAGTTGTCACAGAGTCTCTAATGATCTTTTCTATTTCTGTAGTATCAGTTGTAATGTCACCTTTATCATTTCTAATTGTGCTTATTTAAATCTTCTTTTTGTTCAGTCTAGCTAGTGATCTATCGATTTTGTTTATTATTTCAAAAAACTGAATTTTTGTTTTGATCCTGTGTATTGGTTTTTGTGCTTTTGTTGGTATGCTGAACAGACCAATATTGAAGGTATATAATAATTGTTATAGTTTGAACGCTTGTCATCTCCAAAATTCATGTTGAAACTTAATCCCCAAAGTGTTAGTATTGAGAGATGGGCCTTTAAGAGGTGATTCATGGATTAATGTATTAATGAGCTATCACAGGAGTGGGACTGGTGGTTTATAAGAAGAGGAAGAGAGGCCTGGACTAGCATGCTCAGCTCCCTTGCTATGTGATGTCCTTCACTACCACAGGACCCCGCAGAGAGTCCTCGCTAACAAGAAGACCCGAACCAGATGCAGCCCCTTGACCCCGGACTTCCCAGACTCCAGAATTGTAAGAAATATTTTTTTTCTTGTAAATTACCCAGTTTGGGGTATTTTGTTATAAGCCAGAAGAAAATGGACTAAGATACTAATTCTGTTTTAGAAATACTGAGTTCCTACATTAAAAGTGACACTTAAAACAAAGGTTAGAGAAGAATTAACCAGCCATGACATATTGGATATTTCACTTACAACATGGGGGCTGGGAAGGGAATGAAACATTGCATCTAAGTACCTAACGGGATCTGACTAAAATTTTTTCTCTAACATAAGCAACCTGAGTGGGTGACACTTATAGACAACTTCATTTGACAGATGATATTTCTTTTTACCTTCAAGTTCATGATTAACCTTGATTTTAAAAGAACAAGAGGGCTTTAAACATGTACTTACAAATATGTCATTTAGTAAAGGTTAAAAGACAGACTCTCATTATATGCAGTTCCAAAAATATCACTATTAGAGGTAGTCATTTGGAAGCTTGTCCAACTCATTAATGAGAAAAGAAGGTATTAACTTCTCTTATTTCTCTATTGATTTCATTTATTGCATGGTGCATTAAAGGAGAAAATAAACATTCAGTTGTCTTCTCTGAATTACAAGTACAGCATTTGGGTGCTGATATTTCAGTGGTAGTTCATGTCCATTAATGTCCACAGCTTTGAAGAGAAGTTATCACATCAGACTCTGTCTGCACTCACAAGTCAGGACAGCAATAAATAACAATGAATTAAAGGAGCTAGGTATAGTAATGGATTCCATGTACTCAGAATTCAGCTTAGCTCATTCCATCTAGAGCTATCTTGAAATATACATGAAGTAAATTCATCTTTAGGGACTTTCATTAAGCTGTGAAATACCTGAAAAGTCTGCTACAGAGTGAAGTATTTATTTCATGCTCCCTTTGTAGTAAAAATATAGAGTGGAAAAAAATGAATGTTTTAATATATAAATGCATGAAAATTATTTGAATATATTAAACTTAGCATTGATTCAGCAATCAGCCTTAATCTTTTTTTAGGGGAGGGGGCAGGGACAGAGTCTTGCTCTGTCGCCCAGGCCAGAGTGCAGTGGCACCATCTCTGCTCACTGCAACATCCACCTCCTAGGTTCTGGGTTCAAGCGATTCTCCTGCTTCAGCCTCCTGAGTAGCTGGGACTACAGGTGCATGCCACCACGCCTGGCTAATTTTTGTATTTTTAGTAGAGGCGGGGTCTCACCATGTTGGCCAAGATGGTCTCAATCTCCTGACCTCATGATCCACCCGCCTCAGCCTCCCAAAGTGCTGGGATTACAGGTGTAAGCCACCATGCCTGGCCCAATCAACCTTAATCTTATACTGAAATCCTTTGTTAAATGTTTGAACATAAGCTGATTTTGGGGTAGCAGTGACCATTACTTGAGTAATGGTCAGGTATAATGACACTATATTACTAAGTATATAATGTCATATACTTAGCATTGTATGTACCTGAGGAGTGACTGACATATGTATCCTGTCATCAAATTTCTATTTTAACCATAACTGCTTTCTGTATAAGGTCAATTACTGCACATATTCTACATTGTTAGCAATGTATATTGAATTTATCATTAAATCATCATCCTGGTAAACAGGATTGGATAGAAATATTCTCAGGTGGTACCATACAAACAGTCTAGAGTATATATTATTCAATTTTTAAAGGTGTTATGCTATGAAAAACTAGATTCTACTCCAAGCTATTAAAATTATTCTGAGTCACCAGCACAAGAGTACTGTAGTACTTTATAGCACAAAATTTCTATAAGAGAAAAGTTTTTGGAGGTTATCTAAAAGCTTATAATGAATAAAATAAAGAAATCCACAGATATTGTTCTTTAACCCCAGAAGACAAATGAAACAGTGTGTTGAATTAAAATTGAAGCAAGAGTCCACTAACATTATTAAAAGACTTTATCTAAAACACTTGCTTTATTCCTTCAAAGTTTTGTAGGCTCCCATGTCACAATTTAACAGCATGACTGATGATATACCAAAGACTCAAAATCAAAGTTTTTATAAAGGGAGGGAAATGGCAGCTATAAATTTACTGTGGTTCAAAAAATTCAGCAAAATAATTATACCATTAAAATATAGCATTATACGTTATCTTGGAGTGAATAGACTCATAATTTATTCAAATTATAATATATAAACTAATCCTCTAGGGCATATTTAGCAGTGGAAAGATTGAAAGATAATGGATTTGATTTGGAAAATGCTGATGGGCTTGTGGAAAAATACTAGGTGGTGTTCAAGTGACTTTTCAGAGGCAGCAGATTGAATAACTAATACACAAAAAGTATCAGCAATACTTTATATGTAACTCTAAACTCTATCATCCATACTTATACTTCCTTCTCCTCCTTCCACATATACACATTACTTGATGAATTAGAAATAAGAAGCATCATGCTGTTATATGCTCATTTTTCAAAACAGAAATCTATGTAGAAGAAATAGGTAGTTGATATGATTTTATATGTATATTAAGCCTGTTCTTTAAATTGCACAGTTATCTATTCTTAATGACTACAGTGAGCAACAAGAAATTCAACCATGCAAATGTAGATGGACATTTTTACTGAGCTGATAATTCCAGGTATTTATCTTAAAGAAGTTAACTGATATTAAATAAACTGGTATATGCAAAATCGAAAAAGCACAAAATCATTAATGTCATTAAATGTAATAAAATGTAAGATAATTCAA
This sequence comes from Macaca nemestrina, assembly GCF_043159975.1. Lineage (NCBI taxonomy): Eukaryota > Metazoa > Chordata > Mammalia > Primates > Cercopithecidae > Macaca > Macaca nemestrina. Next base: position 65,318,471 of record NC_092129.1, on the reverse strand, counting down.
ACCAGTTATTTTGATAAAGCATCATGTTCCAAATGGGAATTCTCCTTTTCAGTATAGTGTAGCAAACAGAGTGACCAGTGTAAAATGAATTGTCAACTATAATACATTGCCATAATATGTAAACTTTATCTAAAAAGCTAAAGTTGGCCTTGACCAATATTCCCAATTCAGTCCTCTACAATTGCCATCAGGAATTTGGTATGTATCTTTCCAAATGGCTTATAAAGCCTTTAAATTCTTATACATGTTTTTATATAAATGTTATTATACTGCTGCATAGTATCTCCTAGTATGGATATGTAATTGCTCACTTTATTTCTCCCCTATACATGAGCATTTAGTTCTAAGTTTTAGTTTTGCATGAGGTATATACGAGCAATGCTGCAGTGAACAGATTTCTCTATCCTCTATTCTCTATTCTTGTACACACAGACATTTATGTAGGGTTGACAGTAAGGGCAAATACATATAAAAAATAAGAGGCTTAAGTCTCTCTGGTGACAATAAGAAAAGAGATTCTCTCAGCTGCCCATCCCAACCCTCACTCACCCTTTTCTGAGAATATCTACATAAGAACCTTTCAAGTTATTTGTCTCTTTGAAATGCATGCACATCTTTTAAAAAACTAAATTACCCTCTCTCTAGCTTTCTCTGGAATCTGGGAGTATCATCTCTTTGAAATGTAGGAAGACAGTGACCCTATCTCCCAGTTTCTGTAGGAGGTTAGGAGCCTAACTTTGCTGGGCACCTGGCACCAAGTTGCAAATCTACTACCTGGCATAAAGATATAAGAAGTTGAGTTTTCCTTTAGATAAAGCCAATTGGCTAACACAGATCATCATCTCAATTACCAAGTGAATTTAAAATGAACTCTATAGAAAAAGACTGTTATTTGATTAAGCACTAGATTAGCTTGACAACATATATGTAATGTATTGAATCTGTGTGTCATTAAAAGAGTAAGATTTCCATCTTTGCAGTGTCTTAACAGTATTTCCTGTAGTGCATATCACATTCTAGTTTAGTACTTATTCAATAATAAAACCACTTCCTTTCTATTCTGTCTTTGTAAAGAAGTTTTATGTATTGGAAAGGGATTTTATTTTTAATTCTATTTCCCCATAGTAACAGTTCCTCTTCTTGGCAAGACATGCACTAAGAGTGAAAACCGAATAGCAATTTTGCAGGGAATCTTGGTAGTAATTATTAAAATAAATTTAGTCTAATGGTAGATTATGAATACCTATTTTTCTATATATGTTCACAAATATCAGAGATATAATCAATCTTATACATTCTTTGTGAATCTAATAACATCTTACTTTATTGAGTTCTTAAAACGTTTCCTAAGACTTGCCTCTTCTATAAAGTACTTGTTCTACATGTTTTATCTGTTTTCTTAACACCCCTTCTTAGCCCTCACAAACTTAAGTAGGTTACAAATATTTTGTCTGTTGCTTGTTATAATTTTGTTTATATCATCTTGCTATACCAAATATTTTGTTGTAATCAAACGTATCTATCTTTTCCGCCTTGCTTCCAGCATGTGATAATTTAGGATTTTCTTAGCCCAATATCAATTTTTTCCCATCTATGCTATTTTTTTTGTAGCTTTATTTCTTGTTTTTACATTTATGCTATTTTCCATATTGTATCATTTTGGGAAGCAGTGAGATAGAAATGTGATTTTTTTATTCCAAATGGCTAGCCAGCTTTAGCAACAATATTTGTAGATTGGTCCAGCCTATCAGAACCCTTTAGCTTCTGTTTTCTTCAGTGGATTGAAGCAAATTTATACTGTCTGTCCATGGTTAAAGATATGCAGGCTTTTTTTTTTTTTTTTTTTTTTTTTAAGATCAAGTCTTGCACTGTCACCCAGGCTGGAGTGCAGTGGCGTGATCTTGGCTCACTACAAGCTCCAGATATTCAGGCTTTTTAATAACAATGATTTACAAATGGGATTAAAAGTGCTATAATTTAATAGTGTTCATGTTTTGAATAATACGATAGATTTCAAACTGAATAATACTGTAACTACTGGTATTTTCTCTAGGAGGTTTTCCAAAATGAACATCAGATTTTTTGTAAAAGCAGATTTCTGAGTCTCATCCCTACAAAACTAAGTAAGTCTGAAGTAAGGCTCACAATTTTTCAGTAAGCAAATTGGATGCTTTTATGTACATATTTCAGGAAACCAAACAACATTTTGAAAAGTCACAGCTTATGATAACAATCACTTTTAGAAAACTTATTGAGTTACATACATATGCATATATATGTACTTTATAAATATACATACATGTACATATGTATTTTATGTATGTATATATAGTATATATGCATACATAAAAATGCATATACATGTATACATACATATGCATCACATATATGTGTATATACATATTACACAGGTATATGTACACATTACACATATGTATATGTACATATTTATACATACAAATTTATACATATATACACACATTTATATATACACATATTTTTATATATGTATTGTATATACATATATGTACATATTTATATGTACATATGTGTAAGTGAGAGGTGACAGTGTGCTGGCAGCCCTTGCTCTCTGCACCTCTTCTCAGCGCCTCCTCAGCTTCCGGCCTCCGCCTCCACTCTGGCGGTGCTTGAAGAGCCCTTCAGCCCGCCACTGCAAGCGTGGGAGCCCCCCTCTGGGCTGGCTGAGGCCAGAGCCTCCTCCCTCTGCTTGCCTGAGGTGTGGAGGGAGAGGCGCGGTCAGGAACCGGGGCTACCTGGGCAGGATCCAGGGCTGCGCGCCAGGCTCCCGGGCCAGAGTGAGTTCCAGCAGGCGCGGGCGCAGGCGGCACGGCCCCGCACACTGAGCAGCCAGTCGGCGCCGCAGGCCCAGGGCAGTGAGGGGCTTAGCACCGGGGCCAGCAGCTGCGGAGGTTGCCCTGGGTCCCCCAGCAGTGCCCGGCCGGCGCTGCACTCAAATTCTCGCCAGGTTTAGCTGCTTCCCCGTGGGGCAGGGCTTGGGACCTGCAGCCCGCCATGTCTCCGAGCTCCTCACCTGCAGTGGGCTCCCGCGCGGCCTGAGCCTCTGCGACCGCCGCTGCCCTCTGCTCCATGACGCCCAGTCCCATCTACAGCCCAAGGGCTGAAGAGCGCAGGCGAGGCTAGGGACTGGCGGGCAGCTCCGCCTGCAGCCCTGGTACAGCATCCACTGGGTGAAGTCAGCTGGGCTCCTGAACTGGATGGGAACTTGGAGAACTTTTATACCTAGCTGGAGGATCGTATGTGCACCAATCAGCACTCTGTATCTCGCTAACCTAGTGGAGACTTGGAGGACTAGCACTTTGTGACTCTGCCTAGCTCAAGGATTGTAAATGTCCCAATCAGCACTCTGTGTCTAGCTCAGGGTTTGTGAATACACCAGTTGGTACTCTGTATCTAGCTAACTTAGTGGAGACTTGGAGGACTAGCACTCTGTGACTCTGCATCTAGCTCAAGGATTGTAAATGCACCAATAAGCACTCTGTGTCTAGCTCAAGGTTTGTAAATACACCAATCAGTATTCTGTGTCTAGCTCAAGGTTTGTAAACATACCAATTAGTACTCAGTATCTAGCTCAAGGTTGTAAATGTACCAATTGGTACTCTGTATCTAGCTCTGTATCTAGCTAACTCTGAATCTAGCTAACTAGCACTCTGTGACTCTGTGTCTAGCTCAAGGATTCTAAAGGTACCAATCCACACTCTGTCAAAACAGACCAATCAGCTCTCTGTAAAATGGACCAATCAGCAGGATGTGGGTGGGGCCAGATAAGGGAATAAAAGCAGGCTGCCGAAACCAGCCAGCAGCAACCCTGTGGGGTGCCCTTGCATGCTGTGGAAGCCTAGTTTTTTTGCTCTTTACAATATCTTGTTGCCACTCATTTTTCGGGTTCACCCTGCGGTTATGAGCTGTAACACTCACTGGCAAGGTCTGCAGTTTCTCTCCTGAAGTCAGCGAGACCACGAACCCAAGGTCTGCAGCTTCACTCCTGAAGCCAGCGAGACCACGAACCCCCCAGGAGGAAGGAACAACGCCAGACCCACTGCCTTTAAAAGCTGTAACACTCACCACGAGGGTCTGCGGCTTCATTCTTTAAGTCAGTGAGACCAAGAACCCACCAATTCCGGACACATAAGTATACATATACGCATATAAAATATAATATAACTCAATTTGTACATACATATATAAATTACATATATATGATTAGAATATTGGTACATTTTTGATGCCTGAGACTCATACAAAAAAAATCCCTTTTATTAACGAAGTATTCTGTACTTCTTGCCAGTGTCTCATCCAGTGTGTGTGTTTTTATGTGTATCTGTGTGTGTATGTAATTGATTTTTCAAAGTCAGAGTATTCTCTTCTTTCTTTTGGCTATTTATGCAGCTCATCCTAAATTCAAATTTTATGTTTAAGTTATAAAAACAAATAGTGGCAAGACTTTAAACGTAATGTGAAATAGTTACTCAGTTTTATTTCTAAACTGTAGGAAATGGTAAATACAATAAACTATCTCACACGAAAAAGAATCCTAAGTGTTTACAAAAAACAATTTACTTACGGTATTACCAATGTTAAAATTACTCTGAGAAGTTATTAACAATTGTAAAGATGGGCAATGAGAGTGTAATACTCCTGATTTTGAATGTACTGTTAGGGGGAATTTAAGCACAATGGATTTCTTGTAAAAATGAAAATTAATATATAAAAAAGAAAATTCCAAGCAGACTGCAATCTTTTTCAGAAACTACTTAGCATAAGCTTTATATTTCTAACATTTGAGGTTAAGCACCATTTCATACTTAATACCATTGGACTTTGAAATATAAAAAAGGTTGAAAAATTGTACCTAGAGTAGAAAAAAACTTAGGAGTATGAAACATATTTTAGAAAGATAGATTTAATTCAACATTAAAAAAAAAACAGGTGTTAATAGTCATTAAAAGATATGTATTACTTAAATCAGGGTCTTTTACTTTTTCACTTCAGAAAATCTGGTGCTATGTAGATATGTAGAATACATATCCAAAGAGGTCAAAAGCGTTTTTTTTCTTTCTTAAATATGTAATATATAAACATATATGTGATTTCTAGGCAAAAGTTAGGTTTAATGAAAAGAGAGCTACATTTTATGGTTCATGACAACTATTATTTATTTCCAGAACATAGCTGTCAAAGCAAATGCACTTCTTGCCGTGTTTTTTGGAGTTTTTTGTTTTTGATTTTTGTAGAGACAAGGTCTCTCTATGTTGCTAGGGCTGGTCTTGAACTCCTGGACTCAAGAGATTCTCCCTCCTTGACCTCACAAAGTGTTGAGATTAGATCTTGCCAAGCCTAGGCCTTTGTTTTGTTTCGTGCGCAATAAATTAATGAATCTTTCCCATCCAAGTTCACTTAATGTATAAAACAAATTTGGTCAAGGTCTCATTTTGCATTAGCTTTGGATTGTGCCAAAAAACTCTTAACATTTTCTTTGAAAGAAGTAAGTTTGGATCTTTCTTAAATCAGTAAGTTGGACATGACATAAGTAAGTCCCTTAAAAATAGAAGGCAAAAGTGAACAAAGTTTTCTAAGGCAGAAAAGTACATCCCATATTATCTTTCTATTATAGAACTATAGTAATTCAAAAGTAAGACTTCAGTCAAAATATTTATTATTTTCCTTAATTGGCTTAAATGGTAATGCAAATATTGTGAGTCTGCCTTAAGTTTCTTAGATATTATACTTTAAATGTCCCAACCCTTATACAAAACCATACACGACCTAGTGTCTTTCACAATTCATACTATAGAAGCTCAGATTTAATTGTATATGCTTTGAAATACATTCTCTCCTTGACCATTGCTATCACAAACTTGAGAAAGAATTGCAACCGTCATATCACATAGGCCTTCAGTTATGAACATAAACAGGAAAAAGAGAAGAGAGAAAGGACTAGGGAGAGAAAAGAAGAAATGCTCATTTATAGAGTTTCCAAGGGGTAGTAACCATATCCAGAGGGAAACATCCATAATACAGATGTGCTGTGAGTACTTTTTCAGTCATTAAGGTCATTTTAATGTATTTAAGAAGAGTGACCACATGCCACACCAGCTATGAATGGGTAAATTATATGTAAGGAAAATAATTTTACACAAAGTTTCAAAAGGTTTGTCTTGTTTTAAGAGGTTCTCACTCTGTTGCTCAGGCTGGAGTGCCGTGGTACAATCATAGCTCACTGTGACCTCAAACTCCTGGGCTCAAGTGATCTTCCTGCCTCACCTTCTTAAAGTGCTGGGATTATAGGCATGAGCCACCATACCTGGCCTTTCCAAAGTTTTGAATAGAAAATTGCTAAAGAGAAACCTCAAGCCTTTGTGGCTAATAGAATCTAAAACCCCCCCTAAAAAGTGAGGATACAATAAGATGGCAAAAATATAGACTCAAAATGACCATAAGACTGGAGGTAACATTTTATTACCACCCCAGCACTTACATTAAAAGCTACAACTTGGAAGGCTTACCAAATCCTAAGGAACTGTCATATAAAAAGATGTTTAAAAGGATGTAAACATTATCTTCCATATGATGGCGACAATGACAAAAGCCTAATTGTCATCTGTTAAGTTACAGAGCCACTGGCAAGGATACTTCTCCCAAAGTTCCATTTTCAAATAAGTGCCGGCACCCAGTGGTGCTGCCTTTTGAAGTGCCACCTGTGGGAAGACTCACAGCTAACATGACATCCATAACCCATTCTCAGGAACTTCTTCAGAGCTGAGGCACACACGAGAGAAGCAGAAGCCCTATCAGCAACACTGGGATTTGCTCTCTGCTCTCAAGGTCTCTTGATCTAGCTTAATTTTGCCCACATCGTTTTCTTCATTAGGAAAGCTTTGGTGGTTTGCAAGAATCTTCTCCACTAGGAACCGGGCAGCTTCCTCTATGTTTATGTTATCCTGTAATGCAGAAAGAAAGAACAGGGTTAAATTTTAGAATTAATTCCTAGAATAAGGCATTAACAGTATGAATGGGACCAGAAAAATTTGTTACAGGTGGCATTGCAAGTGCACAGCTACTTTCCTGTAATACTAAAGTGTGTGCCCACTTAGAGCTGAATGTTAAAGAATAATGTGGTGATGGAAAGAATTCCCTTATTTTTATGAAGGACACTTTTTTTGATGTTCCTATCTTAAATCTTTGCCACTGAGGTTCAATGAGCTATCTCTATAGTTGAAAATGAATCTTTGCTCTGGGCTGCAATTCATATAATGAAGCCATTCCAAATAAAAAAAATTCCGGCCCTTGAATATCTAATTCAAGCAGTCAGGATACACTGTGAAAAAAAAATTGAAAGGGCTCAAACCACATTAAAATATGATAAATGTATCATGTCACTTCTCCATCTCTAAGTACAAATTATTCCTTTTAGTTGTCATGTATAAATTAGCCTGAAACAATGTTGTCAGTGCAACGTCCATTAAGGACACCCTAAGGAATTATTAGCTGTCACAGCATTTGTGTGACTGAATTATAAGTTATCATTAAACACACGGTAAGTAACACATTGAAAAAACTGTGCTTATTTTAAAAAATATTTAACTGTTCATTTTTAAATAATTTCAGATTTACTAAAATATTGCAAAAATAGTGAACATTCCTACCATTCACACATATTTCTCAAATATTAACATCTTAGATAACCAGAATACAACTATCAAAATCAGGAAATTATACAATAGTGTAGTATCAGTGTTAGTCTAACAAGCTTACTCAAATTGTGTCAATTATTTCAATGCCCTATTTCAGATGTAGGATCACAAGCTGTACTTCACTGTTGTCGCCCCGGGGTCTCTTTTACTCTAGAACAGTTCCTCAGTCTCCTTGCTTTTCATGACCTTGACACTCTCAGAGAGCACTGGCTGGTGAATATACCTCCATCTGCGATGTTTGATGTTTCCTTATCATTAAATTCAACTTACATATTTTTGGCAGAAATAAAACACAAGTGATGTACCCTGCACAGTTTATCAGGAAGCACACTGCTTAAAGTTGTTTTTGCCAGGTTTCTCCACAGAAAAGTTATTATTTTTCCCTTTGTACTTAGTGCAAATATGTCAATATCCTGTTTCTTACCACACTTTCCCCCACTAATGTTAGCATCAATTAATTCCTCCCTACAACAGTCATCACTGTGGTGTTTAATGGTGACTTTTTATTTCTGCCATTCTTTCTACATTTATTAGCTGGAATTCTACTGTTAGAAAGAGGTTCCCTTCTCCCTCATTTATTTATTCATTTGTTCATTTCTATCATGGATTATTAGTTTACTCTGTAAGTTGAACCCATTACAGAAATTATTTACGTTGTTGCTCAAATTGTCTTACATGTTTGGAGCTTGTATGGCAGTATCCTGTATCTTTGTGACATGTCCCCATCATTTCGTGAGCACTTCCTTAGTTTCTCGCACAACAAAATATCACAGGCACATCTTTACTTTCCTTGTCCCATCCACCCTGAAATCAGGCATTACTCCAGGGATTCCCATTCTTTTTACTGGAGAATGATATTTAAAAACCGAATTTTGAGCACTCGGTAAGTTAATTGGTTCCGTGGTGTCATTGCTTTTAAGCCCTCTCAGCAGGTATGGCTAGTATGGTACACGCATCTATATCAACTTCATCTGTTTACACATATGTGTGTGTACATACATACACCTACACACATTCTCACATATATATGCAGATACTCTTACACACACACACACACACACACATATGAAACCTGAAGCTCATATTAATGTCTAATCCAATCCAATGCTACAAGGTTCACTGCAGCCTTTTTCCTTATTTGTAAAGCCTTTATCAGACAACAAGGAACCTAAAAGAGCTAGGCTACGTACAGGCATCTTTCACAGCACTGAAACCAGCTTTTTAGTTATTTTTTGCCTCCACCCCCAAGATAAGTGTTAACTTTAATTCAAGTATTGATCTTTTGAACGTCCAAGTGACATTCAGTCTCAGCTATCCCTGTTATAGCAAATAATTATAAAATTCTCTAACTGTATGTGGAAGCAACTGGTTAAAATTCCAATGTCAGTGTAGTCACATATTAATGTAATTCCCATATGTTAACATTATTAAAGTTTTATATTAGAAATCCATTATTTGCCATAAAGGTGAAATGATGAAATGTATTTGCAAAAGTTATCTTTTGCCTGTATTCCTAGTGAAATTCAGATGACTGCAGTTCAAGCAAAAGTCAGATCTGAAGTCAGCTGCTGGCCAGCTCAGAAGTATACCTACTAGTGACATTTAGGCAGTACTTTAAGCCTTAAATCTAAGATTTTTAACCTAATTTTTTTATTACTGTTATTCTCTTGGAACACCCCTGGTTTACTGCTAAAGAAATTCTACAGAAGCCACTTCTACTATATTTGTAGGGAAACACAGAACAAATTTGAAACTTTTAAACAGTGCTTCACCTTTCACCTCTGCGTGTAATCGTATCCATAAATAAAATGAAACCGATGACTTACACAGTCACAAGCTACTAGTCACGTGACGTCTTACATCTGGGGGCAAATCTGGATTTATTACCTGAAAGATTAAATAAAGCCTAAAGGAGAATTTTGTCTATAATTTATAAAACTCCTCTACCAAAATGTACACTCGCATAAGCAGTTACATTTACTGCCTTTTTTTTTTTTGGTCTTTTTACAGCAAAGCTGGGAAGCAGAGCAAATCACCCAAAAGGCATACAGAGCAGACAGAGGGCATGAGTGTCCAGAAGAACATGTCTGTAATCCTAGCACTTTGGGGGGCTGAGGTGGGCAGATTGCTCCAGCTCAGCGCTCGAGTCCAGCCTGGGCAACATGGGAAAACTCTGTCTCTACCAAAAATACAAAAAGTAGCTGGGCATGGTGGCACATGCCTGTGGTCCTAGCTTCTTGGGAGGCTGAGGTACCTTCTCTATAAGAAGGCTTTCTTTCTGTGATTTTCTTCTTCATGTCAGGTTAAGTGCTCACATAGCACCCCTGGGTTTCATCTTTCTTCTACCACTGTTTTATTTAAAGAAGGAAATTTTAAGATGCTATATTTATTCAGTTAGCCTCTAGCTTAGGAGTGTACATTTCTGCCTCTAGTAAACAGTCTTTTTTTTTTTCCCAGTCACTCCATCATTACTCAATATTTTTGGAGCAGTCTCTCTTTTGCGCAGTCTCTCATTGCTTTGCTTTTATCCCGCAGATCATGATGGGCATCAAGTAGTTTTTTTACTCTAAGGGTAAGTTTCTAGTAGAGCTAAACCTAATCTGATAATAAATACCCAGAATGGGGTGGGTGATTTGGAGGAACAGTGATACATACATACGTGCAAACGTATATAAAAACACACATAAACACACACACGAAATCCACAGAACATAAACTAAAAGCTAGAACTGTGTTAAGATTTCAACAAATTTATGGTATAATGTTTATCTGTCATTACAGAATTTTTCAAACATTTCATCATTCTTACATAAATCGGACTGTCACTAACCCCCTTATATGAAACTTCCAATGCACACAACTCCCCTCCAAACATTTCATATATGTATTATTTTCACCTTTTTTCTATATCCAGACTGTTAAGAATTTTTTTTTTTTTTTTTTTTTTTTTTTTTTTGAGATGGGGTCTCACTTTGTCACCCAGGCTGGAATGCAGTGGTGTGATCTTGGCTCACTGCAACCTCTGCCTCCCAGACTCAAGTGATCATCCCGCCTCAGCCTCCCGAGAAGCTAGGACCACAGGCATGCACCACCATGCTCAGCTACTTTTTGTATTTTTTGGTAGAGACGGGGTTTTGCCATGTTGCCCAGGCTAGTCTCGAACTCCCAGTTCAAGTGATCTGCCCAATCCGCCCACCTCGGCCTCCCAGAGTGCTAGGAAACAGGCATGAGCCACCATGCCCGGTCACTAGACTGTTAAAATTTTTGAAAGCCAACTTACTGTTTTACTTTTTCCTTCAGAAAATATTTTATTCAGCTTTCCATAATCGACAAAAGAAAAAATTCTCACTTTACTATTTATGAAGCATACCACAAATGTTGATACTTTCCAGCTGTTTCAAATCTTTCATACACAGTTAACCTAAAACTCTTCAAACATCATCTGAATAAATCTCCTCTCTGATCTTTTCACATGGTCCTGCATGTGACACACATCTTCACCAGAGGCATCTTCCTATTCATTTAGCGTTTTGCAAAAATCAAAAATTCTTGTGCTTGACAATACCCCCATCCACTCCAGTTGCATGAGAAGTACCTCAGTTAAAAACTCAGACTCACAGAAAATGTCATTTGCTTTTTGCTCTAAATAACTCTTTTTGTTTTTATGGAAAATCTGCCCTTCTATTAGCCATTAGCCAATCTGGAAAGCAGTACTGTTGTGGACTGAAAGAAGCTATAACACATCCATGCTACACTTCTCATTTTCCAGACTTTCAAACACCACTCACATAAATACATCTAAATACTTAAGCGTTACAGCCTAGATTTATGAGCTAGAAAGCAAAAGATGCATAAGCAAAGCAGATCTCACCTTTGCAGAAGTTTCAAACCATCCGGCGAAGCCATGTTCTTTGCAGAACTGGTCCATCTGGGAAGGAGTCTGGCTACTGTCCTTGTTCTGGTCACATTTGTTAGCCAAGAGGACAGCAGGGATAGGGCTGCCATTTGGAAGATGAACTTTACTATCCAGATCACTTTTCCATTTTAAGACTGCCTCAAATGTAGAACTTCTTGATATATCAAAGACTACAAAAGCACCAACAGCTTCCTTGTAGTATACTCGGGTCATGTTGCCAAATCGCTCCTGCCCTAGACATAAATATAGGAAAAAAATAAAAACTTGTCATTCAGACAGAGTTTACATTTAAGTATAACTCCTTTTACCCCAACAGCAATACTATGAACAAATATCTTCCATTCCAGAGCAGCATAACCTGGTGTGATTAAGGCTATCCATACAGACGATGACCTATACAGCAGATGTGTCTGATAATTTGGTTTAAGTACCTAATGAATTAGTTTTATGTTCTGTATGATATATTCTCCATAAAACCAATATGATAATATTTAAAGCTACAAAGTCTGTCATTTATTCCAACTCCTCTCCCCTTAGTTTAAGAGAAGAGAGGCACTAAAGGAAAACACAAAGCTGGAAGTAGAGGAAGAAGAGACAAGAATAGAAGAAATGAAGCCTGTAGGAAGGAGATAAGTGCAGTGGGTAACATGCTAGTCCAATAGATTAAGGCTCGACATGAGATAAAGTAGCTCATGTTCTCAACTCATCTCTCCTTCATATCTCTAGCCCATACCCACTTCTGATGCAATATGCAAGATTTCACCCCGTAAGTAGCAGACACATGAAAATCTATTTCAGAACAAAAAGCACAACTGGTTGTGTTGTTACAAGAAGAATCAATTCCAGGGTTGTTCAAATATCATTGTACTTATAAAATAATTTAACTTATGTCAAACACTTTGGGAAAAATCTGCTTTGTACATTATATGGGACTTTGCAAAGCATTCTTACTATCTGCTGTTGTACTAATCTTTGGCATAGGAAAATCCTTCTTTTCATCTGACAGATGTAACAACAGGCAAAGGGATGCTTGGCCAGGATTACAGTATCACTGACTAAAGAAGACAGGACTAGAATTCAGGTCTTCTGACTCCCCCACACCTATAGAAGTGGGATGCTAGCCTTTCTGAACTATCTTGCAGTTGCCTTGACTTAGTTACTGACTACAGTGTGAAGGAAAAATGATTGGCAATCAATGCACATCGGAGATGTATCACTCTGTTCTATGATAAAGACACTTTCCTCTTGAAACACATGAGCAACCGGCTTCATCTACATTTTATTGATACATTTTATCTGCACAGATGCAAAGATACCCCAAAATATAAAATTCTTCCTTCTCCAAACTCTACAATGCAATATAATTTTATATATTGCTTTAGGGAATAATGGAAGAATAAAACAATGGCCAAATGTGAATGGATAAAGTTAAGGTTTGTTTTGTGATGACTCCTCATATTGTTTAACTGAAGCTGTATTGTAATAGTCCAAAGGTCTAAATTTTACTGTAACAAATGGTCACATAAAAAACCCTAATATTATGTTCATATATTATTGTAATGTAAATCTGACCAACTATATAGTTCATTGGCTCATAATGCTGACATTTATAAAAACTTCGATGATATGCCAACTGTTCAAAATCACTATTCTGCAGAAAGACTACATATGCATTGAAATGATTCAGATTCCAATTTCAAATGCAGTGCACACATTACCAACCACTTCCATTTTCATATATTTCAATTATTGAATATGAAAGGACTAAGCAACAAGATAAGATAGTCTTAAATTAGGAAATTGAAAAAGTAAGATTTCAAGATAATTACATGGTAATAAAGTATTCCTTTGGGCTATATCTTTAATTTAGAAAAGAGAGTGGGGTGTCAAACTAGTAAAAGAGCAGTCAGAAACCTAGAAGTTAACAAAGAGCTGTTAAACTTTAGTGACTATTTTTTTGGGGGGGGAGGGGAATGATCTTTAAATTTCAAGTATTTCCTTTTACTAGTGAGTCTTATTTAAATATTTACTCATATAACCTTTCTGGTAAAGCATAAGAAAATCAGAAATGTTTATGACAAGTAATTTAGAAGAAGATCCTGTGGCTTAAAAATATTAATTTTCTTTAGTTCTCAAGATTAGGATTCAAAATTTGGTGGCAGTCCTGACATCAGAGTGTACTTTTTAAACAACCACACTATATGGCAAATCAAAAGTGTCAATTACTTGGTTAAGTAAGTGAAAACAAAAGGCAATGGCTGGGAGAAAAAATGCAAACTGTTTATCTGACAAAGGGCTTATACCCAGAATATATAAACTCTCAAGACTCCCAAAGAAGAAGATAAAAAAATTAATAATGTAAGCAAAAGATTGGAACAGTTTGCCAGAAAATGTATGTGATGAAAAAAAAAATAAGCACAGGAAAAGATGTTCAACATCATTAGTCACTGGGGAAATGCAAATTTAAATCACAACTTGACACTTCACTCCCACAGGAATGGCTAAAATTAAGAAGTCTGAATACACCAAGTGTTGACCAGGATGTGGACAACTTGAACTCTCAAAGTCACTTTCATTATGTTCACAGATGCCAAATCAAATGTCAATCAACAGATTAATGGATAAACTATCATCTAGTTATACAACGAAATACAGCTCAACAATAGAAAGGAAAGGAACAAAACCATGGATACAAGCAAAAACATGAATTATCTCAAAATCATTATGCTTTGTAAAAGAAGCCAGGTCAGAGCGCAAGTGGGTAATGTTACATGAGTTCATTCATATCAAATTGTAAAAAGTGCAAACTATGACAATACAGTAAGAGAAAGCAGATAAATGGTTGCCTTGGGAAAGGCAGGGTATATATTCCAAAGGGGCAAGAGAAGAACACTTTTGTGATGATGAAAATATTTGAAATATTGACTACAGTGATGCAAAAACTTTTCAAATTGTACTGCTTATTGTATGTCAATTATACCTCCATAAAAGTATACAAAATAATACCTCCCTTTGAGGGTAACTGAGAGGGTTAAACTTAGTTCCTGCCTAAGTCTTCCAGGGCAGTTTGATGAACTACAGCCAATGACCTAATCCAGCTAAAAAAGGTTTTACTGGAATTCAGTTACCCTTATTTGTTTACATGTTGTCTATGTCTGTTTTTGTCTTACGATGGCAGAGTTGAATAGTGGTCACATACATGAAATGGCCTACAAAACCTAAAATATTTGTCAGGCCCTTTATAGAAAACGTAGCTGATTTCTGTTTTAGAAGGCTAAGAATATTTTATATCTTGAAGTGGAGGTGGTCTATGCATGTTAAGTTATACTTCAAGTTCAAAACAGTGTAAAATGCCAGGTAAGCCCTGCATAAATGTCAGCTATTATTGAGTGCTCCACAAGTTTACCGCATGATGAAAGCCTGAGTATTCTTTTTAAAAATGGTGCCAATTAAACATGTGAAAGCTTTAAACTATTAGCTCGTTATGTGCTCTACCTTGTAATTGTAAAAATGGTTTGCAGAGAAAAACAAACTTGATAAATCAAGTCTAACTATGCCAGGGATTCAAAATGCTAAGCGCCCAACATTCAAGCAACCTCAGGCAAGAAACTTTTTTGGCTTAACTATGCCAACTGGTCTCAGGGATCTGTAGGGATCACTAAGTCCTCCTGGCTCTAACATTGATATTTTAGGTTCCCGTATTATAATTTGAATGTTATACCGATTTTCTATATATTCTATAATCACTGAATCCAGACAGCAATGGAAATAAAATGTAAATAACCCAGCATCAAAAGGCCAATACCATGTATGTAGGGAAACAGTTTGTTTTCTAAAATAATAGCAAAATATACTTTCTATTTTAATGAATTTGTAATCTCTTTTTAATAAATTCTTAATTAATCCATTAATGCTTCAGAAATGGTAAAGCAAGTTAAAAAACAAAAATTTCCAAAACACATGAGGTTTAATTAGGGAGTGGGAAAAGATAAGATGAATTTAAAATAATAATTGTAACATAAAATTAAGGGTTGCTCTCCAAAAACCTAAGTAGGTGTAACCTATATTTATATTTAACTATGTTGCTTCAAAGATTTACAACACATAGATATGCTAAGTTCCTCCAGTTGTAAAACTAACTTAAATCATGTACAAAGTATCTTTTTTGCTCATCTACCACCTTTTGAAACCCAGATTAAATAAATCTGTAAAGTAAAAGAGTAACAAAACTGAATGAAGAAAAAAATAGGAAAACCACTGCAGATGATGCTTAAGAAAAATATCGGGATAAAAGTGAGTGAAAATCATGGGGAAGAGGAGAATACATGGGCATCTGTTAGTTAGAAAGACTTTGTTGGAGCCTTAAACTAAACCCTTGCCATCCATTTATTTTCACATTGGTCTGTCTTTCTCAAGTTCCGTGAAAGAACAGTGAAAAGACTAGATGTTTATAGCCTACTCAACTATTAAAAAGCACAAAAAACTTTTGAAAATACAATTGAATAGAATTCTAAAACAACTTTACCTTGCTCTTTTGTCTCACCCTCCAGAAGTCTCCCCAAATTTGTATCTATGCACTTCTTTCACCATCCAAGAGAAGAGTTCTACAAACCTAAGGCAACTTAAACTTGTGGACGTGGCCCACTACTTAAGTGTTGATTTAGTGTGAAATCCTTATTATTTTAAGGAAATACTTAATCTGAGATCTTCAAATTTTCCTTCTTTGGAAGAGTACTTTAATCTCTCAATCTTTAGTAAGTGCCTAGGAATACGTATTAATGGTGTTTTTTCTACACTTTATGATGTTTTGACAACTTGGGGCATTGCAGGCCTGGGGAGGGACTGATCCTCCCACGGGTAGCTAATTTCTAGAGACAGCAAAGGAGCTATCTTGGAGCGTACCTCTGACATGCACACCATATCAGTCAGCCCATCAATCCTAAATCCATACCACCTGCCTCCTTGCACCAGGATCCTGCAGTCTAGGACACTATCCCCTGTCCCAAATCACCCCACAGCCCAATACTGGACAACTAGAGACTACTACTATCACCCAGAGTACACCAAAATTATTCAAACTAGCCAGTCCTCAACTTGCTTAGCTTGCCTACCCTACCTCACTGGTTCCTTCCTGCAAAAGCCACAGTAAAAGCTCCAGCCCATGCATTTTCCTTGCTCCTTCTTTCTCATGACCAACCCTGCTGCTTTTCCCTGTGGCCTCATGTGGTGTGGCATAATGTGCCCCCACTCTTGGGAACTATGATAAACTATCTTTCCAATGGCAATCCATCTCCTGATCTGATGTCCCCATCATATCTGACTAAAAACAAAATCCTGGGTACATTTATTACAGAATGAGACTCGCTGAAAATTTCATATCAAAAGCTTAAGAAAATTGGAAGGTCAAGATAACATACACATGACTAATTTCATGATAACCAGAACATTTGGAAATTTTGAAAAGTATTTGTGCTGCTGTTTTGACACCAATAAACCAAAATTCTGCTATCCTTTTAAAAGTGTATTGCTTTCATATGTGAGTCATGAAACCTGTGTCCACACAAGTTACTATACCTTTCTGTGTTTAGATTACAGGACCACTAAAACCTATAATTCATTCAACTCTAAAGGTAGAATGGCAAATGGCTGAGAGCAAAGGAAAGTTGTAGAACTTCCTATCAGTGCTCTACTATCTCTACTAATAACCTGAGCATCTTTTAGCTTATGAGGGCTAATTGAGGCCATGAAGGATGGTAACACATTCAAAAGGGAAGGGCAATAGGACTGCCATTATCAGGGGAATTTCCATGTGCAGTAATACAAATATGTTATTATGCTGACCAGCTGCCTGCCTGGACAATTGTGAATGGATAGCCCAGACTGCGGCACTTAAAGGTGTCTCAGGACTCAGGAACAGTGAAAGATTTACAGATGTAAATGGGCCAGTTGGCTTTGCTTATAATTCAGCACAACAATTGAGCTTGAATAAGGCTGAGGATGGCAAGATTGTACAAGAGCCAGATTACCCATATGTAACAAAGATTTTAAAAAGCCTTGTAAATGACTTGGTATGTAATCAGCCACCAATAAACACTGGAAACTTAACTGCAGTATCTGTGTTTAAGATGGAGACTACAAATAATTACACAGACTAATTCCTCAAAGCACGGCTTCTTTATAATTAGAAATATGTGTATATGTGACTGAAAACTACCATTAAAATCAGGAAAGTGTCAAGAGGTAATATTCCAGATTCTTGCTCATGAAGGATTATAGGAGAGTTATGAAAAAAAAGACAAAGGGAGATTACTAGGTATACTAACTGACAAAGTATAAGATGGAGCAAGGCAATCAGGATCCACGTTCTATTTTGGATGGGAATCAAAACGATGGAAAATAAGTTTAGGCATAGATTATACAGTTTATATCTTCCAAGCATGCATTTTATGCTTGGGTAAATATCATTTATATGAATTCAGTTATGTTTTGAGCAGCAATCCCAAAGCATGTGTGAGTTAAGAGACTGCAATGGTCTTACACAAAAACTGCACTAAACTGCATCTGTATTTTAAAGCCAGATTCCTTCAATGCCGTAAGAACAGATTCATGTATCCGAGGATCACAATGGTTCTTAACTTGAAGAGTTCAACTGAATCTGCTTGGCTACATGTATAGAAAACATTTGATAATTCCAGCCTATTGTACTTGCCAAAGCTTTCAAGGATAGAGATTTGTCATAATTTCTTTACTATCTTGCCCTTTCACTAAAGCAACCAAAAAAAAAAAAAAAAAAAAAAAAAAGACCTAACTAGTAAAAACACCACACCTTAACTTAGTTATGGCAAGTAACTGGCTCTACCTACTATTTTGCAATCAAAGAATATTTCTATTATTTGAGAATTAAATATGATCCAACTTTGTTACTACATAAGGCAAGTATGCTTAGCCATGGGGGAAGTTTGTGGAGCAGCCTTAACTTTGCCTTCATGACATCATCATTACTTAATTCAAATGGTATGAGCTGAGATTCACTAGTAGCTCAAATATTCAAACCAAACAGTTAGTAATATAGTTCTCCAAACTTCAGGCTAAGGTTTTTTTATTTTGCTTTTTTTGGTCTCTAAAACAGTTTTTTTGTTTGTTTTTTGGTCTCTCACTAAGCTATTTTTCTCCCTCACTTTCCTTATATTAAAATTCTATCTCTGAAAATCTTACTTATAATGTGAGCCTAATCATTTCTATAAATTTACCTCTAATTTTGTAAATTGCTGGTCTGTACTTGCTGTATGGGATAACAATACTTGTTGAAACAATATCTAACATCCAGAAATCCCTTTTGGAGATCTTAAACTTTTGTTTTCCTTCCTGGTAAAACTCAAGCTTTGGATTTAGTGAAAAGTGCAAGGATATCCCATCTAGGCAGACGTATCAGAATCTGACAAAAACTGGATATGACCCCTTCCTGTCATTCGAGGTCTGTGATTAATAAAAAAAGAAGAGGTGATACCAGAAAGAAAATTTATATCTTACTCCTGCTTTTACTTTCTCAAGTCTCTAACTATAAACTCTTAAAAATCTAGTTACTCATACTAATTTACTAGCAGTAGGACCCAATTATCATCTAATAACAAAATGCCATAATTTACGTAAAGAGTAAGGCAAGGTCAATCACCCTTCTAAGCAAAGTTTTAAACCATCTTTGTGAAAATCCTCAGCTATGCTGCAGATTCCTGGAGAATGACCGTCACATGGTAAGGCAACCTTTAGAATCCATGACTTTGTCAAGAAGCAGAAATACTGCTCATTAGGGTTCTGTGCAACAGCAGGAAGTATTTCGAAAAAGTCTCTGGCTTCAAAGATGACTTTTCAAACGAACTTTTGGCTTTTGGTAACAAACAACAACAAAAAGCTGAGTCCCCGGCTGATTACTCCTTTTCTCTGAGGGACTGAGATGCATACATGTATTCTCCTATCTGAGGGAGAGAAATGTGCTCTTAAATGAATGAGTTATAGGTTACAATTATTTAACACTCTTTGTTAAGTAACAAGCTATAAATGACAAGAGCACTACCTGGCAGACAGACAGTAGACCTGTGATCCGCACCCCCCAACTCTGCTATCAGCCAGGTAGCTATACCCTTTATGGGCTTCTATGGACTGTAGAATGAAGGGTGGCCTCGGGCATCCTCTAACCCTAAACCAGCTCCCATTCTAATGCTCTATTGCAGACTGAGCTTCTTAACACCTGTAATGATTGAACAGAGTAATTTTGGCATTTTATTTATTTATTTATTTTTTCCGAGATAGGGTCTCACTCTGTTGACCAGGCTGGGGTACAGTGGCGAGAACACAGCTCACCGAAGCCTTGACCTCTCTTAGGCTCAAGTGATCCTCCTGCCTCAGGCTCCTGAGTAGCTGGGACTACAGGCACGCATGACCACGCCTGGTTAATTTTTGTATGTATGTATGTTGTAGAGACAGGGTCTCACTAACAGCCCAGGCTGGTCTCGAACTCCTGTGCTCGCGGGATCCTCCAGCCTAGGCCTTCCAAAGTGCTGGGATTACAAGCGTGAGCCACTGGCGCTTGGCTTGGTACCATTTCTATGAACTTTCCAATAGTTAACATCATCTTAAAACGCCCACTCCCAACCACTACACCAGGCAAAGTTCCAGTGTTCATAAATCAGAGCAGAGGGAAATGTACCCCCTCAAACAGAACAAGTGAAAGCAAATGGCAGAGAAACAGTGTATTGAGGAGTCATGGGGGCGAGGGCACCAGGGATGGGACTAGGTGCTGGTTTAGGAAGAGAGGAAGAGGTGAGCGTAAAGTTTCAGAAAAGCTTTCCCAAATCTTCACCGAGTGTCTGTCCTGGGCTTCCGAGGAGAGCAAAGTATTTGAGGAATGGAGTTTCCCTCACAAAGGCCAGTCTCAGAGCCAAGGCGGGTGATGGAAAATGATCTGGAAATGAACCTGACTTTTGGTCTTGGTGGTGTCACTAACTAGGAGTGCAGCTTCAGGTAAGTCACCCAATCCCCCTGAACTTGAGTTGAGACTGAGAGGCGCCGGCCCGCTTCAAGTCAGCCTTCCCAACTAGTCCTCGTGTATCTATGATACACTTGCATTATTCAGAGTTCAAACTTCTGGAAAAGGCCCCCCGGCCTCCTCGCCTCCCTCTGGCGTGCAGGACCTGCTCCAGCTCCTACTGCCCATCCCATCCTCCGGGCCCCACCGAGTCCAGCCGACCGCGTCCATCGCATCTCGCCCTTGGATTCGGCCTCTCTCTTCTAAACGTACCCAGGCAGACGAGTTCAGGCAGAGAAGAAAAAGTAAAGAGGCAGAGAGGAGCCGGGCGGCCCGGCTGGGCTCTGGAGTGGGAAACTAGCGGCCGCGCTTACCCGCGATGTCCCACAGCTGCAGGCGCACCAGAGTCCTGCTGTCCCAGTTGAGGACCTTGAGGGCGAAGTCCACCCCGATGGTGGCCCGGTAGTGCTGGGAGAAGAGCTGGTGGACGTAGCGCTTGATGATGCTGGTCTTGCCCACTCCAAGCTCGCCGATAACCAGCACCTTGAAGAGGTGCTCGCGGGTCTCAGGCGCCGGGGCGGCAGCCGCCCCCAGACCAGGGTCCCCGGCTCCCCCGCCCGCCATGAGCGCTGCGGCTGTCCGGCGTGCTGGGGCTCCGAGTCTGGCCTCCCGCCCGGCCTCGCGCTCTCCCGCCCCGCCCCCGGCGGCCGCGGAAACTCCCCCGAGGCCGGCCCGCCCTCCGCCGCGCCCGCTGACGCCGCCTGACCGGTCACAGGACCCGGAACCCGCCAGTGCTCGCGACCCGGGCGGGGCTGGACCGGGGCAAGGCCTGGCGCCAGCCTGGGGAGGACCCTGCGCTAGGTGGCTCCCGCCACTCCCTGCGCCCCCCAAGCCCGGCCGGGCCCAAGTGGACTTCCTCTCCCGGGCGGCGCCTCCTGGCGGTCGCGGCGCGGAGGGAGGCCCAGCCGCCCGCTGGTGGGCCTCCGGAGAGCCGGCCTGGAGCCTTCGTGGGCGTCGGAGGTTCACTGGGGCCCTGAAGAGGCGCCGAGGAGGCTGAGCCGGCCCGGGGCCTGGATTGGCCTGGCGTCTGGGCCCAACCTGGAAGCCGCTGGCCTGGAAATCCACATCCTGTCCTACTGTCCCCGCAGGGAGAGCCACACCTGCGGGCCTTGCCCTGGGTCGCCAGCAGTCCCCTTTAGATGGGAAAGGAAGTGGCACCGTGACTTTGAACTTAACAAAGGACGGGTAACACTGGCCTGGTAGTTCTGTTTTTAACTTTTTGAGTGAACCTCTGTAGGGTTTTCCGTAATGGCTGTTCCAGTGCACACTCCCATCACCAGTGTACAGGGTTCCCTTTGCTCCGCGCATCACCGACACTTACCGCTTATCTTTTTCATAAGTCATCCTAGCAGATGTGTGGAGATACCTAGTGGCTCTGGTTTGCATTTCCCTGTTCATTAGTGATTTTGAGCGCCTTTTCTTATACCTGTTGGTCATTTGTACTTCGTCTGAAAAAGTCCATTCAGATCCTTTGCCCATTAGTTAATTGGGTGTTTTATTAATTTATTT
This sequence comes from Macaca nemestrina, assembly GCF_043159975.1. NCBI lineage: Eukaryota > Metazoa > Chordata > Mammalia > Primates > Cercopithecidae > Macaca > Macaca nemestrina. Next base: position 65,296,231 of record NC_092129.1, on the reverse strand, counting down.
ATTTTGGCTAAGTTGTGTGAACTTAATGTATTTTGTATATTAACCTCTTATCAGATACATGGCTCACAAATATTTTCTCCCAATCTATAGGCGGGTTTTTTTTTTTTTTTTTTTTTTTTTTTTCATTTTGTTGATTATTTCCTATGCGGTGCAGAAGCATTTTAGTTGGATGAAGTCCCATTTATCTAGGTTTGTTTTGGTTGCCTGGGCTTTTGGTGTGATATCGCAAAAATCGTTGCTAAAGCCAGTGACCCAGCCATCCCTCTTCTGGGTGTATACCCAAAGGAAATGAAATCAGGATCTCATAGAAATCACTTTCAAGTTCATGCAGCATTATTCACAGTTGTGAAGATTTGGAAACAACCAAAGTGTCTGTTAACGATTAATGGATAAAGAAATTGTGATATATACATATGCATGCACGTGTGCGTATTCACGGACGCACAGACACACACAATGGAATGTCAGCCTTTAGAAGGTGACCCTGACATTTGCAACAACATGTATAAACCTGGAAGACATTATGCTAAGCGAAATAAGCCAGACACGAAAAGAAAACCACTGTGCCATATCACTTATATGTGGAATCTTACACACACACACACACACAGAGAGAGAGAGAGAGAGAGAGAGAGAGAGAGAGAGAATACATGGAATCAGTGGTGGTTACCAGGGACAGGGAAGAAACAGAATGATTCAGGTCAAAGTGTACAAAGTTGCAGTTATATAGGATGAGTAAGTCCTAAAGATCTAATGTAGCATGACCGTTATAGTTAAAAATATTGTATTGTAAACTAGAAATTTGCTAAGAGAGTAGAATATAAGTGCTGTTACCATTAAAAAAAAAAAAAATGCAGCTGGGTGTGGTGCACCCACCTGTAGTCCCAGCTACCCAGGAGGCTGAGTGAGCTTAGTCGCACCACTGTATTCCACATGGGCGACAGAGCAAGATCATCTCAAAAAAAAAAAAAAAAAAAAAAAAGAAAAGAAAAAAAGAAAAAAAATTGTGTAACTATGTGAGATGATGGACATGTTAATTTGCTTAACTCTAGTAACTATTTCACTATATCAAAATATCATGTTGTATACCTTAGATACACACACACACACACACACAATAGTCTGTTTAAAAGCTAATCATGCTTTAGCATTTAAAATATGGAAGGAGTTTGAGAAAGAAGAGACAGGGACTCTGAAGCCATCTTATTTTACTTCCCTAACAATCCTTTTTCAGCCTTCATCTGGTAGTGTTTGGATTAGATGTAAATGTTCTAAGATAAATCCTAGGAAATCGATTGGAAAGTAGTAGCCTTGTGGGTTTTTGTTTTAAAGAAGAAACATGGAGGACAGCCCCTTGCTTTCTCCATTTATAAAGCTGAGGGATGCACCCCATCACCTTAATATTTAGAAACACCTGGAGCTGACATCCTCTGGCCGCTTCCTTAAATAAACTAAAGCAGCTGCTTACCCTACTATCCTCACTCTAATTGACAATTATTGAAAAGTATTTTTCAGAGATGGAGGCATTTTAAAATTTAGAAGTCAAGATGGGAGTAAAACCTTTTTCTAGAAGAGCTATTGAAAAACCACAGATGGGCCGGGCGCGGTGGCTCAAGCCTGTAATCCCAGCACTTTGGGAGGCCGAGACGGGCGGATCACGAGGTCAGGAGATCGAGACCATCCTGGCTAACACGGTGAAACCCCGTCTCTACTAAAAAATACAAAAAAAACTAGCCGGGCGAGGTGGCGGGCGCCTGTAGTCCCAGCTACTCGGGAGGCTGAGGCAGGAGAATGGTCTAAACCCGGGAGGCGGAGCTTGCAGTGAGCTGAGATCCGGCCACTGCACCCCAGCCTGGGCCACAGAGCAAGACTCTGTCTCAAAAAAAAAAAAAAAAAAAAAAGAAGAAGAAAAAAAAAAAAAGAAAAACCACAGATGTGCCTCTAAGGAAGTATGGCCAACCAGTACATGGCTTTTATATCTGCCCAATTAGCCCTTCCAAACCCATGTACAGTTTGGGGGAAAAAATGGAAATCCTCCAATTTTTGGACAAAGTGCAGCATTTTGTTCCATATGTATGTAATACAATAGATTTATTATTATTATTATTATTTGTCCTTCTCTGGCCCTCCTGAATTTCCACTGACTTTAGAGGTAGAACTGGGGTGGTGTTTAAAATTAGAAAAGGTCACTGCTAAAGGCAGGGTAAAGTTGTGGATCAATGATTCAAAGACAGGATAATGGTTTAGATGAATGTTTTTCAAACTTGAGTGTTCAAGGTTTGTTAAAACAGAGGGGTTCTGATTCAGATCTAGGGTGAGGCAAATAATTTGCATTTCTAAAAAGTTCCCAGGAGATGTTGCTGCTAAGGGTCTAGGAGCACAGTGGTTTGGATCAGAATTCGCTTCTCGAATTTAAAAGTTCATATGTGTCTAGTAATATATACCACATTTTTTTTGTATCCATTTATCCTTCCATAGATATTTAGATTGCGTTCACACTTTGACTATTGTCAGTTGTGCTGTATTGAACATTTGGGTTCTAATATCTCTTCAAGATTCTGATTTTCATTCTTTTGGAGAAACACCTGGAAGTGGGATTGCTGGATCATATGGTGGTTCCATTTTTAATTTTTTGAGAAATCTCCATAATGTTTTCTATAGTGGCTGCACCATTTTGCATTCTCATCACCAGTATACAAGAATTCAATTTTCTCTACATCTCTACCAACACTTGTTGTCTTTTTAAAAATGTAATAGCCATCCTCATACAATGGAATATTATTCCACCTTAAATATAAGGAATTCCCATAATATGCAACAACAGGATGAACCTCAAAGACGTTATGCCGAGTGAAATAAGCCAGTCACAATAGGACGAATTCTGCATGATTCCAATTACGTAAGGTATCTAAAACAGCCAAACTCAGAAAATTAGGAAGGAGAATGGTGGTTTTCAGGGTGTGGAGTCAGGGAGAAAAGGGAAATTGCCAATGAATGGATGTAAGTTTCAGTTATGCCAGATGAATAAGTTCTAGAGATCTGCTGCACCACATTGTGCCTACAGTTAACAATAGTATTGCACATATAAACATTTAAGAAAGTAAATTTTATGTTGTGTTCTTACTACAATTATTAAAGCTCATATAAATTATGTAGGATCTTATAAAAGTTTAGATTCTGATTCAGCATATCTGGGATGGAACCTGAAATTCAAATTTTCTAATAAGTTTCTAGGTGATGTCAATGCTGTTGGTAGACCACACTTTGGTTAGCAAGGTGTGATGGTTAATACTGAGTGTCAACTTGATTGGATTGAAGGATGCAAGGTATTGTTCCTCGGTGTGTCTGTGAGGGTGTTGTCAGAGGAGATTAACATTTGAGTCAGTGGACTGGGAGAGGCAGACCCACCTTCAACCTCAGTGAGCACCATCTATTCAGCTGCCACAGTGGCTAGAATTAAAGCAGGCAGAAGAATGTGGAAGGACTAGTCTTCCAGTCTTCATCTTTCTCCTGTGCTGGATACTTCCTGCCCTCGAACATCAGACTCCAAGTTCTTCAGCTTTTGCACTCTTGGATTTACACCAGTGGTTTGCCAGGGGCTCTTGGGCCTTCAACCACAGACTGGCAGCTGCACTGTTGGCTTCCCTAATTTTGAGGTTCAAGGACTCAGACTGGCTTCCTTGTTCTTCGTCTTGCAGATGGCCTACTGTAAGGCTTCACCTTGTGAGCTTGTGAATGAATACTCCTTAATAAACTCCCTTTTATATATACATCTATCATTCTCCCTCTAGAGAACTCTGACTAATACACATGGATTCAGATTAGAATTCAGTAGTTCCCACATCTGCTGTGCATCTGACTCACTTAGGGAGCCAGCTAGTTAATTAGCCCAGACCTTCTGTTTTAATGTTTTAGAAGAGGATCCCAGGAATCTGTATTAAAACACAAACAAACCTAGATAAGTATGATGCACACACTTAAGAAACCAGACGTACATAATACCAAGTACTATAAGTAAGTGTTGGACAATATCTGCTTGTACAGCCCTGAACTGGAGAAGGTTGCAGGAGAATGGATAAGTGTTAGAATCCTGAGCTGGTATTTTAGAGGAAAACAAGTTTTCTTTCTACACATGAAATAAAGAGAACATAATACAAGTAATCTGAGACTTGTCACTGAATTAATGCAACTGCCTTTATTTTAAACACACATTTCCATTTACTACATATAAAAATAGCCCACTCAGAAAGTCACCCTGTGATGTTCCCCTAAACATGTATTATGCTTTCTGCATTTGCTATGCCTTTTATCTAGAATGTTCCAAACCATTACCCCATCCCAGGCTCTCAAGTAAGCTGTCCTCATCCTTCCTGTGCTAGATCAAAGGATTATGTTATTTTCACTCTTCATTTTCCTGGCAGATTTATATATTCATTTATTTATTCAAAAGCTTATAATTATACCTTGAAATATTTTAGATATTTTAGCTACGATGATTAGCAGCATAGATAAATTCTTGTTCTCAGGGACTTTATATTGTAGTGGGAACAGGAAAAATAAAAAGCAATCAAATAAATGAGATAATTTGATATAGTTATACAGTTCATGAAAAATAAAATAGGAAAATGATATTTAACGAGACTCATTGAATGATGAATACAAACCACACTAACCAGCAGGCCTACCCCAAAAGAAATAGGAAAAGCAAACATCAGGTTTCATTTGGTTCCCAGATGGACAACTGATTTACTCAGGACTATTGACTCAGGACTATTCACTGAAAAACCATGCTTTTTCTATTCCTCCAGCGTGCCACCTTTATCGTAATTCAAGTGGTCCTGGAGGAATGGGTCTGTGTCTGCTCTCTCTTGTCTTAATTAGTCTGTGGTCTTTACTTGTAACCGATTCTTATTTTGTGATTGTAACTATACTCTAAATCTTTTCTGGTAAATCAAATTCTCTCATTCTGTAATTCTTCAAGTTTCCCTTAACCATTCTTGTTCCTTTATGTTTCCATATAATTTTAGTCTCAGCATCTCAATTTTCAGAAACACACCTGCTGGGACATTTATTGTCATTACAGTGAATCTATAGATCAATTTGAGAAGAACTGGAAATTATACAACATTGAGTATTCAAAAATATTGACATGGTATATCCATCATTTATGTAGGTCAACATATTTCAGTACTTTTAAGACGTCTTAAAATTTCTGTAGCTAGTATGTAAAATTAAAATTAAATTAATTTGTGTATAATGAATTGATTCAATGACCCTGATAATTCTAAAAGTTTACTTATAGGATTACATTTTCTATCTATACATTTTTTTAAAAAAAGAAAAATTTTTCTATCCTTATTTTATTCCTTTCTCATAACTTATTTCACTGGCTAAGGCTTCTAATATAATTTTGAATAAAAATGGAGATACTAGAGATGCTAGTTTTAGAGGTAAAAATTTCAGCGTATCACCATTAATTAATTTTAATCAAGTTCTCATTTTACAATTGTGTTAGGTTTACAGAAAAGTTGCAAGGATAGTACAGAGAGTTCCTATGTACTTACATCTAGTTTCCCCTGTTGTTGACATCTTAAATTAGTATGGAACATTTGTTATAATTAATGAACTGATATTGATACCATTAACTAAAGTCTATGCTTTATTCACATTTCCTTAGTTTTGGTCTACTGACCTTTTTCTCTTCCAGGGTCCCATTCAGGGTACTCATTACTCTTAGCCGACATGTCTCCCTAGGTTCTTTTTGGCTGCGACAGCTTCTCAGAGTACAGGCTAGGTATTCTGTAGAATGTGCCTCAGTGGGGATTGTCTGATGTTTTCCTCCAAATTATACTAGAACTTCGAGGTTTGGGGAGAAAGACCAAACAGGTGAAGTGCCATTCTCATAAATTACATCAAAGGTACATGCCATCAATATGACTTGTCATTATTGATGTTAATCTTGATTGTTTGACTAAGGTAATGTTTGTCAGATTTCTGCACTGTAAAGTTTTCCCCTTTTCCATATTGTTTTCTTTAGAATGAAGTCACTATCCACAGCCAACATTTAAGGACTTGGGTTAATACACTCTCTCTCTCTCTCTCTCTCTCTCTCTCTCTCTCTCTGTCTGAGAGATAATCTCTCATAAAAAGTTTTGAACTCTGCATGGTAGATTTAGATCTCCTCCCCTATTCATTTATATGTCCAAACATTTATGATGCTAGTATGAACTCATTGATACTTCTTTTCTGCTTCAGCTTACACCCCAATATAACCTTATTTTGTTGCTCATATTGTGCTAACTTTGGCCATTGGAAGCTCTTTCAGTTGGTTCCAATGTCTCTTTGATATTTCCCTGTCACTGTGGGTTTTGTGGGTTTTATATTTTAGTTTTTTCTTACTTTCTGGCACTACAAGATACTGCAAGATCATTATTTCATGCCACAGACCCAAATTGGTCATTTGTGCAACAAGTCTAGCATCCTTTCACTGGAGAATGGAATAAAAAACTAATATCTTTGAGCTAGGTGTGCTCACTGGTACTGTCTTGTTGCTCAAGACCCTCTCAGCTGAAAGAACAAGGAAGTACGTGTGTGTACTAACTCATGTATACATGCATATTTATAAATATTTCTGTATGTATCTAAGAGTATGTATTTTAAGCTAAACATGAGTTCATACTATTGTCTCCCATTCTGATCAATGATCACATGGATCCTTCTGGCATTCTCCACCTGTTTATGTGTAACCTCTCACTCCAACAGTGAGAAACCTGGCTTCTGTCATCACCCAGCTATTTACTTAATTGTGCATTTCTAATGTAGTAAATATATTATACAAGTATATATACTATACAGGTATAGTAATTTCAGAATTATTGACCCATATCCCTGTGGGAAACAATTGTATCAACTAGAATACAGAGCTTATGTAAGGTTCTTTTTATCTTCAGTGTTATAGACTCTACTTATTTCTAAAGATACTAACCAAGTATCTTTTCTCCATCCTCTTTAGCAAGATTATTTCATACATTTGTAATACAGTTGTTTTTTTAAAAAAATCATAGCCTGCATCTCATCCTAGGATCCTCTTATCTCCTAAATGTTTGTTTAATTTGCAAACATTAAGCTCCACTCTTCATGGTGTAAAGTTCTATGGTTTTCAGAAATGCAGAGAATCATATATCTGCCAGTATAGTATCATACCCAACAGTGTCACCGCTCTAAAAAATCCTGTGTGCTTCATCTATTTACTTCTCCCCTCAGAATCCCTAGCCACCATTGATCTGTTTACTCTCTTTGTAGTTTTGACTTTTTAATGGAATGTTGTTTTAATTTATATTTCCCTAACAAAAAATGGAAATGAGCAGTTTTTCATACGCTTATTTGGTCACTTGTATGATATATATTCACTTGTATGTCAATATGTGTCACTTGTATGACATATATTCTTTGGCGAGGCATCTGTTCAGATCTTCTACTCATTTTTATTTTGTTTTCTTGTTAGCTTTTAAGGATTTTTTTGTATATTGCATATTTCAGATATAATTCCTTTATTATATAGCTGTCTTTCAAGTATTTTTTCTAATCTGTGTCTTATCTTTTCATTCTTTTAACAATGTCTTTTGTAGAACAAATATTAATATGTATAAAATTCAACCTATTCATTTTTCATGTATTTTGCTACTCTTGTATTTAAATATTCATTCTTAAATCCAAAATCATCTATAGCTTACCCTATGTTTTCTTCAATAAGTTTTATAATTTCTGTATTTGTATTTATGTCTATTATTTATTTTGAGTTTCTTGTGAAAGGCATAATGTCTGTGTCTAAGTTCACTTTTTGCATGGATGTCCAATTGTTCTTTTTGCATGGATGTCCAAATTGCATGTGTCCAATTTGTGTGAATGACTGTTTTTCTCAGTTGAATAGCCTTTACTCTTTTATCAAAGATTCTTTTTTATGTTTGTGTGGGTCTATTAATGGACTCTCTATTCTCTTTTCTCATCCATATACTTATTTTTTTGCTAATATCATGCTATCTTGATTACTGTAGCTTTATAATAAATATTGAAGTTATGTAGTGTCAGCCCTCTGACTTTCTTTCTTTCATATTGTGTTGGCTATTTTGAGTCTTTTGCCTTTCCATATAAATTGTAGAATCTGTTCATCAGTATCTAAAAACATGTCTTGCTGGAATTTTCATTGGGATTGCACTGAGTCTATATATCAGAACAGACAGTTTAATAATATCGAGTCTTCCAATCAATAAACCCAGAATATCATTCATTTTGTTTAGATCTTCCTTATTTCCTCAGCCGTGTTTTATAATATTCTACATAAAGGTTATATACATATTTTGTTAGATTTACACCCCACCTTTAAAATTTGTTAGTGTTATTGCAAATGATACTGCTTTTTAAAATTTAAATTCCCATTGTTTATTGCCGAGATATAGAAAAGCAATTGATTTTTGCATGTTGACCTTGTCTATTGAGAGCAGGTTATACTATATATTAGTATATACTAAGTGTATTACTGTGTGTGTGTGTGCATTAGTTCTAGGAGTTTTTAAATGGGTATTTTGGAGCATTCTACATAGAAAATTATGTCATCTGTGAATATGATCATTTTCTTTTTAAATAATCTCCATAATTTTTCTTTTTTATGTTTTATTGCACTATCTAGGACTTTGAATAAACTTTTTAATACAAGAGGACAATCTTGCTTTATGTCCAGTTTCTTACAATTAAGATGTTGGCTGTAGATTTATAGATGTTCTTTATCAGGTTGAGAATTTCCCTTTATTCCTAATTCTCTGAGAGCTTTTATCATGCATGGGTTCTATATTTTGTTAAATGCTTTCTCTGCATCAATTGATATATCATATGGGTTTTCTTATTTAGTGTTTTGATGTGATGAATTACACTGATTGATTTTTAAATTTTAAATGAGCCCTGAGTACCTGAAATAAATCCCACTCAGCCATGATGTATAATTCCTGTTATACTTGTTGGGTTCAATTTGTTAATATTTTGTTAAGGATTCTTATGTCTATGTTAATGAGAGGTACTGGAATGTAGTTTTTGTTTCTTGCAAGATCCTTCTCTGGAATTGATATTAGGGTAATGCTGGCCTTATAGAATAATATACACGGTGTTTTCACGGCTTCCATTTTCTGGAAGAAATTGTGGAAACTTGGTATTATTTTTTCCTTAAATGTTTGGTGAATTTACCAGTGAAACCATTTGAATATGGTGCTTTATTTTTGTAAGTTTATTAAATAGTGATCAAATTTCTATAATAAATAAATGGATAGTCAGTTTATCCATTTCTCCTTGTGTGCGTTTCAGCAGTTTCTTTTAAGGATCTGATCTATTTCAGGCAGGACTAATTGACTTTTCTTACTCTAGTTTTTTAAGGTAGAGGGTGAAATTTTAGATTTTTCTTCTTTTTGAACACGTGAATTTAATGCTAAACATTTTAATCTAAGCACTGCTATCAGTGCATCACACACATTTTGATACATTTTATTTTTCCTTCTATTTGATTCAAAAAATTTTAAATTTATGTTGATTTTTTTGACCCTGGATAATTTGGAAGTGTGCTACTTTCCAAATATTTTGGAATTTCCCAGCTATCTTTCTGTTACTGATTTCTACTTTAATTATATTGTGGTCTGAGAACATAATTGAATGATTTTTATCTAATATATTGGCCACTAGCGATTTAAATTGCCACTAGCAATTGCCACATATGGCAATGTAAATTTAAGTTAACTAAAATCAAATAAAAATGTTAAAATATTTCCTCAGTCACACCAGCCATACTTTAAGTGCTCAGTAGCAACTTGTATCTAGTGGCTACTACGTGGGCTAGCACAGATGTAAAATATGTCTATTATTGCAGAAATTTGTAACAGAGTGCTGTTATAGAACATGACATAGGAGGATATCTTTATGATTTTAGGATAAGTTAGAATATTTAAAACAGTCACAAAAACCATAAACTATAAAGGAAATATGCAAAAGTAGACAATACAACTTAGACATTTCTCCCTCAAAAAAAGCCGACAAGAGAATTGAAGCCAAGTTAACAGACTAGGGAAATCTATCTGCAACACATACAGAAACAGAAAGCTCAAATTTGGAATATATAAATAACTTGTAAAACTCAATAAGAAAATACATACAACAAAATATAATGAGAGAACAAGTTGTGAAAAGATACTTTACAAAAGAGGATATCCCCATTGCCCACAAACATGTAAATATGTTCAATCTCATTAGTCATCAAAGAAATGCTAATTTAAGACACAAATCAGTGGTTTTTTTCACACTTTCTAGATTGGCTAAAATTAAAAAATGCTGACAATACCAATTGTTGACAAAGATGTGGAGCCATTAGAGTTGACATGCACTACACATAGGGGTATAAATCCATGTACCCAACTGGAGAACTGCCATTATCCTCCAAAGTTGAAGACAAACATTTACATTCCGAGGCACATACTTATGCACACTGAAAAACATGCATTTATAACAGCATCATATTTTAATAAACACAAAGTAGATAAATTATTGCATAGTCATGCAATGAACTATTATGCAGCAGTGAAAATTACTACGGCTATATGCTACAACGTGGACTACTCTCACAAACATACTGAGGAAAAGAAACTAGACACAATATATTCTGAATAGTTTGATCCACTTACTTGAAGTGGCAAGAATAATCTATGGTGTTATCATTCAGGATAGTGTTTCTCTTTGTGGAAAAAAGAGGATGTAATGTTTGGAAGGGGACCTGCTTGGACATTCTAGAGTTCCAGCAATGTTAGATTTTTGGATGTAAGATCTAGGTGCTAGATGATGGTTATATTGGAGGTGTTTATTTTGTAATACTTTATCAAGTTGTACACTCGTGACTTGTACACTTTTCTCTATGTAAATTACACACTAATGAAAATGTTTATTTAGAAAAATATTAAAATGGGCATTTCCTAGAAGCATGTATATGAATGGTCAAATGAATATATGAAAAATTTTTAAACCAACTAGTAATCATAATGAAAAAATACAAATTAAAATAAGAAAATACTTAACAACTATCACATTGGTCCAAAATATTATACTGTTACAAAATTACATGCTGGTGACAATATGGAGAAATGAACATTTTCATCACTGTTGATGGGAATATAAAAATTCTAGAATGTTTTATACATTTTGCCAGTATCTAGTGAAATTGTATGTGCACATATCTGATGTATTAGCATCTCCAGAGAAAGAAGCGATAGGGGGTGTGTGTGTGTGTGTGTGTGTGTGTGTGTGTGTGTTTCCTATTGGTTATATATACATCCTATTGGAAGGTAGAGAAAGATATTTTAAGGAATTGGTTCATGTAATTGTAGAGGCTAGCAACTCCAAAATCTGCAGATCCAGAATCTGCAAGGTAAATTGGCAGGCTGGAGCCCAGGAAAAAAAAAAAAAAAAAAAAAAAAAAGGACGTTATAGCCCAAGGCTGAAGGCAGTTGTCTGGCAGAAATCTTTCTTCTTCATGGGAGGTCAGTCTTTTCCTTATGGCTTACAGCTGATTAAACGATGCCCACCATATTATGAAGGATAATTTACTTTACTCAAAGTCTACTGATTTAAATATTACTATAGTTTGAATGTTTGTCCCCGCAAAAACTCACGTTGAAATTTAATTGCCATTGACAGTATTAAGGAGTGGGAACTTTAAGAAGTGATTAAGGCATGAAGGCTCTGGCCTCATCAGTGGGATTAATGTGATTATGGAAGGATAAGTATTGTCCCCTCTTGCTGTCTTGCTGTCTCACCTTCTGCTGTGGGATAATGCAGCAAGAAGGTCCTCATCAGATGCTTTGATATTGGACTTCTCAGCCAGAAGAACTGTGAACCAAGATATTTCTGTTCATTATAAATTACCCAGTTTCAGGTGTTATATTATGGCAGCACAAAATGGATTAAGACAAACGTTAATCTTATCTTAAAAATACCTTGACAGCAACACTGAAAAGTGTTTGACCAAATATCCTAGTACCTTGGACTAACCAAGTTAAAACACAAAATTATCATCACACTCAATAATTCAATACCTACGCTAAAAACAAAAGCCAGCTTCTTATAATTGTTCACAAGAAGTCATGTATTAATTGCATTATTGATTGTAATAGGGGAAAAAGCAGAAACTTGATCATTCCTCAGTCAAGAGGAATGAAGAAAGTGATTTATTTATATAGTGAGATAATATACAAGAGGTAAAATTAATGAAATACCATGTTTTTGTGGAGATATTCCTCCTACAGCCTTTCAGTGTCCTACTCTAATTGGGACTGAAAGCTCTTAGGCTGGCTTACACAGCTTTTGTTCTGGATCTTTTCTTACCCATCACTCCAGATTTTTCTTCACCTCTCTTCTGAATTTCTGACTTCTTGGATCTCCAGTCTACCTCATCTTACTAGAGCATATTCTTTAATAACTTCCTGAGAAAATATGCTTTGAAAGTAAATATTTTTGAGTCCTTATATGCTTGAAAATACCATTACTCCACCCTCACATTTGACTTAACTTTTGAATAGCTATATAATTTTATATCAGAATTTTTATGCTCTCAATTTTAATTTCAAAGACATTTGTTTACTAATTTTTCGCTTTCAGCATTGTTCTCATAAGTCCAATGGCATTCTGATCATATTTTGTCTAGAATAAGTTTTTGTCCTTCTTTACCCTTGATATTCTGAAATTCCATAAGATATACCTTGGTGTATATCTTTTTGTAATCACTGGACTCCTTGAATATGGAAATTTATGTCACCCAATTCTGAAAGTTTTTCTTATATTATTTCTTTCATAAATTCTTCCCCTTAATTTTCTTGATTCTTTCTGAAACTCTATTAGCCGGTTGTTTCAACTTCTGGGTTGCTTCTTTTTATTTGTTTAGGATTTTTAATTTTTGTCTTAAAGTTGGTTATTGTTACAATAATGCTGTATTAACAAAACTCTGCCTAGTTCAGTGTCATGCAATAACATGCATTTATTTTCTTGCTCATTGGTCTGCACTTGGTTGCAGCTCTGCAAAGATTGGCTAGAGTCAGCTGAATTTGGTCGGAGACATTTCCCCCATGTCTTTGTCATCTTCCTTGGACCACTGGCTTCTTGAATGACAGATGTTTAATTAAGCGAACAGAAACTCACGTGCCTCTTACAACTTTGGTTTAGAACCAGCACACTGTCCTTTCTACACACAAGTAGGGTTTGGTGTCCCTAGCCCGTCCTCAATGTAGTAAGAAAATATCTGGCACATATACACCATGGAATACTATGCAGCCATAAAAAGGATGAGTTTGTGTCCTTTGTAGGGACATGGATGCAGCTGGAAACCATCATTCTTAGCAAACTATCACAAGAACAGAAAACCAACCACTGCATGTTCTCACTCATAGGTGGGAACTGAACAATGAGATCACTTGGACTTGGGAAGGGGGACATCACACACCGGGGCCTATCATGGGGAGGGGGGAGGGGGGAGGGATTGCATTGGGAGTTATACCTGATGTAAATGACGAGTTGTTGGGTGCTGATGAGTTGATGGGTGTAGCACAGCAACATGGCACAAGTATACATATGTAACAAACCTGCACGTTATGCACATGTACCCTAGAACTTAAAGTATAATAATAATAATAATAAAAAGAAAACTATAAAAAAATAAAGAAAATATCCTCCACCTTGCAGGGAAGAGGAAAAAATATTTTCTGAAAAATTATGGAATTTATTTCAGCTGTGTTACATTTTTTTCTTTTTCTTTTTCCATTTTTGGGTTCTATCTAGATGATTTTCTGTTGATTTTTCATTTTTGCAATCATATTTTTTATTTCTAAGAACTCTTCTTTGTTCTTTGATAGTTCTTTTTTCAAATAGTGTGTTTTATTTTTAAACAAAGAAATAGTTTCTCATATTTAACTGAACCATTGATTGCTTTCTCTTTCTCTCTTTTTCCTGGTTTTTGTTCTGCTTTCTATGCTTGTCTGTTTCTTAGAGTTTTTTTCTCTTCATTAAGTCTCCGTCTTATATATGGGAGGCTATCCTTAAATGCCTAATATTACGTTGATTCAAGAGTGAAGCACTATCATTAACTGAAAGTTCTGTAAATGTGGCAAGGGATTATTGACTGGTAAGTTTCACTGTACGATAATTGGGAGACCCAGCTACTTTGTTGCCCCATTCCATGTCAGCATCTATAGATCCTTTCTCTTTGGCTGCTCAATTTCTCCAGGAAAGAATCTTCCAGTCTCCTATATGAGAGAAGTAAGCCTGGTGTCTAACTACAGGGCATGGAATTCTCAATGTTCAGTACACAGACTGTCACCCACTCATCCTCTGTCAGTATGGTACTTTGCCCTTCATTGCATCCTGCTTGATGTCCTCTCCAGTGTAATTCTCCCTGATAATAACCTCATGTATTTTTTCAGGAGTGTGGATGGGTAGCAGTCTGTTGTACAAGAATGCAGAAAAGGTCTCAGCAAGTAATTGAACATAATAGTGACTTTAAACTGTTGAGAGTCCACCTTGCAGTCTCCATTTGCCTTCATTAGAATCTGTATATTCAGTTCCTGAGCTTTTCTAGGTTTGCACTACAAATTCCTGATATGGTTTGGCTGTGTCCCCACCCAAATCTCACCTTTAATTGTAATAATCCACACATGTCAAGGGTGGGGGTTGGGTGGAGATAATTGAATCATGGGGGCAGGTTTTTCCCATGCTGTTTTCATGATAGTGAATAAGTCTCACGAGATCTCATGGTTTTATAAACGGGAGCTCCTGTGCACAAGTTCTCTTGCCTGCTTTCATGTAAGACGTGACTTTGCTCCTCATCGTGAGGCCTCCCCAGGCATGTGAAACTGTGAGTCAATTAAACCTCTTTCCTTTATAAATTATCCATTCTTGGGTATGTCTTTATTTGTAGTGTGATAACAGACAAATCCAATTCCTTTGTTTCTTATAAGTGTCCCCCTCAAGAATGACTAGACTTCTGCAGTCTCATCTGTGTGTCAGTTACCACTATCTGTATGCTTTCCACCTTCAAAGTATGTGTAGCTATTTCTTATTTCCTGTTCCATCTCCCGGCCTAATTTGATCCTTTGAGTTTGCAACTTTTAAAATTAATGTCTTGTCATGTTACCGGAATTTTTGAAGCAAATGATGATAAACACACCTGTTCAACTTGCCATATTTAACAGAAATCAGAATAATACTTATAAAATTAAAATCAAATCATGCCTCAACCCTGTTTAAATCTTCTCAGGACAGAAGATCTCTAGACATATTTATCTTGTACAATTGAGACTTTATACTCACTGAGCAACAACTCTCCATTTTTCCATACCCCAGCTTGTAGCAACCACCATTCTACTCTCTGAATCTATTAATTTGATTATTTCATATACCTCATATAAGTAGAATCATGCAGTATTTGTCCTTCTGTGACTGTGTTATGTCACCCACCACGGTGTCCTCTAAGTTCATCGATGTTGTTGTAAACAGTAGGATTTTCTTCTTTATCTTTTTTTTTTAATGTTTATGCTTTAACTGCAGTTAAAATATATGCCCTGATTTCTGCACAAAGTGATATACAGATAATATTTGCAAACATGCAGATGTGTGAAATATGCAAAAATTAATCTTACTTTAAGAAGCTATTGAATACTTACTCTGTGCCCTGCAGAGTTCATTGCTGTGTATGTGTGTGTTTTCTCAATACCTTCTGTTTGAAGTATCAACTTCTCATTTTTCTTAGGTTTCTATAGTAATGTGATTAAGAATAAAAGCAGAAAAGTGCCCCTATTAGTAACATGATTTTAAGTAATTATAAATATCTTAAATATTTTAAATATATCAGGCAATTACATTTTACAGTAATTTTTGATAGATTATGTATTATTATTTAGCTATTTTCATTGTAATTCTATGTTTATTTCATATAATTTGCCACAAGTAATGTAGAAAAGCTTGGCAAAATATAAATGAAATTCTAGCCAGTATGGACAATTCTGTTTATTGCCTTCTGTTTCTACATTGTGCAGGAGAATTTTATATTCATGATATCAGACAGCCAAATATGATTATAATCTCTTTTCAGTTTAGGATATTATATTTTATATTGCATGATTTTTGGGCAGCCGCATGGTGGTGTGCAGGCAGGATGCATTTTTTAAAATTATTTATTCACAGAGCTAGTTGACCAAATCTTCCAGAGAATGCACAAAAGTCAATTTTACAACTTATTCTCATATACTATGTATTAATATTATTAAAATAATATTAATATTATATATTTAATAATATACTTTTTGGATCTGCCAAAGGCCATTTTTTCATGAATGTATTTTATTTATCTGCAATATGATTTTCATGTCTAAACTGGTCATTGCAATGTTTATTCGATTGCCTGGACTTTTTGAAAGGAAATAGAAAAAATGGGAGAAAGAATATTTAATAAATGCCTCTTTTCTCTCTAAATCATTCAATAATATAATTTGGGGTGTGAATATTTACACATCTTAGACTGTCATGTATGAATGTCTTCATGGCTTTATGGAGTTTTGTATAGAATTATATGACTTGGAAGGCACATTTCAACACAGATTATAATCATGTGTTGAAACTTTTAATT
This sequence comes from Macaca nemestrina, assembly GCF_043159975.1. Lineage (NCBI taxonomy): Eukaryota > Metazoa > Chordata > Mammalia > Primates > Cercopithecidae > Macaca > Macaca nemestrina. The sequence goes on along the minus strand of NC_092129.1, from coordinate 65,279,535 downwards.
TTATCTGTTTCAAATACATTTTGAAATGTTAGTGGATAAAGCATGTAGCCCCTGTAGGAATAGCAGCTGCTGGGCGTGGTGGTGCACACCTGTAGTCCCAGCTACTCAGGAGGCTGAGGCAGGAGAATCACTTAAACCCAGGAGGTGGAGGTTGCAGTGAGCCGAGGTCACGCCACTGCACTCCAGCCTGATGACAGAGCAAGAATCTGTCAAAAAAAAAAAAAAAAAGGAATAGCAGCTGCTTGTCTAGTAAATGAATATGGCCCTATGAGTAAATCATGTCTGGATACTAGTTTAGTGTCACTGTAGACAATATTAGTTCATTTTATTTAAACACTTGTTGTGTGGTAAATATTATTTTAAGCCCTATACATATATTAATACTCTTAATTGAACATCACTGTAACATGGGTACTTTTATTATCTGTATTTTATGGATAAAGGAAAGGAAGTTAATGATGACACTGACAAGAGGTGGTAAATCCTGGATACAAACCCAGACATCCTGTTCTAGAGTCCTCGCTCTTCACCAGTCTACAATGTGGCAGGTTCTGGCCCTCATCAGTCAGTAGTTTAAAAGAGATATGTAAACTAATCTTTATTAACGAGGCATGACAATTTATATATTGGAATTGTTTGGCCTCAAGAGGGCAAGCTTTGCAAATGCAAGCCTGCTGAGCAGTGACAGCAAATGTCCTGGAACTCATAATTAATTTACCTAGGAATTTCCTTGTAGCAAAACAACAGGAAGTGTCCGCAGTGTATTGTCCAGTGTATGTGGTTATGGCATTTTGGGTCAGTGAGAATATCAAGGGCATTTCAAGATTTGATACACATTATTTAAATGTGTGTTGAAGGATTATACATCACAAAATGCCATAGTCAAAATTTCCAGACTCTGACCTTTGGAAAACAAAACTGTTACCAAGTCAGTCTAGGTCGAGGTCCTGTTGCTTGCTGCACAGTCTACATACTGTTGCTTGCTGCACAGAAAGGCAGCCACTGAGACAAGTATTGCCAGGAAAGAAGGCTTTAATCAGGTGCTATAGTTAAGGAGATGGGAGATCAGTCTCAAATCCATCTCCCTGACTGACTAAAATTACGGGTTATATTGCAGGGAAGAATTGTAAGCATGTGTAGGAAAACAGGAATTAGGAAGGGGTAAGGAAGAGGAGTTGGTTAAAAGGAATCAAGTAGTCAGGCAATCATGATGGGTAAGGCACCTGACCTTTTATTGTCCAGATGCAGTGATCTGTTAAGTTTCAGTTCCTTGATACTGTACGGGAGGCCTGATTGTTGGTTCCTGAGGAAGGAACTCAGATACGACAAATGTAACTTGATCTCAAATTTCAAGAGCAAGGGGGTCAATTTTTATGCTTATTCAAAATAAACCATTAGTTCCATGGGATACTTGGGTCAGTTTTAAAACCCTGAGGCCATACCCAGCATACTCGTCATAATTGGACAGATATATTCTGAAAAGAAAAAAAAAACTGAGTTAATTCCCTTTTCCTTTTACTAATTTGGTACTGAACTATTTCTGAACACCTGTTCTATCCCACGAATTGTTCAACTAGAGTATAAAGTGCTCAATACAACCAAAATTGTTGTCTCTTTAAGGTGATATAGTAATCAGGTAAATCTACATTAAACTTCATTAACAAATAATCCTCAAATTACAGTTGCTTTACTTGGAAAAGGTTTATTTTCAGTCTTGTAGAATCTAGTATAGGTTTGGGCATATCTCTAGGCAGCTGTGTACCATGTGATGGTGTGGAATCCATGCTACTTCCATCCTGTGGTGTCACTATCTCAACTGCTGTGTCTATAATCACTAGGCCAGGGCAAGAAAGGACTGGACAGGTTACACCAGCCATTTAAGTGCTTTGGCCGAGAAGTAATGCACATCATTTATATATGCAAGACACTGGTTAGAACTAGTCATGAAGATCTGTCCACGTATATGGGGTATAGGGATGTATAAGTTTACTGCAGGCCTGCAAGGAGAGGAAACCAGGTGTCTCTGCTGGCTAAACAGAGAGTAAGAAAATACATTTATATTGTGAAAGATAAGGCGTTACTCTAATGGTTACAAGTAAATTATTATGATGACCCCTGTTTATGTACAAAAAAGCTAAAACTCAGATAATTGTCTAGTGGCAAATACACTAATGAAAGTGTTTTACCTATCATTTATTTTTAAGTTTGAGCCAGGGTTTCTCAACGTTGGAACCACTGACAATTTGAGCCAGATAATTCCTTGTTGTATGGTGCTTTGCTGTGCATTGAATGACGTATAGTATACATATGGCATGGCTGGTCCCTATCCACTAGATGCCAGTATCCAATCCCTCCTCCAACAGATGTGACAACCAAACATGCCTCCTGACGTTGCCAAATATCTCCTGGGGGGCAAAATTACCCTAGATTGAGAACCATCCTCCATAACATTTTCTACAGCAAACCTTTGGGTTAACACAGTAACATAGGCATGCATGTATGCCTTATAATATATAAAGCATTTTACACTGCTTCATCTCAGTTAATAAAATTATTGGAAGAGAAAGTTATTATTATATTCAACGTATGAGGAAATTGCAGGGCGTCAACTCAATCTGAGTCCTCTCGCTCCGGATTCTTACATTTACACTGTAAGTATTTATGGAGTACCTGCTGTGAGACAGGCACTGTTCTAGTTATAGAGGATACAAGGATGAAAGATTCAGTTTCTGCTCTTAGGGGACTCCTGGTCTAGTGGATAAAAGACACAAATTAACATAAAATTACATAGCAGATAATTAAACTAAGTGCTCTTATAGAAAAACCTACAGTGCTTCAGAGAGAGGGACTTCCCCATGGAACTTTGAGCAACACAACTGAAGCACAGTACAAAGGAAGAAAGATAGCAGCAACACAAAGACAGCTGAATTTTATTTCTGAGTCATCACAGGAAAAAATGAACTGAAATATAGGGAACTACAGGATCAAGAGGAAAGAGAATTATATTTTGAGCTGTGAGAAGCAAGAATTGTGAAAAACACTGCTAAGCCTTAAACATACAGGGAAGTGCTGTCTGAAGAGTTGCCAGTGACTGAAACACCCCTTACTGACTAGGCGTTCTATAATGTTAATTCTAAAGAAGCTCATCTAACTGAAAGGAGAAATCATACTACAGAAAATCATTAATTTTTTTGAAAGCTCAATCTGTGTGTCTCTAAAGCAGGAAAAAAAGGCAAATGATTAAGAATAGGAGTAAAGAAGGTAATCTTTCATATAAATGATAAGCAATATAATTTCTTTCTTTTTTTTTTTTTCCTTGAGATGGAGTACTCCAGCTCTGTTGCCGGGCTGGAGTACAGTGGCACAATCTCGGCTCACTGCAACTTCCGCTTCCTGGGTTCAAGTGATTCTTCTGCCTCAGCCTCCCTAGTAGCTGAGACTACAGGAGTGCACCACCATGCCCAGTTAATTTTTGTGGTTTTAGTAGGGACGGGGTTTCATCATTGTAGCCAAGATGGTCTCAATCTTTTGACCTTGTGATCCGCTCACCTTGGCCTCCCAAAGTGCTGGTATTACAGGCGTGAGCCACCACACCCGGTCGTGCAATACAATTGCTTAACATGTAGCCTGCCTGGAAGCTCAGTGTGCTGCTCATTTGTTCAAATTTTGAAATGAGGTCATTTGGAACTAACTTGTTTTGCCTTTTGCCTTTTGATTAGACTCTGTCTTAATATTTAAATACCTCAATTAGTTTTCAGTTCAAGAAAGGTTTTTATCAAATAGAGATCATTAGTGAGTGATTCTCTGTCAATGTATGATTTAATAATGTAACCAATTAAATGACTGGGGACTACACAAATTGTTCTAGATGTGTTTTGCTCTTTGAACTTCCTTTTGTGATACTGTGAATTATTTTGGAAAAATGTTTTAAATTCCTTGTTTGGACACTAGAGACGGTGCAAAGAACACTCTCTCAAACACAAGCATCTTGGCCTTCAGTGCTCTTTAATATTGGTCTGTTCATTTCTCTCTTAGCTTTATTCATATCATGCCATTGCCTCTGTCATCAACTTCACAAGTAGCAAATAGGGACTCATCCTTTTATCTGTCCCTGTGTTATCTCATTACTCCAGGCTCACTCTACCCTCTAAGGCCCCTATCACCCAGTCTGAAATCCTCTTCTTTTGTTGTCTGATCAAACCTTCCCTTCATCCAACCTTTCCTGATTTGAGGTATCAAAATTTGCCCTCACATTCTCCGTCCTCTCTAGGCAGTTGTGGGAAGTGACTACACTTCTTGTGTTGGTCAAGGACACTGATTCCTCACTTCTCCTTACTTCCCATTCTTATTGTCCACTTGTCTTCATCAAGAAAAACATACAGTGGGAGAGGAGCCAACTCGATCTGATAAATATTGCAAGAGTAAAATTTGAAATACTCAACATAAAGAAAATGGATAGACTGGAGGAACAGCATAAACAGAGGATGGAGAATTTTGGGAAAGAGAGGCGGGAAGAAAGTTTCAGTTTCTTTTTGACTTGGAGTAGGGAGGAGACAGAAGTATGTGCCCAAGAGGGACTACATCCTCTGAGTTGAATCCCCCAGAGGTTCTCTCTTGTGTGCCTGGGATGTCCCTGGGGGACAAGCCTCCCTGTTGCAGAGAAGAGGAATCCTGGGCTATGGGAAGGGAGGTGGAAAGGACAGGCTATAGCTTATTGATATAACGGTTTGGAAACTTCACTTCTCTAAGAAATAGAAAGAAGAAAGATGAAGGGGTGGCGTCAGGAGCAATGAAAATAACTTGGGAAGACAAAGGGGTTCAGTGAGCTTTGAGGGCCCTGGCTCAAGCAGACCTTCATATCTGAAAGGTAAATTATAACATCTGGTTAGGAGCACAGTCCAGGCCTGAGAGCTCAGCTCTACCACTACTGACTATGCTATTGTGAATAATTAACGTATGCGCTAAGCCTCATTAAGTCTATGCCATGAAGTTTTGAGAACATCTAATAAAATAAAACGTGATGAGAAATTGCACAATGCTTGGCACAGGGTAAGCACCCAATAAATGACAAGCTCTTCCTGTTTCTCACAATGGCAGGGAGCATATGGCTGTGGGGTGGTGCTAGGGCAACTTGCACAGTGGATAGAAACACAGACTTTAGGTCAGATAAAACCAGACTGAACTGTGGTTTGATTTGGACCTTGACTACATTCAGACCTGGTCTTTGCAAATGTGAGGTTTTGATAATGCTTGATAATCTTGATGAGCCTCAGTTTTCTCACTTTTAAAAGAGGCTTAGTAAAATATATCTCCAAAGGGATGTTATAAGGTTTAAAGTAATGATTAGATGTACTTTATAAGTAGCTCTTAGCATAGTTCCTGGCATAGATTAATACATTCTATCCAGCATTACTAGGATCCCAACAATTATGTAGGCTTTTTATCCTTGATTCAGCTTTCTCAGGCTGATGATCAATGAAACAATTTAGTTCTACAAAACTATATTACACTCTTATGGGTATGGCACTTGGCTAGACACTGAGGGGATTTAAAGCATTATAAGATACAATGTCTGTCTTCAATGTGTTCACAATCTGATGGGGTGAGCAGACATGTACATATAAGTAGTAAAATAGTTCAGTTGCAAAAATAGGGAAGGAGGGATTAATGTTCATTGGAGAAACCCGCAAGTTCCCTGGAAACTAAATCTTGAAGGCTAAGTAGCATTTCAACAGCAGAGAATTGGAGGAAGGGTGCTTTGAGAGTTAGAATGGCTATGCAGAAACACTAGACATAAAAATGCTTAATGCATTTGGAGAATAATTAATTTTGTGTGTGTGTATGTGTGTCTGTGTGTGAGGGAGAAAGGGTGTGTGTGTGTGATGTGTTGGGTATTGGGATTACTGTAAATAATTGTATACTTATCGTTTTGGGATTTTCCTTCTAAAATGACAGGAATTGTTTCTCATTCAATTGTACATTTCACACAACTGCTCATAGTGCCTTGAACAAGGTAAGCTTGAGTGAAACAAATTAAATTGAAATGCTTTCTCATTAGATTTAAATTTCCCAAATATCCTAAGGTTTATTGCTTTCTTTGCATGATGAATGTATTTGATAGAACCATTCCAATGAACATGCTTAGGGGTCCATCTGCTAGAGTTTCAGAAATGATAGCATGAATTTTTAAGTTATTGTAGCAATTTACTTGCCTTTAAGTAATTCATCCTTCATTCTGGATTTAGCAAAACCATGCAAGAATTTAACCACCTCCCAAGATTTTGATTCTGGCTGATAATTATGAGGTTTCTCTCTGTCAAGGAGTAGTAATAAAGAAATATTCCTCTGCCTCTTTGAGTGTAAGGACCTGGAGGTGGAGGTCTGGAGAAGAGGCCATTGCCCCAGCAAAGGAGGCAGCTGCTCCAGAGATACACAAGTGCTAAAAGAGGAACTGAGGGAAAGACTGGCAGCCAGTGTCCTTACCAAATGAACTCAGATGGATCGTTCATTTCTGGCCTATGTATTGATAAGGGAGGAGGAGGAAAGAGAAAGACAAGATAATGCCGTTAGTTTTGTTTGCACAGGCAAGAACATACTTTAGAATTAGGGGTATTGCTGGAGGGAGCCAATCCTCAAATGTATTTGAAGTCAATTTTATTTCAGTGATAAGTAAGTAAAACAGAATAATGAGATTTGAAGGATTATCATTTCAATATTTACTTTGTATTATGCATGAACTACTGTGTTGTCAGCTGTCGCTGTCTTTTTATCTTTATCTCTCAGATTGTCAGGTTTGCCCTCATCATTGGACAATTCCCTTGATCCATCCTCCTGTTCAGTTACCCTCTCTTTTTTTTCTCCATTGGCATAAAACAAATGTTCTAAATATGTTCTCTGCTTAATTCTCCCATTTTTTATTCTCCTGTTCTATGTTATAAAGATAGCAATAATCTTTGCTTGGTCAAGTCTGAGATCTTGCCTCTCACTGCACTGGCACCCCTCGGGAGCCCTCCTGACTGATGCATTCCCTTCTCTTCCTCCTGGGGCATCCTTCTCTGGTTCTTCTCCTCCCTCTCTGATTGCTTTTTGTTTCAGACTTCTTTTGTGGGGCTCCATAATCTATGCTACCATGATACATTGGTGTTCCTCAGGGATCCTGGTTCTCTCCTTTATTTACATTAGTCCCTGGGTGAAATCATCCAGTCTTACAGTTTTATAATAATATATTTGCATTTTGAAGACCCCCAAATGTTCATCTTTAATCCTCACCTGTCCCCTGAATTCTAGACTTTTATACCTACCTCCCTCCTTACCATGGTCAAAACCAAACTCTCCATTCCTACCCCAAAATGTGTTCCTCCTCAATTTTCATTATCTCAACAAGTGTTATCTCCATTTTTCTGTCATGCAGGCCAAAAATTTCAAAACTCTCCTTGACTCCATTTTTTATCTTACTCCCTACATCTAATCTGCCAGCCATTATCTGCACTCAGTATTTTAAAAACAATTATTAGTGCCCACTGTGTTCCTGTTACTGCTCTGGAAGATTCAGATAAAGAAGATAATAAAGCAGATCAAATCCCTACTCTTAGAGTCTTGTGATTTTAAAATAGATCCACAACCAAGCAATCTTTCATTGCCTCCCCACCCACACTACTACAACCCTAAATTATTGCAGTAGCACCTCTGCTTCCACCCTTATCACCTATAGTCTTTTCTCTCCATACTAGCCAGACTGATCATTTTAAAACCTAAATCAGATCATGCCATTTCTTGCTCCTAACCCTCCAAAGGCTTCTCATCTCACTCAGAGCTAATCCAAAATCCTTACCAAAGCCCACAGGGCTCTATATGACCTGGGCCCTGATGTTGCTCTGATATCCCCTCTATCACCTGCCCTTCCCTTACTCTGCTCCAGTCACACCAGCTTCCTGGCTTTTCCCCAGCAACAGTCAACAACACATGACCTTAAATCTTGCTGTTTGATATATTCCTACACTTCAGGTCTCCCCTAAAATGTCACCTTACTGAGGAGGCCTTCCCTGATCTTGAACATAAAACAGTCTCCATACCTTCATCACTCTATTGTCTTTACCCCATTTCATGTATGCACACATGTAATGTATGTATATATGTACATATGCATGTATGTGTGTGTGTGTGCACATCCTGGAGGCCTCCTGCATCTAGAATGTACACCTTTGAGAGCTAGGATTTCATTTTGCTCACTGCTGTATCTCCGTGTCTTAGAGCACTGCCTGACAAATATGCACTCAATTAAGATTAATTGAACCTGTCTTCAATCCTGGGATTTATGATTTTGTTATTTATAAACGTGTTGACATGAAGTCCTTTTTGATTACGGGTCTGCATTTGTGAGTCAGCTAATTCTAGATAAGTGTGGCATTGATGGCTTCAAAGCAAGGAAACTCCACTTCCCGGTGACCTTATCAACTTTCTATTCTAGCCAAATTAGGTGTGTGAACTTTCAAATCTAAAAATTAAGTATTCCATCTCTTTGTTGTGACTAGTTTGCAATATCTGCTAAACTATTACACAGAAACCCTGCTACAAATATGCAGTTACAAAGCCCCTTGGAGGTAGTGTAAGTAATTAGCATTTAGTGGCTTACAGCAATGTCAAATTAACCATCTCATCATTAGGCATTTTAGATCAACTATAAAGTCAGGTGAGCTATATAGAAGAGAAATAATTACATGCACTTTAATCCTTAGATTGAATTTGCTGTGACTTTTTGCCTAATCTCTGTTGGTTCCTTAAGAATAAGAGATCTTGGGTCGCTTCCAAGATGACTGAATAGTAAGAGCTCTGGTCTGCAGCTCCCAGTGAGATTGACGCAGAAGACGGGTGATTTCTGCATTTCCAACTGAGGTACCTGGTTCATCTCATTGGGACTGGTTAGACAGTGGGTGCAGCCCATGGAGGGCAAGCCAAAGCAGGGTGGGGCATCACCTCACCCCAGAAGCACAAGGGGTCAGCAGATTTCCCTTTCCTAGCCAAGGGAAGCCGTGATAGACTATATCTGGAAAAACACTCCTGCCCAAATGCTGTGATTTTCAACAGTCTTAGCAACCAGTAGACCAGGATATTCCCTCCTGTGCCTGGCTCAGCAGGTCCCACGCCCATGGAGCCTTGCTCACTCCTAGTGCAGCAGTCTGAGATTGACCTGCGAGGCTGCAGCCTAGCGGGGGGAGGTGTGTCCACCATTGCTGAGGCTTGAGTAGGTAAACAAAGTGATGGGAAGCTTGATCTGGGTGATCCCATTGCAGCTCAGCAAGGCCTACTGCCTCTCTAGACTCCACCTCTATGGGTGGGGCATAGTGGAACAAAAGGGAGCAGACAACTTCTGCAGACTTAAACATCCCTGTTTGACAGCTCTGAAGAGAGCAGTCATTCTCCCTGCATGGCATTCAAGCTCTAAGAATGGACAGACTGCCTCCTCAAGTGAGTCCCTGACCCCCATGTACCCTGACTGGGAGACACCTCCCAGTAGGGACTGACAGACACTTCATACAGGTGGATGTCCCTCTGGGACGAAGCTTCCAGAGGAAGGATCAGGCAGCAGTATTTCCCATTCTGCAATATTTGCTGTTCTGCCGCGTCCACTGGTAATATCCAGGCAAACAGCATCTGGAGTGACCTCCAGCAAACTCCAACAGACCTGCAGCCGAGGGCCCTGACTGTTGGAAGGAAAACTAACAAACAGAAAGGAATAGCATCAACACCAACAAAAAGGACATCCACACTAAAATCCCATCTGTAGGTCACCAACATCATAGACCAAAGGTAGATAAAACCACAAAGATGGGGAGAAACCAGAGCAGAAAAGCTGAAAATTCCAAAAGCCACAGTGCCTCTTCTTCTCCAAAGGACCACAGCTCCTTGCCAGCAACGGAACAAAACTGGATGGAGAATGACTTTGATGAGCTGATGGAAGTAGGCTTCAGAAGGTCGGTAATAACAAACTTCTCTGAGCTAAGGGAGCATGTTCTACCCCATGGCAAGGAAGCTAAAAACCTTGAGAAAAGGTTAGATGAATGGCTAACTAGAATAAACAGTGTAGGAAAGACCTTAAATGACCTGATGGAGCTGAAAACCATAGCATGAGAACTTCGTGACGCATGCACAAGCTTCAATAGCCAATTTGATCAAGTGGAAGAAAGGATATTAGTGATTAAAGATCAAATTAATGAAATAAAGTGAGAAGACCAGATTAGAGAAAAAAGAGTGAAAAGAAACAAACAAAGCCTCCAAGAAATATGGGACGATGTGAAAAGACCAAATTGATATTTGATTGGTGTACCTGAAAGTGACGGGGAGAATGGAACCAAGTTAGAAAACATTCTTCAGGATATTATCCAGGAGAACTTCCCCAACCTAGCAAGGCAGGTCAACATTCAAATTCAGGAAATACAGCGAACACTACAAAGATACTCCTTGAGAAGAGCAACCCCAAGACACATAATTGTCAGATTCACCAAGGTTGAAATGAAGGAAAAAATGTTAAGGGCAGCCAGAGAGAAAGGTCAGGTTACCCACAAAGAGAAGCCCATCAGACTAACAGTGGATCTCTCGGCAGAAACCCTGCAAGCCAGAAGAGAGTGGGGGCCAATATTCAACATTCTTAAAGAAAATAATTTTCAACCCAGAATTTCATATCCACCCAAACTAAGTTTCATAAGTGAAGGAGAAATAAAATCCTTTACAGACAAGCAAATGCTGAGAGATTTTGTCACCACCAGGCCTGCCTTACAAGAGCTCCTGTAGGAAGCACTAAACATGGAAAGGAACAACCAGTACCAGCCATTGCAAAAACATGCCAAATTGTAAAGACCATTGATGCTATGAGGAAACTGCATCAGTTAATGGGCAAAATAATGAGCTAACATCATAAAGACAGGATCAAATTCACACATAACAATATTAATGTTAAATGTAAATGAGCTAAATGCCCCAATTAAGAGACACAGACTGACAAATTGGATAAAGAATCAAGACCCATCAGTGTGCTGTATTCAGGAGACCCATCTCATGTGCAGAGATACACATAGGCTCAAAATAAAGGGATAGAGGAAGCTCTACCAAGCAAATGGAAAGCAAAAAAAAAAAAAAAAGCAGGGATTGCAATACTAGTCTCTGATAAAACAGACTTTAAACCAACAGAGATCAAAAGAGCCAAGAAGGCCATTACATAATGGTAAAGGGATCAATTCAACAAGAAGAGCTAACTATCCTAAATATACATGCACCCAATACAGTAGCACCCAGATCCATAAAGCAAGTCCTTGGAGACCTACAAAGAGACTTAGACTCCTACACAATAATACTGAGAGACTTTAACCCCTCACTGTTAATATTACACAGATCAATGAGACAAAAGGTTTACAAGTATATCCATGATTTGAACTCATCTCTGCACCAAGCAGACCTAATAGACATCTACGGAACTCTCCACCCCAAATCAATAGAATGTACATTCTTCTCAGCACCACATCACACTTATTCTAAAATAATTGGAAGTAAAACACTCCTCAGCAAATGTAAAAGAACAGAAATCACAACAAACTGTCTCTCAGACCCCAGTGCAATCAAATTAGAATTCAGGATTAAGAAACTTATTCAAAACTGCACAACTACATGGAAACTGAACAATCTGCTTCTGAATGACTACTGGGTAAATAACGAAATGAAGGCAGAAATAAACATGTTCTTTGAAACCAATGAGAACAAAGACACAACATACCAGAATCTCTGGGACACATTTAAAGCAGTGTGTAGAGGGAAATTTACAGCACTAAATGCCCACAAGAGAAAGTAAGAAAGACCTAAAATTGACACCCTAACATCACAATTAAAAGAACTAGAGAGGCAAAAACAGACAAATTCAATAGCTAGCAGAAGGCAAGAAATAACTAAGATCAGGCCGGGCGCGGTGGCTCAAGCCTGTAATCCCAGCACTTTGGGAGGCCGAGACGGGCGGATCACGAGGCCAGGAGATCGAGAGACGATCCCGGCTAACACGGTGAAACCCCGTCTCTACTAAAAAATACAAAAAAACTAGCCGGGCGAGGTGGCGGGTGCCTGTAGTCCCAGCTACTCGGGAGGCTGAGGCAGGAGAACGGCGTAAACCCGGGAGGCGGAGCTTGCAGTGAGCTGAGATCCGGCCACTGCACTCCAGCCTGGGTGACAGAGCAAGACTCCGTCTCAAAAAAAAAAAAAAAAAAAAAAAAAAAAAAAAAAAAAAAAAAAGAAATAACTAAGATCAGAGCAGAACTGAAGGAGATACACACAAAAAACTTCAAAAAATCAATGAATTCAGGAGCTGATTTTTTGAAAAGATCAACAAAATAGCCTGCTAGCCAAACTAATAAAGAAGAAAACAGAGAAGAATCAAATAGACACAATAAAAAATGATAAAGGGGATATCACCTCTGATCCCACAGAAATAAAAACTATCATCAGAGAATATCATAAACACCTCTGTGCAAATAAAGTAGAAAATCTGGAAGAAATAGATAAATTCCTGGACACATACACCCCCCAATACTAAACCAGGAAGAAGTTGAATCTCTGAATAGACCAATAACAGGTTCTGAAATTGAGGCAATAATTAATAGCCTGCCAACCAAAAAAAATCCAGAACCAGATAGATTCACAGCTGAATTCTAACCAGAGGTACAAAGAGGAGCTGGTACCATTGTTTCTGAAACTATTGCAATCAGTAGAAAAAGAAGGAATCCTTCCTAACTCATTTTAAGAGGCCAGTTTCATCTTGATACAAAAGTCTGGCAGAGACACAACAAAAAAAGAGAATTTTAGACCAATATCCCTGATGAACATGGTTGTGAAAATCCTCAATAAAATACTGGCAAACTGAATCCAGCAGCATATCAAAAAGCTTATCCGCCATGATCAAGTCGGCTTCTTCATCCCGGGGATGCTAGGCTGGTTCAATATACACAAATCAATGCATGTAATCCCTCACATAAATAGAACCAATGACAAAAACCACATGATTATCTCAATAGATGCAGAAAAGACCTTCAACAAAATTCAACATTCCTTCATGCTAAAAACTCTCAGTAAACTAGGTATCAATGGAATATATCTCAAAATAATAAGAGCTATTTATGACAAACCACAGCCAACATCATACTGAATGGGCAACAACTGGAAGCATTCCCTTTGAAAACCAGCACAAGACGAGGATGCCCTCTCTCACCACTCCTATTCAACATAGTGTTGGAAGTTCTGGCCAGGGCAATCAGGCAAGAAAAATAAATAAAGGGTAATTCAGTTAGGAAAAGAGGAGGCCAAATTGTCCCTGTTTGCAGATGACATGATTGTGTATTTAGAAAACCCCATCGTCTCAGCCCAAAATCTCCTTAAGCTGATAAGCAACTTCAACAAAGTCTCAGGATACAAAATCAATGTGCAAAAATCACAAGCATTCTTATACACCAATAACAGACAAACAGAGAGCCAAATCATGAGTGAACTCCCATTCACAATTGCTACAAAGAGAATAAAATGCCTAGGAATCCATCTTACATGGATATTAGACCAATATCCCTGATGACCATGGATGCGAAAATACTCAATAAAATACTGGCAAACTGAATCCAGCAGCACATCAAAAAGCTTATCCACCACGATCAAGTCGGCTTCATCCCTGGGATACAAAGCAGATTCAACAAGGGATGTGACTTTGTTGGACCTTACAAGGCTGGACCTTACAAGGGATGTGAAGAACCTCTTCAAGGAAAACTACAAACCACTGCTCAACAAAATAAGAGGACACAAACAAATGGAAGAACATTCCATGCTCATGGATAGGAAGAATCAATATCGCGAAAATGGCCATACTGCCCAAGGTAATTTATAGATTCAGTGGCATTCCCATCAAGCTACCAATGACTTTCTTCACAGAATTGGAAAAAAATTACTCTAAAGTTCATATGGAGCCAAAAAAGAGCCTGCATAGCCAAGACAATCCTAAGCAAAAAGAACAAAGCTGGAGGCATCACGCTACCTGACTTCAAACTATACTACAAGCCTACCAAAACAGCATGGTACTGTATCAAAGTGGATATGTAAATCAATGGAACAGAACAGAGGCCTCAGAAATAACACCACACTTCTACAACCATCTGATCTTTGACAAACCTGACAAAAACAAGCAATGGGGAAAGGATTCCCTATTTAATAAATGGTGTTTGGAAAACTGGCTAGCCATATGTAGAAAGCTGAAACTGGATCCCTTCCTTACACCTTATACAAAAATTAACTCAAGATGGATTAAAGACTTAAATGTAAGACCTAAAACCATACAAACCCTAGAAGAAAACCTAGGCAACACCATTCAGGATATAGGCATGGGCAAAGATTTCATGACTCAAACACTAAAAGCAATGGCAACAAAAGCCAAAATAGACAAATAGGATCTAATTAAACTAAAGAGCTTCTGCACAGCAAAATAAATTATCATCAGAGTGAACAGGCAACCAACAGAATGGGAGAACATTTTTGCAATCTACCCATGTGACAAAGGGCTAATATCTAGAATCTACAAAGAATTACACAAATTTACAAGAAAAAAAAAAAAAAACACCAAACAGTGGGCAAAGGAGATGAACACACATTTCTCAAAAGAAGACATTTATGCAGCCAACAGACATATGAAAAAATGCTCATCATCACTGGTCATCAGAGAAATGCAAATCAAACCACAATGAGATACCATCTCAGGACAGTTAGAATGGCGATCATTAAAAAGTAAGGAAACAACAGATGCTGGAGAGGATGTGGAGAAACAGGAACGTTTTTACGCTGTTGGTGGGAGTGTAAATTAGTTCAACCATTGTGGAAGACAGTGTGGCGATTCCTCAAAGGTCTAGAACTAGAAATACCATTTGACCCAGCGATCCCATTACTGGGTATATACCCAAAGGATTATAAATCATGCTACTGTAAAGACACATGCACATGTATGTTTATTGTGGCACTATTCACAATAACAAAGACTTGGAACCAACCCAAATATCCATCAGTATAGACTGGATAAAGAAAATGTGGCACATATGCACCATGGAATACTGTGCAGCCATAAAAAAGGATGAGTTAATGTCCTTGCGGGGACATGGATGAAGCTGGAAACCATTATTCTTAGCAAACTATCACAAGGACAGAAAACCAAACATCACATGTTCCCACTCATAGGTGAGAACTGAACAATGAGAACACATGGACACTGAGCAGGGAACATCACACACCAGGGCCTGTCAGGGGGTTGGGGGTTGGGGGTTGAGGGATGGGGGAGGGATAGCATTAGGAGAAATACCTAATGTAAATGACAAGTTGATGGGTGCAGCCAGCCACCACGGCGCATGTATACCTATGCAAAAACCTGCATGTTGTGCACATGTACCCTAGTATCATAATAAAGAATAATTATTGTCGTACCTCCAGCACCTAACCCAATGTCTTCTTAAGTGTCTTCTCATAATTTTACTTATATTGAAAATTTATAATCTATTGAAGTTAACGAAACAGTGTTAAGTATTATACCCTCTATAAATTGTACTTTAAACTTCCAAAGATCCTAGGACCTCATATAATGCAAACTTGTTCATATAAAACAGTATAGGGTGGGAGGAGAGTGGTGATCGGAAGAGTTCCTATTAGGTCCTATGCTTATTACCTAAGTAACAAAATAATCTGTACACCAAACTCCCAAGACACACAATTTACCTATATAACAAATGTGCATGTGTTTATATATTTGCCTGTATAACAAATATGCCCTGAACCTAAAATAAAAATTAAAAATATAAAATAATACATCAGAGCGACCTATTTTCCTATCTCAGATACAAGACTAGTATAACAACATTTTTTTAAATGTTAGTGCTCCTTTAAAGCTAGTTGTTTATTGAAAGGATCAATAATAATGTGTATCATCCCTCTTTGTGCTAAAGATATCAAAACACCATATTGGAATCAATTTAGTCATCCTCATAAGATTCTTCATTCCATCTTATGTTGAATTTATAGATGAGAGGACTAAAGCACAGAATGTGGGCTGGCTTACTCACTTATCCACTATGATATAGCTAGAAAATAGCAGATCTATTCAATTTTGCTTCTATTTCCCTTTTAGACCTACATTCCTAGTTTTTGTACCACTCTTGGTAATATGTAGATATTGAAAAAAATTTCATTCCTAACTTGGTGATTTTTCACGAATTGTTCCTCAAATATCTTAGAAGAAATCTTTACTTGTTTTTTCCCAATTGCTTGGCTTGTTTCTTCTACTTAATCTTAAATAACAATCAAATTCTGCTTTGTGTTATTATTTTTACTAGATTATCAACTCTTAGTGTCTACCTTACCTTATTGTTAGATGTTTGTTGACTCTGCCCCTGGAAGAGTCATTCATTTGGTAAATCCCTGATCTTAGAAAGTGCTTCACCCTTGCAATTCCTATGTGCAAGACCATCCTTAGATTCTCTTTTGGTTCTTGGTGAGATAGAAACTGCAGGGCATTAAAAGAGAAACCAAAGACTCTCACTTTATTCCTAGTTAACCACAATGTTGAGTGTTCCACCTTTGTAGTGTTTCCAGTCCTTTGCTGCAGGTGAGATTCTTGAATACTCATGAGCACCTCAGGGTTGGTAGAGCTGCCTTAGAAAAGGCAGAGTCATTTTGCCCTGAGCCTACAGTCAAACCCCACAGGGGGGCTCCACATGTATTTCCAGCAGGGAGAGGGTGTTCTCATCACTTCTATTTATGTTCTCCTGGATAGAATCTGGGTGTCCATGGTAGCATCCAGTTATAATTTCGTATTGCCTTATTTGGGATGCAAAGGGACAAGCCTTTTCCCAATATTTCTAGAAACATGGAATACTGGCAAGCATGATTTCTCAGCAAAGGTCTTTAAAAAGCTTTGCCAACATTCCTTTTCCTTCCCTTACTGCAGGTAGGCAATTCAGCTGTAGGATGGGGCACATGAGCAATGCCTGTTAACCTTCTGCTCCTATGAGAAGAGACATTATTACATGGCCCATGAGAGAGGTCTCAGGTCCCATGTACAGGATTTCCCACAGCATTGCCCTAATATGGCACTTGGTGAATATTGATTGAAGTATTAATCTTTGCATGCCCTTGTTTTTTCTGCTTCTCAGCTTGCCACACTACATAGCTCAAGTTCTTAAGGATATTTGTCAAATACAATTGAGGTAACATCCTCTGAAGAGCTTCTGAAATTAATTACTGGAATGTACATTTTATGCATCTTTGTTTTTACATGCATAATGCATTAGATACTGACTTTACTGTGATTTGCTTTATAGCCTAGGCAAAATTTCATCCATTCTTTCCCCCGCAGATTCAGTTCCCCAACAAGCTAAGGATGTGTGCCAAGGCTTTTATTCCTCCCCTGGAGATCCACATCCTCTTGCCAAAATATCTGGATACATTTTGATCAACTTATGACCTTTTGATTTTGCCCTAGTGTCCTACAGCTGATGTAGCTGTGCTTGTAGCCAGACTCCTAACCTTAGTGTGGTCTGGAGATTAGGTGAAAGAAAATAAGTCTTATCTCATAGGCCATACTTCTAGGAAAGCTGGGTTAATTTTTAAATGGTTAAAATTTTCAATGAATTCACCATTGAACAGAATTTGATGTCATTTCTTGGAACAAGTGCTTAAGACTGTATGAGTTATCCCCTCTCTACTCAACAGAATCCATGAGGAGGTCATCTTGGGTTGCATGGAAAATGGCCATGTTCCCAAAGCTTAACTCTTTACATAGTGCTTCTGAACCTGTTTGTACTTATAATTGCACTGTTGAAATGCGACTGTTGGGATGACTAGTGAGTGAGGTTATCTAATTCTGACATTGACTTACTGCTCTCTGATGATCTTGGAAATTCTGATTTAATGCTTTGCGAGAAGAGCACCTTACTCATTTTTTGCTATCAGATCAATGATTTAAAAATCTCTCTTCAGTATTTGGGGAAGTATGGTTCTCTTCCTTCCTATACAAAATAATAATAATACTAAGGAGAGTTCCTCTATATCAAATTTAAATCTTAAGACAATATAAAATGAATAATAAATACTTGAAAGATGTTTTGGAACAGCTGCCACAATATTCAGAGTATATTTTTGGTTAGAAATTTTCAAACCACAGATTGCAATTGATGTATAAATTTGGGGAAGCTTATGTTTCTCATTTTTAAAATTCCAAGAGAATTGCTCCTTAAAGTCAAATGTTGTTCACTTGGATGGAAAAGGCTACTCTTTTCTGCACATTTCTGAACTGTGAAATTTAATTTTATGAAGATTATTTAACTTGGAAAATATCTGAATTGCATTAACTCTAAAAATTATCTTGATAAATATCATCTGAATTAGTTCCCTTGAAATAATTCAGAAATTGACACCTAAGCACTTCCAGCTCTAGACTCCAACATCTCATGCCACTTGCCAAAATAATCTCATCTATTTTATTGATTTGGTTCAGGCCTGAGGAACAATGGTTGGTGCTCTTTATTTAGAGCTTAATTTAGAATTACCCACAAGGAACATAAGGGGAATATTGCAGTTTCTCAACTGCTTTAATGTGATGAAAAGCTGAGGGCTTTGTTTTGTGGTTCTTTGCTGATAACCCTGGCTAGGGTATATTTAGGCTGTTCCTGCTTCTCAGAAGGTGTGAAGCTAAGTCACAGGGCAAAGTTTTTGTTAGTTTCTTATGGTACTGACATTAGCAGACTGTTCGTAATGAAACTACACCTTTCCCAATCTGTTTTTCCTATTTACAAGAATAAATTGTGTTTTAGTCAGGATATAATCTTATGTAATTCCCCTGGATACTATTTTCTAATTTTAAAAATCATTGTAGATTGTGCTTTCTTAATTTTAAAATTTCCAAGGGCCATTCTCTGAGAATCTCTTCGATATCTTTGTTTCTGATGCTCATTCATTTTGACAGAAAAAAAATGGGAGACAATTGGACTGAAGCATGTTTTTTATATCAACTCTTGCAGTCATTTTTTATCTCTCTCCCTCACTGATTCTTATGTTTCAAATCTCAGCTGCAAACATTCCACTCTCTCTGCTATAGCACTGCTCAGAGTAGATTACTCATTGTTTGTCTCAGGAGTCATTATTTTTAGTAGCTCAGTCAGGAGTTTAGGGATACAGCTTGAACATATGCTATAATTCAAATAGAGAAAACCCTAAGTCTCTTAGGATCCTGGGCTTCTAACACTTCAGCTGCGAGGCAGGTGAGAACACAGGCAATTCAAATCTCATCACCATTTATGGCATATGACCAGGAGGGCTTCCATATCTCCTATATTATCTCCTATTTTACTGAATCTTAAATGTCACTTTTCATAAGAGTGTTCTGGTACAGGCCCCTTGTCTCATTTACTCTACAGGGGTTTGACCACTCCTCATGAGAAATATCTCCAGAATACAAAAATCTTTAGTACAGAGGATTTTCTCACACAACTATCTCCTAGAAACATGTGAAGGCAGTAGGAAGAGTAGATTTGCCTTCAAAACAGTGGCTTGTCAGAAGGAATATCATAGAGCTAATGAAAACTTCTTTTTCTTACTTCTTTTTCTTTTAAAATAGAAGAAACATTTCCTCTGGCAACCTATTATAACCTACTGCAGGGATTCTCCCTGAATCTTCTATTTAAGAAAATGGATAGCAAGTGGAGCAGAGGTGATGTGGGGCGATGGAGGGGAAGAGCAAGGCGACTACCTTTTACTTCTTTAGGAAAGATAAACACACAATCTGCATTCTGACACTCACTGGCTATGAGGGAGTTTGCTGGAAATAAGAAATTTCATGGATTATGAAATCTCAGTATTATTCCTGGAGCTATTATATGGCTTGATGCCAGTATGATAGTATATAAATTCTCTCTCCCTGTATAAAACACACACACACAAACACACACCTCAGGACTGTCTATCCAGAAAATGCCTTTAATGGTGAACTCCCTGCTTAAAGGCAAGATACAACCAGCTTTGTTGAACAGTTTTCTTTTCCCTATTTATGACACCCCTCCTCTTGTGAATCTTGCTGAGAGGAATGCTCTTTATGTTTCATCCATATAATTGTGCCTGACATTTTTGCAGCAACCAATCTAGTGTTTATTTTGCTGTGTGGCCAGGTACAAATTTTAATATAGAATAAGATTCATCCTTCTCCCACCCTGTTCATATTAATTGGACTGCAGAAATGACAGACTGTAATCCAACCCCACGTCAGATTTGAATATCGAATGTAAAATCACTATAACCCCACGTCAGATTTGAATACCGAATGTAAAATCACTATAACATGATAGAATCTAGCAAGGTTTATAAATAAAAGGCAGTAAATCGTTGAGTTGCTCATTACACATCAAATGTTTCTGGCTATAAAAGCTATAAAAACAAGTTTAACGAAAATCTTAGTTTTTATATAATTGTTATAATTGATCAAATATAGCTATTCAGTTTAGTAGGCGAGCTGAAGGAAAGTATGCAAATTTGAACATACATTGGCAATTATCCCTCTTTTAAAATTACCTACTTAAGATGTATCTAGTACTTTGATGCACACCTTACCATTTTTAGCATGATTTTCTCTCTAATTAATAGATCGAATCATTGGTTTCTCCTCCTTCTTTTTTCTTTATAGATCTCTTTGCACAGTAACAATGAGATGATACAATCATTTGTCTTGCTAATTATTTTGACAGAAAATGGAAAAATATATTTCATTTTAAAAGGATATTTAAACTTCTCTCTTGCCACATGTTCAATGTTGAGGCCCAAAATATCTAGACAGATTACTGTATGCATGGGAATAGGCAAATAATAAGATTGGAGAATTGCTGAAGGCTTCTTTCAAAATATACTACAAATATTATCATATTATATTTCAAAATTAAAGTACTTCAAATTATAGGAATGTTTGGATATTTATGCAAATGAATGCATTTTCAAAATATCTAGGCAGTCTCTATTGTTAAGTTGGTATACATTTTTATGGGATACAATTATCCTTTTCACCATTCATTATATTTTTACCTATGCCCACTAGTAATGTCTATGTCATTTAAAGTTATATCTAGCATTGTTTTCTTATGAATATTTGCCATTTTAACCAAACATGAGGAAATTCTTAATGGACAAACATTTACCAAGTGCCTCTTCTGTGCAAGGTAATTCACTTCTCAAATGAAAAATGATTTAAGGAACTGGGAATGCCCAGCCTATAAAAGACCAGATTGATGAAGAGCTATATAACATTGTTCACACATTTGAAAAACTGACTGTAGATAAGAGATTCATTTTACACAGTGCAGCTCCAGAGGCAATAATGCCAAATTTTATTCAGCAGACATTTATCAAGAGTCTTCCATGTGCCAGTCACTGCCATGAAGCCTGGAGATACCACAGTGCATAAGACATTTCTCTGCTCTCAAGAAACAAACTATCTATTGAAACTCAAATAGGTCAAAGCCTCAGGGAAGTCAATTTCAGATTAACACAAAGACAGACTCTCTAACAATTAGAACTCTCCAAGAATGTAATAGGCTGTCCTGTGAGCGCTAAGTTTGCATGTGATACTCCAGGATATGACAGAGGAGAGGCAGAGCCCAAGGCAATGAATTTAGTAGTGATTTAATGCTAGACTGGAGTGGCTGCCAAAGGTGTCATCAGAATGTAGACATCAGGCCATGGTCAGTAATGGGATAGCAAGTGGTTGATGGGAATAAAGTAAGGGGAAACCTAGAAGCTAAATCAGAGCAATGAAGCTAGATGTGAATCAGCAAGTGCATGGTGAAGGTTGTTGGCAAACATAGCTACCTTTCATGCCTGTGGGAGATGCCTGTTTAGTATGACTAAAGGAACCTGCAAGGTCCCTGACAAAGGGCCAACCAAATGTCAAAGTTAATAGCATGAAAATGCAAAACATTCTATTAAATTTTAATTTCAGAAAAATAACGAATACTTTTTTGGTATAAGTGTGCCCTATATATTGCATACTGTGCGTGTGTGTGTGTATATATATGTGTGTGTGTGTGTGTGTATATATATATATTTATCATTTTTCATTGCTTATATGAAATTCAAAGTTAACTGGGAAAACTGTATTTTATCTGGTCACTTTAACCAAAGTAGCATCAGCCAGGATGTTTAAAGGGGATCCATTCATAGGATCAAATTAAAATCATTCATCAGTATTTACGGGTACTTGATATAAGCTAGATGCTGTGCTCAACATTGGGAATACAAGAGTGAACCCGGAAGCCATGACCTTTCTGCTCCATGATGTTACTTCTAGTGGAAAGAAAAGATCATTATGTAGGTGCTTTGATGCAGGAAGCACAGAGTATGGTTTCCAACACATTTCAGTGAGATCAGGAAATCTCTTAAGATATGGCTGTAGCTCTTTTTGGTAAACAGCTTTATTGAGGTAAATGCTATATAAAATGTACATATGTAATCTTTACAATTTGATGAATTTGGACACATACAAACACTTGTGATACTATCACCACAATCAAGGTAATAGACATGCCAGCACTTCCCAAACTTTCCTTGTTTCCCTTCCATTTGTTTTTTTGTTTCTAGTGGTAAGGATACTTTACATGATCTATTCTCTTAACAGATTTTAAAGTTTACAGTATCTTATTGTTATCTATATGCACTGTGTTGTACACCAGATCTCTAGAACATACTCATCTGGCATAATTGAAATTTTATGCCCATTGAATGCCAGCTCCCAATTATTAAGACCTGAAGCATTTATAGGAGTTACTCAGAGGTAGGAATAGGGTGAGCATTACTGGCAGAAAAAAACAGCAGATGGAGGAGATTGAGTACAGACCCCTCAAAAGATGCAAATAGTTCACAGACTTCAGTTTAAATTGAAATTTGGGATTTACAAAAGATAAGTTTGGAGCAAGGACTAGATTTTGAAGTGCCGCAGATCCTGGTAGACTGAACAAAGAAGGACGAATGTGGGAATAAAGATAAAGACAAAAGAGTATGTTTGGAAGAAGGGGTCAGGGGGCTCCTTGCATCTAGTGAACAAGGGCCCTAAGCTTCTAGAGCCCTTTGTATTTACTGAGTAAAGGAGATAGGGAGAAGCGGGTGGTTGTTGGTTAGTTGCTTGACTTGGTGCAGGCCTGCATGACTGCGTTTTTTTGAACAGTAGGCTCCAGATGTCCCAGTAGATAACCTCAAGGAGCACGGTGCCAGGGAGTGACTGCCCTTGGCATACCTTCTGGTGGCAGGTGCAGAGGCGAGTTTGCCCACATTCTGCATTCATGAAGAACAGTTTGCTGTTTAATCATATATCCTCCAGTGGAATGCTGAGTTGGTCATGACCCTCAGGCTTTTGGCTCCCAACATTGAAGGGTTTTGGAAGCAGGACATTTGGATGCTACCCTAAAAGAAATGGGAATCTCCAGAAGGCTCAGCAGGTACCAGGTGTAGAGAAGGTGATGTGATCAAATTGACATAAGAGATATAAGTAGTGGGGAAGCACAGAAGTAGATAAATTTTAGAAATGTTTAGAAAGTTGGATGAACAAGATAAGTGATTGTTTTGATGTATGGTAAAAGACAATAGGAATCAAAAATAGTCCCCAGGTTTCTGACTTGTGCAACCAGAACATTGATAATGACATTGCCAGATGCCTCAAATGTGAACACTGTTGGAAAATAATCTCATTTTGCATAAGAAACAACTAGACGTGGAAGTCTTATGACAAGGGAAGAAGTCTCATACGCATCTGTATTTATTGGCCTAGAGCTAGGTACTCAGTACCTATCAACATGGAGACTGAAAGCAAGGGAGATGTAGATGGAAATTGAAACCAAGACAAAGGAAGGGAATGTCCAAAGTGTTGGCAAAATGAGGCAGGCCTTAGGATAAAACCCTGGGGGGACATCAACAATTACAATGGAAATGAAAAGTGGGAGTCTGGAGAGCTGGTCAATTTTGTGACATTTGACACATATCCATCAACCTCAGGTCAGTTTTGTCATTTATAAATTGAGTGATACAATATAGGATTGTGTGAGGATTGCCTGTGATAACACAGTGCCTGACATACAATAGATACTCAATGTACTTAGCTTTACAGTCTGTGCATACCATTCACACCTGCTGACATACAATAGATACTCAATGTATTTAGCTTTACAGTCTGTGCATACCATTCACACCTGCTGCATATATAAAGCTTGGTTTATTTTATACATCAGTGGTTCTTAACATTTTTTATTTTGGTTGAGTTCCTTTGAAAACCTTATCCAAGGCCTCCCTCTTTCCAGAAAAATGGATATGAACTATGCAAAACAATCCCAGTGCCTGACAGAGTGCTCTGTATATAATAGACACATTGTAAATTTAAGAATGAATAAACTTACTATGAGTAAATTATATTGTGATTGTATTAAATAAAAGGATGCAACTGATTTTTTTTTAATTGCATACCACTCAAGGAGCTTGTGGACCCTGCAAAGAGACTCCATCTCTGCAGCATTATCTGAAGGAAGGGGACATATAGATTGTGTATGCCTCAGTATTCTCTTGGGGTTTGGGTGTCTTTGTTTAAATCTATTCCAGGTGTGCAGGCTACAGCACAGCCCTAGGGGTTCTTAGATTTAAGATAGAAGTAGGTACCTCTGTCTTGGGGGCTGGTTTATTCTAATGGTAATCAGAGTATTTTTAAAGGATAAATGTCCCTCCATATCCTCTTCTTTTACTCTATTTTGGAAATTAGTGACTGCTGTCTCATAGCTCTTTCCAGATTGTATTTTTCATTTATCAGTAAAACCAGTAAGCTTTATGGCATATGGTAAGGAATGACCTTGAGTTTTTTTTAATGGAACTGTAGTCTGCATTTATAAAATTATATTAACACGTCTGCATATTTTTAAGCCTGTTGACTTTGCTTCTGTCATCAGAAGCCATGTTCAGGGAACAATAAAGACTGTCATTTTAAACTGTGTGTACACAAATCATTGGTAGTGTGCATCAAGCCATCTGCTCTGCCTGGAGATTTTTCTTTTTCTATGCATATCCTAACTGTGAAAAGTTTAAGATGATAATGTCATGCTATCCATTTCCTGTGCTACGATTCTCATTACCTTGACTTAGGAAAAGATGACTACTGATGAACTAGGTGCAAAATTCTGGCATCAGATAGGTCCTTTCACTTCTATATATCACTTGTCATCTAATTCAGTAGATGTTTTTCAAATGTTAGAAAATCTCTCCTGAATAAAAGCAAATCCTGGCTTCATTGTCTGTTTTCCCCTTGTTCCTCACATTTTTCTTCCTCTATTCTTCTATTCCCGATTATTAATCGGAAATAAATGAACCATGGTACAAAATTTCAATCACTAATCTTTGTATAGAAAGATCACATTCACTCTCAACATAACATCAACATTTTTTTGATAGTAGAAAGCAACGGTTTTCTTCTCTCAAGTTCTTTGAATAATTCTGTTTACAACTGAGTCACTTTTGGAAGTTCCTTCTTTCCTTTCTGACATCCCAGAGGAAAAGAACTATATCAAGAACTGTGTAACTTCCTATAAGACTCACCCAGATCATTCATATGTGCTGAAAGTGAAATCCAAAGATGATTGGGTAGGGCTGCCATCTCAGTATTAGGGCCTACTCAGAAAGGTCTATTCTTTTGTTCCTAACCTTTGGAAAAAAAATACGTATCTGTCTGAGCACAGTGGTTCACTCCTGTAATCCCAGCACTTTGGGAGGCTGAGGCAGGTGGATCACTTGAGCTCGGGAGTTCAAGATCAGCCTAGCCAACATGGTAAAACCGTGTCTCTGCTAAAAATACAAAACTTAGCTGGGTGTGGTGGCATGTGTCTGTAGTCTCAGCTACTCGGGAGGCTGAGGAATGAATCACTTGAACCTGGGAGGCAGAGGATGCAGTGAGCTGAGATCATGCCACTGTACTCCAGCCTGGGTGACAGAAAGAGACCCTGTCTCAAAAAATAAAATTACCTATCTATCATCCAGATACTGAAATTTAAAAAAAAGTTGTTTTATTTCAAACACTGAATATCAGAACACTTGAGTTACGTTAGAATCCATGTTTTCTGTGTGAAGCAGATTTGCCAATGCTAGTGCCTTTCAGAATTCTTTGGCAAAGAGTTTCTAGGAGTTTCCAAACCCTGTGGATCCTGCAATACCTATAATAAGGATGAAAGAACAACACTTGGGATGTGAAGTCAGGGGTCACTGGAAACGGGGAAGCCTGACCTCCTGCTATCCTTGATCTCACTTATTTCTCTTTCTCTCCAATTTCCTGCATCTGTCAAAACCTCTTCGCTGGGGTGGAAATTATTATAATATTAACACAGTTCTTCAAATATGTGACTAAGCAAAAGATTTAACCCAGTGTAGGATTCTTTGCATCATTGAAGTGGAGCTTCTATAATCAAATGCTATTTTCAAGAATGTCCTTGGAAGGAATTGAACTTTAACTGCAAATACACTGACTATCCATGCCCTGGCATGACCATGAAAAGGGTTTCCAATAAATAGAATAAAGCCCAAGGAGGGTGGTGTTTCTGAGTTAAGGTTGCTCCTCTGATACTTTCTTTTCACCCTAAATACCACATAAGGTTCTTGACATATAAACTAATGAACCACTTGTAGACATGCATTTTCTGGAGAATGCAGCACTGCCTTTTATGATGAAGTTAAAAGAGGAGACCCTATCATTTAAAAATTCTCCTTTGATGAAGTCACAGGCTGAAGAGGTAGTAGAAGTCACTCCTGTCTTCTCACTACTCCATTCATAATGATGATGAACAGAAGAAAACTAATATGCTAGGTGCTTTATATGATACTTCCTTTAGTTCTTATAGCAATGTCAATAGTCCCTATGGTCACCTCATTTTATAAAGGAAGACATTAAACTCAGAGAATTTAGATAATTTGCTCAAGATTCTTTACAGACAAAGGGACCAACACAAGTGAGCTGCCATAGCCTGAGCCAGTCACATCTGAGAATGCCCCAAACAACAGAATTACATCGCATCTTATCATTCATGAGATTGACTTTATTTTAAAGAGAGACTTCATTTTTAAATGCTAATCCATCATGTGACCCTTGACTAACCCTAAGTCCAGGAATACCTCCAGGATGTCTGGTTGATTTATTAGTCTTTATGTAGAAACACTTATTCACTATAAATTTTGTCTTTCATCCAAAACAACCTTTTATGTTATTGCAGAAGTCATAGGTTGTGATGTCAGCAGCATTCTCTCAACCACCTACACATTCCTTTCAAAGCACAGATACTTTTTTCCCAAAATATAAGCCCTGGGTCTTGGGGATGCAGCATGAAGATCTACCTGTCTTGCAGCCACTTAAGACTATGTGTCTGTCTGTAAGATCCCCATAATAGATCACCTCCCACTGACAAACTGGGCTTGTCTGCCTCATTCTTTGGTTTCTTGGGTCCTTTGGCATTTGGGGACTGCTTTGCATATAGGGCCCTTTCATGGAATAATGATTTATACAAACAGTAGCTGGCTGTGACTTTTTTTGACACACTAGTTAATTTCCTTCATGTTACAGATAAGGGTGGAGACAGTGAGCACACAGCAGAATGCCAGGCTCAAGATCCCAGATTGCTTCATATGTCAGATTCAATGGCCAAGAGTCTCATTTTCGATTTTTGTACCCAGGGAATTCTGAAACCCTGAACTATAAGAACCTGAAATTTCAGAGGCTCACTGAAGAATTTAAAATAATTTGACTAAAAATTATTTCCTCTACATTCACTTTGATGGAGCAAGGCTGCCTGGGTTCATGCCCTGACTCCAACACTTGTTGTTGTATGGCTTTGGGTAGGTTGCTTGATCTCTATATACCTCAATGTCTTTATCTGTGAAATGGGGATGATATTAGGAGTCTGCTTCATACATTATTGTAAGGATTAAATTAATAAAATATACCAAGAACGGACATATAAAATAGAATTGGCAAACATGTTAAAACAAATGCCTATAAATGCATTCTTTGTGTTCAAAAAGTTAAGTAGAAACATGATGACTAAATGCAATGCACTGCACCAGGACAGAAAAAGACATTAGGTAAAAACTAAGGAAATTTTAAAAAGTATGGATCTTTAGTTAATAATAATGTATCAGTGTTGGTTTGTTAATTGTAATGAATGTGCCACACTAATGCAAGATGTTAATAACAAGGGAAACTGGCTGTGACATATATGGGATTCTCTGTACTATGTTCCCAATGTTTCTCTAAATCTAAAACCATTCTTAAAGTTTATTTAAAAAATAAATTAGATACTTTAATAAAAATCAGGCAATAAAAAATTCTAATTTCCTACCCTCACCTTCTTTCCTTGTTTCCTCCAAAAATCCCCAGGGGTTGAGGAAAAACAGGTTATACTATTTCATGGTGTTAGAGGCATAGTTGATCTGTATAATACTGTTCTCTGTTGGGGCCTTGAACCTCCAATAAAGCCACTGTAACTCACTCTTCTATCCTTGTCTTATTCCATATTGTTCCTAGAGCTAAAGGTCTCCGACAATATTAATCCGTTTTCAAACTGCTATAAAGAACTGCCTAAGACTGGGTAATTTATAAAGAAAAGAGATTTAATTGACTCACAGTTCTGCATGGCTAGGGAGGCCTCAGGAAAACTACGATCATGGCAGGAGGCGAAGGGAAATCAAGACATGTCTTACATGGTGGCAGCAGAGAAAGAAAATGATGGAGGAAGTGCCACAGGATTTCAAACAACCAGATCTTCTGAGAGCTCACTATCAGGAGAACAGCAAACGGGAAGTCTGCCCCTATGATTCAGTCACCTCCCACCAGGCCCTTCCCCCAACACGTGGGAATTACAATTTGAGATGAGATTTGAGTGGCAACACAGAGCCAAACAATATCACCGACTGAAGACTGTATGACTCATTTTTCAGTGAGCTCCCCCTAAACACACCATAGTATCATTCTAGTCTGTTGTGGCCACCCCATGTAACCACTCTGTACTCCCAGAATATCAGATGGTGAGTAAGGCATCACCTTCCTTTCTCTGGTTTGGCTTTTTTCCTTTTCTGTATTTCTTGTTTCTTTTGGTTGTGTGTTTGTTTGTTTGATTGATTTTTACCTTCATTCAGAATCAGCCTGGCTAGATGAATGGTTTTCCTAACAAATTTATATTTTTAAGTTCACTGTTTGTCCTCTGATTACCTAAAAAATGATATAGATTAGGCATTTAAGTGGTACACTCCTATAGTACTCTGAGACCAACCTGATTCTGCATTTAGAAAATGGTTCTTCAGAGGATGACCACCAGTCTGCATCTTTCTTCTGAGTTGTCTCATTGTAAATGTCACACACACACACACACACACACACAGAGGCACACTTTCTGTTCTCCAGTAACTTCAAATGAATAGTTATGTCCAGAACATGCCATAGTCTATGGTCTATGATCTATGATGACAGGGTGGTTTTCATACATCATTCTCTCTCTCTCTCTCTCTCTCTCTCTCTCTCTCTCTCTCTCTCTGGTTTCTCTTTCTTTCTTAATTCCCAAGCTAGAATCCACACTTACGTATTAATGATCTACTTTTAAGCCTCCTTTAAGATCCAGCTCTGGGGAATCTTTACCTCCATAATCTCTCCTCCTGTAAAGATATGTCATTACTTTTTTACATGTCTCTCTCAGGCATGTGAGATCTTAGAAAGCAGAAATCCTGAGAATACATTGCTATGCTAGATATGGCAAGCATATGTGTGAGCATGTGTGTTGCAGAGGTTTATGTGTTTAAATGCGCTTGTTGGCTAGGACCAGTCTATATGAGTAGAAATAAGAAAACAAAAGATAGTCATTTCTCTGTGTAGTAGAGAAATAAGTATTTGGGGAGTCTTTACTGGCTGTCAGAGAGAAAGCGTTTGGAAGATGATAGAGCGGCATTGGGAGAAAGGAAGCAGTTCAGGAGAAAATCAGGCCTAAGAAGAACAACCAGAAAGCCATGCAGCTTTTTTGAATGGTGACATCTAATACTTGTTTTAAAATATTGTTCTGTGCAATGCAATTACCAAATCTTCAGTAAAACTTATGTGAGTGGTATGTTATGAACTAAATGTGACCCCTCTAAATTCACATGTTGAAATCTAATGTCCAATGTAATGGTATTTGGAGGCAAGACCTTTGGGTGAGAATTCAGTGATGACGATAGAACCTTTGTAAGTAGGATTAGCACCCTTATGAGAAGAGGCCAGAGAGCTAGCTAGCTTTCCTTCTGCCATATGAGGACACAA
This sequence comes from Macaca nemestrina, assembly GCF_043159975.1. NCBI lineage: Eukaryota > Metazoa > Chordata > Mammalia > Primates > Cercopithecidae > Macaca > Macaca nemestrina. The sequence goes on along the minus strand of NC_092129.1, from coordinate 65,249,150 downwards.
GAAGTCAGTCATCTGCAAGCCAGCAGAGAGTCTTCACCAGAACTCAGCCATGCTGCACCCTGATCTCAGACTCCGTGCCTCTGGAACTGTGAGAAATCAATGTCTGTTGCTCATAAGCCTCCCTGCCTATGGTAGTTGTTTTAGCAGACTGGACTAAGACATCGTGCCTTGAGAAAAGAGGACAAGGCTAGATGATTAGTTTGGGGAAAAATCTGCAGACAGGACAGCAGGAGAGGTGAGGTGACTGCTGAAGGGTTTTATTAAAAATTCATCAAGGGCAGTAATAAAAGTGTGATGTGTCCAAGGGAATCTAAAGACTTCCTGGAAGTTTTTGGAAACTTTAAGGATGGTGAAAAAGTTTTCACAGAAGTTGACTGAAGTAAACAATTTGAGGGAAAGGAAAAGATAATTCTGAAGTGTTGAGGGATTTGAGGAGATTTTAATCATTCAAAGTTTAAACAAGTTTAGCATTGACATTAGAAAATAATATATTAAACTCCATTTTCAGTTCTGTCAATATATCATGCTTTGCAAACTGCAGATTTTCTCCACTTAAGAGATAAGAGGGTGGTGTTTCCATGTGTTTGAGAATAACATATAAACTACAGCACTTCCAGAAAGGAACATGTCTTATTCAGGCATATGATGTAAGATGAGGCCTTTCTAGTCTATGTATTTGGGACATTTGAACCTCAAATAAATAAATTCACCAATATTGAGAGGATTATCTACTCTGGGATTTGTGATAACAAGAAAATCTTTTGAGAATAAACATATCCATGGTATGACAAGAACAAAATAAAGGTCACTAAATATTTATTTCAAAATATGTACATACATATACATTTGAATAGATACACATCTGAATATATATTTGGATACGTAATTGAATATATATATATAAATTTATATATGTATTTGTGTATATATATGTGTGTTGTATGTTTGTGTATTTTTTTAAAAGAATGTAAAATCCATATAAAGAACCCCATTAGAATATAGCTAGTATTCATTTGGGACCTCTGAAACCTGGCTGGCCAGGTAAGGTTAAAGTAAATATGCCATCCAGCTCCTTTTCAGTTCTTTTTCTTTCATCATTTTCATGTCTATTAGAATTCCAATTCTTTAGTATCATTTCATTTTAGTAGTTGTACAGTGATTGGTCTTCATTCTGGTAGATGCTTGGTGATATTTCTCTGGTGTAAATTTGCATTTCCATGATGACTCATAAAGTTGAGCACCTTTTTCCGTGTTTAGGGCCAAATATATCCTCCTGTGAAATGCCTGTTCAATGTTTTGCTGTTTTTTTCTACCGAGGTCCCTGATTTCTGCAGTTGTTCATATATGCTTTACATAAGTGCTTTTTTGGTTATACGGGTTTGTTAGTGTTAACCAGCTTTAATTTGTTTGGTGTTTGCATGTCACATATTTTAATGTATTTTTAAAGCTTTATATGTTCTTATGTTTACATTGTGTCTTTTATCCAGTCTGAAAATTTTTGCTGCATGTTTTCAATGTTGGTGATAAGTACTGATTTCCTGATATTACCACAATTAGAATATAAAGTAGTTTTGTTTAAAATAAGTTTTAAAAATCTTTGTGAATAATGTTGGTTCTGAAGTCACTCACTACCTTCTAAAAAATAAGATCTTATTAATGTGAGGCCTCAGGAAAAGTTTCCCCCAAAACATACATATTCTAGGTAAGTAGACATGTGTTCAATTTAATAGCAGTGAAAATGTCGAAGTTTGTATTTATTGAATATCATTTATATAAATACCACATTTTAATAAGCTTAAACTAAGTGAAACCAAGTACCTAAAATAAATACCTAAAGATGCTTCAAAAATGCCAGAAAGTCTGGCATGTAACTGATGAGAAAGGATTTTTAATGTGTGATTCCTCAAACCGTTGATTGAGCCTTGGGATCCGTAGAGTAATTGCAAGAAGTCTAGATATGTGGACCAATCTCTACATCATAATTTTTTAGCTGAATATAAATAACCAACCCGCTTGCTTCATGTTTATTTTGGTCCCATTGTGATTTATATACAATAAATCTATACTCCATTACCATCGCTATGTATTTTCTCAGTCAACCAATGTAATACTTACGACTGTTAATATAGAGTGACATGTGATATTTTTATGTCCTTGATAGGGTTCTTATATGTGAAAAGTTTTGGAGATCACTGATATATTGAAAAATGTTATTTTTTATCCCAGGGCCTAAGATTTTTCAACTACGAATGGAAATTTTAACATCTACCATGTAGAAATTTCGTGGATGTTGAAGTATTTAAAAACTGTTAATGTCTCTATCTGTCCTTCCCCATATGTATTAAAAGCATGTCTTTGCTTTATAAAATAAAATTTCAAAGTAAAATCAAATTTATTGATTCTCAATTTCTCACATTTCTGATTTCTTTAAAAAATTAATATAGATAAAATTGTTAGAAAAATCAAACTGTTTAGCAGAAATTACTGTTGGAGATGGGCATAAGAATAACAATCATAGTTTAGATATACAACTGGTGGTCATAACGCTAAACTTATGCATTAAAAGAGGTCATTTAAACAAGTTAATTTATGTTTCTTTCCACTAAAAAAAAACCCTGTCAGCCAAAAAAAGTAAGAGTTTAAGTGTTTTACATATATTACTTATTTTAATCCTTACAACAAACTTTTCTGTTGTAAGTGTATGCTAGTATTGTTCTCATTTTATAGATGAGGAAACTGAGATGCAAAGATGTTAAGAACTTTCCTCAAGGTTAGAGAGCACATTCTCTCATTAAGGAAACGTTGCCCAAATCTAATATGAGAGATTGTCTTTGAATTGATTCTTATGCATTCTGGATAAGTATATGACGTGTTGTAATGGTGGGAGGTGGCAAGGAACTCACTCCTTTCCTCCGTCATCCCAGGAAAGCATGGCTGTTCTTTCCCTGTTCATTGAACATAAGCATTGTGCTCTTTCTCTCCTTTTCCTTCACAATGAGCAACTTCCTCTAAATTCCTCTGAGCCCTATTATTGTGTGAACGTTCCCATTTTTAGAGATGGCAAATTAAGGGTAGCCTGGCTGATTCTGATTTTTCTGATATCAAGCAGCCTTAAACCATTTCTCCTATGAAATAATTATTTTAGGATAGTAGAGTGAAATTTCCTAGATGTGCAGAGAGAAATAAGATTCCTGAGGCACATTTGCCATGATAATTCTCTGAAGTAAAAAAAAAAATCATATCTATGACAGAGCACTGAAATAAAGTGTCAATAGCATTACTAATTCCCCTAGGGAATGTCAGTGGCACACCCTGGTCTGTGAAAAACGTTTACAGTTAAAACTACTGAAGCCTAGGCTTTTACGTTTTTCTTCTGGTTTGTTATGATTGAATAGGTATACACAAAGATAGAAGAGTATTTGACTGATGTCTTAATGAACTATTTTAATAGCACATGCCTCTCTTGAGAAAATTACTGCTACTTGAAGCCAAATTTTGCTATTCTTGTGAGCATTGATTAAGTACTTAGTAACCATGTACATATAACACTTTACTGAATAAACTGATGACTGGGCATGAACATATATTTACATAGGCAGAGAATTTCAGGAATAATTACACTCTGAAACCATAGCTATTAATGCAGAGAAGCCTTTGAGAGAATGGGTCATCCAGAGTTATGTTTGTTGATTAGTAACTGCTCCTGTCCCTTCTTTCCATTTTACTTTGCACCAGTGTTACTTAACATTGAATAATACTGTCAATACTGTGTATTTAGTCAATATTTTTTGTTATTGTTTGGGAAATGATTTAACTACATTGTGTAAAACACATTTAGAGTAACTGTTACTGGTATATATATGGCTCATTTCTACTTTTTCTTCTTTAGAAAAAAGTCATTCGTTATACAGGTCTAACCTTCCCCCCCCCGTCGGCCCCCCGCTTTGTTCCTCTCAAAGAAGAAAGGAAAGAGAGAAGACTGAAAAGACAGAGAGAGCTAGAGAGGGAGATGGATCCACAGATTCCATCTATTATTTCTTTCTTTAATTTCCGTAACTGAGCGTAGGAGAATAAGTCGTTCAAGTCCCTCTTGCTAAATGGGCATCATAGTTTGAGAGTATTTTGGAATTTTCAGGACCCTCATGCTCTGATATAAACGTGAATAAGCAAAGGCCATGACATAGGGAAAGAAGAGGCTCAAGAAGAGACTAGAGGATATAAAAAATATATTGACACAATATAAAAGCCAACAGGTGAAGTGGAGCAGAGAGCTGCTGATATCCATGTGGAAATAAGCTGTGAATGACTCAACAGGAGGCCAAGATTCCAGTTATGTCTCAAGGAGAGAAACGGGGTTTTAAATTAGTGGGCCCAGCCCTTGACCTCACCTACTGCATCCAGCCACATGCTTGGCTGATCTGGCCTCTGGTGAGACCCCATCACTCCCTTCCTAGAGTGAGTGCTCCCACAGACAGAGTGCAGATTTTTCTCTGACAGTGGAAGTCCCCACACCTTAGTGCTCTGTTTCACTGCCAAACACACATTATTTTTTAAAATTATTTTTTCCAAAGACAACTACAACGCTGTCAGTTTTTTATCCAATAAATGGTGTGGAACAGGAAGAATCTATTATTTCCCTTATGAGTTTATCAGTAGAAAAGATATAAAGCAATCCAGCTGTGCAGAAAAGGGCGTAATCTGTTAATATCACCCTGAGTGAGAAAAATATAGGCCATGATACCAAAAACCTGTTTGCCATTTATCTAGTCTTATACATAGTATAGGAGACTGGATTATCTATAAATAATCTCTGGGTCTCAATTTGTTAGAGCCCATTGGGTCATGCTTGAACAATCTTGCAATCCTAGAAGCTTGTCTATTGCTTCTTATAAATCAAGATAAATAGAATATCCATATTTCTTAGAGACAGGAAGTTTTGTTTTTAGACTCAACCATAAAGTACATATATAATAAACAGTACTTTGGAAGAATGTAAATAAGTATTTAAGTGGCATGAACGGTAGGGTCGAAGAAAAATATTGCTGTGTCAATTTTCATCCCAGAAACATCAATAGGTAGTTAAGGCTGCACCTCAGCCCCTTATAAAAACACATAATTCATTTAGTGTCTCTAATTCTCAATGCTCTACTGGTTGCTCTGGAGAATGAAATTCTCTCTTTGAACTTAAAATTAAGAAACTACAAACAAATCATACTTTTTATTAAAGTATGACCTGGATACAATTCCTTGGGGGTCGTGTTAAAAATGCAGACTCCTGGGTCTTGCTCTCCCTCCTTCCCTCTCCTCCCCAAAAAATTCCGTGGCAGAAACTAACTTATAAAGGAAGAGATGACAATATCTAACATAAGCTTCTTTAGACTGGTTTCATTAATTTATTCATTCAGCAAATGTTTATTGAGTACATAGTAAATTCCAGGTATTTTTAATCCTGGAATTTAAGTGGTTCCTACTCTATAGAACCTCAGAGTTTCTTGATAAGGAGACAGTTCAAATTAGTGCCATAAGTAGTAAAATGGAAATGTACCCTGGGCTAAGCTGGACCCAGAGTAGTGGTGGATAAAGAAGAGATGTCAGTTTGATGGAGGAAGATGCATGATCTCCACTGAAAGAAAAAGATAAATTGAGAGAAAATCAAAGGCAGAAAGGCCAGACAGGAGATCATCAGAATTAATCAGGAAAGATATGGGCATTGAGAAGAGGAAACACATTTCTTTTCTTTTTTGTTTCAAAATAGATGTCACCATTCCTTTCTGAAATTGCTCCCTGTTTCCCTCCCCCAAATATACACACATACACATAGGCCACCATCTCTCACAGTACACTATCAAATGGCCCAGCCAAGGGTCCAAGTTCTGAGCCCATGACCATTTTTGTTACCTATCCCTCCGAGTTTCAGTGGACCAGAACTCAGTCATAATAAAAAATCTGAGAGAAACCACATAATAATCAAAAGATGAAACCACAACAATTTTATAGAAGCAGAATGTTCAACAAAAGCAAGACCTAACAGTAATTTTTGGAATATAGTAACAATGCAAGATAAGCAGCAATTGAAACTATGGCCAAGTCATGACCATTCTGTTAATGTTTGTTGTTCCTTTCTTCCTTCTTTCTCCTCTCTCTCACACCCTTGCTTCCTTTCTTGACACAAGCAGAACAAGTAATGGTGGGTGGTGCCAGAATGGGGGTTAGAGATGGGAGATGAGGGAAGTCTGATAAGCTGAGACATGAGGAACATAGGAGAACGAGCAAATAAGCAAAGAGGTTGAAGATGTTGGGGCTAGGCTTCTCACCAATGAAGGAGCGAATGTAAGTATGGAATAAAGGAAGAGCTGAGTGACCTTAAACTCTGTAGTGTAGACTGCAAGAAGATATTTAACAGAAAATCTAAATAAAAGGTACAAGTCAAGCAGCGAGACCTCAGTATCAATTAACATACCTAGCACCCAGACTTTGATTTTTAGATAGTACTCTTTATTTAAAAAACGAAACTTTCATAGAGAGATGCTTTATGCAGGGCTGAGTAAGTAAAGTAGAAAATATTCTTGAAACATCTTGTTGCGCCACAAAAGAAGAAAGTGTTGGAAGAATGAAGTAAATATTTCAAGGATATCTTATCTAGCCCAAAGAGTTGCCACTGTCCAAACCTGGGGAAATTAGAGCATACAAATATTTATATTACTATATCTATGTTGAATATAGACAATTAAATGAATTATGTTAAATATATTTAAATATATTAAATATAAACAAATGTATATAAGAGAAACTACTTTTATACTTGGATATATAATAAATATAGAAATGCTGACATAGCTTAAAATCACCACTTACCACTCATTATGCTAATAATTCCATAAATGCTAAATCTAATAGATGAAAATGGGATGAGGAATGGGACATTTGATGGGCCTGAAATTTCTCCACAAAATCTGCTTGTTAATTCCAAAGTAATGTTACAGAAGAGAATCCTGGTAAATACCATTTTTATCAAGTGGTCAAATAAACACCATCAATAATAGGCCAAATTGGCATTATGTACCACCTGACAGGATGCAACTGTGTAATGTGGGTGTCTTTGGGAGGAAATATCAGATAGACCTACATGGAGAAAGACTACAGAAGGAATGTCCTGAAATTCCAGAAATGTCAAAATCATGAAGATCAAGGAGAGACTGAGAAGTTACTCCAGATTGAAGGAAACTAGAGAGACATAATAAGTGGTTACCATGCGAAATACTGATGTGGATGTTTTTATTATAAAGGACATGATTAGAGTAACTGGCACAACTCAAAAGGGATGTCTGGGCAAAAGGTATATTGGTATTCCTGTATATTAATCTTGTTATTTTTCATATGTCTACTATCTCACACTTTCAAAAAAAAAATCCATTTAAAAAGTGAAGAAAAAAAACCATTTCTTACCCAAATTGCCATTATCTTTGGTTATCTCCTGTGTACCTGAAGAGGCAGCTGGGCACTATTGTAACATGATTCTTGCTGTACTTGCTTAGTCGTATGCCACTTCAAATAGTCACAGAAATTGGAAATGGGATATTTGATGAGACATACTAAGTGTGGATAGATCAACATAAGAATAGCTTATTCGTCTCAACCATCTACTGTGTTCTCATTTAATTTGTGTACCAATTCCAAGAGTTAATATTATTATTCTCATTTTCCAGATGAGAAAATTGACATTCAGCTAGGTTTAAGTGATAGTTTTAGTAAATTATGGAGCAGAAATTTGAACCCAGCCAGTCTGATCCTATAGCCTACACTATTAGCCACTTTGGTATGCCATTTCTCATAGATAAGATCGAACTCTTGAAAGGCGGGGCTGGTGTCGGGATGGAAGCCATTGTGAGAGATCTATTGTTCACTTTGGATATGACCTCCTACAAGTTGGCCACTTGTAGGCCAAAACTCGACTCTTAGCCCCTTCCTTTGGCCAAGCCAAAGTAGGCAAGGGCACAAAGGCACATGTCAAAAAGGTAGGGGGAAGAGGAACTCTCATTTTCCCAAGTGACCAGAGCACTAGGCAGGAAGGGCAGGGCAGAGTATAGACTGGACCCCACGGCCATAGCTGAGACCCAGACACCATATCAAATGAAACCCAGATCTTTATCCTGACTGGGGACAGCCATGTAAACTTATGAAGATGTAGGCACCCAAGAGTTGTGCTGGAACCTACAGAACTCAACATGGATAACTCAATCACACATCCCAGTGGGCAGGGACTGTGGAAGTACCTGCTGCATGCCTTCCCTCTTCTAAGATTGGCTCAGGGATTGGGAGGCCTTGAGGCTGTATCTGCATGCTTACTTGCTCCAGGCTGCTGTGTAAGGCACAGACTAGTGTAGCTGAGCCTGAGTCACAAAATGACTTATAGTCATCTTATTACAAAATTCACTCCCCCAGTGAGGGCAGCTGGGACCCCTAATTTGTCTCAAGTACACAGTACTATTTCATCTTGGCATTCCTGCTCTTGGGACCCTAAGGGATACAGCAATGAAATCCTAGAGCATTTTGCTTATTTATAAGCAAATTTTGCTTATTTTGTTTTACAGCACAGTCATCAACTTTCTCCTGAATGTCTTATTTTGCTTTTGCCCCAGAAATAATAGTTTTCATAGATAAGGCAGCATTTAGGACTCCCTATTTAAGATTCTCATTTTTCACAATTCACAAGCAGATTCACCCTGTTTGATGGGCTTTCCCATCGAGACAAACTGACTAATAATCCTGAGGCCAGCATTAGCCTCTATGGCAGCCACTTCCTTCCCACATATTTTTCCACAACATCTACGTGACTCCCCTGTTTCCAGCTTTCAGATCCAAAGTCAAAACAAAAAGAAATGATAAACCTAAAATATTTCTGAAGGGCAAAGTCACCGGAGCTCAGTAGCATGGATACCGTACCTGTTGCTCATGAAAATTCTGCTAGTGCAGGTTAACTAAAAGAGATTTGCAGCAGACATCACGTCAGTAGGAAAAAGTGTGTCTGGAGTTGGTTCCTGCTGGAGGGTTTGTGGTCTCTCTGACTTCAAGAATGAAGCCACGGACCTTTGCAGTGAGTGTTACAGCTCTTAAAGACGGCATGGACTCAAAGAGTGTGTGGTAGCAAGGTTTATTGTAAAGAGCAAAAAGACAAAGCTACTGCAGCATGGAAGAGGACCCGAGAGGGTTGCTGCTGCTGGCTGGGGTGGCCAGCTTTTATTCCGTTATTGTCCCCTCCCGTGTTCCGTTTCTCTCCCATTAAAGTGCCCTTGTTGTAATCCTCCCTGCGATTGGCTACTTTTAGAATCCTGCTGATTGGTGCATTTTACAATCCTCTTGTAAGACAGGAAAGTTCCCCAAGTCCCCACTCAACCCAGGAAGTCCCGCTGGCCTCACCTCTTAAAAGTACAAGTCTAAATGAAAAGCCTTGTTGTTAAGGCTCATTTTTCAAATGTTTGTAACCAAGATTCTATGGTTTGAATGTTCCCCCAAATTTTATATGTTGGAAACACAATCCCCAAATTCATATGTTTATGATATTTGGAGAGGGTACATTTGGGAGGTAATTAGGAGTAGATACGGTCCTCAGAGTTGGATCCCCACAATGGGAATTGTGGCTTTATAAGATGAAGAAGAGACTGAGTTGGCCTATTTTTGCCCTACCACCATGTGATGCCCTCTTCCATGTTATGATGCAGCACAAACAGCCCTCACCAGATGCCAGAATCATGCTCAGAGACTCCCCAGCCTACAGAACCATGAGCTAAATAAACTTTTTTTAAAATAAATTACTCAATCTGTGGTATTCAGTTATAGCACCAAAAAATGAAGTAAGATGCAAGATAAAATCTGGACAGATAAGTTTTGCAGAGAATTGAAATGATGCCCATAAAGACCTATTTAGATTTGAAGTGTAATGGTCAATTGTGTGATAACAACTTAAAATGTAAAAACACAAGTTAATAATTCCTGGAATATCTTTCAAGAAAAAAAAAAACTAAGGGTATTTAAAATTTCAAAGAAAATAGAGGAGAATAAATGTACAGGAGAATAAATTGCCTATTTTTAGGCAGTTGAAGCCCAAAAAAACACAAACATCCCGACATAGTGCTGTGTACCTATACTTCCAACTACTCAGGAGCCTGAGGCAGGCGAATCACTTGAGACCAGAAGTCTGAGGCTATAGTCCACTGTGCTTGTGAATAGCCACTGTATTCTAGCGTGGACAACATAGTGAGACTTCTTCTCTAAAAGATTTATTATCACATTTATTCGGGAGGCTGAGGCAGGAGTACCACCTGAACCCAGGAGTTTGAGGTCAACCTGGACAACCTGGCAAGACCCCTTTTCAAAAATAAAAAAAGAAAACAATGCAAAATAAAATAAATAGAACAAAATTTTATTCTAAATCAGCCTTCAGTTTTAATTCTCTTGACAGGTATTACTCAGATAATATTCTTGCATGGTACCAGTATTATCACACAGGATGAAGTGAGTACTTTGAGATATTCTACCTTATTTGCCTATGTTTCCCAATTTTTTTTTCTACCCAGAAAGAATCCTTAAAAACTATCTGCATCCTCTTTATTGGAAAAGCTAGCCTAGATCCATTCTCCACAGAACTGCCAAATGTAATATCATTAGAAAAAAATGCCATAACAAAGCTCTTAGTTTTGAGGGGTAATTTTCCCCTGATTTGTTTAGATGACTTTTCTCAGTGTTGAGAATCATAGCAAGAGGAGATCATGCGTTCACTTTAATTAAAATATAGTTATGAACTGAAAGATTTATTTAACCATGTGAAACTAAGTAGAGAGACTAGAATGTGTTTATCTGCAGCAGAATAACAAGTTGCAAAAGAACACAAAACATCTCACCACATGGGAGAGCCAAGATTCATTTTATGGAATATTATATCAGGATTATATCTCACAAATAGTATTTATGCTGTTGGAAAGTCTCACTCAGAAGAGTGTCTTGCAGAAGAGAGAGCTGTTGTCCTTTCTCTTTCTTTTTCCTATTAAATCTCTGCTCTTAACCTAAAAAAAAGTTGAGGTCACTTGAAACTCAGAAGACTGTTAAAAACGTTTTATTGATTATTTCTGGGTCCACCCCTAGCTAGGAGATTATAGACAAACTACTTAAAAGTTTTTTGATTTCTATAATGGGATGCAAAGATTAAGTGAAGTAATAAGAATTAAGATAATTTTGTCCTTTCATAATGACAGATGCAGATTCTCTCTCTCTGGCCGAGGTCATCATCTCCCACTTTGGTCTGCTACCCTAGATGACAAGCCATCCTTCTGATAGTCAATGCTAGAACTGCAGATGTAATACCTGGAGGGAGGCAACTTGTTCCAGCCCATTGTTTGCAAGGCTCTGTAAGATCATGGGGCATGTGTGTGTGTGAATGTGCACTGAAATGGAGCTGCCCCAGCGTGGAGAGCAAAGGGATCAGCTGATCTCAAAAGGCTTGTTAGGAATTCCGGAGTTAAGTGGCTTCCAAACTTGAAGATTCTGTAGACAAGTAAAATTTCAAAGAAAATACAGGAGAATAAATGTAGAGGAGAATAAATTGCCTGTTTTTAGGCAGTGAAAACACAATAAAACACACACACACACACACACACACACACACACAAACAGCCGAGCATGGTGCTGTGTACCTATACTTCCAACTACTCAGGAGTCTGAGGAAGGTGGATAGCTTGAGATCCTAAGTTTGAGGCTATATCCACTGATTGTGCTTGTGAATAGTCACTGCATTCTAGCCTGGGAAACATAATGAGATTTCATCTCCAAAAGAAAAACAAAAATAAAAACAAAACTAAAAAAAAAATTATTCCTATACCATCTTTATTGGTATTTCATAATATAAAGACCATGAAAGAAAGAAATAAAATTAATTTATGATAAATGTATTATCCTGCTTATATTTGATTTATTTTACTACGTACTATTAGATACTCTGTGAAGCTCAATGGGTCTGTACACAGCCTTTTATAAATCATTATTCTAAAAGACCTATACCTTTCACTCAAAGCTAGTTTAGCAATGGATATCCTTATCAGTAGCGTTTAAACTTGGTTGTAAATAAAGTTTAAAGTGTGTTTATCCTTTCCATATAAAAACCTTCTTCTCTTATTATCTGATTTTGTGCATAATTTTTTTTTGCACAAAAAAATGTGCAAAAAATGTTTGTGTGTGTGTGTGTGTGTGTGTGTGTGTGTGTGCATGCCATTCATGGTCAATACCAGTATGGTTGTCTTCTGAGACATCAGAAATGCAGCTTCAGCCAGCTTCTACATTTGTGGCTGTGTCCAGAAATGCAAATATATTAATACTGACTAAAACCAAATTTGATCTGAAAAAAATGTGACTTTCTTAGAGACAAAGAATCTGTTGAGTAAAATGCAGTCATTTCTCCCAAGGCTAGCTAGACACAGCCTCTTATAACATTCTAAAGTTCCCAGTATATTGAGTTGGACACTGTCTCACTAAGCTCAGACGAAAAATATTACAAACAAGTTGATTAGCTAATGTCCTTGATGCCATTCTGTTTGCTATAGTCTTCTTATTATAAGATTGCTGTACAAATGATATATGCTGCAAGCTAGGTTCAAAGCATTACTTCCTTTCTATGACTGTGTAAGTGAAAAACAAGAGAGATAAAGAATGAGAAATAATACCTTTACAGAACTACAAAATAAACCTCCTATAAAAAGATTTCCATTAGAAGATAGATGCAAGTGAAGAAACAGATGAATCTTAATTACTATAATAGAATATCAATAGCATGGAAGCCAATCTGAACTCTCCAAAAAGTAAGATGGGGATTGACAGACATCCCCAGATGATAATGTGCATCAGGATTATGATAACTTTAACATTTTATATGTAACACAGCTTTGAAATTTCTTTCTTATTGTAAGGATAAGGTATAATATCATAGCGATATGTATAATAAAAATTAAATATGGGACTGATAAAATTCAGGTATTGGGATCAAAGTTGAATGGTGCTTAATGAAAATAATTTTTAATGTAGTTATTTAATACCCTGCTGCTCTTCTTTTTTCCTTCAAACCATACATCATTTTGTAAATACTCAATAATATATGACAATTTCCTTGTAAACATTCTGAAATTATGCCTACTTATGCTAATTACATATGGCCATTACTCTTACACTAATTACTTTCCCTTTTTTTCTTTCTTTCTTTCTTTTTTTTGAGACAGAGTTTCACTCTGTCACCCAGGCTGGAGTGCAGTGATGCAATCACAGCTCACTGCTGCAGCCTCGACCTCCTGGGCCCAAGCAATTTTTTCACCTCAGCCTCCTGAGTAGCCAGAATTTTAGGAGTTCTCCACCATACACAGTTAACATTTTAATTTTTGTAGAAATAGAGTTTCACTATGTTGCCCAGGCTGGTATCAATCTCCTGGGTTCAAGTGATCCTCCTTCCTTGGCCTCCCAAAGTGCTAGGATTATAAGGGTAACATACAATGCCTGGCTGCTGATTACTTTTAAAAGACAAGTCCTAAATGCTGAAATAGAGAACAAATCTATGTACTACCTATCAATCATGTCCAGTTTCACATGAATGATTGTAATTTAATGTCACTGAATAGCATGTAATACTTTTCATTTTTCCTCTTACTTCAACCCATGTCAGTGGTTCATCTGCATTGTATTCTATTCAGTTAAAGAGTTTATTATTGTATAAAAAATACTTGGGAATTATTAAATAAGATTAAAAACTTTTGAGCAGAGACTATGGGGTTTTCTAGATATAGAATCACGTCATCTACAAGCAGGGATAGTTTGACTTTCTCTCTTGCTATTTGGATCTGATAAACAACTTTAGCAAAATTTCAGGATACAAGATCAATATACGAGAATCAATAGCATTCCTATCCACCAACATCCAAACCAAGAACTAAATCAAGAATACAATACCATTCACAATTTCCACTAAAATAATAAAATACCTAGGATTACAACTAATCAGGAAGGTGAAAGACATCTACAAAAAGAATTACAAAACGCTGCTCAGAGAAATCAGAGATGATAAAAACAAATAGGAAAACATCCCAAGCTCCTAGATAGTAATAATCAATATCATTAAAATGGCCATATTGCCAAAAGCAATTTACAGATTCAGTGCTATTCCTATCAAACTACTAATGCTATTCTCCACAGTATCAGAAAAAACAAAACTATTTTAAAATCCATATGGAACCAAAAAGAGTCCAAATAGCCAAAAGAAGAAAGCAAACAAAAAGAACAAAGCTGCAGACATAATGCTGCCTGACATCAAACAGTAGTACAAGGCTACAGTAACCAAAACAGCATGGTACTGGTACACAAACAAATACATGGATGAATGGAACAGAATGGAGAGCCTAGAAATACTGCCACACACCTACAACCATCTGATCTTCGATAAAGCTAACATAAACACACAATGGGGAAAGGACTCCTGTATTAGTCTGTTTTCACGCTGCTGATAAAGATATACCTGAGACTGGGCAATTTACAAAATAAAGAGATTTATTGGACTTACAGTTCCACGTGGCTGGGGAGGCCTCACAATCATGGCAGAAGGTGAAAGGCAAGGAGGAGCAAGTCATGTCTGACATGGAAGGTGGCAGGCAAAAAGAGAGAGCTTGTGCAGCACAACTCTCATTTTTAACACTATCAGATCTCATGAGACTCATTCACTATCATGAGAACAGTGAAGGAAAGACCCACCCCCATAATTCAATAACTTCCCACTGTGTTCCTCCCATGAAATGTGGGAATTGTGAGAGTTACAATTCAAGATGAGGTTTGGGTGTGGACACATCCAAACCATATCAACTGCCTGTTCAATAAATGGTGCTGGGATAGCTGATTGAAATCTTCTGCTGGGATGCAGAAGATTGAAACTTGATCCCTGTTCTTACACCATACAAAAAAATATACTCAAGTAGGATTAAAGACTTAAATACAAAACCTAAATCTATAAAAACTCTAGAAGATAACCTAGGAAATACCATTCTGGATGTATGACCTGGTAAAGATTCCATGACAAAGATGCCCAAAACAATTGCAACAAAAACCAAAATTTACAAATGGGACCTACTTAAATTACATAGCCTTTGCATGGCAAAAGAACCTATCAACAGAGTAAACAGAGCACCTATAGAATGGGAGAACTTATTTGCAAACTATGCATCTGGCAAAAGTCTAATATTCAGAATTTATAAGGAACTTAAATTTATAAGCAAAACACAAACAACATCATTAAAAAGTGGGCAAACGACATGAACAGGCACTTTTCACAAGAAGCCATGCATACAGCCAACAAGCATATGAAGAAAAAAATGCTCAATATAGCTAATCATTAGAGAAATGCAAATCAAAAACCACAATGAGATACTATTTCACACCAGTCAGAATGGCTATCATTAAAAAGCCAAAAAATAGCAGGTGCTGGTGAGGTTATGGGGAAAAGGGAATGCTTATACACTAGTGGTAGGAGTGTAAATTAGTTCAGCCATTGTGGAAAGAAGTGCAGCAACTCTTCAAATAACTTAAAAGGGAAATACCATTTGACCCAGCAATACCATTAGGAGATATATATCAAAAGAAATGTAAATCATTCTACCATAAAGGCACAAGAACGCATACGTTCACTGCAGTACTATTCATAATCTCAAAGACAAGAAATCAACCTGAATGCCCATCAACAGTAACTGGATAAAGAAAAAGTGGTATATACACACCATGAAATGCTACGCAGCCACAAAAAAGAACAAGATCATGTCCTTTGCTGCAACATGGATGGAGCTGGAGGCTATTATGCTAGGTAAACTAATGCAGGTGTAGAAAACCAAATGCCACATGTCATCACTTATAAATGGGAGTTAAACAATGAGAACACATAGACACGAAGAGGGGAACAACAGACACTGAGGCCTACTTGAGTGAAGGGTGGGAGGAGGGAAAGGATCAGAAAAAATACCTATCGGGTACTATGCTTATTACATGGGTGACAAAATGATCTGCACATCAAACCCCATGACACACAGTTTACCTATATAACAAACATGTACGTGTACCCCTGAATCTAAATAAAAGTAAGAAAAAAACCTTAAAACCTATTAGCTACTAATCAAAAAGAAAATATGGAATGTCAAATTTGAAGTATTTTCACAATAAAGTGAACTTTAAAACATCAATACAATAAAATCATTTTAAATTCTAATTTTTTAAATTAAGTAATAAACCATACTATCTCATAAAATTAATAGGCATTATCATAAGACAGTTTGCCCCATTAGGGAGCTAAGAATGCCAGGGGAAAGACCTGTTGACTCATTGCCACAGTATTATTTCAAAAAGCAATATGGAATTAAACTTAAATTTTTATGAAAAAGAAAACACTGCTAATGCAAAACTAATTCCACTAAGCCAATTTCATTTCCTTGCATACTGCTGTCATAGATGAAAGCACTTTATTTTAGTTGAGAACTCAAGAACTGAATGCTGAAACAATATCATGAGCTACAATTTATAAAATGTGGAAAAGTCTGTTGTTTTGATTGTATGTATATGCCAATAGTTATGTTGACTTTTGCTTCTAAGCTGCCATAAATGTTTCTTCAACACCAGTTGTGTTTCTGGGCTTCAATTCCTTATTCCAATTTCATTGTCCTACCATCATCTGAAAATCAATATACCTAATTTTTCTTTTTTTTTTTTTTGAGATGGAGTTTCACTCTGTCACCCAAGCTGGAGTGCTCATGATCTCGGCTCACTTCAACCTCCACCTCCCAGGTTCAAGCAATTCTCATGCCTCAGCCTCCCAAGTAGCTGAGATTACAGGAGCACGCCACCATGCCTGGCTAATTCTTGTATTTTTAGTAGATGCGGGATTTCACCATGTTGGCCAGGCTGGTCTCAAACTCCTGACCTTAAGTGATCTGCCTGTCTTGGCCTCCCAAAGTGTTAATGTTGAGTTTTTTAACCTTCCATCTAGATCAGCTTGTTTTCCCAATGTGCTTTCTAAAGGTTCTGTGTCAGTCAAACATTGTAACATGTCATTTAAGAACCTCAACACTGTAACCCAACCTATTCCTATTTCTTTAGTGCAATTTTCTACTGTTACTATGTTCTATTTTCTGTTAATTTTTGTGTATTTTGTTTTGTTTTTGTTACAATTATCTTTAAAAATCTGTAGACATTTTTTCTCTGGGAAGATGCCCATGTATCTATAAACCCAACATTCTTTATGCTACTTTAGGGGGTTCAAGAATATTTAACAACTCACAAATAAACCTCTATGAGTTGTATTAGTTGGTGCAAAACATTATATTTTCCAGGTTAAGCATCCCTTTGTTCTTCATGTATATATATAGAGAGAGTTATGGAGTACATTGTGGTTCTAAATAGTTATATTTAAATCCCTAACCCCCACTGTGACTGTATTTTGTGATGGTAACTTTAGGAAAGTAGTTAGTGTTAAACAAGGTAAAAAAGGTGAGGTCCCAATCCAGTAGAACTGGTGTGCTTCCTAAGAAAAGGAAAATATACAGGATCTTTCTCTCTCTCTCCCCCTGCCCCACCACTCTCTCTCTCTCTCTCTCTCTCTCTCTCTCTCTCTCTCTCTCTCTGTCTCCATGCATACACAGAAGGGCCATGTGAGGACTCAGTAAGAAGGTAGCCATCTACAAGCCAGGAAGAGCCCTAATGGCACCTTGATCTTTGATGTCTAGCCCTAATGGCACCTTGATCTTTGATGTCTAGCCTCAAGAACTGTGGAAAAAAAAAAAAGTTTTTCATTTAAACTACCCAGTCTCAGGTATTTAGCCTTTTGCAGACTAAAGTAGGTAGGTGGGCAGGCTGATTGATAGATAGATAGATAGATAGATAGATAGATAGATAGATAGATAGATAGATAGATAGATAGACAGGCAAACATGTCCTACCCAAACTTTGCCTTGCAGGGAGATCAGAGAAAGGCTGTCAGGCTGTATATCTCCAAGAGATCTTAGCCACATAAAACGCAATGTGAATTATGTCCCCTGGAGCCATGCAATGCTGCAGCTCTGGGTGACGGGAGGAGTTACTGAGAAGTAGAAGTTTGAATTGATGCTAGAAGTATAAATTAGTCTTTCATGGAAAGACAAGGGAAGACAGGTATTCCAGGCAGAAGGCACACTTTGTGAAAGGTTATAGGCAAATATAAACATGACCTTCTTAAGAAACTTCAAGATTTAAGAACTTCTAAGGTAAGAGTAGAAGACACATAGGAGCATGTGTGCAATCAAATCTTTGAACAAAACTGAGTTACCTGTTGCTGTTATTGTTATGGCCTTTGCCTAGTTTTGCTTAAAACAAAACAAACAAAAAACCTTGAAGTAATACACATTTTTTAATCTTATTTTCATCTTTATGCTCAGTTGGTCTCCAAGTTCTAATGTTTTCTAGTTTTTAATATCTACCACTTTATCATGTCACTGTCTATTCCCACTAGCATGTTTTACTCACTGTTGGAACATTGTCTAACTGCTAAGTAGACAGTACTTGTTCCTATTCCGTTTCAACCCCTGAGCCATGTTTAGAGGATGTAATTGGTTTGCTTGGATATTTTAAGAAGATAATGCCTTGGCAATACATTATTACTGACTTTTATGTGGATTGATCAAAGTGAAAATCTATCTATAAAGCCCTGAATGTGGAGTGAGTTTACAAGCAGAAGAAGGGTTAAGTGGCTGCTTTTAAGAAAAGAATTACATTTAGTGGCAGAAGGTTTTGATTTAGCTGTAGGATACTTAAGAATTAGTGTGCTACAAATATATCTAATCATATGCTCTTTTGGTTCCTCTTTGGGGAAATATTGCCCCAAATATTTACTATTATATATTCTGAGCAATACCAAGACCCCAATCCAGTGATCAATCTTTTGTCTCTCAGTGAAGTGCTCACCCCTCTATACTCTACATTCTGTCTTGTTTTTCCAGGACTGGGGCTCCACAAGCCTTATTTTTGCCTTGCCAGCTAGATCCTTGTTAGCTTCCAACAATAGGGAGCACTAGACGAAAAATGCAAGGCTGCAGGAGAAAGAAAGGACACTCTCTTTCCTTTTGGTTCCTACCTGGCAGCTTACGGTTCCTATGAGCATCACCTTTCTTTGCTTCTTCACTCTGGCAGAGCAGTACCTTCCTGGAGCAGCAGCAGGAGGCAATTTGCAGTTTTCTGCATTTCCTCTGAGCCAGTGTTACAGTGACTACTCAGAGACACCAGCACCAGTTGGTTATCCCTATCTGCTCAGAGAACTGTCCTAGGCCCACAGGCTCTGTCCTCTAAATTTCTAAGTTTTAGTAATTCCACTCTCTGTCCTTGCACCCTAAACATTAGGGGTGGTGTCTGATTCCTCAAGTTGCTAATTCTGTGATCTACCTCAGAGTTCCAATTTACTCTTTCAGTTAGTTAATAACTTTTTGCCTACTTAACAATTATTTATATTAAATTCTCATTATTCAAATAGTTCATATATGGGTCATAATTCAACCAAAGAAGCAGAAACAGTAGAACCAGTAGAATATCTATCTATCTAATCTATACATGCATATGTATATATGTATACCTATACATATGTATCTACATATACACCTATGTGTGTATATATGTATGTGTATATATATGTATATATGTGTATATATGTATATATATCATATATATGTATACGTGTGTGTGTGTGTATATATATGATTGGGGGGGGCAGGCTAGGCATGTCTGAGATCCATAAGGCAGGCCATCAGGAATGGAATGCTGGAACTCTTGGGCATGGGCTAAAGCTGCTGTCCACAGTTGGAATTTCGTGGACAGGGAAGTCTCAGCTCTGCTTTTAGGTCTTTCCATTTATTGAATCAGGCCCACCCAGATTATCTAGGATAATTTTCCATATGTAAAGCCAACTGATGATGGACCTTAGTCATATCTATAACATACCTTCACAGCAACACTTAGATTTGTGTTTGGTTGAATAAATGGGAACCGTAGCCTAGCCAAGTTGACACAGTCAAATACCTTCACAGTTGGTGTGGTTTCTGTCTCTTTCCTGGGCTCCGACTCGCACAAACCATCACCTATATGTAGAGTGCTGGATTTTCTAGCCAAACAAATGACAGGAAAGAATAATCAGTGGGAGGGAGTCTCTTTCTAATTTCTCTAAGACATTACAACACTAGATCACTTGTAAATCTAAAGTGCAGGCTCCAGCTCTTTGTCTTTAAACATTTTTAAGAGTGATGTATATTTAGGAAACCTGCTTCTATACCTGCCCTTGGCTTCTTGTATTCGATTTTACCCACAAATTATGAAGAATGCATCTAAAAATTTTACTGACGGAAAAGAATATAGTTTTACTAGAACAGTGCATTAAATAAAGTCTTCTTGATTGATAGGGCATTAATCAACCTGAATCTATACCATTGTCTATTTGAATATTTGCATCAGATGCCTACATGTTAGAACTGCTGTGAAATGTGAATTTTTTTCCTATTCTATTCACTTAAATTGTTTTGATCTCAGGCAAAACACTTGGTGAGTTCTCTGACCTTGAGCCACTTTCCTGTTTATTTTCTGAGTTACTGTGAGGTTCAAGTGGGATAGTGTACAGGAAGATGCTTTGTGCATGCTGTGAGGCATTCTTTTTGCTTTAGGAACATCAACTGGGATTTCAAAGACATGAGCACCTAGCAGTTCTGTTTTCTCAGCTCTAATATTTTAACTCATGTTCTCTTTCCATTTTGAAAAGCTTTAGTGCCTCTCTGGATTTATTTGTTGAACTTATTATTTCAATAAAATTAATTTAGAAATAGTTTCCTTTGAAAGGTACTTAAAAAGAGATTTATGACTTTGATTTTCTAGATTCATTTTTGAGAATCATGGACACGACATGGAGAGATTGTTTAGCTTCCACTAAGTACCTAGTGTTCCTAAGGTAGCCTTTATGGAGCTGGTTAGCCAAACTTAGACCCAAGACACCAAAGGGAGCTCTAACCCTCACTACATTCCATTCTTTTCTAAAGCTCTGAAAATAAATGCAGTTGGATCCTGGTTTTATTCCATCCGGTCTTCATGCTAACACAATTGTAGTCTCTGGGATATAGCCTTGAGAATAATTTCCCACCTGCTGGGAACACAGTGTCAGAGAAGGTGGAATATGGATCTGCTGAATATTTCCTTCTGGAAAAACTGTCCTATGCTCTTCTAAGGTTTGTTTCTGAAATGTCCAACTCAGTTGGCTGGAAACACTGTGTAGAGGATGAATTTCATTTCCTGACAACAGCCATCTATTTATACGTACCCAGGAATGATAGGATATTAGAATGAGAAATTAAGGAAGGGACAGTTTTGATATGCATGTGTATTAGCTTGCTAGGGAAGCTATAACAAAATAACACAACCTTGGTGGCTGAAACAAAGAAATTTATTTTCTCATGGTTCCAGAGACTAGAATTCCAAGATCAAAATGTCACCAGATTTGGTTCCTTTTGCAGCTTGCAGGTGGCTGCCTTCTGGCAGGGTTTCACCTCTGTGCACACTCATCTTTGATATCTCTGAGTGTTCAAATCTCCTCACAAAGACATCAAGTAGAATGGATTAGAGCCTACCCTAATGACCTCATTTTAACTGAGTCACATCTATATGCAGTCACATTCTAAGGTACAAGGACTTAAATCTATGAGTTTTGAGGGTGATGCACTTCAGTCCATAAACAGCATGCAAATAGCTCAGTCCTGGTATGGTGATAAGGCATTTTGTCATTTAATTTTTAAAGCAAGTTATCAAAATAGGCTCTATTATTTTCCCCACTGTGCATGTGAGAAAATTCATACTAACTGAAGTTAAGATGGTCGATGTTGATAAGTTGGTGGAGTTGAGGTCTTGTGAATGGGAAAATGGTCCCTGCCGTCAAAAGAAATGTAAGAAAATCATAAACCTGAGGAAGCTGCTGTCCATGAATTATGTAACATTTCAAGAAGGTAAGGAAACAGGTTGGACTTCAATTTCACATCAGTGTAGTGAGACCTTTCCTATACTTTTGAGTTTTCCAAGATCTCACTCCAGAAAAGCTGATTATGCCAGAATGTATCCAGAAAAGGCTCCTCTAATTCAGACTTAACTTTGTCAGTGCTTTGCATTTAATGGGCCTTCTTCAGAGGACTGGCCTTGGGCTACTGGACTCATTTCTAGGGCTCACAGATAGTAAGAGTACCTGGGAGTATATGTTCCCTCCACCCAGGGTTGCTCACCTGGCAATGGCTGACTAGAGCATAATCAGGAGGACAAGCACCTCTGTGTAACTGCCCTTGGAAATTCCCCTGGGAAACAGATTGAGGCTGGGACTTTGCTGGAAATTTCACCCTTGCTTGGTTTCTTCTCGTTTCCTGCTCTGCTTACCTGGTCCATGTCAGTTTCCCTTTGTGGCATATTCTTAATAAATTACTTGCACATAAATCTTGGACTCAGGGACTAATTCTGAGTAACTGAACCTAAGGCACTTTCTGTGGCTAAATCTTATTCTAATTTGCTTGAATTCTTTAGAGAAAACCAAGGATTAAATCAAATCTAAATACTGTGATGGAAAAGAACACAAAACCTGGGTTTAATTCCTGGCTCTGCCGTGTATCAGCTTAGTGATTGGATCTTTCATCACTGATTCCAGTGCAAAACACCAAAAATCAAATCAGTCAGACTTTAAAAAAAAATGCAAAGGAGTTTGTTCATTTATCTAACCTCAAATCCAAGAGTGGCTCTGACTTTCAGCGTGACTGATGTTAATAAAAATTTGTTTCATCCCTTTTGACTTCTCGCATTGCAGCAAGATGGGCACCATGAGCTCCAGTTTTCACCTTAGTAGTTCAGTAACCTCCACAGAAAGAGGGCACCTAGTCTCCCAAATCAGTCCTGAGATTTATTCTGATTGGTCCAGTTTAGGAAATGTGCCTTCCCTTGAACCAATGAATGTTTCTAGTTGGCCAGTTGGGCTGGGGTAGAATCAGCCCCAACTTAACTATATTAACTGAGGGTAGGGAAGAAGTGATAGGTTTCTTAAGGTAAAACTGAGGTAACAGAAGAAAGATAAATGGATATTGAGTAGACAAAATTAACTAGCACATACATTGAGCCTGAATGACATAATTAACATTTATAAATCACTCTGTCCTTACTGTTAATTGGAAGTATAGTCCTTATTGTATAGGGTTGTTATAATGATTAAAATGGCATGATATAGAAAGAGTTATCAGCACAGTGCCTGATGCATAATAGTTGCTCAATAAATGATAGTTATTAATACACTAGTGATAGAATTATGCTTGGTCATCTCATGGTCCCTTCTGTCTAAAGCATTTTATTATTCTAAGTTTTTGAGTGATGAACTCAGACGTGAGGGAATAAACTAAAACAGAACCCATATCCTAAGAACATGTGCCTAGAATGGCAAAAGCTTCCAGGAGCAAGTCAAGTCATGCTTAACATTATAACAAGGCAATTCTAATCTGAAATCCTATTGTAAATATCATTGTGATTATTTTGCTGTAAAGATTATTTTGGGTGGAGGATATTGGGAAGGGGAAATAATTAGGGAAGTAGAGAAGCATTCAGTGTTTGTACTTCTTTTCTACTTCTCACCATACCTGTTAAATTGCTAAGAAAATAATAGGAAAATACAAGATGTATATAATTTTTTTCTGATTTTTGTGTGGGCGGCTGTGAGATGACAAAAATAAAATTTTCCTTTTATTACTTTATAATGAAGCTCTATTTTATCATTTTACATAGCTATGTGCTAGGCAACAGTAAAACAGACTTCTCCATATATATTATTTCTGGTTTAATGACTAAGAGTCACTCAATCATTTTCCTGATTGAATGTAAATATATCCAAATTAGTGTGAATTGCCTTCACAGTTAAACATTTAGCCTTTTTTCTTGGAAATAACCTTAACAATTACATTTTTAGTATTCAATGGTCCTTGTTACCTTAGAAGAACACAGAAGAAAAGAAAATATTAAATGAGAATATTAGCTTTATCTTCATTATTTTGGCTTCATAACTCTGAAATTTCATTCTGAAAGTCATTTTGTACTTACAATTTTCTGGATAATACAAACTCTTCCTTTTAAATTGATCTTTAAATTTAGGATTGTATCCTTTTCAACTTGAGAAAAACATATTTTCTTCTCTGAAAACATTTCCCTTCTTGTCACTGGGTAACATTATTTCATTCATTTTGAAAAGAAAGAAATATTTTATCAGATACCCAGACATACCCATGTATTCAGTGTTCTGTGTGGGACAGGAAAGACCTTGAAGGGATAAAAATGTACAGTTTTCTCATTAGTGATTGGGCTTATAACTTTAACAAGGCCTCTTTCCCAGTGCCTTGATCATGCATGCATCATTGGAGAAGAGGGAAAAAAAAAAAATTTCCAATCTTTTTCTAAACCCAGAAAACATTTCCTTTATCACAAATATGAACAGATAAAACAATCTCATTAAAACTGGTTAAGAGATGGAATCACATCTAAACATTAAGAAGTATGAAGCACCTCTACATATAATATTACCTAAGTCTCCAAGAGAAGTAAAAAAGCAAAGTCCAAAATGGAAAAAATATATGGTAACTTAAATAGAATTTATAAATTATTTAAACATAGAATAACTCTTAAAACGTAACAAGACCCCAAAATTGACTACATTCAAGGAAAACTGTAACTCTGAACTTGGGTTTTATTGTATACTTTTATTCTTCTCATTAAAATGTCTCCACATGAAAGTAGAGAGATAGTATAATAATCCTCCACAGAGTCACATCCATATTCATCAGTGTTCAGAATTTTCCACACTTGCTTCTTGTTTCTCATTTAAATTTTATTTTTGAAGCATTTTAAATGCATGTCCTAAACATTACATCATTTTTTCAGTATACCTCTCTAAAAATATACAGATATTTACTTGTATAAGCACAATGCTATTATCACCCCTAACACAATTGCAATGAACTAAACGTTTGTTTCACCCACCGCCATCAAATTCATATACAGAAGTCTTAATCTCAATGTGATGGTATCTGGAGGTAATATCTTTGAGTGGTAATTAGGTCATAAAGGTAGAGTTCTCATGAATAAAATTTGTACCTTTATAAGAACAAGCCAGACAGCTACCTAGCTCTTTTTGCAACAAATAAGGACACCAGGATATCTGCCAACCAGGAAGCTGACCTTCACCACCAAACGCTGGATACCGGAACCCTGATCTTGAGCTACTCAGCCTCCCAATATTATGAGAAATAAATATTGGTTGTTTAAGCCACCTATTTAATGGTACACTGTTACAGCAGTCTGCACTAAGACAAGAATTAACAATAACTTTTGATTTTGTGATATATCCAGTCCATTTTACAATGTTTTCAACAATCAACAAAAGTCTTTTAAAAGGTTTGCATATTTTTAATGGTAATGACTGTAACATTAAGTCATTCTTATCATTAAGGCATTTTAATTTAGAGTAGTGTCTTCTATCTTTTTATTTGTCATGCCATTAACTTGTTGAAAAAACTAAGTCAATTTCCTGAAGAATATCTTACAACCTAGATTTTTGTTACTTCATGATTTCTTTTAATTTGTTCCTCTATCCCCTCGCCATTGTTCCTGAAAAAGAAAAAAGGCAAAATATTGATTAGATTGAAATATGTTCATTGCTAACATTAAAACTAAATGGGATTTTGGCCGGGCGCGGTGGCTCACGCCTGTAATCCCAGCACTTTGGGAGGCCGAGGCGGGCGGATCACGAAGTCAGGAGATCTAGACCATCCTGGCTAACACGGTGAAACCCGGTCTCCACTAAAAATACATTAAAATACAACAACAACAACAACAACAACAACAACAAAACACAACTTAGCGGGGCATGGTGGCGTGCGGAGTTTGCAGTGAGCCTAGATCGCTCCACTGCACTCCAGCCCAGCCGGGGCTACAGAGGGAGACTCCGTCTCAAAAAAAAAAAAAAAAAAAAAAAAAAAAAAAAAAAAAAAAAAAGAAAGAAAAGAAAAGAAAAGAAAAGAAACTAAATGGGATTTTAACATTATTTCAACAACAAGCTTTATATTAAAGGTTCAGCTCTGATCCTGGTTCTGTTAGATGCATACTCAAATGCCCAGCATTTGCAAAATGCTCCATAACATTTCCTTTTCTTGCAGGAAATTGCCTGTGAATGAATATAAGTATCTGGAAAAGTTTGGTACTACAAGCTGGTCTTTAACACAACAAAAAGAGCTGGTCTTTGACATATAGGGGGACTTTGAAGGTCTGAAAGCCCAATGTCTAATAGATGCCTTGGGTAGTTATTAAATTCCTAGAAAATTTTAGATATGAAACTTAAATATGTTGATATTAAACTCCTAGAAAATATCAGAAATAACAAGGCTTAACACTTTTTCACTTATTTGTAGCCTGGCTGATTTTTTACTTTGCAAGTCTTAATGCTTTACATGCCCTTGGGTTTGCTTAATAAATTAGATTCTTTGGAAAGCCCACTAACTTAAAAAAAAATCACTTTTCATTCATTTAATCAGATATTCATTTATTAATAATCAATGAATCACCACTTCGTGCCTGTCACTATTCTAGAAACTGGAACAAAGATATAAAAACTCTACAATCATTTTAATACTTTCCAACTGAGTTAAAAATATTCCTCATTTAGTACGTGTGTATACAATAAAGCATGAACAAGGCTTTACTATGATACTAAGACATGTCAGGCAGGCCACGTGCCCTCTTGATATCTTAGTCTAGTGGTTGCGACAAACATACCCACATCCTTCTGGACCAAACTGTGCTACACTTGAAAGGCAGATGAGATTCTATTGATGTAAAGGAATGATCAAGATTGTTTCCAACTGAAGGCTCTGAAGTTTTTATTTCATTAAAGTCCTCATTTTGCTGGCAAAGTAATACTAGAAACAACTGGATTGATATGTGTTTTATTCATATGTCTTAAAAAGTCACATTTGGTTTGTATTCAAATGGAATTTATCATGAATTCATGAGCATTGTTTTTTATTACAAATCGTTTGTTGATTTTTTAGTGATGTTTTATCATTCACTAGCAAAAGGCACTTGAGAACTTTGTGATGTACATTCCTATTTATTATTTGTTTGTTTTGCATTTTTATTATATGAAGATCTTCTTCCTCCCATCCCCATCTTATTCCTGAACAGTGTTCAGTGACAGGTAGCAGGTTGAGTGGTCCTATGGAAAACGGGTACATGTCAAGTCAAAGACATCACCAGAAACTCATTATCCAAGCAAACATTGTTGTGGTTTGTCACAGAAGCCTGACCAGGGACAACTCATTCATGAATAAAGAAAGTGCAGGAAGAAGAAAAATAGAAAGAGTAGAGTCCTAGATTTCTATTTTTCGTTAACATGAAACTCTGGGCTTCAGAAACAGGCCTTGCTTTGCCACTCTGACATAATGAGGCAAAGATAGAGACAAGTGCAGCTCACCACTTTATTCTCATTAGTTGGCACTACCTGACACTAGGTTCAAGCAATCACACTTTGTACCTTCTGACTTGGAGCATGGTGTGATATAAATAGCCTTTAATATATCAGAAGGAAAGTGTTTTAGACCTGAATCAACCACTTACTAGCTATGCAAGTATTGGTGGAATTTTTTTAACATTTCTTTACTTCACTTTGATTTGGATGCAAAATGGGGTTTAAAATACTTTAAGGGCTTTTGTGAGAATCACATGTGATCATTAAAGTAACAACTCTGAAGGCTATGCAAAAAAAGAATCACAATTCAACTTCCTGGTAATATGTTTTGAGCAACTTTTTTATTTTTTCAAACAGGGATTTTATTGTTTTTGTGTCAAGAAACATTCACTTACCAGGAATTAAAATGGATATAGATGCTTCTCTTTAGCTGATTTTAATGTAAAGGACATAAATGTAGGTGGTGTTGGTGAGGCTGCATGCTGAATTAAAGTAATCACAGGTGTGGGAACTCATCTAGGAAGTGACAAAGGGTTAATAAGTTTAGAAATTTGGCTTGGCTTAACCTCTATCAAATAAGGGAGTTATAAATAATTTTTTTTTTAATTTTTTTATTATTATTATACTTTAAGTTCTAGGGTACATGTGCACAATGTGCAGGTTTGTTACATATGTATACTTGTGCCATGTTGCTGTGCTGCACCCATCAACTCGTCAGCACCCATCAACTCGTCATTTACATCAGGTATAACTCCCAATGCAATCCCTCCCCCCTCCCCCCTCCCCATGATAGGCCCCGGTGTGTGATGTTCCCCTTCCCAATCCAAGTGATCTCATTGTTCAGTTCCCACCTATGAGTGAGAACATGTGGTGTTTGGTTTTCTGTTCTTGTGATAGTTTGCTAAGAATGATGGTTTCCAGCTGCATCCATGTCCCTACAAAGGACACAAACTCATCCTTTTTGATGGCTGCATAGTATTCCATGGTGTATATGTGCCACATTTTCTTAATCCAATCTGTCACTGATGGACATTTGGGTTGATTCCAAGTCTTTGCTATTGTGAATAGTGCCACAATAAACATACATGTGCATGTGTCTTTATAGCAGCATAATTTATAATCCTTTGGGTATATACCCAGTAATGGGATGGCTGGGTCATATGGTACATCTAGTTCTAGATCCTTGAGGAATCGCCATACTGTTTTCCATAATGGTTGAACTAGTTTACAATCCCACCAACAGTGTAAAAGTGTTCTTATTTCTCCACATCCTCTCCAGCATCTGTTGTTTCCTGACTTTTTAATGATCGCCATTCTAACTGGTGTGAGATGGTATCTCATTGTGGTTTTGATTTGCATTTCTCTGATGGCCAGTGATGATGAGCATTTTTTCATGTGTCTGTTGGCTGTATGAATGTCTTCTTTTGAGAAATGTCTGTTCATATCTTTTGCCCACTTTTTGATGGGGTTGTTTGTTTTTTGCTTGTAAATTTGTTTGAGTTCTTTGTAGGTTCTGGATATTAGCCCTTTGTCAGATGAGTAGATTGCAAAAATTTTCTCCCATTCTGTAGGTTGCCTGTTCACTCTGATGGTAGTTTCTTTTGCTGTGCAGAAGCTCTTTAGTTTAATGAGATTCCATTTGTCAATTTTGGCTTTTGCTGCCGTTGCTTTTGGTGTTTTAGACATGAAGTCTTTTCCCATGCCTATGTCCTGAATGGTACTACCTAGGTTTTCCTCTAGGATTTTTATGGTATTAGGTCTAACATTTAAGTCTCTAATCCATCTTGAATTAATTTTCGTATAAGGCGTAAGGAAAGGATCCAGTTTCAGCTTTCTACTTATGGCTAGCCAATTTTCCCAGCACCATTTATTAAATAGGGAATCCTTTCCCCATTTCTTGTTTCTCTCAGGTTTGTCAAAGACCAGATGGCTGTAGATGTGTGGTATGATTTCTGAGGACTCTGTTCTGTTCCATTGGTCTATATCTCTGTTTTGGTACCAGTACCATGCTGTTTTGGTTACTGTAGCCTTGTAGTATAGTTTGAAGTCAGGTAGCGTGATGCCTCCAGGTTTGTTCTTTTGACTTAGGATTGTCTTGGAGATGCGGGCTCTTTTTTGGTTCCATATGAACTTTAAAGCAGTTTTTTCCAATTCTGTGAAGAAACTCATTGGTAGCTTGATGGGGATGGCATTGAATCTATAAATTACCTTGGGCAGTATGGCCATTTTCACGATATTGATTCTTCCTATCCATGAGCATGGTATGTTCTTCCATTTGTTTGTGTCCTCTTTTATTTTACTGAGCAGTGGTTTGTAGTTCTCCTTGAAGAGGTCCTTTACATCCCTTGTAAGTTGGATTCCTAGGTATTTTATTCTCTTTGAAGCAATTGTGAATGGAAGTTCCTTCATGATTTGGCTCTCTGTTTGTCTGTTACTGGTATATAAGAATGCTTGTGATTTTTGCACATTAATTTTGTATCCTGAGACTTTGCTGAAGTTGCTTATCAGCTTAAGGAGATTTTGGGCTGAGACAATGGGGTTTTCTAAATATACAATCATGTCATCTGCAAAGAGGGACAATTTGACTTCTTCTTTTCCTAACTGAATACCCTTGATTTCTTTCTCTTGCCTGATTGCCCTAGCTAGAACTTCCAACACTATGTTGAAAAGGAGTGGTGAGAGAGGGCATCCCTGTCTTGTGCCAGTTTTCAAAAGGGAATTTTTCCAGTTTTTGCCCATTCGGTATGATATTGGCTGTGGGTTTGTCATAAATAGCGCCTATTATTTTGAGGTACGTTCCGTCAATACCGAATTTATTGAGCGTTTTTAGGATGAAGGGCTGTTGAATTTTGTCAAAAGCCTTTTCTGCATCTATTGAGATAATCATGTGGTTCTTGTCTTTGGTTCTGTTTATATGCTGGATTATGTTTATTGATTTGCGAATGTTGAACCAGCCTTGCATCCCAGGGATGAAGCCCACTTGATCATGGTGGATAAGCTTTTTGATGTGTTGCTGAATCCGGTTTGCCACTATTTTATTGAGGATTTTTGCATCGATGTTCATCAGGGATATTGGTCTAAAATTCTCTTTTTTGTGTGTGTCTCTGCCAGGCTTTGGTATCAGGATGATGTTGGCCTCATAAAATGAGTTAGGGAGGATTCCCTCTTTTTCTATTGATTGGAATAGTTTCAGAAGGAATGGTACCAACTCCTCCTTGTACCTCTGGTAGAATTCAGCTGTGAATCCATCTGGTCCTGGACTTTTTTTGGTTGGTAGGCTATTAATTATTGCCTCAATTTCAGAGCCTACTATTGTTCTATTCAGGGATTCAACTTCTTCCTGGTTTAGTCTTGGAAGAGTGTAAGTGTCCAGGAAATTATCCATTTCTTCTAGATTTTCCAGTTTATTTGCGTAGAGGTGTTTATAGTATTCTCTGATGGTAGTTTGTATTTCTGTGGGGTCGGTGGTGATATCCCCTTTATCATTTTTAATTGCGTCGATTTGATTCTTCTCTCTTTTCTTCTTTATTAGTCTTGCTAGTGGTCTGTCAATTTTGTTGATCTTTTCAAAAAACCAACTCCTGGATTCATTGATTTTTTGGAGAGTTTTTTGTGTCTCTATCTCCTTCAGTTCTGCTCTGATCTTAGTTATTTCTAGCCTTCTGCTAGCTTTCGAATGTGTTTGCTCTTGCTTCTCTAGTTCTTTTAATTGCGATGTTAGAGTGTCAATTTTAGATCTTTCCTGCTTTCTCTTGTGGGCATTTAGTGCTATAAATTTCCCTCTACACACTGCTTTAAATGTGTCCCAGAGATTCTGGTATGTTGTATCTTTGTTCTCATTGGTTTCAAAGAACATCTTTATTTCTGCCTTCATTTCGTTATGTACCCAGTAGTCATTCAGGAGCAGGTTGTTCAGTTTCCATGTAGTTGAGCGGTTTTGATTGAGTTTCTTAGTCCTGAGTTCTAGTTTGATTGCACTGTGGTCTGAGAGACAGTTTGTTATAATTTCTGTTCTTGTACATTTGCTGAGGAGTGCTTTACTTCCAATTACGTGGTCAATTTTGGAGTAAGTACGATGTGGTGCTGAGAAGAATGTATATTCTGTTGATTTGGGCTGGAGAGTTCTATAGATGTCTATTAGGTCTGCTTGCTGCAGAGATGAGTTCAATTCCTGGATATCCTTGTTAACTTTCTGTCTCGTTGATCTGTCTAATGTTGACAGTGGAGTGTTGAAGTCTCCCATTATTATTGTATGGGAGTCTATGTCTCTTTGTAAGTCTCTAAGGACCTGCTTTATGAATCTGGGTGCTCCTGTATTGGGTGCATATATATTTAGGATAGTTAGCTCTTCCTGTTGAATTGATCCCTTTACCATTATGTAATGGCCTTCTTTGTCTCTTTTGATCTTTGATGGTTTAAAGTCTGTTTTATCAGAGACTAGTATTGCAACCCCTGCTTTTTTTTGTTCTCCATTTGCTTGGTAAATCTTCCTCCATCCCTTTATTTTGAGCCTATGTATGTCTCTGCATGTGAGATGGGTCTCCTGAATACAGCAGACTGATGGGTCTTGACTCTTTATCCAGTTTGCCAGTCCATGTCTTTTAATTGGAGCATTTAGTCCATTTACATTTAAGGTTAAGATTGTTATGTGTGAACTTGATCCTGCCATTATGATATTAACTGGTTATTTTGCTCATTAGTTGATGCAGTTTCTTCCTAGCCTCGATGGTTTTTACATTTTGGCATGTTTTTGCAATGGCTGGTACTGGTTGTTCCTTTCCATGTTTAGTGCTTCCTTCAGGGTCTCTTGTAAGGTAGGCCTAGTGGTGACAAAATCTCTAAGCATTTGCTTATCTGTAAAGGATTTTATTTCTCCTTCACTTATGAAACTTAATTTGGCTGGATATGAAATTCTGGGTTTAAAATTCTTTTCTTTAAGAATGTTGAATATTGGCCCCCACTCTCTTCTGGCTTGGAGAGTTTCTGCTGAGAGATCTGCTGTTAGTCTGATGGGCTTCCCTTTATGTGTAACCCGACCTTTCTCTCTGGCTGCCCTTAAGATTTTTTCCTTCATTTCAACTTTGGTGAATCTGGCAATTATGTGTCTTGGAGTTGCTCTTCTCGAGGAGTATCTTTGTGGTGTTCTCTGTATTTCCTGGATTTGAATGTTGGCCTGCCCTACTAGGTTGGGGAAGTTCTCCTGGATGATATCCTGAAGAGTGTTTTCCAACTTGGTTCCATCTTCCCCCTCACTTTCAGGCACCCCAATCAGACGTAGATTTGGTCTTTTTACATAATCCCATACTTCTTGCAGGCTTTGTTCATTTCTTTTTCTTCTTTTTTCTTTTGGTTTCTCTTCTCGCTTCATTTCATTCATTTGATCCTCAATCGCTGATACTCTTTCTTCCAGTTGATCGAGTCGGTTACTGAAGCTTGTGCATTTGTCATGTATTTCTCGTGTCATGGTTTTCATCTCTTTCATTTCGTTTATGACCTTATCTGCATTAATTACTCTAGCCATCAATTCTTCCACTTTTTTTTCAAGATTTTTAGAGTCTTTGCACTGGGTACGTAATTCCTCCTTTAGCTCTGAGAAGTTTGATGGACTGAAGCCTTCTTCTCTCATCTCGTCAAAGTCATTCTCCATCCAGCTTTGATCCGTTGCTGGCGATGAGCTGCGCTCCTTTGCCGGGGGAGATGCGCTCTTATTTTTTGAATTTCCAGCTTTTCTGCCCTGCTTTTTTCCCATCTTTGTGGTTTTATCTGCCACTGGTCTTTGATGATGGTGATGTACTGATGGGGTTTTGGTGTAGGTGTCCTTCCTGTTTGATAGTTTTCCTTCTAACAGTCAGGACCCTCAGCTGTAGGTCTGTTGGAGATTGCTTGAGGTCCACTCCAGACCCTGTTTGCCTGGGTATCAGCAGCAGAGGCTGCAGAAGATAGAATATTTCTGAACAGCGAGTGTACCTGTCTGATTCTTGCTTTGGAAGCTTCCTCTCAGGGGTGTACTCCACCCTGTGAGGTGTGGGGTGTCAGACTGCCCCTAGTGGGGGATGTCTCTCAGTTAGGCTACTCAGGGGTCAGGGACCCACTTGAGCAGGGAGTCTGTCCCTTCTCAGATCTCAACCTCCGTGTTGGGAGATCCACTGCTCTCTTCAAAGCTGTCAGACAGAGTCGTTTGCGTCTGCAGAGGTTTCGGCTGTGTTTGTTATTTTTACTGTGCCCTGTCCCCAGAGGTGGAGTCTACAGAGACAGGCAGGTTTCCTTGAGCTGCTGTGAGCTCCACCCAGTTCCAGCTTCCCAGCAGCTTTGTTTACCTACTTAAGCCTCAGCAATGGTGGGTGCCCCTCCCCCAGCCTTGTTGCTGCCTTGGGGTGATATTGCAGACTGCTGTGCTAGCAATGAGGGAGACTCCGTGGGCGTGGGACCCTCCTGGCCAGGTGTGGGATATGATCTCCTGGTGTGCCTGTTTGCTTAAAGCGCAGTATTGGGGTGGGAGTTACCCGATTTTCCAGGTGTTGTGTGTCTCAGTTCCCCTGGCTAGGAAAAGGGATTCCCTTCCCCCTTGCACTTCCCAGGTGAGGCGATGCCTCGCCCTGCTTCAGCTCTCGCTGGTCGGGCTGCAGCAGCTGACCAGCACCGATCGTCTGGCACTCCCCAGTGAGATGAACCCAGTACCTCAGTTGAAAATGCAGAAATCACTGGTCTTCTGTGTCACTCGTGCTGGGAGTTGGAGACTGGAGCTGTTCCTATTCGGCCATCTTGCTCCGCCCCCCGAGTTATAAATTATTAAGTTAGAGTTCAGAATCTGTGAGACAGTTTGAGAAAAGAATAAGCATATATATAATTTGTTGAAAAGGAAAATAGAATTTGGCTGCAGTAAAAGAGGAGAGAGAAGAGCAGAGTAGGATAGTTTGAATGGTAGGAGAAATGGGAGAGGGAGAGGGAAAAGGAAGGAAAGGAGAAGGGGAAGGGAGGTAGGGAGAACAAAGAAAGAGTCTAGCCTAGGACTTCCAATGACTTTGGAAGCCATTGGTAGCCCCTAGATTGAAATCATAGTTTCTCAACCTTAGCTGCACTTTGGAATCACCCATGAAACTGTAAACATACTGATGCATGGATCCCAGTCCCAGAAATTCTGATTTAACTGGTTGGGGGTAGACTTTTAAAAATCTCCCCAAAGTAATTTCTAATTCATAGGTTAATGTCTCTCTATCCTTAATATACAATTTGCCTTGAAAAACTGCCTGCCTGGGCTGGAGGCTGATATTCTGCATCCCTAAGTAACTTCCAGCTCCTGACAGGCTCCTGACAAGCTTACCTGTGACTTCTGGAAAGGGATGTAAGGTAACTGACAAAGTGGTAAAATAACAATGATGCTAATGCCAATGATCACTATTATTTAATGAGTCCCAAATATGTGCCAGACACTGTGCTGAGGACTTCCAGAATTAACTTGTTAAAGTCCTCAGAACAACCATGTAAAGGTTTATATTATTATTAGCTTGCTTTACAAATAAGGAAACTGAGGCTTGAAAAGCAGGGCATCTTACCGAAGTTTAGAAATCTGTATATGTATTTGAATCCTTACAGCCTGATACTGAGCTTGCGCTATTAACATTTTTATTATCCTGGTTTTTAAATAATTCTGAGCCTTAATTTTAAATATTAGGCATACCTAGGGGAGAAAATCTGAAAGAAGGAAGTAAGTCTGGAGGGATCTCCAGTATTGGCACAGATGTAAATAAGTTTAAAATCTATACCTGCATTACAGATTTTGGCCATGGGAAGAGCTGAAAAGAGTGGCATGAGAATTGTTGCAGAAAAAGCATAAGTTATTTGTTCAGGATAAGGCAAGTCACAAATTTTGCCAAGGTTCACAGCTATGGTTTCAATCTTGTCTGCTCATGACATAACTTGGTAAATTTTTAAAATCTTGGTGTTTAGGTCCCACCCCAAACCAAATAAATCAGATTTTCTGGGAATAGGACACAGGTATTAGCATTTTTTAAGCTTCCCAGGGATTCCAAATTGCAGGTAAGATTGCCAGTAACTGAGTTTGAAATATGAAATCCTGGAAGGAAATTGATGCCACTGATGAGAAGATGTCAAATGTCACATTTTCTGAGCAGCTTATTCTGGAATCTGGAGGCATTTTCTTCTTCATCTGAGCTGGTCTTCCTTCTTTCTCTACTTCTCTGAAAACACTGACCACATTCCATCTTTAAAATGGGTATTTGTGTCTTATCCAGCTCCCTTTGTAGCCCATAGCTTTGGAGACCATAGGGCAGTACAGTATAAAGCAGTACTACACAAAAGGTATTTTGCTAGTCTGGGTTCTAAGAAAAGCTCATAGCACCAAAAGTTTCCATTGCAATGTTGGGTAAATATTGCTCTTTTTGAGAATTTCAGCAAACATGGCATTTGAAAGCTCTGAGGTATTTTGTAATAACAAAACATCTTTAATTTTGTCTCACTGAGGGTTTCCAAAAATACTCAAACAAAAACTCATCATAAGTGCCTGTAGGGAGAAGGATCCCTGAGGGCAGCTGGAAGACAGTGGAGATGGAGCTAGCAGCCCCAACTTATGAAACTCAGGGGCAACTCTCCATCTGAAACAAAAGAGGTGCCAAATCAGAGAGGTAATTCAGTAGCACTGCGCTGGTGGAGGTATGCTACATGGGCCCTTTGGGCAAAAACTCCTGCTCAGCTTACCCACACAGCTGGGAAATCCCCTTCAGGACACCCCCAGTCACCATTTTGGATGAGCGAGGCTTTGACATTTTGAAAGATCCATGGCAAACCTGGGCTTAGGCCACCATCTAGTGCTGAAAAGGAGGCAGCGATCTAGGACTAAGGATATTAACAGGCGATTATCAGACAACATCTAAACACATGTACACTAGAGAGACCAAACCAACCCAGACAGTGAAGACTGGAATAAACAACTGATTCTTCCATGTGAAGACATACATGCACATCCACAAGTAACAAAAGCAAACAGGGAACCATAACCTCCTAAAATCCACAAATCAAGAAGCCAGTGAGAGACCCCAAAAAGATGTCAATGTGTGAGCTCTCACCTCAAGAATACAACATACCAGTCTTCAAGAAACAGTGAACTACAAAATAACACTAAAAATCAAATAAGATATTATCACAGAAACTTAACAAAGAAATCTAAATAATTGAAAAAAAACAAATAGGAATCCTGGAACTGAGAAACACATTAGTGGAACTGAAAAAATGCATTGAAGGGTCTCAACAGCAGAATTGTTCAAGCAGAAGAAAGAATTGATGACCTCAAAGACACACTTTTTGAAAATATATATTCAGAAAAGAAAAAAGGAAAGAATAAAAAGCAATGAAGAACGCCTAGAAAATCTAGAAAATAACCTCAGAAGAACAAATTCAAGAGTAATCAGCCTTTGAGAGGAGGAAGAGCAAGGAGTAGAAAGCTTATTAAAAGAAGTAGTTACTGAAAACTTTTCAGGCCTAGAGAAAGATATAAATATCCAGGCACAGGAAGATCAAAGAGCACCAAATAGATTCAATCCAAATAAGACTACCCCAAAGCACATAATACTTCCCAGAGGTCAAGGACAAAGAGAGGATCCATCCTAAAAACAGCAAGAGAATAAAAGCAAATAATATATAAAGGAGTTCTAATTCTTCTGGCCATCGACTTCACAGTAGAAACCATACAGGCCAGGAGGGAATGGGAGGACATATTCAAAATGCTAAAGGAAAAAAATAAAAAATAAAAAACAAACAACAAAAAAAGCCTTGCCAACTAAAAATATTGTATCCAGCAAAGCTATCCTGAAAACATGAAGGCGACATAAGACTTTTTTAAACAAACAAAAGCTGAGGAAATGTATGACCACCAGACATGTCTTATAAGAAATACTAAAGGGAATTCTTCAATCTGTAAGAAACGGGTGATAACATGAAGTAAGAAAATCATCTGAAGGTACTCACTGGTAAAAGTACACAGAAAAATTCAAATATTCTAATATTATAATTGCATTGTGTAAACTACTCATATCTCTAGTGTGACAATGAAAAGACAAATATGTCAATAATAATAATAATTACAACAATTTCTTAACCAGACATACAAAATGATGTAAATCAAAACATCAAAAAGTTAAAATATGGGACGAAAAATTATAAACTTTTTAGTTTTTTGTTTCTTTGTGTTAATGTTAAATTGTTATCTGTTCAAAATAAATTATTATAACTATAAGTTATTTTTTGTAATCTCAAATAACTACAGAAAACCTATAATGGACACACTAAAAATATAAAACAAGGAATTAAGATACACTGTCAGAGGAAAAGGAAGACAGTAAGAAGAAAAGGTGAAATGAGTTGCAAAACAGTCATAAAACAACAAAAAACCAAATTGTCAGTAGTAACTTCCTACCTATCAATAATAACATTTGAACAAAAATGGAGTAAAGTATCCAAATAAAAGACAGAGTGGCTGACTGGATAAAAAAAAAAAAAAAAAAAAGAAAAACAAAAAAGGAACTAACCATATGTTGTGCAGAAGCAAACTACTTCACCTATACTAAAAAGAACCACAAGCCAAAAGTGAAGAGATAAAAAGAAAATTCTACTAAATGAAAACCACAAAAGAGGAGTATCTATACTTATATGAGACAAAGTAGACTTCAAGGTAAAAACTGTAAAAGATTCAAAGGAGGTCGTTATATAATGATTAAGGGGTCAGTTTGGCAAGACGATATAAGAATTGTAAATATATATGCACCAAACACTAGAGCACCACAATATCGAAAGCAAATGTTAACAGATATAAAGGGAAAAATCAGACTGCAATGCTATAATAGTAGGGGACTTCAACACCCCACTTTCAGTAATGGACAGATTATTGAGGGATAAAAGAAAATTAAAAAAGAAACATTAGAGTTAAACTACACTCTAGACTAAATGAACCTAACTGACATTTACAGAACGTTTTGTTCAACAGCTGCAGAATACATGTTCTTCTTATCAGCACATGGAACATTTTTCAAGACAGAAAATATGTTAGGCCACAAAACAAGTCTCAACAAGTTAAAAATATCAAAGTTATATCAAGTATTCTTTTTGACCCACAATAAAATAAACATAGAAATTAATAACAAGAGGAACTTTGGAAATTGTAAAAATATGTGGAAATGGAACAACATGCTCTTATATGATCAATGGACCAATCAAGAAATTAGGAAGAACATTAAAAAATTTATTGAAAAAAGTAAAAATGGAAACCCAAAATACTAAAACCTATGGAATACAGCAAAAATAATACTAAGAAGGAAGTTTATAGTAATAAATACCTACATTGGAAAAGTAGAAAAGCTTCAAGTAAACAACCTAACAATTCACCTCAGGGAACAAGAAAAGCAAGAGCAAGTAAAACCCAAAATTAGTAGAAGGAAATAAATTGTAAAGACCATAGTAGAAATAAATGAAATAGAGACAAAAAAAAAAAAAAAATTAACAAAATGAAAAGTAAGTTTTTTTAAAAGACAAACCAAATTGACAAAGTTTTAGTTTGACTAACAAAAGGAGAGCAGACCTAAATAGATAAAATCCAAGCTGAAAAAAGAAACTTGAAAGTTGATACCAAACAAAAACAAAAGATCATTAGAGACATTTATGAACAACAACTACATACTAACAAATTGGAAAACCTGGAATAAGTGGATAAATTTCTGGGGGGAAAACACATACAACCTACTAAAATTGAACCATGAAGAAACTGATAATCTGAACAGAACAATAATGAGTAAAGAGATTGAAATGGTAATTTAAAAGTCTCCCATTAAGGAAAAACCCTGGATATGACAACTTCACTGCTAAACTTTACCAAAGACTTAAACTGATACCCATTCTACTCAAACTCTTCACAGAAATTGAAGAGGAAGAAATACTTCCAAACTCATTCTATGAGGCCAATATTATCCTTATACCAAAACCAGTCAAGGACACAAGGAAAAAAAGAAAAGTATAGGTCAATATCACTGCAAAAATCTTCAATAAAATGCTAGCAAATAGAATTCAACAACAGATTAAAAAGATCAATCACTATGACAAAGTGAGGTTCATCCCAGGGATACAAGGATGGTTTAACGTATGCAAATCAAAAATCATGATACATCACATTAACAGAACCAAGGGCAAAAGCTATATAATCATTTCAATGGTTGCTGATAAAGCATTTGATAAAATTTAACATCCATTCATGAGAAAACCTCTCTGCAAACTGAGTATAAAAGGAATATACTTAAAACAATAAAGGACACAGCTAACATAAAATTGAATAGGGAAAACTGAAAGCCTTTTCTTTAAACTATGGCAGAGGACAAGAATACCCACTTTTACCACTTTTATTCAACATGCTACTTGAAGTCCTAGTCAGAGCAATTAAACAAGAGAAAGAAGGGGCCTAGAAATTGTAAAGGAAGAAATCAAATTTTCCTTGTTTGCAGAAGACATGACCTTATATTTAGAAAAACCTAGAGACTGTACCAAAACACTGTTAGCACTAATAAAAAATTCAGTAAAGTTGCAGGATCCACATACAAATAAACATACAAAAGTCAGTACCATTTATGTAATCTAACAGTGAATAATTGGAAAAAAAAATGAAGAAAGAAACCCCATTACATTAGTTTCCAAAATGATACCCAGGAATAAACTTAAACAAAGAAGTAAAATATCTCTACAATGAAAACTATAAAACACTGATAAAAGAAATTAAAGAGAACACACACACACACACACAAAATGAAAAGACATTCTATGCTTATAGATTAGAAGAATTGATATTGTTAAAATGTCCATATTGACCAAAGTGACGTAAAATTCAATGCAATCTCTATCAAAGTACCAATCATATTCTTCACAGAAATTGAAAAAAAATTCCTAAAATTTCTGTGGAATGACAAAAAATTCTGAATAGCAAAATCACTCCTGAGCAAAAAGAACAAAGTTGGAGGCATCATACTGCCTGATTTCAAAATGTACTACAAATCCATAATAACCAAAACAACATTGTATTGGCATAAAAGTAGACACATAGATCAATGGAATGGAATAAAGAACTCATAAATCAATTAATTCATTTAAGCCAACTCATTTTTTACAATGGTGCCAAGAACATACCTTGGGGAAAGGAAAGTATCTTCAATAAATGGTGCAGAAAAAACTGGATTACCATATGCAGAGGGATGAAACTAGACCCCTCCGTCTTACTGTATACAAAAATCAAATCAAAATGAATTAAAGATTTAAGTTTAAAACCTGAAACTACTAGAAGAAAACCTTGTCAAAATGCTAAGGATATTGGTCTGGGCAATGATTTCTGGGGTTGGTCCTCTAAAACAGGTAACAAATCTAAAAAAGACAAATAAAATCACATCAAGCTATAAAATTTGTGTTCAGCAAAGAATTAACAAAGTGAAGAGATAACTTCCAGAATGGGATAAAATACTGGAAACTGACCAATATCCACTGTATAAGGGACTCAAACAACTCAACAGAAAAAAAAAAATAATCGATTAAAAAATAGGCAAAGAACATGAATAGACCTTCTCAAATGAAGACACACAAATGGCCAACAATTATATGAAAAAATACATAATATCACTAATCATTAGGGAAATGCAAGCCAAAACCACAATGTGACATCATCTCATCCCAATTAGATTACTATTATTTAAAAGACAAAAGATAAGTGTTTGCAGCCATTTGGAGAAGGGGGAAATCTTATACACTGGGTGGGAATGTAAATTAGTACAGGCATTATGGAAAACGGTATGGAACTTCCTCACAAAACTAAAAATAGAACCACTGTGTGATTCAGCAATCCCACTTTGGGGTGTGTATTCAAAAGAAAGGAAATCAGTGTATTGAACAGATATCTGCACTCCCATATTTATTGTAGTACTATTCACAATAGACAAGATATGGAATCAAACCAAATGTCCATCAATAGAAATGAAAATATGGTATATATTCACAATTAAATATTGCTCAGCTCTAAAAAGAATGAAATACTGTCATTCGCAGCAACATAGATGAAACAGGAGTTTATTATGTTATGCGAAATAAGTCAGGTACAGAAAGACAAATATCACATATCTTTACTCATAGTGGGAGCTAAAAAAATTGATCTTATTAAGGTATAAAGTAGAATGATGATTATCAGAGGCTGAGAAGGGTAGGAGGATGGAGAGATAAAGAAAAATTGGCTTTGAATATAGACATACGATTTGAAAGAATAAATTATTTTTTTCCACAGCTTAGTAGGTGACTATAATTAATAATTTATTGTGTATTTCAAAATAGCTAGAACAGGAGATTTAGAATGTTTCTAGCACAAAGAAATGATAAATGCTCCAAATGATGAATATCTCAAATACCCTGATTTGATTATTACATGTTATATTCATGTCACAAAATAACACAAGTATGTGAGACATTTGTATAATTACTAGTATCAATTAAAAACAATAATAGTACCAAAACAAAGAGTTGTTGTGAAGGATTAAATTAATTGAAATTAAAATAATAAATATACTTAGTGATTTAAATTAAATGACATCATTTATATAATATTCCATACATACAGTTCCCAATGTTGGTGAGTTTCTTTCTTTTTTATCTTCGTGGCCTCAAAAGTACCTATTACAGACCTTATGTTAAACACACATGCACAACCATGATCCTGGCAATATTTTTTTTTCTTTCAAAACAGTAAGAAAATCCATAATTCATAAGTGGGTGTCAGGATTGACATTCAGCATTTGTTATTCATTTCTTGATTGGATATTTGCTGGATAATTAATATATGCAAGGTACTCGGAGATACAAAAATTGATAAGATGTGGTCTACTTATGGACTCACTGCGATACCTCTTGCTGCACAACTCTCTTACTTCTGGGCTGTCAGAAAGGCTGATGACGCAGCAAATGCTGGCAGGAGTTATCCTGCTGGTTGAGCAGAGGGAAGGCTCTGAATGGCACCAGAGCTGGCCACTCTTACCTTTGTGTTCCTGGGCATTTTATATATATATCTATTTATTGAATCAGCTGTGGAGTCAGAGCAGAGCACAATGCCTGACCCTCAACAGATCTTTTATAATTGGCTACTTAATGAATTAAATATGGGATTTAATGTTGTTTGACTCTGTGTCCCTACCCAAATTTCATCTTGTAGCTCCCATAATTCTCACATGTTGTGGGAGGAACAACAGTGGGAGATGATTGAATCATGAGGGCAGGTCTTTCCTGTGCTGTTCTCATGATAATGTATGGGTCTCATGAGATCTGATGGTTTTTAAAAACGGGAATTTCTCTGCACAAGCTCTCTCTTTGCCCACTGCCTTCCACATAAGATGTGACTTGCTTCTCCTTGTCTTCTGCCATGATTGTGAGACCTCCTCAGCCATGTGGAACTGTAAGTCCAGTAAACTTCTTTCTTTTTTTAAATTGCCCAGTCTCAGGTATGTTTTTATCTGCACTGTGAAAACAGATTAATATAGTAAATTGGTACAAGGAGTGGGGCATTGCTGAAAAGATAACCCCAAATATGGAAGCAACTTTGGAACTGGGTAACAGGCAGAGGTTGGAACAGTTTGGAGGGCTCAGAAGAAGACAGGAAAATGTGGGAAAGTTTAGAACTTCCTAGAGACTTGTTGAATGGGTTTGACCAAAAGCCTGATAGCAATGTGGACAGTAAGGTCCAGGTTGAAGTGATCTCAGATGGAGATGAGGAACTTGTTGGGAAGTGGAGCAAAGGTGACTCTTGTTATGTTTTAGCAAAGAGACTGTCAGGATTTTGCTCCTGCTCTAGAGATTTGTGGAACTTTGAACTTGATAGAATGATTCAGGGTATCTAATGGAAGATACATGATTCAGGGTATCTAATGGAAGAAATTTCTAAGCACCAAAGCATTCAAGATGTGACTTGGGTGCTGTTAAGGGCTTTCAGTTTTATAACGGAAGAAGAGCATAAAAGTTTGGAAAATTTGCAGCCTCACAATGTGATAGAGAAGAAAAACGCATTTTCTGAGGAGAAATTGAAGCTGGTTGCAGAGATTTGCATAAGTAATGAGTCAAATGTTAATCCCCAAGACAAAGAGGAAAATGTCTCCAGGACGTGTCAGAGGTCATCACAGCATCCCCTGCCATCACAGGGCTGGAGGCATAGGGGAAAGTGGTTTCATGGACTGGGCCCAGGGTCCCCGTGCTGTGTGTAGCCTAGGGACTTGGTGCCCTGTGTCCCAACTGCTCCAGCCATGGCTGAAAGGGACCGATGTAAAGATCAGGGTGCAAATCCCAAGCCTTGGCAGCT
Organism: Macaca nemestrina; assembly: GCF_043159975.1. Lineage (NCBI taxonomy): Eukaryota > Metazoa > Chordata > Mammalia > Primates > Cercopithecidae > Macaca > Macaca nemestrina. The sequence goes on along the minus strand of NC_092129.1, from coordinate 65,205,192 downwards.
TCCATGTGGTGTTGAGCCTGAAAGTGCACAGAAGTCAAGAATTGGGGTTTGGGAACCTCTGCCTAGATTTCAGAAGAGCAGAAGTTTGCTGCAGGGGCAGGGTGCCCATGGAGAACCTTTGCTAGGGCAGTGCAGAAGGGAAATGTGGGGATAGAGCCCCCACACAGAGTCCCTACTGGGGCATGCCTAGTGGAGCTATGAGAAGAAGGCCATCCTCCAGACCCCAGAATGGTAGATCAACCAACAGCTTGCACCATTCTCCTTAAAAAGCAGCAGACACTCATTGCCAGCCTGTGAAAGCAGCAGAGAGAGAAGCTCTGCCCTGCAAAGCCACAGGGGTGGAGCTGCCCAAAACCATTGGAACCTACCTCTTGCATCAGTTTGACCTGGATATGAGACATAGAGTCAAAGGAGATCATTTTGGAGCTCTAAGATTTGACTGCCCTACTGGATTTTGGTCTTGCATGGGGCCTATAGCCCCTTCGTTTTTGCCAATTTCTCCCATTTGGAATGACTGTATTTACCTAATGCTTGTATCCCCTTTGTACCTAGGAAGTAATTAACTTGCTGTTGATTTTACAGGATCATAGGTGGAAGGAACTTGCCTTGTCTCAGATGAGACTTTGCACCGTGGACTTCTGAGTTAATGCTGATATGAGTTGAGACTTTGGGGGACTGTTGGAAAGGCATGATTGGTTTTGAAATGTGAAGGTATGAGATTTGGGAGGGGCTGGGGTGGAATGATATGGTTTGGCTCTGTGTCCCCACCCAAATCTCATCTTGTAGCTCTCATAATTCCCATGTGCTGTGGGAAGGACCCGGTGGGCAATGATTGAATCATGGAGCCAGGTCTTTCCTGTGCTGTTCTCATGATAGTGAATGGGTCTTATGAGATCTGATGGTTGCAAAAATGGGAGTTTCTCTGCAGAAGGTCTCTGTTTGCCCACTACCATCCATGTAAGATGTGACTTGGTCCCACTTGCCTTCCACCATGATTGTGAGGTTTCCCCAGCCATGTGGAACTGTAAGTCCAATAAATCTCTTTCTTTTATAAATTGCCCAGTCTTGGGTATGTCTTTATCAGCAGGGTAAAAACAGACTAATAAAGGATTCTTCAAGAACCAAGGGGATTTTGATGGAGTAGAGATTAATTTAATAGAAAAGTGTGTCCACGTCTACATGAAGAGAGAAATGTAACAAATAAAACTGATGATTTTGTGGTGGTGTTTGTCAGGGAGCATACAGAGTTTATATCAGACATTGTCTCTCACATTCCCACCCTGCCCCATTTGGTATTGAGTACAAAACCAACTCTTATTGGAGGACATTGGTCTGGTTGGGAGATGAAGAGAATGAGGAGGAGGAAAGAAAGCTCTTCATCCCCTTAGCAGTTGTTTTTTAATGCTTAATGTAGCATTTCTTCCTCCCTTTGGCCTATTCTATTGGGAGCCTCTGGGGCCATGGGTGAACTGTCAGCTTGTTATACAAAATGTGAGCCAGGATTACAGGTAGGAATGTAAAAATTTTCAAAAGTAGACTTTTCTACAACTCTTAAGAATTTTTTAAATTCAATGTCTCTACTCACATTTTTGAGACAATAATTCTCCATCCTTGCTGCACAGTAGAAAAACCTGGGACAGTTTCTGAAAGATATGGATACATAGGCTGTATTTCTAAAGGCTGCAAATTGTCTGAGAGATTGGACCCAGGTATCAGTTTTGTTTTTGTGTTACTTTGGTGCTCTAATGTACAGTCCACAGTAAGAACCATGGCCTTAGAAGGACTCCATTAAATTTCCACCGTTATTAACTGATTCATTGGTTATTATTGTTAGCAGATTTATCAAAAATTTGGGGGCTGAAAAGACTCCTATGATACTGGTTGGCTAGCTGTTTCCAACAATGAGAATTTCTTCTACTAGAAGAAGCATAGTCACAAACCATTAGGTCATGAGGGTCCTATCCTAACTGGTGACTCTCACCAGCAAATTATGAGGTGTGTCAAATACTGTAGATTTTTGTACTTTAAAGGTCAGGAAAGAAAACAATTCTAGTGCCTTTTGCCAAGTGACACATAATTGGTGACACAATAAATACCTATTGACCTTTTTATTTAAAACCTTTGGAAGAATCTTTAATAACTCCCTGAGCAGTTACATGATCAAATTGTGCAGTGGTGTAGACAAAACATCATTTTCTAACTTCAATTTTGAATACAAGGGACAATGGTATTTGCTAGGAAATAACTCTCCAATATTTAGTCTTTTTTCCCAATATGCTGACTGATGCTGCAATTTGTGGTTTCCAAAATGCAAAATAGATTTCCCTCTCCTTCCTTTAACGTTAGCAATGGGTGCAAAGTTTTTTTAAGATTCAGATGTGGTTCAGGACTTATTTTAAAAAATTTAAATATACAGAGATGCTGTTTCTTAAACTTTGCATAAACATTTTGAGATAAAATTAAAACCTGTCACATATTTGTGTTGGTTTTAAGGAAGTAGAATATAGATAACATTTGTTTTCAAGTGAAACTGCTTTATATATTATGCATAATGCTCTGCAATGTCATTACTTTAACATAAACAAGAGGCAGAGTAAAACAATGTTTGTCATTCAATTTTACCTGCATATGCCAACAGATATGGTAAACAGAGATGATAATCGGGAAAAACCAAATCTTTCATGAGTATATTTTTTCCTTTTAGCTTAGCCTTTATATGCCAGGCAAATTTAGAATGGTTTAATAGGAAAAGGGAAGGTAGATAATATTTACAGTTTCTAGGATTTCAGACCTCAGATCTAGAAATTTAAACATAGGGATTCAAAAAAGAAGAAATGATGATCAACAGTCTTTCTGAAGGTAAAACAGACTGAAGCTCTACAACATTGGACTGGTATCTTATAACCTGTTATAATGGATAGGAAATATATTGACACCATTGCAGCAAGTTGATGGGAGGCATAAGTGTAAATCATGCCATAAATTACATCCTCCTCATATCTTGGGAATAACCATGTCTTCAGGTCACTTGGTATTGCTAATGTGGGTCATTGGTCAGAACTTCTTCATTACTCACATCTCTTTGGATCTCAGACCCTGCACCTCTGAGGCTCTCTGCTGCCAGGCATTGCAATAATTCTTTCACAAAGGGTATGCTTTGAACAGGAGAAATAGAAGGTATCTCATCAAGTAGTAAATTATACATATTTCTACAGGAGAAATAGATTGCATTTCATCAAGAAAAATATCACCCTGAATGAACAGAAATCACTTATTAATTATAAGTCCTCTCTTCTAGTAAAGCATTTTCATTTTATCACTAAGGTTCTACTATAACCCTGCAGGAGTAAGAATAATTTGATCCCTATCCTATATTTTTATATATTTTTAATGTTGGGCAAAAATTAATTTGTATTCATTAAAAATTATTTTAAAAATTAAAAACTCAACTGATGCCTTCAATCATTGAAAAAACACTTCTCTCCGTGACCACTACTTGTAATAAATTAAATACAGTATTCCAATGTGAGAGGATTAAAGTTATTTTAACATACATCTGTTTACTAGTTACGTGGGATGGACTTGATGTAAGTCTTCACTATCAGACTGAGTTTTGATAAATAGAAAGAACTGGTTACAAAATTCTGTGCTAAAAATTTCTTCCATGTGCTCCTCTGTGTGGCTACATGGAAAGAGACTATACATTGTAGCAAAGAACTGAAAAAAGAAAAACAAATCAAAAGAATTTGTGCTATCAATTACTCTGTTTTCTGGGTGCAGTCATGGTGGTGACAATACTGAAAATGGAAGGAGACTTAGAGGTTTGCATAATTAAGAGGTTAGTTAACCCTGGATTCTTTTGATCCTATGTCTCTCATAATCATCACTTATTAACTGTGTGACCCTAGGCAAAATACTTAGTATATCTAAGCCCCAGTCTTTTTATATATAGATTGGGTCAAATAACTATGGCAGAGGCAGTGAACTGTGTTCACCATTTATGATGTTAGACATTAGGGTGACTATATTTCTTAGCCTCCCTTACCATTTCAGAAGATACATGACTGAGCTCCACCCAGGAAGTGTTGGTGGAAGTGAAGTGAATCCCTCCACTGCCGGTTCTGGTCTTTACAAGCATCCTGCACAAACCTCCAGCTCATGCAATTGCCCTGTGTAGTGACTTAGAAACTGCAGAGTCCAGCTGGGGTTGCTACTGCATGAAAGAAGGTAGCTCAACCAGCATGTAACTTTATGTAAGCATGAAATAAACGTTATTTTATTAAGGCACTGAGATTTCATTTCCTTCCTTCCTTCCTTCCTTCCTTCCTTCCTTCCTTCCTTCCTTCCTTCCTTCCTTCCTTCCTTCCTTCCTTCCTTCCATCTTCCCTCCCTCCTAGCTTAGTCTATTCCATTAATACAGCACTTCATACCTACTTCACTCAGCTATATGGATTAAACAACATCAAAGATATAATGCTAGACACATAGGGGCGCACAATAAGTCCTGAATGCACTTATTATTATTTTACATAATCAACTCATTATTTTAGAGATAAAAATGCTGAGGATTAAAGGAGTCAAGTGATTTACCCACGACCAAACAGCTAACTTTTGGAGCAGCTAAATATTTCTAACCTAGGTTTCTTTTATTATGGATTTCCCCCTAAATCAGATGTACCACCTTAGTGAACGAAATATTTAGACATGCTAATTCTGAGTGAGGTTAGTCTATAAAAAATAAGAACTGAGTTTATTTTTAAAATATAGCCAATACGTTGAGGGTTTACTGATACCCACACCATGTTGGTCTCAATTTTATAATTGTTGGTTGGTTCTCAGTAGGAATTTAGCTGACTATTTTTACATTGACTCATGAATATCTTCACATTTTTGAGGATAGAGTAATTTCTTCTCTAACTGTTTTTTTTTTTTTACTTTGAAATTCTTTAGTAAATATTTTGGTAGTAATAATGACCTATTTTTTAAATGTTACTTTTAGAATGACGTTATGTTATTAAATTGCCGAACCATAAGACAATTACTACAAATCTTCTTATTTCAAGTATTTTTCTAATATATCTATAAATTACCACAATTAAACTGTGACTCAAAGGTAGAATTGGGCTTTCTTGTGGTAGCTGTCCATGGCAAGTCAATGAGTGGTGGTAATTCTACTTACGTAGTTAGACAAACTTCCCCAATTCCATAGAATCTTGAAGTCCCTAGGGAGATAATTCATACCCGCTTTCCAACTGGTGATTCTACAGTCAGCAGTATAACATTTCCATTATTTTTCTATTCAAACTAAGTGTGTTTATTTGTATCAAGAGCTTTCAGAATAGTGTTTTTAGCATAGCTTTTCAGCATAGTATGGTGGTTAAGAGTGTGGGCTTTGCAATCCAATGGATATACTTCACTAGCCTTGTGATCTTAGGCAAGTTTATATTTTTGAGCCTCAGTTTTCATATTTATAAAATAAGTCCTATCTCAAAGGATTTTACCAAGTCAATTGTGATCTAAAAATATATTGTTTGACAATCAAAATAATAATTATTTCTAAATAATTGATAAACTAGTAATCTCAGAAACTAGCCTAAAATGATATTATACATAGAAAAATCTTTTGGCATGAAATAATTTCTCATACTACTTACAGAATTCAGAAAACTATAATAATCAAAGTGTCTAGAAATAGTGAAATGATTAAATAAATTAAGATGTATTCACATAATGAAGTTTATGAAGCATTTTTGTTAATGTCAGTAAGAAATACCTTCAATGCTTTACCTTTTAGCTGATGAATACTAAGCAAGTCACTTTAATGATTTACCCAAGCCCCCTGTGTGCCACATGGCAAAGCCCATGGCATGTCTCAATTGTGCTAAGTCTTTGGAGAAGGGAGAGTGTTGGCCTTCATATAATTTGCATACTGCCTGTATCTCTGCCATCTTTGTTTCAGCTGCTAATTTTATGCTGTTTTTGCTCTTGCCTATGGATACTTTATTGCTCCTATGGCTGTTCCATGCATCTGTCCACAGGCACCTAGCCATCTATTCCCGGCTTGAGTTGGCCATGAGGAAATGCTTATACAGCATTGACATCTTATGTCCTATGAGGTTCTCTTCCTTGCTGTCATTAAGAGCTCATGTACTCAGGTACCCTCTGCTTCTGACTTCTGTTATTGACGCCCCATGATACGTTCTTACTATTGAGCCACACAGTCTTCTCTGTTGCTGAGTGTGGTAGATTCTGATTGGTTTAATCCCTGCTCCAGGATATAATGAGTTTAATTTTTGCTTCTGTCCACCCACCACCCAAGCCTTGTGGCTGATTTTCGCCCAGATATCATGCTTTCTTCTTCTCCTTCTCGCTCTCCTTCTCCTTCTCCTTCTTTTATTTCCTTCCTTTTCTTCCCCCTCCCCTCCCCTCCCCTCCCCTCCCCTCCCCTCCCCTCCCCTCCCCTCCCCTCCCCTCCCCTCCCCTCCCCTCCCCTCCCCTCCCCTCCCCTCCCCTCCCCTTCCCTTCCCTTCCCTTCCCTTCCCTTCCCTTCCCTTCCCTTCCCTTCCTCTTTTGGGTCTTGTCCTATCACTTCACTTACGCTGCAGCGTAGTGGTGTGATCATGGCTCACTGCTGCCTCATGCTCCTGGGGCTCAATGGATCCTCCCATGCCATATCAGCGTCCAGAGTAACTGAGACTATAGGTGTGCTACTGTGCCTGGCTATTTTTTTTTTTTTTTGTAGAAATGAGATCTCTCATTTATTTCTCATAACTCTTTTTTTCTCCTTCTTTCACACCATCTGTTGCCTTTCTCCATAACCTAGTTTCCCCAGGATACTACCACCTGTTGGTTATGGTGCTATATATTTGAACCTCAGTTAGGAACCAGGTATTAATTATTTCCCAAAGGTTTCCTGATTCTGTGGGAGATGGAGACTTGTCTAATTCCATAAACAAGTGATTCCTCAGATCTGGTCAAGTGGAAACTCCTGCTGTTGGTCATAATGCTAAATAAAAAAAAAAAAGCAGGAAATCCAATTATCAGATTGGTGCCAAGGTAACTGGGTTGTACCATTAAAAGTAAAAGCAAAAACTGCAAACTACAATTACCTTTGCATAAACCTAATATAAATGAAAGCTGATTCTAACTCTGTTAAAATGAAACTTACATGAAAGTCACTGGAAGGAAAAATAAAATCTATTTGGATCATATGACTATAGGTTTTTTCTTTAATTCCCAATTTTCTACAATGTGTTTTATTACTTTTGTAATAGAATAATACTAAATTTAAAGAATCATTGCATGGAAGTAATCCAGAATCTAACAACATACTTATTTAAAGCAAGTTTCACTTTAATTTTCTTTTGTGATTTTCCTTGCTATGAAGAAATAGTAGTCTTTGTGGGTGATTCTAGAAGTGCCTGTTCCCACTACAAGTGTTTCGATATACCTTTGCTTTGACTTCTTCAGGTCTTTGTTTTCAAGTCTTTATCTGTAGTGTTATCTACGTGTGTGGAAATATCCTCCCACTTTCTCTCTTTCTCTCTCTCTGTGCCCCCCTGCCTCCACCTTTCTTTCTCTCCATAATCACATCTGTAGCTGGTACTCTGTTGTTCTGACCACATGCCCTTGGTGCCTACCTTCCTCACACAAACCAACATTAAAATGTCCAACCTCCAGCATCTGCAACTCTTTCCCTGAGGGCTTTCTCTGGAGACAGGAGCCTGCACTTGGGACACACAGGGAGTAACTAGAATTTGACATGTACCTCCCTCCCCAGCAACGTTCAACCATGATTGACAGGAATTGCTCCAATTGCTACCCTGAATTCTCTTGCCCCAGAGGGAGTAGGGACACTTGTGAGGCAGGTTCTCCTCTGTCTCCCAGAGTTCCCAGCAGGACTGAACTCCTGTTTCCCATGGTGGCAACCCTGCATGGTAATGTCCCTTTATTGCCTGCATATTGTTTGCTTCCTCTGTTGCCTGCTCTTCTACCAGAGCTTCCAGGGATTGCTTCCCCAGTACACAACTTGTGGGAAAGTCCCCCTCTCAGGGTCTCTTTCTGGAGAAATTCAACTTAAGAAAAGATTCATATTCATATCCATTTATTGCAATTCATATAAAAATGGCTTAAGGGTTATAGCTGGCTCTGAGGTAAGTGTGAACTCAAAATGTGGCAAGACTGCGAACAAAGTTAACACAAATTTAGGCAGAAATAGGAGAATAATGATTAAAGAGAGTCAAAGTATATGTGTGGTATTGTGTCCAGTTCTGGATACAATATGTTCTTAAAGCATATTCAAAAATTGGGATATGATCATGGCCTGATTAGGAGATTAGGAAAACAATAACAAAGGTAACAATGGAAAGAAGTGAAGCTATTTGGCTTGAAGAATAAACTGCTAAAGAATGACATAATCACTGTATTCAAGTAGCTGAAGGGAAGTCATGTGCACAGTGGACTAAATTTGTTCAGTGTTTTTCTAAAAGGCAGAACTAAGGAAAAATTAGAGAAAAGCAATATTCAACTCAGGAAAGGAAAGAATTTTCTAACAAGTAAAGCTTTCCCTTATCAAATATAAGATTCTAGTCTCTGGAAATACTTAGGCAGAGGTGAAAAAAAGTCACCTAAATCTATCCTGACCCTTAAAATAAACTCTGGTTACATATGTAATCCTCTGAAAAGCTCATTTTTGTCCCTAGCATTTTATCTGCAGAATTTCATAGCCTACCACCCTGTTGCCTGCTTTGATGATTTTTCCTTGTAGATTCCCTGGTTCCTGTCATGCCTCCATTCTGGATTTGGGCCTGAGTTCTGCTCTCTGACCAGCATTATGGTTTAACAATGTGGTTTTGGACTTCTTCTCCCAGTGTCTAAGGCTCTCTGCCTTCTCCTTTGGCACAGCAAGTGCAGGTAGTTGGCCCTGTACCCAGTCCAGCCCATCAGTGGTGGCTTCTTGCTGTCTAGGAAGAGGAACAGAACACAGGAGAATAGAATCCTAAACAGGGTGAAAGTTTATTTTAAATGACTTTTAAGTTTACTTCCAACTCTAAGCCTCTGTCACTATTTTCCTTTTCAGTTTTTATGATCTTCATTCTTAAGCTTCATTTCTCTTGTTTATTAACTAATAAGTCTTTCTTCTGAGGCTTCCCTGGGAAAATCAAGCCCAAAATCAAGGTTTCTGGTGTTATTAGTTCAAGTCCTTACCAAAGCTCTTCCTCTCGCTCATGTTTCTCTAACTCCTGATAATTGGTTTTGTTTGCCTGTGTCTGAAGACAGGTACTTCTTTAAGAAAGGAAACCTGCCCCTGCTTTTCCCATGGGTGATTTATGTTGCCCTCACTTAAACTGATGTCCCACTTCAGTAGTTTATGTCTTACCTGCAGTTCTTCTGCAGAGGACACTGTCTTCCACACCCAACACTGATCTCTGGTTGGGCTCAATGGACTCTGCAGGAAAGGGGGACCTGCTGTCCATGGGCCAGCTCTTTCTGATGCCAAAAGGAGAGCTTGCTTTTCATGATGAAAACATGTGTTGTTCCAGCTGGCAGAGTTAGAATTAGTAGGTGGAAATATAGAGCTCTGGACCCCATAAGGATCTTGGAATAAATCTTCAGGGAATTGAGCTGGGAAATCTATATGGTATTATAACATTCATTTTCTATAATACTTTCTCAACAAACCTTTATTGAATATGTGCTTTGCCCTGAATTCAGAAATCAGAAAGAAAACTTGATCCCAAGCACAAAGGAACCACGTCCTTCATTCTTCCCTGGGCTCTGGAGAGGAACATGAATTAACAGGCTCTATATTGGATGAAAATGAGGATGGAAGCCCTGTTGGGCTACTTACTAGCTGAGAAATTTGAGGTGCGTTAGTTCAGTTATCTAAAGTTTCTATATGACAGCAGTAATGGAAAGATTAAATGAGAATGACTTCAAAGAACCTAGCACACAGTGGCTGGAACACAGCGGGTTATAAAAGTGTTGCTTCCCTTCTCTTTGATTCCCTCACAGGGCATTCTCTGTAGAAATCATGGGGCAGTTACTCATACATCATTTATGGCATCTGGACCCTAATCCTTGCCTCTCCAAATGCCTTCCATATTGTCCAAGGAAAGCTTCTGGACTCTCCCAAATGGAGTCCTTTGTGACCTACCATGACATTTGGATACGTCTTTGGACTATGGATCTTCAACATTTTTCTTTTTCTTCTCTATCATTTTTCTTTCCTATTTTTGTTTCTCATTCTCTCTCTTATGACTTTTCCTCTTGAGACGCAAACATTTCATAATTAATTATTCCATCTTTTAGGCACATTGAAGAAACCTCTGGTGTCCCAGCCCCTGTTTCTGGTTCTTCAACATTAGACTTCCTGTATGGTGCTTGCTCCTGCCATCAAAACGCATAACGAATCTCATGGTGTGGTCCTTGTACCATCACATTCTCTTTTTGAATGATACTTGGGAAATGCCTTACTTTGCAGGAATCTCATAGCAGAAAATGTGAATAACAGAGACTCCTTTGTTTGGGAACCAATGAAGTGTCTGTTGAAATGTAGAGGAGTAGAACTTAGGGTGAACAGAAGAGAAGCAGTAAGATTGGAAATGAGGTCCCCCTAAAGTGTGAACCATGGAAAGAAAAGCCTTGCAGGGTGTGAATAAAACAAAGCCGGGACCATTGGATGCCTTTGCCCCCAGAGCTCCACTAGAATGCCAGGAGTTTGTTCAGCCTCACACCCTCATCAAAAAGATGAATGACAATATCTGCCAAGGGCACTGCAAATTTTAATTTTGGAGTTCATTTAAAACTGCTATAACATGAGCTACCACTTCTTCATGGTCAAATTGTACTTCTCACCTACTTGATCTGTAGATCTTGTGTGGCATTCTCCAGCTTTCACCCAGAAGACATGTTCTGAGTCAAATCAAAACCTTGGAATTGTTTCTTCTACTGGTCTATTTCTATTATTATAACTCTCACAGACTACAGAGAAAGAACATACACATTTAATAAATAGAAAATATTTATTATACAGCGTTATCAAGATTATTTGACAAAAGGCAGTAACAAGCCAAAGGAAAACACGTTTACAAGAAGCTGAACAACTTGTATCAGCACATACATTAAGGTGAAGAGTTTCGGCCCTCTTGGTATAGGGTATGTATGTGTACATCTCCAATTTTGAACAATGATGACATAAGGACTAATACTCTATTTATTCAGGAGACCCCGTAATCACAATAATCATAGGCATTCAGAGTAATAAAGTGATCACAGTTGAATGAACATGTTCACCAAATGTCTTAGACCAACCTAATATCATCTTATACTTGAATATAAGTTGTTTTCCTTATCTATTCTAATTTTTACCAAATCTGAATACACAAGCCCTGTGATATTAGAGATGTATATTAGTGGCATTAAGAGTAAAAAATAAACATGATTCACTAATAGAGATCATATGCTTTCCCTCATGAATTTGTCAATTACTAAAAACCCATCTATTAATCACTGTAGCCATTGATTTTCCTCTGTCTGCTTTCTTACAATGAAAACATGGAACCGAAGTCCACATCTCAGTCATGAGATCTTTACAATAAAGGTGTTTTAAAATAATTTTTAAAGGAAATGCAGTTCATTCTTGGTGTGGAACTGACTAAACTTGGCAGTAGAAGTATAAGAAATATAATCCTCCAACATTGGAGTGGATGTTAAATTCTGAACAAATGATGCACTGGATATTTAAAGATTCTAAGATGATTTTTGGCTGAGAAATCAGCAGCTTCAATATGAAGGAAGCATATTAAAATATGACTGAACATAAGGCATAAACAAAGATATTTAAGGGGGTTTGAATTCATTCCACCAATAATAGAAGAAATCAAAACAGCAAGAAAAATCCTTTTATTGGGGATAAAAAGGGATGGTAAAGATGGAATAAGTGGATTACATGTCAATGGATATTACACAATAGCAAATAACAGAAACAAAACGTTATGACAGCAAAGACACAGGAATAAAAGTCCATGAACATAAAAATTAAAAGAAGGCAAAATGTGACTGATAAAGATTTTATAAATTATGAGCTGAGTTAGATGTTACTGTATGTTAGACGCTCAAGTAGCTGTGGAAAATCTTTTAAAAAAGCCTAATATAACCTGGAATAATCTAAATGCTTTGTTCAATCTTATGTTTTAATAATGTGTGCAAGCTTATAAAATGTACCGTTTATTTTCACTCTCAGTTTTTGTGCACTTTTAATATAACAAATTTTCAAATCACTTCATTAATAACATGTTGCCACATCAGAAAATATCTGAAAAATAAGTTCCATCTTAGAAGAAAAATGTCCATCCAAGCCGCATATGAAAACATTGAGCTATAGTATTCAAACCTTCAAAGAGCTTCTGTAGATATTGATGACAATGATGTATAAAACATTATTGGAACATAAAAAATATATATAGTATATTCAAAAGATAATTTCTAATTGCAGTTAGATTGACTACTAGGTTGACATTTGACATTACATTGCACAAATTTTACGATCGCACATATACAAGGACACAGGAACATATTCACTCGCTAGTTACAAGGACTTCAGTGACAATAGGATAGAATTATTTGTCATTTAAACCAGTAATAGTTGCTATGAGTACACCATTAGATTCAAAGATGGATTTGTTTCTGTAATACGTAGGAGAAATAATGGCACCAAATTGTACATATACGCATCTTAGAAGTTCAACTGGTGGGTATTATTTGCTACAGTAAGTGGAAGGGTAACAATTTTGCCACATGGTTTGTTCTTTAACTGAAGGTCAATGGAAAGCCCGCTTGGCACAAACACAAGTTAATCCACAAAAGGGTTCCCGCCACTCTCGAAATAATCTCTTCTGGCCTTTTCCCCAAATCACCAATAAGTGAATATGGAACATGAGAAGCTGATCATGTGTTGTTGTTTTTTTTCCCAAAGTCCCATGCTGATGGATTGTCCTATTTCTAGCTCCTTCCTCCGGTAGCACGCCTGATGAAGCACTTTTTGGTGATAATTTTGCTCTTATTCCTGTTTTCCTAAATAAAGGACATCCGCAGAGCAGCAGGGGGGTCCATGCACCTTTCTTCAAGTGCAGTCTCAAAGCTGGCACTGGATGGGTTGCGGTGGATGAAGAGAGACCCCTGTGCGGCTCCGTTCCTGAGTCTCCTGAAGATGAGGAGTCTAGTTAGCCCAGCGGAGAGAAGGGTTTCTGAGCAAGGAGCTGCTGTCCCATCATCCCATCATCCGTTTGGAATGGGTCTGGCCTGGCCCTTCCCCTCCGCGCACCTGCTCTGTCCGGCTCCACCAACTCACTTCGAATGCCATCAGGTGAACTCATGATCCGACTGGCATGTCCACGTAGGCTGTTCCTTAGCAAGCATGGCCCAGTGTGTGTGGGCATATATATATCTATGCACAATTGTGCAAAAGAGGAGATTATGTTTGTGATGTCATTATTTATTGATTTGTGATAAAAGTTATATACCATACGGAATTGTGCTTTGTCAGAATTCCCTTTCTTCCCAGAAAAGGCTTTGAGTAATTCAAGAATCCGAATCCTGACCTGGAGCATTTTTTGCTTGGTGTCCTTCCCTCTCTTCCTACTTAAGGCGGCAGCAGCAGCAGCGGTCTCCTCCTCTCCTCCCGGCGAGGTCCCCCACTCCCAGGTTTCTCCCCGCAGCTGTTCGCACATCTCTGGAGGTGTAGGAGCTCTCTGGCTTGTCTTGCTTTTCTACGTGGACCCTTCCCCCCTACAGGGTGGAAGAGCTTTGCTTGTAGTCCCGCAGAATGACGGAGGCGTAGGACACGTTGGGAGGGGTGCAGAGCACCGACTCGGACACGGGGGAGCTGGGCACCGAGCTGCCCGAGGCCACCGAGTCGCGAAAAGGCGACGGAGGCGTCAGCGCAGGCGAATCCTCCGGGGTCAGTTTGCTGGCCGCCTGCAGGTCCTCCTCCTCCTCTTCCAGTTCGTCTTCTTCCGTGTTCCCTTCCCGCTCGTGCTCATACACGTACTCCTGAAGGAGCTTAAACCTCTCGCTGTCGTCGTCGTCGTCCGCGGGCGGGGAGACCAGCTCCTCCTCGAAGGTGCTCAGCTGCAGTGGCAGCATCTGCAGGTGCTGCGGGGGTGGCGGGGCCTGGTACAGGGACCGCAGCCCGTTCCCGGGACCCCCGGGGCCTGCCAGCACCGCGTGAAAATCCGGGATCGCAGTGCTGAAGTTGCTGACCACTCCTTGGAGCTGGTCCATCAGCGATTTCTGCTGTGGAGGGGGCTGCTGCTGCTGCTGCTGGAGAAGAGGGGGCAAGCCCTTGGGGAGGGCTGGGTCAGCCAGGAAGAGGGGAGTCTCCTCTGAGGTCAGGTGGGGCGGCAGAGGCGGAGTGGTCGCCGTGCTTGGCACGCGCCTGTGCACCACCATGGAAGGGCTGCCAGGAGGGCTAAAGCGAACCGGCTGGGCATCCTCCTCCTCCTCTACGTTGTAAAGGGTCTTGGTGCTGGTATCTGAAAAGGTAAGGCTCTTGCCAGAGCCTTGGTAACTTTTAGTGAGGGGCTTGATGACGGCTGTTTGGTTGCAGGCCGTCTCATTAGTCTTCACGTGCACAGAGAGGCGCTGCCACATGTGCTGTCCCTTGGACATCTGTCCTCCACCTGGTTCAGACCATGACACAGACTTGCCATTAGAACTATGAATAAAATAGAGATGGATTTATTTGCAGATAGATCATGCACACAGGATAAAATACATATAAAACATATGCAAACCTAGCTCAATGTAATTTAACTGCTGTCTCTGCTGTAGGCCTTTGCTCCAGCACCCCATACCGCCTCTTACAAAAGGAACACCAAGAGCTGTAGTTACCACGGGATGCCACTGGAGCTGCAGCCAGTGATTCCATCCCGAGCCAAGGAAGGAAATATTGACCCTGAGAAAAGTTGTTGAGGAGAAAAGCCAGTTTGTTGTAGAAATAGCTATTTTCATTTAGGTCTAAGATTTCACAAAGCTCTTTTTCTCCCTTGCGCTCTCTCCCTCTCCCTCGCTGTCTCTCTGACACACACACACACACACACACACACACACACACTCTTTTGAAAAACTCCCAACTGATGGAGGAAAACTTTTTTAAAAAAAATCTTAGTTACATATGAACAACCAAAATAATGGCTATTGTCCTTGGGACAAATTAAGAACCACATACAAAGCTACTCTCGTTGTGTTGTGGGATTATAAAATAGATCCTCTCAGTTGCCCATTCTCATATGCAAGTATATCCCATGACCAGGGTGGCGTGATCACACAGGGTACCTATAAGGAACATAAAAAAGCAGATGACAGAAAAACTCGGACTCATGGTCAATTTATGAGCTTCGTAGCTTTTGATTTTTTTAAAAAACATTTCAATGCATAATTTCTCACACATACAGTGGATCACAATTCACATAAAGGCCCTGATTCACAGCAACTAGTTTGGGATTTTCACACTAGGAACATTAGGAACAAGATTATGATTGAGACAAAGCAGCAGTTACTGAGACAAAGACCTCTACTCATTTAGCCTTGGTGAAGAAAAGTCTTAGGGTGCCAGCAGTCTCCCAGCCGTATCAACTCTCATCTTCATGGCACCCACAGAAAACCAGACATATGGAGTTTCTCCCTGAATAAGAAAATAATGAGATGTACTGTGGCATACACCCCAATATCTGTCCTATTGTAATAACTCTGATCTTACTTCTGGACTTAGCTTCTTTTCTGTATAACTTTTAGCATATGGTGGTACCTTACCATAGCCTTCTATTAATAACAATGGTGGTAATCCTTAAATCAGGAAATAATTGTTTCTTTTTTTTTTTTTAAGAAGTCTGTTTTTTCTCTGTACTCAGTAAAATGACAGAGAAAGTAGCATAATAATAACACATGTGTGACATTAAAAGAAATATTTTTTTTCTTGAAGTGGAGGTGTGAAATAGACTATATTCTAGTTTTTGTTTGGAAAAAATGTAGGAAATGATTAGTAGTTTAAATAATGGTTTATTTAATCATCTTGAGAATACAAGAACGAATACTTCAAAAATTATATGTGAGCACCATTTATGATGAAGGCAATGTTTTGACATTTCATATTTTATAATCTTGAAACGTAAAGTGAGACAGATAAGTACACATGAGTGTAAAAGTCTGATATTGATTATAGAAAATTTTGGATATAAAGGCTCTAAAACAGATAAAACAGTTAAAAGTGTTGACCTCATTATTTGGGAAATAGGTGGTTCCTCCATATATCTGATAACCTACACTGCATTTTTAATTTTCTAGGAAAAAAAGGTCATCTCTATTATATCAAAGTTAATATTTCTTTCAAATATATGCTTTACACTTTATCTGAGACTGTATAAGTACTTGTAAAGTTTTAAAAAATTGTCTCATTGACTTCCACACTATGTAGTTGGAATAGCTGACTCTTTTCTGAAGTGAACAAACTAAAGAACAGGCCAGTGGCGTTCCTGGCAAGAACAGGTAGTCAACCAGCCAGCCAGAATCACTGCCAGAATCTGCAGTTGTTCTGAGCTTAAAACTCTAGGTAAGCTCATCCCTCACTTAATATTTCTCAACAACCCCCTCATCTACCACTATACACACTTTGTTTCTCTTTATGCATTCAATATGCCTCTTCTAGAAAGGCAAATATAAAACTTATTTGCCCTCCTTAAGAATGTCTTACTACATACAACATCCAACTCAGTGATTTGCATCATTTTAAATTGCAATGAAAAAAATGAAACCATCATTCTCGGCAAACTATCGCAAGAACAGAAAACCAAACACCGCATGTTCTCACTCATAGGTGGGAACTGACAATGAGATCACTTGGACTCGGGAAGGGGAACATCACACACCGGGGCCAATTACAGGGAGGGGGGATGGGGGAGGGATTGCATTGGGAGTTATACCTGATGTAAATGATGAGTTGATGGGTGCTGAAGAGCTGATGGGTGCGGCACATCAACATGGCACAGGTATACATACGTAACAAACCTGCGCGTTGTGCACATGTACCCTAGAATTTAAAGTATAATAATAAAAAAAAATACAAAATTTAAAAAAAAAAGAAAAAAGAAAAAAATGTTTCCTTCCCCACCTTCCCACTTCTTAATAGGCGTTAGGAAATGTCTTCTTAATGTTTACCAGAAAAATGCTTAAACAAAATGTTATCCTGTATCTATTTGGTTGTGTGTATGTGTGTTAAAAAAAAAATAAAATAAAATAATAAAAATAAAAACAACAACAACAAAAAAAACAGGTCCCTTGAGAACTAGTCTGCCTCTAATTCAACCAGCAGGCTTAGCTGTCCCTTAGTTTCCACACATAATAGCAAAAAGGTAGCTTGTTTCCTGGAAAGCCCTAAGGTGATCCCACTCATTCACATGGGCTGTTTTCCTCATTGTCCACAGGTTCTATGCGGGCCTCTTTTTAAATCAAAAACGCCCATAAGTTAACGGTATTATTAATCATGTTGCAGACAGATATAATCATAATTTAATTCTATTTTAATTAAATCCAATTTTTATTGTTGAGATGGGACATTTTCACTATGGCCTTCAAAACTGGTAACTGTTGTTCCCCTCAGTCTTGCTCTAGATTTGCTGTGAAGTACTATTTAATTAGGAAACAGATCTCACGCCTCAGGGAATTTATCAGATTAACAAAATTAGCATAATCTTTTTTTCAAGGACAAAACAAATTGCTTTTTAAAAACCAAAGATAGGAGAAGGAATGTATCATCTCACAGACGTTGCAGCACTGAGTATAAACTTTGGTCCTTCGGGATGAGTCATTTCTTACCTGTGGTCCATAGATAATCTGAAAGGTCCATGTATCTATACCTGCATTAAGCATTGTTTTTAGACTGAATAAATATTATGTATTTGTAGACAACGCACTGCTGTTTTTAAATGTATGTGGATGCTGTTATAATAAAGTGTGCTATTCAATACATGTGTAACTAAATTCTGGGAAGCTTTTATTTTGTTCCATATTCAAATGGCCATGAATAGAGGTACATTTAGTAATAATAGATTCAGGTGAAGGCTTAAGAACTGTTTTGTTGAGAAAAGAGAGCATCTTATTTGAGAAGGCTGGGAACCAACTACTGTGATATTAAGAACAGAAAAATATATAAAATCAAATCCCTTTATATCAAAAAAGAGTAAACACATTATAAAAATACAGTATTACCCTGCAAAATGATATTTATTTAATCCCAGATAACTTTAATTGTTTCTGCTTATGCCACCAGCTTCCTCCTTCTATTGTTTAATTTTATTTGGCCTCCTAATCTTAGGAAAAGCAATCAGGTTTAGAAAACACCACATACTTGTTACAAAACACCCGAACCTTTTGCTCAAACTTCAAAAGACAGACCTGAGACCTAAAACAATCTCATATTTGAAGATCAAATGCAGCAGCATTTAGAGTAAATATCTCAGGTGGCTCAATTGGAGGAAAACACAGTTAGGCCTACAGAATGTATAGAATAATGTATAGTTACTGTGTGGACATCTGGGCAGGCCTGAGGCTGCAGTTCCAGCAACAACAGGTTCAGGATCTTGCTTTGATTTTTCTTTCATTAGATAACTATCTCAATCCCCCAAACAGAAAACCCAATATTTACAGCACTCTTGAGAGTTGAGAGTGGGTGGTGTAAACAGATTAGTGTATCTTTGGCATTCAGTGATCCTGTCTGTTTTATTTGTTTCAGTAAGTACTAGTTACATCAGCAGAGTACACTGTTCTCTGATCCAGAGAGGTTTAAAATGGAAATAACAGTGGGTGGGTGTTTGAGATCATCAGGAGGGAAGCCTCCTGCACAAGCTGCCTGAAGGGGAAGCTTACACAACACCTGTCTTTCTTATGTCCAAATCAAGTCTTTGCCTCTAGGCTTAATCTTCACAACAGAATAAGGACAGTATCCAGAAAGCCCACAGATAATGCAAGACCTTCGCATAAGAAAGAGAGGCTCACTCTTTGGAAACTGAGGAGGGTAGTCTTTGTTTTCTCTGAAAGTGAAAATGGAAACAGAAAACACCATCGAGTCCCAGGAAGGAGAGAATTGGTTCATCAAGAAAAAATATCAAAAGGCACAGGCTTCGGGGCAGTTCTGCTCTGGCTCCTGCAGCTACAGCTAGAATATGAGGCCTGTCAAGGAAGGGGAGGTTCTGACCCCACCAAAACTTTCCCAAAGGAATGCTGGAAATACAACTGTCCAAATAGTTCAACTTCACATTCATCAGCCCTCTGGTACCCCAGTGCAGCTTCAGAAGTAGGTCTTGTAGAATCTCAGGCCTAAGAACTATTTGACACCAGTTGAATCAGACTTCTGTTTTCCCAGGCAACCCCAAGTTTGTCATCAATACAAAGGACTCCCACTGACTCCAGCTCCACTTCTTGAAAGTCTTCCAGAAAAATCTGCATATTTAGAATGTATTCTCAAACTTGGGGACCTATCTGAACATAATTACAATTTCTCATCTTTTTGACTCATCATAGAGAATCTCTGAGTGTGCTTTCTAATTATATGAGAACGTGGTAGTTTCTGTCGATATTACATCTTAAATAGTATTGTGAAGCTTAGCCTTTTCCCCTTTAATTCTACCTTCATCTTAAGCTAGTCAGAAAGCCATTGGCTTGCTGAAATTAGAGAATATCACAAAGTCTAAATATGCAGTTCTTCTTTTAGGATGTTTAGATCAATTACATCCTACATCCTCAAGTTATATGACACCAGATAAAATACAATACAAAGAAAATCAGTTTGCCTTTATTAAGACCTGTGCTTTCTTCATTTGATCAATAAAGAAAAAGACATTCAGAGATAAAATTACCTAATCAAATTCAGTAAAGTATGGAAGGCACCATAAACTTTGGGTAGAGGCTCCACTCTTCCGAGAAAATTGCTCAATTAATTTCATATTAAAGAATAGAATTCTGATGGATACTAAAATTTTTCCAAGTACATTTTGAATGGTCTTTGGTCCAATGTAATCATGGTTACCGGCTGATCTAAGAAATTCTTGTACCAAAGTCTATTTAAGACAATATGTTGGTACCATGGCATTGCTGTAGCAGAGGTATAACAAATATGATTATATTTCTTCAGGAAGTATAGATGAATGTAAATTATGCTCCCTTTAAAGGAACTTCAGATCAAACATTATTATTACTTCTATGCTTTGTGCTACCAGAAACAATCTCTTAATAGTAAGAGATTTTGATGCTCCTCGGCTCTACCTGGAGTTCTCACAATTTACCCTGGGAAATGGGAAAACTGGTAAATTTTCCAATTTGCTGATTTCCCAACAAAGAAATGCAACTGCCATATTTCCTGAAACTGGAAAATTTGCCAATTTTCTAACTGCGATAAAAATTACAGCTGCATTGCTCTGTTGGGATTATTTCTCAGGAGTAGGATACATCTAGACAGATCATAATGGTCCAGTAGGCAGCTTTATTTCCGTCATCACTAATCTCTTTGCCTTGCCTATTCACAAAAACAGTGGGAACTGAAGGTCACAGAAGAACATATCTTTAAAAAAAAAAATTTAACAGGAACAACCATGGCTAAAAATATCCAGTCTTAGTTTAGTCTATGGTGCACAGATTTAAACCTACTTATCTCTTCCTAATCCTTTATGGTCTGAAGAAGGAGTGTTTGAATAGATCCTATTCTGAAAGTTCTTAATGGCCAGTCTGTTAGCTTTGCTGATTGTTACTTTATTTTCTGTCACCCACCAGGGAGGTACCACATTCAGCTTTTACTTTTGCTTTTAGGCACTCACCTTTTAGTCTCAAAATGTCAGTCAACTCTCCTCTCTCTCTGGCCCTGCTGTCATGATAAGACAAGCACATCTACCCATTCCCATCAATCCTTTTTGACAGGCAGCCAGCAGCTCTCACAATTAGAATCTCCTTGCTGTGTCCTTGGTTAGACTCACCCCATGATGCAAGAAACACTCAGTGCCTTCTGAGCTTGGGAGAATTACAGAGAATTCATCCAGCCACAGTAGAGTGGCTCTGGCCTAGATGTACAGACGCCTCTCAGTTACTACCTGGAACACCAGCAGGACTACCGTATTTGTTCCTCTAAGGATCAATATGATTTGATGGAGACCACACTCTTTCTATTTGGGCTTGTATGAGGAAAAGCAGAAAGGCAGACAACAGACTTCCCAGTGCACTCCACTGAGTGAAGGGAAGAGATGTTATGGCCCTATTCACCAGCCTCCATGGCCAGGTTCAGTAGCAGACATTTGAACAAATCGGGCTCTTCTCATCTGAAGAGCTATTCAAGCCACAGGCACCTCATCAGTGGACTCCCTCCTGCTGCAGGAATGTGTACCTTTGACTCTCCCAGGAGTTTGAAGGGCTGTAAAGGAACAGCTGAAAATGACCACAGACTCCGTGCACAACGAACTGAACATGGTCTATGTTCTTTTGTTAACTTAAAAAGACACTGTCAAGATCTAAAGGTCAAAAATGAGACCAAACATGCATCGTTTTTATCAGACGAGGAAATCTGATAAAAATCACTCATAATGTTAGGAAAATGACTGCTTTTCCTTTTTGTAAAGTGTACTTTCTGTGGGACACACAAAACTTTTGTTTTGTGCTCCCCAGGGCGTGGGAGGCACCCAGCAGAGGCTCATGTTGGCACCCACCCCCGCAAACTGACATGATAGAACTCTTCCATAAATTCAAGCTATGACTTTTACTTTAGTGCAGACAGCATCATTTCAAACATTTGTGCAACCGCAAAAAGGCAAAAAAAGAAAAGAAAAGAAAGAGCTCTGTTTGCCAAGGAGAAGCTGATAAATTTCTGAAGGGGGAAAATTCACTTTCGAGCTTGTGAGTGGGAGTCACAAACAAAAGTGAATCTCCAGAATCAGGAAAAAAAAAAAAATAGTGCATCAAAACATAAAAAAGCAAAAAGACTAAATGAACAACTTGACAGTGTCCTTTTAAGAACGATGGACAATAAATTTAAGGCAGTCGTGCAAACCATGGCACGTAAATGAATTCTTCATTCTGATGGCATGCATCACATCTGTTTCCATGTTAGAAAGTGGAAAAACCCAGGAGAGAGAAAGCAAGGGGCAAAACACTAGATTTTCCATGCAGCTTCTCTTACACATTCACTGCAGTGTGGGGGTTTTCAAAGCTGCACATGTGCCGACGGACATTGGCTGGTGGGCGAGAATTCTGGCTGCCTCTTCCTGAAGATTGAAAAGAAAAAGACACCCAGTGAGCGAGGGGGTTATACATGTGTACAGATATGGCAAGTCCACCACTCAGGCAGTGCCTGGCCCTGAGCCTTGCTCTGTATTGCCTCCACCTCCATTTCCTGTATGGTCTCTGCTCTGCCTGGCTGTTTCTTATTGCCAGGCTATTTCTTAAAGCCATGTCAGTGGGGTGCATCTCTTTCCAAGTGGCAGATGTTTTTTTGCTCTCGGTGTGTGTGTCTATCCTAGGTTGGCTCTTTCCCTCCACTGTTGACACCTTTCTTTATCCCTGGTGGCAGTGGACTTCACCTATACTCACTTTGATGTAGGCTGATTCTTCCCGCCCTCTACCCTTCTTAAAGGAAGTGCAAGAGTTTGTCTGACACTGTGACTTAATTGCACTCTTAATTTTCCTGCATATTATGGCATCATGAATGCATTGCTGTCACTTCATATAAAGTCACATTTATCTCTTGGCATTCACAAGACAGAAGGTGTCCAATGGTAGAGAGATGGGGAGCAGCAAGAGACCCACCTGTTGAGACTGGAAGAATCTGTACAAGGGAAGAATATCATCTCATTCCCTAATTGGATGTCTCCCTATACAGTACCTAGGATAATCTGTCCTCTGTGCCCCTTTGGCAGATGGAGAAGAGAACTGGCTAAACATGACAAGGCTGATGGGCAGCCATGGGTAGTTGGTCTTTCCATCATTTTTTGGAATAAGGATAAGTGCTTTTCCCGTAAGTCAGCTAGCACTGCAGAAGGTGGTGGGATAAAGCTGTCTGGCTGTCATGCCACATAAGTGGGCTGCCTGTCATAGAAAATAATTTCAGGGACAAGATGCTTAGGGTGAACTATCAGCACATGCTACAGGTGGTATGGATGAGGTTGGTTCAACTGGAGAGAAATCTCTCATGTCAGGGGACTCTGCAGTGATGCAGTTCCCTATAGGGCTCCTCAAACTCATCAGTGCTCTCTATGAGTCAACATCTGACCCTCTACCCAGAAGATCCTGGTAACAACTGTCCAGGGTAACCTGGAAGAGGACCACAGTGGCTCCTGGCAAGTCAAAGACCTTTTCCTTCTCTTCTATCTCTTTTTCCCATCAAAGTAGACAGAAGAGTGAAAACTCGGAAGAAAGAGGAGGAAGAGGCATTGCAGGAGGAGACCATGCCCCTTCCCATTCCAAGTCTTTCAGGCTGAGTCATGACACGTGCTGGGAAGAAGAGCTGTGAGTTTTAACTTTTAAAAAAGAATACTCTGGAACAGATGTTCACTACCTGAGAGCAAGGGATTTGATCTGAATGTATAAGTCAGGAAAAGATTTTCCAAAGCACAATGAATGTAACAGAGAAGCAACAAAATTAATCCATATGTACGATTCCATCAAGTTTGGACCATTCACGAAATCATTTAAAGGTGCATGATCTACCCACAGTAATTTGAAATCCTCATCCAAAAATAAGAATTTGAGACACCTTGCTGTAACTTCATTATTACTGCAATAATCCATTCATTTAAGAAACTTAGGAAAAGAGACACTGCTTGCTATCAAACTTGTCAAGGTAATATGCCCCTGACATTCAAGATGCCCACTTGAAATCACAAAGATCATTGAAACAATGAAAATGTTAGCAAGGAGATGATCAGGAGTAAAGGTATGTCTGAATATATAAATGAAGTTAGTGGGAAGTAATATGTAAAATAATATTCAAACAACTTTATTTCTCATGAAAGAAGATAGAAAATACACTCAAAGCATCAGGCGTTGCCTTGTTTGCATGCTCTTGACCCTCTAATTAATTCTACTTTTGAGGAATGTCTGTACATGGTCTATTCAATTGGCACTGGGAACTGGGCCCTGGCAGGACCAGCTTCACGGGCCTGTAACCAGCACAGACAGACAAACACAATCCCTCCCTCTAAAGAGCCCTGCACTTGATGTTTAGTGCTCTGTGATCATCCTCTTGAAATTCATAATAATGTTATCTTTTAATTTGTGTTTTGTAAGTGATGGTCAATGGGAAAATAGAGCATGCGCTGGGAGCCTCAGTTTACACATGGCCCCCATCTTGCAGCCTCCCTGCCTTTCTGGACAGGCTATGGGCTTTTTGGACTCTTGTCCCCTGGGTCTCAGCCCTGTCCAGCCTCCCACTATCTGTTCCTGCCTAGAAATCACTGCCACTTTCCCTCCCTCCCTCACCTTCCCTCCCTTTCCCTCTCCTTCCCTCCTCTTCCCATTCCTTTTTCCTTTCCTTTCTGTCACACACTGATGGATTCAGCATAGCTTTACCCATATATTTCCATTGCCCACCACTGACAAGGGGTTGGGCACAAGTCCTGACGAGATCAGGGTCTGATGTATGTGCCCTGCACTATCTCAAGACAATGAATGGCAGTGGTTCTCTCCTCCCTGGACTGGCAGTGCCACTACACTTTTGGTAGGCAACACGCAGTGGCAAGCCTCTTGCCCATCCTTTATCCAGATACCTTAGATGTCTCTGCACTGTTATTGCAATACCCTTGGGAGTCGCCTGTCTAATGTGGACTGAGGCAAGAGGCATATGAGAAAGAAAGGGAACTGGTTCAACTTCCCTATGGCCTCTGCCTGGTAACTGGCTGGAGGGGAACCTGGCAGCCTGTGGGCCATGCACGTGCAGTCACAAAATGGGGGCGGCCGTGTCTGGTGGGACTTCATTTGCCCCACACAAGGGAACACAGCACTAAATGGAAAATACAAAACACCATGACAAATCAAGAGAAGCTATGGCTTTATAATGCAGTACCGTTAACACTTCCCCTGCTTTTTGAATCAGGGGCTCCGTGTTTTCATTTTGCACTGGGCCCTGCAAATAATGCAGCTGGTCCTGCCTGCTGGGGATGTCTAATGATAAAAACAAGGGGTCGGGTCAATATGCCTTGACAACTTAGAGACTTGATGTACTGACCGTAGCACAGTTGCACAGTGTGGTGTACCCGGGCTGCATCTGTACTTCTGTGTCTCCCGGGAACTGGACAGGAAGCTCTGTGGCCTCTGTGACTTACATTCCCTCTTTAAACTACTCCTGCAGTTAGGGGACAGTTCTGTGGTTCCTTTGAGGCTTTCAGGCATATTGACAGCCAAGCTTCACACAGTAACTCTGAGTAATCCCAAAGACACCCTAATTAACTATTGATGGAGAGATTTGAAAAAAAAAACAATAAAGCATCTCCTTTATGATCCCTTTTTTTTTTTTTTTTGGTCTCTGACTTTCACTTTGCATTGCAGTGAAATATAAATGGCCCTGCGTACAGACCTTGCTTTTATGAAAGGAGTGTTTTATTAAAGGTTACAGGCCAAGCCATGTAAAATCTGAGGCCAGAGTGGCCATTTTATCAACTGCATAAAAACTGAGAGAAAGAGGTTGACTTCAGGGTATTTTTAGTAATTGTAAAACCACATATTCAACCAACCACAGATTCAGCAAGCCAGAGTAAAAGCTTGGAGGTAAAATGTAGCATATGGGGGCTTGTCAAATATAAGTCCCAAATCTGTGCTTGAATCTTTTGGCAGAAGTTGTGGATTTAAAGAAACCCCAGAAGTAGTTTAGTTAGAAAGAATCCTCTTCAATTTATTCTTAAAGTGCAAAGATCTCTCTCTCTTTCTCTTCCCTTCTCTCCTTCCTTCCTTTTTTCTTTTCTTCCTTCCTTCCTCTCTTTCCCTCCCTCCCTCCCTCCTCTCCCTTTCCTTCTCCTCCCCTCCTCTTCCCATTCCTTTTTCCTTTTATTTCTTCCTTTTGTAAAGTCACTGCTTATCATACACTGATGGATTCTGCATAGCTTTACCCATGTATTTCCATTGTCCAAATAATCTTCCTTGATATAACAACCTATCTGTCTTTGAGAGATACTTAACTCTGTATGACTTTGCTTTAATATGTTATTTTATTTACATCAGGTCACCCATTCTTCCCCACTTTCTATGTAAATATTTATTTTTTAAATGAAGTCAGAATTTGGTACAAATAAATTTTACTCAGTATGATGTTAGCAATGAGATCTCTGGACATTGAGTCAGGAGGCCTGGCACTTTCCAATTGTATGATCACTTCTTTCAGACTCAATTTTTTCACCCTTAAAGAAGGATTGTTGAAAAGGTATTGTGAAAATGCTTTCAAATAGCAAAATGCTATTCCAGCCTAAGCCATAAGCCATTGCTATTAATACCCTTATTTTGAAGGATGGAAAAATAAAGACACAGACAAAAGACCCAGATATTTTAAATATCAGTGTGTATTTAGCTTAGACTTATTTCATAGGATCTCAAACTTCCCTTCACTTTACTCGTTGACTTTAACCACTTTCCTTACTTAAGAATGTCAATAACTTCTGGTAGAAAATAAACTAGACTTTATTTTCTCTCTCTTCCAGACTTTTTTATTTGGGCAACAGTGACTTTGAATGGATTTGTCAGGAACAGGTGAGGCACACAGTCAGGTTAGCTGTCTATGAAGTTGCATGTTTATGGAAGTTTGGAGGTTAATCTACTTTTTAGCAGAGATAAAATGGTCTATACAATTCCAGATGGTCAGTCTCAAAAATATAGAAAGCTCACCATGGAAATAATAATGCAGCAGCTGTCCAAAGTAATCATAAAGAATGACAGCCACCACTCAAGACCATTTTAGCAGGGTAAAGTCTATTTTATGTTGTTTTTATAGATAAATACATAATTTGTGCCTCTGATTGCTGTCAAAAGCCAACTGCATTTTTGCCTATTTTCTGAATTTTAATATTTGTTTTTCAGCATTTGTTCATAGGAATGGAGAATGGAGCTCTGAGTATGTGTGCAGGCTCTCTGAAAACAAATTTTTTTCCACCCTTCCTTTTAACACATGCATGTATGTCAAAACTCTTATATGCACAATGCAGTTTTTCCATATAGGTGTAAAATATTGCTTCATTTCAAAATTTTTAATATTAAGATTCATAAACTAGTAAGAGACTACAGAGAAAGATTTAATAACATTCAGTTTAGTTACTACCATAGATTTGCCAAATATTAACATTTTGCCTTATTAAAATCTTCTTTCTTTTGAAAATACTAAGGATATGTTTGAAGCCCTCTGTATATTATTCTAAATATGAATCTTCTCCTTTTAAAGAGACAAATTGGTATGTATTGTCACTTGGCATATTTTAATGCTTTTACAACATGTATACTCATATGTGTCAGTAAATAATGCATGACAGTGTTTAGCATATTGTATTTTATATACTTGACATTACTCTACATTTCCATCCAACAATTTCCCTTTTTGCACAGTATTATGTTGGTATGTATAGCTCTAGTTCACTCACCTAAATTAAATTGAATAAATACCACACTTTAACAAATAATCCATTCTTCTGCTGATGACCATTTAGTTTGTTTCCTACATTCTGCTATTTTATCAATGCTGCAATAACCATTGTCAAGTATGTCTTCTTGCACAAACGTGGGAGATTCTTTCCCATGATATTTACTTAAAACTAGAATTGGTACTTTGTTGAGCATGCACATTCATCTTTCTTATATATTGCCAAATTGCTCTGCAAAGTTCTTGCACAATTTACACTAGTGTATGAGGTTTTTAGACATTCTGTTTGGTTTTCAAACACTTTTAAAATTAACTTTTTATTATGACAATTTTCAAAGATATCAGATGTTGTCATCCTGATGCATACTTTGTAAAAACATCCCATCAATCTTTCCTCTGGTGGTTTTAGCAGCCATTAATTATCAGAGTGTAGATAAATTATTTTATTATGAGACTTCAAAGTGGTGATGCAATTCTACCATCCTTTTTGTATCTGTCAACTATATTTCCTTTCTAAAGAAGAAGTTTCCCTCATCATCTATTTAGTTCCTCTGAGATAGAGTTCAAACGGAAAATGCAAGGCAAATAGATGATTCTTTTCCTTTATTTACCAATGTTAAGAATCCTGACTTGATTTTCTAACATTCTCCAATAGTGTATCACATGGGGGTCTGCTTCTACTGTCTGTTTCCCTAGGTTTTCCAGAAATATGGTCCTATCTCTTGGTATGCCTAATAGTATTTTATATCAGATGAGACTCTGTGAACATATAAAATAAGATTATGTTGAGGCCCTAGAAAGTGCTATCTTGCTTTACTATTTTCTCTGCGAAGTAGAGGGACACTGCTTAACATAATCCAACCAGTGACTCAGCTGACTCACAGTCATTTTGCAATTTTGATAAAAATCAGTCTACCATAGGGCATATCCCTTTAGGACTTTCAACAGAAAGCCTGGCTGTGCACTATTGCACTTCATCTGGTGGGTCTTTCTCTCCATCACCTGCTTTTTGGTGTGCTGCAGATAGCTTCAAAATTAGAAAAAATATCTCGACAGGGAACCTTGATCATGTGTTTGAATGACTTTGAGTCTTCAATTTTGTCATTTTAGCTTCACATGATTATGAAAGTGTTTTTGAGCTCTCTCCTCGATGAGTCTGTCTCTCAGCACTGGAGAACTCTATGGAAATCTATTCTGTATGTCAGATGTATTCAGCTTATCTTTTAATCTTTCTGACCCACCCAACGGCAGACAACAAATCTGCCGTGTTGAGGGAGAAGCTGGACCTGTAGTGAAGCCTCTCTGGCCTTTCATTTCCTCACCCCAGTCCTTCGTGACCAAAAGATTTCCTGTTTCCTCTGCTCCTTCCATTGATTCTCCGCTGGGCTCAACCCTGGAAACTCAGGGATATGGTTTAGCTCTCTGTCCCACCCAAATCCCATCTCGAATTGTAATCCCTGTGTTGGAGAAGGGGCCTCGTGGGAGGCGATTGCATCATGGAAGCAGGCTTCCCCCTTCCCCCTTGATATTCTTGTGATAGTGAGTGTGCTCTCACGAGATCTGAGTCTTTGAAGGTGTGTGGCACTTCCCCCTTCACTCACTTGCTTTCCTGCTCTGCCACGGTAAGACGTGCTTGTTTCCCTTCGCCTTCTGCCATGATTGTAAGTTTCCTGAGGCCTCCCAGTTGTGATTCCTGTTAAGCCTGTGAAACTGTGGGTCAATTAGACCTATTTTCTTCATAAATTACCCAGTCTCAGGTAGTTCTGTATAGTGGTGTGAGAATGAACAAATACACTCAGCCTCCAGATAGTGCCCTGAATTGGCAAATTTGCACTATCAGTGTTTGCCTCATAGAAACACGGCTGCAGATAATTGTCTCAGTTTTCAGTTCTCCTCTCTCTCAGATTTTAGTTTCATTAATCTTCGTCATTTCAGTAGTTCCCTGCTGTAAATAAATTACCTTTGTCTTTCCTATTGTTTTTCCAATTATTCTTCTTGGGAGCTATTCGGCCACAGTCTCTTTCATTCTACCCAAAACAAAAGTCTCATCAGGATTCTTTATTTCTTAATTTTTGCCAAACTGAGGGTTGCAAAATGATATCTTATTATTTTTCTTCCCTCTGTTTCTTTGGTAATGTTTAGGTTCCCTAAAGGATCCTTAGCCTTCATGGAATCTTGCATATGTTTCCTTCACAATTCCAACATGTTTGTCAAGTTCCTGTACAATTCACATTGCAATGTAGGTGAAATTTCGGTATCTCTCCTGTGATCCTTTTTACTCCTTATATGTTATTAATGTAAATTCTAATCTCCCATAGGCCATGGTCTCTAAAGACTGATACAATTCATGTCAGAATTACCTTACGTGCCACATTATTCTGCTTTCATATGCCCCAATTTTTTCAAATAATTAAGAAAACCATAGAATTTCTCATGCAAACCTATTACTTTTAAGAGTGAAAGAAGTTTTCTTTATAATTAAGCCATAAAAAAGGGATAACTTGGGACTGTCTGGATATGTACAAAGACATATGGCCACTCTACTTATTATGAGTGTTAAATAAATGATTGAATAAATCAAAACAGAATATAGAAATATTCTTAATATGAATATTAGCAAGAAATAATTTTGAGCTTCTCTATTACTTTGCTAATTGCAGGGATAGGAAAAGCAATTATTTTATTATAAATTCTTAAATTAATTTTAAAATTTAATATTGAATGTCATAATGTCCCCAAGAAAATTTAAATTTAAAAAAAATTGGTAGAAATAATGTGTATGTATATGCTTGTATGTATATATGTGTGTGCTAAAATGAGGATATACATAAAAATATCAACGGTGATTTTTCTTTCTAGATACAACTGGAAGTAATTACTATTAGCTTCCTTGTGCTTCCCAATATATTCCAAATTGCACACTGTAAGTATTTATTATTTTTAATATAAAAATAAGCAATAACTTCTATTATAAAAATAAAGTTATCATGACCTAATAATTCAGAGTATGATTCCTTTTCCTCTTAGCTTTACCCCAATAACTGAGATACTATATGGGGCTGCACACATATTTTCTTTCACTTAAAAAAAGATATAATGTAAACATTCTAAAACTATGTATTAAAAGATATGAAGAGCTACTAAGGAGACATGCCAAATTTAAATGATAGAATTTGGCACAGTACCAATATTTTTTAAGTTGATTACTACTGAAGTTTTTCTTATTTCAGAATTCTACAGTAGAGTACAGTTAGTACTTTTCATGTTGTAAATACATTATTTTATTGTACCTACATTTTAAGTGTTTGTTCTCACATATAGGCATCTTTTCCAATGAGAAAGCAGATGCTCAAAATTAGGAGGAGAAAAAAGGCAAATCAAATTACACAAAAGGGAAAATAGCCTGCTGTGCTTCCAGATAGACTTTAGATGACAAACTGCCAAAGTCAGACTTTTTATTATCTTACTTTGATTTATCACGGACGAGAAGAGAAAAGGATGATGAAAACAACTTGCCAAAAGTTAAAATTTTCACCTCAGAATATTTTGAAAAAAAGAAATAATTACTTAGTAAGAGGCTTAAAACTGAGGATGTAATGATAACTATAAAGGACTTATAACACTAAAACCTAAAATTTTGTGAGGATTTATGAAATTCTTGGCTATAGCACTAACCTCAATATTAGACACCTATTTCCACTAAGGTTTATTTTACACTGGTATTTGTCTTTAAGCAGAGGCATTAATACCTTCATGTCAGCACACATGGAACCTGAAAAAGAACTGAATAAGCAATTATCATACAACTTCTCTTATAGTATTACAAGTATAATCACCATAGTCCTAAAGAACAACATAGTCACATCAAAGCCTGTTGAGAAAGTTATTGGTTTTCTAACATCCTCCAATAATATTAAGTGGTAGATATAATATAAAAGGGAGGGATCAAGATTGGTATAAGAAGATTTCTGCTTTCAGCTAATAGGTAGTACCCCAGGGCAAACTAACTCTACCACTGAAAACAACAAGAAAAAACACATAAATTTTTTTAAACCACTGGACGATATTGAGAAGCTGTCATGGCAACCAGAATCCAACAGATCAATAAGTTGGAAGGAACAGGACTTCAGAGAGGTAAGCAGATCATCTTCAAGCTATTTTTCTCTTTGGAATTTTTGATGATTCTTGATACAGGACAACAGACTAAGAATCCAGGCAGAGAGTCTTAACTAAGAGGCAAAGAAGCAAGGAAAATTGTTGATACATTCACAAGACTGTAGACATAAAATTTTAAATACTCAAATGCTCCAAGGCAGCTAGAACTTGAGGAACTAAGATCCTGGAGAGAAGGAAGTAAAGAAAAGTGAGACTGACACTTGGTGGTTTCCCTCTAGAAAGATTATCACATTTTAGGCTACACAAAGCACAGGATACAAAACCAAGCAGAAAGCTGCTGAAAATCAGAGTAAAGTTTCTGGAAGTCTCACAGCGCTGAGGAATCAAAATTGGAGTCAAGACTTTCAAAGAATTACAGGTTCAAGTACACAATCAGAACCCAGAATCTCAGCCAGGACCCCTGGATAGCTCCACCCTCAGAACAGGATGCACCAGGTGAAGCAGAACAAGTTTTATAAAACCACAGTCCACATCAAATCAGCTCAGTCTGTAACTGGATTATAACACAAAGGAGAAACATATGGGGGTACATAAATATTGATTATGCAAATCAATCACATTAATAGTAATATAAGATAGGATGTAAAATATGTGTAGAAATGGAATGCATGTGAAAAAAGCACAACAGTGATGCAAGATAAATTTAAGTGTTTCATGATCCTTGACTTGCTTGGAAAGTGATAAAACTACTAATTTATGTGAGATTGTAAGAGATTAAATAATTTTTTTGTAATTTCTATGGTGACCATAAAAAATAATAAAAGAATTTAGAGCTAACAAACTAATACAGGAGAAGGTTGAATATTAAAATATTAGTGATTATTATTTTGATAAATATTAGACTAATCAATAAAAGGAAAAAAAGCTAAAATGGAACATAAATCCAGTGAAATAGAAAATAGTTAAGTGGTAGATATAAATATAATTATATCAGCATTTACATCACATGTAAATAAACTAGATATTCTAATTTAAAGGTAAACATTATTAGACTGAAAAGCAAAATCAAACTTATATGCTGCACATATAAGACAATCCTTAAACACATAAACACGAAAGGTGAACGTCAAAGGTTAGAAAGCTGAAAATCAAAGGATGGAAAATGGTATATCATGCAAGCACCAAACAAAAATAAAAGCTGTTAGTTATACTGATGTCAGACAAGGTATACCCTGTTTCTAGTAGTCTATATAGCGGACAAAGGAGGGCTTATATTAGAAATTCAGGGTTTGATTAATATTTGATAATTCAATATATTTCCCCAGTAACATAGAAAAATATAATCATTTCAACCGATGCAGAAGAATAACTTGACAAAATTCAATGCCTATTTGTGATCAATTTCTCAGCAAACTTAAGAGTATGAGGGAATATCTTCAACCTTATTAATGGGCATCTCTGCAAAACCTAGAGATAGCGTCAAACGTAACGATGAACTTTTGAATAATGAAAATGATATCCTAAACCTAGAATGGGCAAAACAATCATGGAAAATAAGAGCAAAGTTGAAGGACTTACACTAGCTGATTTTCAGACTAAAGTTTCAGTAATCAGGTCAGTGCGGTATTTGCAAAAAGATAGATGAATACATGGATAGAACAGAATAGAGGGTTCATAATCAGGACTAAACATGTGTTCAGTTGATGTTGACAAAAGTACCATTCGATGAGGGAAGGTAATATTTTCAAAAATTGATCTGGGTGAACGTGAATGTATATTTAGAAAAAACAAAAACAAAAACCTCGATCCACTCTATTATGAACTGAATGTTTGTGCCTCCTCCAAATTTATGCATTGAAATCCTAACTCCCAATGTGATGATATTAGGAAGCGGGGCACTGGGGAGGCACTTAGGTCATGAGGGTAGAGGCTTCATAAGTGAGATTACTACCTTTATGAAAGAGACCGCAGGGAGCTTTCCAGTGTGTCTGCCACGTGAAGATACAACAAGAATACAACAGTCTACATGGTGAAAGAGGGCCCTCACCAGAACCCGCCCATGCTGGCACCCTATTCTCAGACTTCATCCTCCAGAACTGTAAAAAATAAACTTCTATGGTATATAAGCCACCCAGTCTATGGACAGCTTTGTTATAGCCACACAAACTAAGACCTGTTGCTTATGTATTACAAGATGTAGTACAGTAATAATGTATTACAGTAATAAATGTAAAAGTTAAAACCATAAATCTCCTAGGAAAAACATAGGAGAGTATCTCTATGATCTAGGAATAGGCAAGGTTTCTACACTGAGCTATGCACTAACTGAAAAAGGAAAATTTATCAATTGGACTTCATCAAAATTAAAAACTTTCATTCATCAAAAAATACCAATAAGGAATAAAAAGTCAAAGACTGAGAAAAAATATTTGCAATACATAAATCTGACAAAGAATTCAAATCCAGATTATGTGATTAATAATAAAAGGCAAATGGCCCAATAAAAAAGCAAGAATTTGGATAGACATTTCACAAAAGATGGTGTATAGATGGCCAATAAACACATAAAAAGACTCTCAAGATCATTAGTCATCAGG
The DNA here is from genome assembly GCF_043159975.1 of Macaca nemestrina. Classification (NCBI taxonomy): domain Eukaryota; kingdom Metazoa; phylum Chordata; class Mammalia; order Primates; family Cercopithecidae; genus Macaca; species Macaca nemestrina. Next base: position 65,170,833 of record NC_092129.1, on the reverse strand, counting down.
AAAATGCAAATGGAAACTATAATTAAATACCTCTACATACACATTAGGTGGCTAAAAATGTCAAAGACTATCAACACCAAATGTATCTCATACATTCTTGGTAGGAGGCAAAATGACAAAAGCATTGTGTAAATTTGTTTGGCAATTTCTTATAAGTTAAACTTGCACCTGCCTTATCAAGCAGCAATTTCATTCCTAAGCATATAACCATCCTAAATGAAAATATATGTTCATAAAATCTTGGGTATGTATGTTGATTGTACCTTTGTTTGTCATAACGAGAGCTGGAAACAACCCATACGTTCATCACCAGAAGAATAAACATTGTATATTCATGCAATGGAATATTACTCAGCAATTACAGGGAATAAGCTCCTGTTACATGCAAGAACATGGATAAATCTCATGTTGTGTGAAAAAATAGAGACATAAAATAATATCTACCTTATGATTTCATTTTTATTAAGTTCAAGAACAGGCAAGATTAACATATGGGGCTAGAAATCAGAATAGCAGTTGTCTCTAATTAGAGAACAGGATAGATTAAAAAGAGACACTAGGAAACTTTCTAGAGTGAGGGCAATGCCCTAGGTTTTGGTTGTAGGTTGGTTTCATGAGTGTATTACACATTTGTAGGATACATCAAACTGTCATTAATGTCAATGCATATTACTGTATGTAATTATACTTCAATAACATGTAGATGAAATGAGAGAACAAAAAGGATTAGAGAAAAAGTGTAAATATTGAAGCAAACCAAAGATGATTGAATATATAGATCCTAGGAATTCTTGATGAAGAAAACTAAGGCAAGGAAACAAATACTGGAGACTGTAACTCAAGAAAATTTTCCTAAAATTAAAAAAATGTAAATCCATGTTAAAAGAGAGTATTACATTTCTAAGAATATTGACCCAATACAATCAGTACCAATAACTGTTCTAGTAAAATGACTAGACTTTATAGAAAAAGAAAAATATATTTTGGATGTCTAGGAAAAATCAGTAAGTGTTTTATAAGGGAAGAAAGATTATTATCAGATTTGGGGGCAGCAAAGCTTTTATACTAAATGTAACTGGAACAACATATTGAAAATACTTAAGAAAAATAAAATGTGCACCCTGAATTATATCCAGCAAAATTGGCTTTTGAGATAAAGATTGTAGACAAAATTTTTTCCAATAAGCAAAATCTAAGTTTTAGTCCCATGAACTTTTCCTGAGAAATCTACTCTAGAAAAAGATTATAAGCTTCAGACTAGTGAAATAACTAGGGAGACAGCATCATAGGAACAGGAGGTAAGTGCTAAACGTATCCTTAATCGTAGAACTAAGATGAAATGAAAGTTAAAAGAAAGACGGTACTGTACTCTAATAATGTAGATGTAGTAAAACTATTTTAAAAGGAGGAGATAGGAAGATAGTATGAAATTTGTTTTAACTCTTCTCAGTAATGAGTTGGTAGTGGTAGTATTAGTAGTTATTCTAGGACTTTTGTATGACTATCGTGGAATAATAAAAATATATACTTATGAGATATTCTGACCCTCTCATCCGTTTTCTTGGGAGCTAGGATTCTTACTGTGGGAGAAATGAAATATAGATGTAGTACATGTTAACACATAAGCTGTCTATGAATTTCTGGTCAGAAAAGCTAAGCACAGGTATAATAAGGTAGGCTTTGGGACACAAACTGAGCTGATTCTTAAAATCTACTTACTACATAATTCACTATCTTAGAACAGTATGATGCCATATGAATGTAGTATGTTCATGGGTAGTGTGATAAGCAGAATGTGGGTATTGTCATCTCTACTGTAAATAAACTGAACGCTACAAAAAAAAAGTAAATGTGAAAAACACGGTGAGTTGCCTTGAACCCCAAAGAGTGCACATTCCTAATGAAAGTTTTTCCAAGGGCCAGTCAGGATCTGGTTCTCAGTCTTGCTGTCATCCTTCCCACAGCTCACTCTCAGCTCAATCCTAAATGCAGGGCTTATTTTTGTCTGCCCCCAAAAGAATGATATGTCAGCTAGGATGAGACTTACATCAAACAAGTTCATGAAATAAGATTGACACATGCCAGAATTCATTCCATTTTCATTTGCAATGGAAATAACATACAGCATTGACAATGCTGCAACATATATCAATAGACTTGTAAGGGGAGACAAGACTTGACCATTTCTTGTTCACACGGAGGCAGAAGGAGGGGATGGAGGGTTATAAGATTCAATAGTTAAACATTTGATTGCATCAAATGAAGACAGTTAGGTTCATCTTAAATTTGTAATGAACCCATTGGTCACCAAGCCCTTCACCCACCTCCACCTTATAGAGATCTGTGGTCATTTCCAATGTTTGTTTGGGTGACTGTTTTGCTCTGCTCTCCTCCTTTTCCAGATCAGTCATGTTGTAGTATGTTTATACATTTATTCTGGTTATAGTTCAACTTTTATAGGTCTTGGAGCCTAACAATCCTGAGGCAAAGGCATGTCTCTCTTGGCTCTGTGTAGCTCTTAACATTGAATTTTTTGAGGAACTTTACTTTTACTTTTGTTCTTACTTAATGTTTCTCTTTGTTCACTGTCTTCATCTTACCTGTCAAAGCCACAAGTCAGGCCACTGTAATGTCTGCCCTGGACCCTGCACCAGTCTCCTCCCAGAGCTCAGGCTCATATCTTGCTCGCCTCCTAAGCATCCTCCATACTGGGGATAGAGTGATAGTTCTGAAACACACATCTCACCAATCACAGTGCACCCTGGTCTGTGACTTCAGTGGATTCTCATTGTCCAGAAGATAAGGTCCAAGCTCATAAGGCTTCCTCTAACTAGTTCCTGAGTGATCTGGCCCCAGAGACCTGTCGAGTCTTGTCTCACTATGTTTTCCTTCTTACTTCCTCTGCTCCAGGCATTCTGGAATTGCTTCATTTCCATCATCTGTGAGTGCTTCTTTTTTCCCATCTTTACATCCAGATTCCCTGACTGCTCTATCCCATCAGTCTTCTTCCTTTCCTAACCAACCCCTTCTCCTTCTTCAGAAATCTTAGCTAGGGTAATGCTTCCTGGAAACATTTCTAGCATTCTTGGACTGGTTGGAGACTTCTAATAACACTCATATAACACCAGTACTTCTCATAGAAACACTCACTACACTTGTATTGCCTTGTTCAGTGCCCAGTCTACTGGCTAGATTTCAGTTTCCACAAAGTCAGGAGCCAGATGTGTTTGTTCAGCACTGCAGTTGTCCTAGTGCCTGACACAATTAGGTGCTTGAAAGTTGTTTATTGAATGAATGAGTCAACAGTGTTTATCTTCTGGATCTTAAGAGGTATGTTTCAGCCCTTGAAACCAAGCCTATGATTCTAACCATCCTAGCAAAAGTGATTTTACACTAGGATCAGCCCTGAAATAAATTTTGGCTTCACATACTTGAAGCTAAACAAACATTCCTTACAAGGAATACCAACCCTACTGAAACCTTTTATTTTTTATTTTTTCATTTTCCTAGTAAGCTATGGTCTTGTTTGCCTCCAAATCTCTTTACATCATGGTCCCTCTGCCTAGAATACTCTCTCTGCACTTCCCCCACCTTAACCTCCTCTTTCTTAATCTCCTTCTTGATCTAGCTAATGGAAACTATTGTCCATTGAGCTTCCTAGACCTTCCCTGCCTCCAAGGCCTTTACTAGAGGCCCTCTAGGTGCCTCCCAAACATTCCCTACTTCCTCTGTTGTAGAACGTCACCGTGTCACATTGTCATGGCCAGGTTTCTTGCTGGTATTCCTCTACTCCACTACACTTGAAGTTCTGTAAGATCACACACTGTGCTATTTTCCTTACCAAAAAATTGTCCACAGTTTGTAAAATAGTTGACTCTCTGTAATTTTTTAAAATTAAGGACTGAATTATAAAAACCTTAATTAAAGTTTGCAATAAGACACTAATGGAATCAACAACTACAGTCACAGAACTGGCTGACAGCATCCCTCTTCTTCCTCATCTCTACTGCAACTCCATTATCATAATTTCTTTTAATGTACTTTTATTACATAGGTCTATATTTTTTCATACCCATCTAAGTCAAATAACATAAGAAATATAAAGTTTGATCCAGTGGAAGATGATATTAATTCCCACAGTATTTGAGGGTATTTGCTAGGAGCACAATAACTTGAGAATATATTTTTATAACCGGAAAATCTGGGGAAGGAAAGTATTTCCTATTGTTACTGATTTCTTTCAAACAGTTGTGTTTCATTACCTGGAGCAGCATCACCTAAGGGCTTGGCCTAATTTTGTTAGCAGCCAATTCCTCATATGTCTTACAGATAACCTGCATGGAGGCTAGTATTAAGTTGCCTTCAGTTACAGGCAGCTTCCCTTACTCTGATGAAATAAAATCTTCTTACAGGTACATTTTTTGTTAAATGGATTAAATAGTCACAGATTTTCTTTTTTTTTTTATTCTGCTAACTAATGTTAACAATAATATTTTATTGTTCTGTAACTTATAATGTATTTTTATTAACTCAGAAGACAATGTTCTAATGATCTATTTTCTTTATAAGACAGCAAAGCAAAGCAAAACAAAACTTAACTTTTGTCTTTTCTTAGTCTTCATCCTGAGGCAACAGAGAGATATTTTATAGCCAGAAACCCATATAATAGAAGTGAAGATAAGGTCTGGCTTTTAAACTTAGTTGACTCTACACCTCAAACTTTCATAATAAATGGATCCTCTAACAGCCATGGAGTTTTCTTCCCCCTCCATGGACAGTATTTCTCTCTGTGCTGTGGAGAACCCTGTGGGTGGAGGGAATTCAGTCAGTCTCTTTGGGTATCTGGACCTATAACAACATGTGAACTCATGAACATTGGCATAGCTATCCTTAGACTCACCATGAGTGCTCATGAAATAAAGATATCTGAGGAGAAGATGAAGAAGGCATAGGGTGAGACAGGAGACAGGAAGATAAAAACCTGGAGCCTTTCTGCTCTGGAGCCAGTCCTCTATGTCACATGAGATACCCGATATTATTTCTTATATTTTTACATTAAATACCCCACCGCATTTGCTTAGGCTAGCTTAAGTTGTCAACTATAACTTGCAGCCAAAGTGTTCTAATTAATGATCCTTTAGGCTCTATTCTTATGATTTGAAGCTTCCAAACCCACTGGGACTTTCTTCTTATTTTCTTTGTTCTCTAAACTCTCAATACGTTTGCTCCCCCTGACTGGCTTTCCAATACATTCACACAGTCTGCTTCAGCTTCAGTTTTAAGTTGATAACACTTTATACTGGACACTAAGGCTAGCAGATGGGATGCAAATGACCTCATCTTTCTTTAGCTGAGGCCAAGCATGGACAGGTTGCCAAACTGTGTCATACAGGGTGTCCTTCTTCACACATCTCACACTGAGTAACAGTTGCATGCCTCCACTTCCAGCAGACTTACAGCCCCTCCATTTTTTATAGCATGAATATAATGAATGCATAAGGCTAAGGCATATCCCCAGTTTCTAGAACTCTCTTTACTTGAAGGGGTAATTAAGAATTTTATGTTAGTATAGTATATGAACTTTCATATACCTTCCCATGTTTTTATAATTTTAATGGCACTGGCTAACAATTATTGAGATTTTTCCCAATTATTTAGATATCGTGCTGTGCTCTTTATACACATTTTGTAATTTTATCCTCCTCAGAACCCTATGGGATAAGCACTATTATTATCCATTTTTGTAACTCAAATACATAGAAGTTAAGCAATTTGCCCAAGGACTAGTAATTTGAAAGAAAACAGGTCACTCGGTAGACATCTGCTATGGACTAAATGTTTGTGTTCTCCAAAACTCATATGTTGAAGTCCTACCCCAATGTGAGAGAATGAAGAGGTAGGGCCTTTGAAAGATAATTAGGTCAGGAGGGTGGGGCCCTCATGAAAGGATCAGTGCCTTAATGAAGATACAGGAGAGAGCTTGCTTCCTCCCTCCTCTGCTCTCTATCATGTGAGGATACAATGAGAAGATGGCCATCTTCAAACCAGAAGAGGACCCTCACGAGGACCCCACCTGCTAGCACCCTAATCTAGGACTTCTCAGCCTCCAGAACTGTGAGCAATATATTTCTGCTGTTAAGTCACCCAGTCTACGATATTTTAGTTATAGCAGTTCAAGCTGACTAAAAACATCTGACTCCAAAATTTCCCATTCACATGAATCACCACATTATACTGTTTCTTATCATTTCATGCACACAATGTTTTTGTAATCATGTGTTATACCATGAACTATTTGGGAATGGGCTCTATCTCTTATTAATTGAATTTAATGCATGAATAATAAAAACATTGTTGAGGTAACAAACATAGAGAGCCATTGAATGATAAAAATAAATGATTTTATCCAGAAAACAATGATTTTTGGCCCCATTTCTTCCTCTTATAAAAATAGCATTGAGTTTTCCAAGTCTCAGATTCTTTATTTGCATGATGGTGTAATGAATGTACCCACCTTGAGCCATTACAGATAATTATCTTGGAATATTTATGAATTCAGTTTAGAAACTACACATTAACATATGAGAATAAAATATTAAGTTTCAGAACTTGAATATGTATTGACTCTACAAGTTTATTTGAATCTGAAATATAAAAGGTGACCTATATTTTAATGGAATTATGTTCTCTTTGAAGCCATAGCATAATAGGTGTCCATGGTCTGTCTCAGGTGAGAACTTGAAAATATGAGCCATAAGTATTAAAAGTAGCTATTTCTGTGTTATTTGTGGAGCAAGTGTGTTATTTGCAAGGAAAAAAAAAAAAAACAAGGAAATGGTGGTGACTGCAAATTTGCCTCACCAGGTTGGGGACAGGGAATGTGCATCTCCATTATTCTGGGGCTGTTCACCCCTTCCTTTCACTTGAGTGTGTGGCTCTCCAGGTGGTCCCCTGCAGCAGCATTCTCCTCCACACGCCATTTACTTACTAAGCTATGTTCATTCTAAAGTATGCCAAGGGCCTTCAGGTGAAGAAAAAGTGTTGCATCTTTCAGGAAGTGAGAACACTCTAGCCTGAATTTTTGAGGAGCACAAGACTTTACCTCAAACAAAACATCCTTGTGCTGGCATCTAGGCACTATGACTGTCTGTGCTTCAGGGATGGATCTAAGGATTTCTAACTCTTTCCAGTCGCACAGAACAGATGTGCATGCTGTATCCCCAACTGAATCCAACTCTGGATACACAATACCCTTTCTTCTTCTCCTTCTTCTCCTTCTTTTCCTTCTTCTCCTTCTTCTTCTTTCGTTTTCTTTTGTTTTTGAGATGGAGTTTCACTTTTGTTGCCCAGGCTGGAGTGCAGTGGTGTGATCTCAGCTAACTGCAACCTCCGCCTCCTAGGTTCAAGCTATTCTGCCTCAGCCTGCCAAGTAGCTGGGATTACAGGTGCATGCCACCACACCTGGCTAATTTTATTTTTGTATTTTTAGCAGAGATGGGGATTCGCCATGTTGTCCAGGCTGGTCTTGAATTCCTGACCTCATGTGATCCACCCACCTCGGCCTCCCAAAATGCTAGGACTATAGGCATGAGCCACCACTCCCAGTCTACCCTTCTTTCTTCTACAAAGGGCACCTACTTACAGGCTGACAGTGCTCCAACCCATCAGTAATTCCAGAAGAGCACACCTTCCTTTCCAGGCTTTCCCTCATTTGGCCCTTCTCAAATCTTACTATCAATATTTATAAGTCCAGAGGTACAATAAAAACAGTAGGATGCGTTTTATTTTCAAATTTTAATAAAAATGATTATAAGCTCCCAGCCTTATTTTTCAAACTATTTTAATATCAACCATTATACACACAGCTGAGTGAGAACCAGTGTCACCCACACACATCCTCAGAGTTGGTGCTTCATTATCATAGTTCCCCATTAATGTCAGATGGCTCTGCTGTAACAGCCCAGCTCTCGGCCAGGCCTCCCAGCACACACCAGATGATCTCGCTCCTACATTTCCAACTTTTCTTTCTTTGTCGCCTCTTTTCTCAGGTATTACAAAGAAGCTTAAGGTTCTCCTCTATGATACCCTTCCTCCCTCCTCTTCAACCTTCTTAAAAACTGTCAGAATCTCCTACTTCTTTTAATGTCAAACTCCTCAACTTACTGCAGTATAACTTCTACCCAGATTATAGCACTGAAACCTGTTAAGGTTAACCATACAGTCCCCATCCTTGGTGATTCCAAGGATAAGACCTCAAGTTCTATTTTATTGAAACATTCTGTTATTGACTGAATATATAAGTCATTCTCCCCAAAATTCATTTATTGAAGCCCTAGTAGAGATTGTTTTGGAGATGGAGCCTTTGGGTAATTAGGTTTAGATGAGGTCATAAGGATGGGGCTCCTAGGATGGGATTAGTGCCCATGTAAAAAACAAACAAACAAACAAAAAACACAACAGAGCTGTCTCACTGCCTCTATCATTGCTTTCTATATCCTCTATATCTCCCAAAGAAGAAGTCATGTGAGCACACAGCAAGATGGTGGCTGTCTGTGACTCAAGGGGAAAGCCTTCGCCAGAAACCAACCATGTTGGCACCCTGATCTTGATTTTCAGCCTCCAGAACTATGAGAAAATACACATCTTTTATTTCAGCCGCTCTGTTGGTAGTATTTTGTTTTGGCAACCTGAGCACATTAATACAAGGTCTCCTTGGTTTCCATAATGTTGCATCCTTTTATTTCCCACATTCTTTTTGATTACCTTTGTCTGCTGCCTTCAGATTTTCCTTATCTTACCTCTTAAGAGTTCCCTAATGTTTGTTCTTCCTCGTACTTGTTTTTTCTCATGTCATAACCACCCTCTTGGGCACTTTAAGTATTTTGACAATTGATCTTCAAATCTAGAGGTCTGGCCTAGACGTTTCTCTTAAGCTCCAGACTTAAATTTCTAAGAACCTTATGGATCCCTCCCTTTGGATGACTTTATAGCATTTTCAATGAATTAATCTGAAACCCAGCTTGTCAATATCTCCTCTGTCCCACTCCTGTATTCCTTATCTGTTTCAGTAGTCACAGTAGTTTACCCAGGCTCAAATCATAAGAGTCCTATTCTATTTTCTTATTATTTCTTTCACCTCACATAACTGGTATTTCAAGTCTAGTGAATTAAGCTCAGAAAACTTTTTCATATGCATGCCTTGGATTCAACTTTCACTCTACTGCTGTAGTTTAAGGTTTTTATTTTTACCTGTTATTGGATTACTGTGGCACTCTATTAACTGGTCTTTCTATAAGTCAGTTTCTTCCCATTAAGCTTACACATGATGATGAAACTTCACAAAAACCTTTATTGCACCTTGTGGTTTATAGCAAAAGTACTGAAACTTCCTCTTGGGACATTAACCATTATCTATATTCTATACTCTTCTTGCATTTGCAAATTTGCCCAACACTACACCTCTCTATGTGCTTCATGCATAACAAATTCTATGTCGTGGCATGAAAACGCATTAACATTTTTGAATCTTCACTTATGTTATTTTCTCTATGTAAAATGGTCTACCATAGTACAATTTCTCCAGTTGAAAAACACCCATTATGGTCAAGTTCAAATGTACTTTTACTGGAAGATCTTTCCAGTCCTTCTACAGATACTACTCCATTAGCTGGACTTAATCTCTTTCTTCCCTGGGCACTGAGAATGTTATATTGGTTTTCTACTATGGCACCTAACATAGTACATTTAGTTATATTTTTTAGTGTCTCCCCTCCTGTATTGCAAGAGTGGTAGAGTCAGTGCCTGCCTCTTATATATATATATATTTTTTTTTTATCTTGACTACCTAGCACCATATCAAGTACCTAAGTGCTTTTAAGCTTACTGTTGAAACAATGATTGATTGCATAAATGAATGAATGAGAAATTGGTCCTCAATAAATATTACTATCCAGTAGTAAAATTATATTACAAATGTTTCAATAAAATCTTCTGATGTTTACTATAAATATCATGAAGAATTACAATAGCTTTTAAAGCCACATATTGTGTGATTAAGAGAAAAATAATTTCAAAATGACAAGATTATCCTCTTTGTGAGCCAGAATAGTAAATGAGTTCTTTCAAATAAGTTCTAGTAGGGTACAGTGACTATAGTTAACAATAATTAAAGAAGTTAGAGGATAGGATTTTGAATATTCCCAACACTAAGAAATGATAAATGTTTGAAATGATAGATGTGCTAATTACCCTGATTTGATCATTACACACGGTATTCAGGTATTGAAATATTACAGTGTACCCTATAAATAGGTATACTTATTATCTGTCAATTAAAAATAATAAAAATTTAGCAGAGCTATAAACATAAATGAGAACTGTATCAAAAATGAAAAGAGGAGAACATGTCACTTCTATTTGGCTGTGATAGCTGTAAGCTCACTAATACATCGCTTTTCATAATCAGAGGAAAGAAAATCAAAATGCTTACCCAGGGCATAATGACTAATGCTGCAGGCTTATTTGCTTCTACTGGTGGACAAAATATGTTTCTAGCAGAGAACAAAGTGGAAAATTTCCTCAGAGCATCATTCCATTTAGAATTTCACTTGGTTCTTGACTAAGTTAAAAAAAAATACTCAAATACTCAAGAAATAATCAAGGTAGCATAATAATATCCATTTACTTAGTAACCTATATTTTAAAATTACTTCCTTGTGTCAGTCTGATGCCTTTAGGGAGGAAGGATTGTAACTGTTTTTAGTTTTGTACACAATTCTGCATGCAAAACGTCATAGGAATGTATTGTCACATTTCAGCTCCATGTGCCATCACATTGTTTGGCACTCAGTGATTTTATTTATCTAGGATTTAACTAGAGATGTTAGTTTGGCATGTAATCATTGATATAATTGCTCTTTAAAGAAGTATGTCATTTACATGATATTTGAATTTTTCAGTTGAATAATATTAACTCATTTTGCCTTAAAAGGAAGTGTTAAATTACTTGGATCTAATTAATTTACTTCCTCATTTATGTCCATGGATTTCTGTTTTTTTCTATTTCCAATAAATAATTTTTTTCAATATTTTTAAATCTACTGAGTCCTGAATATTTTTTCCATGCATGTTCATTTTTTAAAAAAGCTAAAGAAATGAGAGGCGTCAAAGGTAACTTCAGTTGATCTCACAGGCATACTAGGAGTATGGGACTTCTAATTATAAATAACTCAAGTAACCCAAACACCCAGTGTATTGATAAAACTCCTCCTAAATTATATTCCAGAAAATGTAAAGCAAGTGGCCAAACCTTTGATTGTGTCAGATATTCAGCTGTGAATAAAATAAAAATTGAAGTAAACTTTGCTAAAAACAGACACGCAACATCATTCCAACCACGTATCTCAGAAACAGCCTGTCATGAGAATGCTGTTGGACTTGCAATGCCTCAAAACAATGTTCAAGCAGATAGATCAGTTGGAAGCTCTTCATTACAGCATCTGTTCTGTGTTTATAGCTACACATGCAGACTGCTGAACACCCTCAGTGTACCATAAATGTAGGAATTACACATCCAGAATAGCAATAAACTCATTGGGTGATGTGTTCTCTAGAGTTTTTAGCCCCTTTGCTTCAGTTGGCAAAACTCTAGCAGATTTTTGCTGCTGTAAAAATATTAGATTGTTTGTGGTTTTTGTAACTTTAGAGACAAACTAGGAAAATATAAAATGGCAATGAAAAGGTAAAAACATAAGCACTGAGATTCTTTTTTATATACTAAAATTACAGTCTCACATAGTTACGACAGGAGCAACAGGCAAATAAATGAGAAAAATGAGTAAACATATGATTGTTTTCCATAGAAGGTTAGCCTCAAATACTCTCTCCGGGTCAGTTCATTTGCTTGGTGCATATTGGAGTAGGTATAAGTTGTATTCAGAAAGCTGCAGGTTAAAATTTTTAATTAGAAATGTATCTCTTATTAAACAAATTTAATAATGCTTGATAAATTACAGCTAAGAGTTCAACAATTTACTGATGAAAGCAGTACTTCCTAGACAACCAATCCAGTTAATTTAGATCATGCTGATTTTTCTCTCAAAAGCAAGATCCCACATGAAATTAATTTCTAAATTTCTAATAACGAAGGGAATGTTCTCAGTTTCTAAGGAAAGTGGTTCCAGGTGTGGGAAGGTAATCTCTTGCAGCAATGCCTGGCCATGAGAGAAATGCTCAGCATTGTTAATGTGACATCAGATAGCTCCAACTCATCTCTACAGCACTGCATACTCTTCATTAGTCACTGTTCTCTTAAACAGGTGCCCATATCTGTCTGTACATAGAATCACTGGGAGAGCTTTCAAAAATGCATATGCCTGGGAACCAACACAGGATAACTTAATTATGTAGGTTTTCTCTTTACCTGAAATGGTTAGAAGAACATCTTTCAAAAATGACCCATACCCAAAAATTAGAAGAAAGCTTCTGAAGAACCATAATAAAGGCAAGGTAGTTGGAAACACGGAGTGGAATAATGGTGGATGTTGTAATGGGACCCTCAGAAAACCATAGGTGATGCAGTAAAGTGAATCTTTTAATCCTTGTGAACACTCCAGTTTAAGGGATGCCTTCTTTCTTTTCATTTTCTTTCCTCTTATTTCTTACCTCTTAATGGAAATTGTTAGTGATGCCATTTTACATCTAGACTAATTGTTTATTTTTTTCTTCCATTTCGTGGCACTGTTGGTTTGCTTTCTTGCTCCCTGTTAACTCCCTGCCAGGAGTTTGCTACTGAGGGCAGTTTGGCTAGAATAAAAAAACATGGTAAGAGAAAAAAAAAAAAAAAAAAGGCTAACCAAATTTTATGATCAACATCTTATAACGAACTTAAAAATTGATATACCAAGAAGTAAGCATACATTATTAGCTTCATCCTAGTTTTGAAAAAATTAGGGATGTCTTTACTTGAAATCCATAAAATGGATTTCAAAGATATGTTTTCCCAAAGATTCCCTTGTTAGATTCTCAAGGTACATAAATTCTGCAAAAGATGCCCATGTTGCTGCTTGGAAAGTAAAGATACAAAACCAAGAAATTTAAAGAATGTAAAATTTTTGGCATGTGTTAAAGTGATAAGTTTCATACAAGTTAAGACCTAGACAAAGAATAACTAAGGGGAAATACATTGAAAAGTTACAGAAATTCTACTATCACATTTGGGATTAAGAAAATTTTAATAATAATCATGATAATATACACATTGTTTAATAATTATTTTATCCATCTGAATCTTTCAGCAGTAACATTATTTCCCCTCATTTTGTAAGTGAGAAAAGTAGTCTGCTGTAAATTTTTATAATTTGTATTTATTTATTATTATAATTTTCTTAATCCCTTTTTACTTTTAAAAGATTGTTTGAAAGAGTAAAATTAATGCTGCTAGTGGAGAAAATGACTTAAATTTTGGATAAGTCGGTTACCTTTAGAACTTCAAGCATCCCTGCTATTTTTGAAATAAAAATCATTACATGAAATTTATTTTCATGGGTCACAGAAAGAGGTGACGTGCAAATTTTAACATATGCTTCTTCTCAAAATAGAAAAAAGATAGGAAAGTGCTTATCATACGAACAACTCAGAAGAATTATAGAAATAGAATTTATCTGGACTTTGAATAGAATTCATCGGGACTTTAGTGTTCACACAAAGTCTCAAGATTTGGGCTTATCACCTGGTTCCCTTTTTTTTTTTTTTTTTTTTTTTTGGTGCTTTATGACTAAGAAACTATTCTGATCATGACATTGCAGTAGCAGAGATGACCCAATGTATGTATAACATCGTGGAACATGTTTATTACAATATACATTCAAGTTCAATAAATAAGAGAGATATGATAAGATAGTTGCTTGCAGGATCTTACTTTAGGACATACTTGGTGCTCAGTAGTGATCAAATTTTGACATGGCAATTTCTCCAGGTGCTAGGTTTTCCTCCGCTTCACCCCAGTTTAGAAGTGGTGTGATTCCAGAATGATTAAAAAAAAAAAAAAAAAGAAAGAAAAACAGAAGCTACCTTCACCATGGTCAGAACCAGACATTATAATTAGTGCTTGCCTCTCTGACCCAGCCTCCAGGGGCACAATGATGCTCCATAGGAGGACCCATGCAAAAGGGAAAGTTACTGGCAGAACCGAAGCTTCCGCTTCTAGGCAAGAATAAGGATTGTTTCCTGCTCCTGTTCTTTCAAAGAAATGAAAACAGAGAGGAGCCTCAGTTCTGCATTCTTACTGCAACAGAATGTGAGATTTAAGAAAGGGAGAAAAGATTAAGAAAGGAAGAGGAAGACACTGGAGAAATGGAAGAGACAACTCAGAAAACTAGAGGAAGATGGGGGGAGAGAGAGAGAGAGAGAGAGAGAGAGAGAGAGAGAGAGAGAGAGAGAGAGAAAGCGAGACAGAAAAAGGAAGAGAGAAGAGAGATAAACCCAGGTCAGATAACTCACTTGGCATTCCCTGTCCCTGCCTTCTTTCTTCGGAAGATGTTGAGGAAAGTGTTGGAGCGGCAGGGCAGCTTGCCATCGCCAACATGCATGCGGACAACATCAGAGGTGGTGAAGGCACTGCGGACATTCCTCTCAGGCTTGGCAATAATGATGTACATCTTGGGAGTGAACATGCACCCCAGAGCCACTGTTACACTGAGACTCACTGCAAAGCAAGTTGTGATGATCTTGTAGTTGCTCCCAAAGTAAATGGGCACAAAAGCTAGCCAGATGATACAGGTGGTGTACATGGTGAAGGCGATATATTTGGCCTCATTGAAGTTGGCGGGCACGTTGCGGGTCTTGAAGGCATAGTAGGTACAGCTCATGATGAGGAGTCCATTGTAGCCCAAAGGTGCCACCACACCCAGGTTGCTGGTATTGCAGATAAGGTAGACTTCCTTGATACTTGGGTAGGATAGAATGGGCATAGGGGGCTCCATGATGATCAGGGTTACCACCAGGGTAAGTTGCACACTAATCAGAATTGAGGCAATGATCACCTGAGCCCAGGCACTCATGAACCTGGGCTTCCGGGTGCAGATCTTCTTCTTGCTGCCAGCCAGGATGCGTGCAATGCGATTGGTTTTAGTCACTAAAGCAGAGTAGCACATCGCAGAGGAGAGGCCAACCAAAAGGCGCTGGAGGTAGCAGGAAGTGGTAGTAGGTTTGGCAATGAGAGTGAATGGGCACACATAACCAAGGAAGATGCCAGCTAGAATGATGTAGCAGAGCTCCCGACTGGAGGATTTGACCACTGGTGTGTCCCGGTACAGTACAAAGATTAGGGTGACAAACAAGGTAACAAGGATTCCCAGGCATGAGAAGGCGATGGCTATGATGGATTCGATGTTGCTCCACTCAAGATAGCGGACAGGAATGGGCTCACAGCCTGTGATGAGAAAAATCATTTTAGCATGAATCCAAGGTTTCTGCTAGGAATAACAACATGCATATTAATCACCAGAGACACAGTCATCTTTGCATCCTTCATGATTTATGGCATTTAATGCTTTTTAAAAAATGCTCACTATTACACAAATAAGGATGCATCATTGTCTTACCTGACAATTATATCCCCAAACTTAATCTCATTACAAGCCTAATGTGACATACTTGAACCTATAAAAATGATTTTTTCTTCCAACATCAGCATTATAAATAGATGCCATTCTGTGGATGGGACTCGGTTCTACATGTTCAGAAAAAGAAAACACCCAAATAAAACTTTATTTCTAGTGAAGGTTAAATGATGATTATGGGATAGAATAAATTATTAAGAAATAAACTAACAAAACTTTTCTTTTGATGCAGTCATTGTCTATAAGCAAGTCCAGCTCATAGACAAGTCGTTTTTGGCCAGCAGAGTGCTTTCAATGTAAATTTCATCGACTTCTTTACAAGAATCTGCATTCTCCTGTTTACTGCATAACTCTATATTACACCTTAAATCTCACTCCTCGACTCATGAATCATGAATGATTTGTATCTGAAACTGGAGGGCCTTTGAGTTAGTAACCTCTAATGAACTTATCCAAGAAGAATGAAATCTCCCCTAACCCATCTCTGGAAAGGAAAGACCAGAATTTGTTTCTAAATGCCTGGCTTATCTTTTCTCTCTAGATGGAGAATCAAATGTATTTTGTATTTCGGGGTGAGAGAAAAATCTGTCAGGCTCTGGGACAACCCCTTCACAGAATTTTGTAATCACAAAATATTTGGTCTGGGCCAATATTTCCCAAATTGTGAGAATAAAATCATTTCCATAAATTTAGGAGAAGACTCATTGTTCTGTAGCCATGACAACAAGGAACCACCAGAACCAGTGCTAAACCTGTCAGTCAATCAACAACTTGCCTCAGTGAACATGTGTTTGGATGCCAAGAAAGTACTGTCAGCCTTTACTTCTGATAATCACTCAGGCAGGATCAGAATCACTTCAATAAATGAGTGCCAACTAATCAACAGTCTCATATGAGTAATCGTATTGCTACAGGTGATGTCAGCCAGCTCTCAGAGTCTGCAAGGTTTTCAATCCCTAAACTCCACACTTTCTAAAAACTCCATATAAAATGAATAGTCTTCTGCTCAGATAAAATGTATCTGCCTAGCATAACTATCCCTTACTATAGTAAGCAATTTGTTTCGCTTTTGTGTTTTTTTTTTTTTTTTTTTTGAGATGGGATCTCACTCTGTCGCCCAGGCTGGAGTGCAATGGCACAATCTGAGCTCACTGCAAGCTCCGCCTCCCGGATTCATGCCTCCACCTCCCAAGTAGCTGGGACTACAGACGCCCGCCACCATGCCTGGCTAATTTTTTGTATTTTTAGTAGAAATGGGGTTTCACTGTGTTAGCCAAGATGGTCTCCATCTCCTGACCTCATGATCTGCCTGCCTTGGCCTCCCAACATGCTAGGATTACAGGCGTGAGCCACCACACCCAGCCAGCTTTTGTGCTTTTTTTTAAAAAAATTATGTATTTAGCTTCAGCATGTTTCATATTTCTAGAGGCTTCACCAAGATAATATTGAACACCCCTTATTTGATAACATTCCAGGAGATGCTCTGATCAACAGGGTCACTCACTGGATCCCCTCATGCCCACATTCTGTCCTTCCCACACTACCATGTGAGTCAGTCTCAACGATTTTCTTGCTCAGGCTAATTTTACTGAGCTCTTGTTGCTGAATTTATGTGGTTATCCTAGGATTTGTAATCATGTAGGTCTTTATATAGAAGGCCATTAAACTTAGGTCTTTGGGTAAGGTAATTTCACCGGTATCTTTATATATTAAGTCACATAACCTTTGGTTTTGAAATGCACCATTTGGTAATTAGACATAAGCTTTTTATTATGTCAACAAATATATCACTTTAGAGATACACAATTTGATAAATATTTTTTTCCATATCTGTTTATTTTTGCTGTTTCTTTGCTTTTGCTATTATTTAGATACATATACAAAGTCTTATTTTATGGGTCTTTTTTGTTTGTGAGTTTCTTTTGTTTTGAGTCATCTTTTTCTGTTGGCTATATAAGCGATAGTACCTAAGCATTAGAGGAACATGTAAGCCTAAGAAGTGTCCAATCCAAGCTGGCCCTGAGTGCTGTTTGGAGATCCTTTAAATTGATAACCAATTTGTCAAAAGTGGTAGATCACTCAGCCTTAGGTTTCTTAGAATACCTTTACAAGAATACTTCCTGTGTTGTCAACTTATGAAAGATGACTTTATTTTAGTGATTGTGTGTTGCCTTCCTACACTCTATTTGCTTTGGGAATCTAAGACACCATTAGCAAGCACACACTTTTGACAGAACTTAGTGGCCTCTCTTCCTTGTGTATCAGGAATTCGTCTCTGTCTAAATACAAACATTTTTCTGGAAGAACTTATTCTTCCCACATAAAGTTACACATTAATTCTATTTTTTTTTCCCCAATACAGGTCAGACAGATGATACATAAATGATAGATAGATAGATAGATAGATAGATAGATAGATAGATAGATAGATTGATAGATGATGGATAGATAGGAAAATAGATATTTAAAATAACAATGGCCGTATGGGAAGTTTTGATATGATGAAGTTGATAAATTAAAATATTTAAAAGAAGCTCTAGACAAATTGGGAGATAAAATACCACAGTTAATTGTCAATTTCTTTAGCTGGCATCCTACAAACAAATTTTCCAATTCAAAGATGATTTTTGTCAAGGCTTTGGTAACCTTCTGAACGCTGCCTTCTTTTAATTTCATTCTTTTGCTATGCAACTTTACCTGACTCTCTAAATGAGCTACTCTGTCATCAGAGTTTTTACTGGAAAAGAGTATAACATTTTAATCTTTCTAGAACATAAGTCAGATCTATAGAAGTTGAATTAAAAAACTGGTATAAAGCCAAATTAAGATCTATAGTTAATAATTTTCCTAAACTTCATGAATACAGAACATAATGCTTGCTATAGAATTTGGAAATTTTATTAGATATTTATTGTCCATACTGCAAGTATGTACCAATTAATTCAATTAGTTGTTAGCCTTTGATGGAGAAAAATGTTTAAATGCAAGAGTAGAAAAGAGAAGATTAAAATAACCCATTGGTGTAACATTTAAAAAAGAAAAATAGAAAAGGTATTGCATAAGGCACTTTCAGAAGCTTTTCTTTCAATAAATACTCAAAGTTGTAAACTAAATAAAGATGAAAAATAAACTTTAGGAAACTTTCAAATGGTTCTAAAATAGACTCAACAACTAACATGAAAAGGATCATATTCTCTCCCTCTGTAAGTAGGCTTAGATCTCCTGAATTAGTTGAATCAAATGAGGAAAAAACAGTTAAAATGTAAAATTACCAATCTAGAAAATATCTAATATGTGGCTTGACATTTCCAGATAGAGTTAAAAAGTAAATAACCCAAATCAACACAATTATGGATCTTTCAGTAAACAAACTAAAAGATCTCTGTTCTCTGTGGCTTGGGAGTCTATGGAAGAAAATCTGTAGATATCTCAAGCAGAAGTTTCATTTGAAGAATATTTGTGAAAACTCAGTATATCTCATGAAAAATGAGCAACTTATTCTGGAAGGACAAGTTGGCCAATTAAACAGCAATGGAAAGACATTTTCAAGATAGTAGAAGATATGTCCTGCTCATGCTTCATTTGTAATTAAATTAATTTGGAAAAAAATGTATGGGACATTGATAAAATTGCAAAAGAAACCTTTGAGCATCTCCAGATGGATTGTATATGGTTGTCCCTCTCCGTGAGTTATTACTAGGTACTAGTTCAAATAGTGTGCTTATTTTATGACTCTGTTTAAGCATTCCCCTGTTGAAAAGCCACAATCCTCACAATGGCTAAAATACAGTTAGATTTTTATTTCTTAGCTGAAACATTCTAATATATAAATCCAGTGATATGAGTACATTTTCACTAGAATATTTATTCATGACCTCATCATTCCCAACCCTCTAGAAAAATGAAAGGGAACCTTGATACACTGATGTTCACACCCATTAGTGATTTTAAACTGAAGTTCTGCACAAGCCTCCAGAAGCAGAAAGAGCATGGAAGTTAACTGCCGACCCAAGGACCTTAAGGCATGCTAATAACCGTATGATGATCTTCTGTGCAAGATCACCATTATAAAATTCTTATATATATCATTCTCTCCTTTGTATATTCTTGCTTATTCAAACTTCTTTCCTTACTGATTTAAAGATATACAAATCTGAGTTCATCTTTACTATTTCTCTTACTACTAAGAGGAATTTATCTGAACCTAGATATTACTAGCGACAATCATCATACTAACTCAATAGTTTAGTTATATCAAGCTATCTTTAGTGGACATCATTTTAGAAATTATATAAAGGTCTTTGCCCATGCCTATGTCCTGAATGGTATTGCTTACGTTTTCTTCTAGGGTTTTTATGGATTTAAGTCTTACATTTAAATCTTTAATTCATCTTGAGTTAATGTTTCTATAAGGTGTAAGGAAGAGGTCCAGTTTCAGTTTTCTGCATATGGCTAGCCAGTTTTCCCAGCACCATTTATTAAATAGGGAATCCTTTCCCCATTGCTGGTTTTTGTCAGGTTTGTCAAAGATCAGATGGTTGTAGGTGTATGTGTTATTTCTGAGGCCTCTGTTCTGTTCCATTGGTCAATATATCTGTTTTGGTACCAGTATCAAGTTGTTTTGGTTACTGTAGCCTTATTGTATAGTTTGAAGTCAGGTAGTGTGATGCCTCCAGCTTTGTTCCTTTTGCTTGGGATTGTCTTGTCTATACAGGCTCTTTTTTGGTTCCACATGAAATTTAAAGTAGTTTTTTCTAATTCTGTGAAGAAAGTCAATGGTAGTTTGATGGGAATAGCATTGAATCTATAAATTTTGGACAGTATGGCCATTTTCATGATATTGATGCTTCCCATCCATGAGCATGGAATGGTTTTCCATTTATTTATGCCCTCTCTTATTTCCTTGAGCAGTGATTTTATGACTAAAACACCAAAAGCAATTGCAACAAAAGCCAGAATTGACAAATGGGATCTAATTAAACTAATGAGCTTCTGCACAACAAAATAAGCTATCATCAGAGTGAACAGGCAACCCACAGGATGGGAGAAAATTTTTGCAATCTATCCATCTGACAAAGGGCTAATATCCAGAATCTACAAGGAACTTGAAAAAATTTACAAGAAAAAAACAAACAATTATATCAAAAAGTGGGCAAAGGATATGAACAGACACTTCTCAAAAGAAGACATTTATGCGGCCAATGAACATATGAAAAAAACTCATCATCACTGGTCATTAGATAAATGCAAATCAAAAGCACAATGAGATACAATTTCATGCCAGTTAGAATAGTGATCATTAAAAAGTCAGGAAACAGCAGATGCTGGAGAGGATGTGGAGAAATAGGAATGCTTTTACACTGTTGGTGGGAGTGTAAACTAGTTCAACCATTGTGGAAGACAGTGTGGCAATTCCTCAAAGATCTAGAATCAGAAATATCATTCAACCCAGCAGTCCCCAGCAATTCCATTACTGGGTATATACCCAAAGGATTACCAATCATTCTACTATAAAGACACATGCACACGTATGTATCACAGCTCTATTCACAATATCAAAGACTCGAACAAAGTCAAATGCCCATCAATGATAGACTAGATAAAGAAAATGTGGCACATATACACCATGGAATGTTATGTAGCCATAAAAAAGAATGAGTTTATGTCCTTTGCAGGGACACGGATGAAGCGGGAAAACCATCATTCTCAGCAAACTAACACAGGAACAGAAAACCAAGCATCACATGTTCTCACTCATGGGAGTTGAACAATGAGAACATATGGGCATAGTGAGGGGAACATCACATGCCAGGGCCTGTTGGGGCATGTGGGGCAAAGGGAGGGATAGCATTAGGAGAAATACCTAACATAGATGATGGGTTGATGGGTGCAGCAAACCACCAAGGCACGGGTATACCTATGTAACAAACCTGCACATTCTGCACATGTATCCCAGAACGTAAAGTATAATAATAAAAAAGAAATAATATAAAGGTATGTTATGCTAACTTTTCCAATAACAACACTCTGCATATGCAAAGATTGCATGAGTTTAGTTATTTGAAAAGATTCAGAAGACTTGCAGAAGACACTCATGTAACAATTTCATTTAAAGTCAAAAGGTATAATATAGTGTGAGAAAGACAGTGCACATCAACACCAAGGGACCGACAGATAACCAGGTGCGAGCTCTCTAGGTGCCTATTCACACATGGATAGACTTTATCTGTGGATTGGACTACCAGGGTCTCTATCACAAACAGTGGCTTTGGGTTAGCTAGGGCAGAAGTTTCAGTGGAGTCTTTTTATCACCCCCAAGTCATGTAGCCAAGTCAGTAATTGGTGGTTTCAAGAGAAATCCATCAGTGAGCAAACTGGATTTGGTTGCCACCAAACACATTTTAAACTTTAAACTGCATATCGTAAATCCAAGTTCCCCTAAAGAGACCAATAGTCAAAGATAGATACTAAAGCCTCTCCAAGGATAATCATAAAGTTGTCCAAATCTAGCTATAAAATAACTCTGTCCTATACAGTACATCAAATACAAATGAAGAACAATGTTGTTATGCTAGAGGGGATATAAGTAGTCTCGTGTTGTAACAGTAGCAGTTTTTCATGACCCCAGAAACACACTTGCAACTCTACTACAGTTGCTTTATTTCTTGGGAAGATCCCAGAGTCTTTTTCATATATGAAAACCAGGCTCTTCAATGCCAATCTGGAACCATCCAAAACAGAATCCCTTGAAGACTGGGACTAATAATTTATATTTTGAGTAAGTTTCTTAAAAGTTTTAGATTCCTTTTCCTTTTCTTTCTTTTCTTTATTTTTTATTTAGGATAAATTTAAATTTATCCTAAATTGGAGAAACATTAGCTTTGCCATTTTGAGGGAATTAGCTATAATGTCAGTTTTGTCCAATTATGTAATGTCATGTTATGTGGTTTTTTTCGAGGTCCTGTTTTGAAGTTTTTAAAAAACAGTTATCCAACCTCTAGGTGTGTTTGGCTATCCCAAGACTAGAAAGAGGGGAGACTGCCTTCAACCAGTGGTGAGTAGTGTTCACCTGACCCCAGAACCCAAAAGGGGGACTTTGTGAGAGTTGTGCATACCATATCTGAACCCTGAGAACCTCAGGTCCTGGCCAGTATTTATGGTTAGGGTTATTACAGAGAACTCAGAGCTATCAGACAAGTCAGTTCCTTCAAGCTGACTACAAATTACTGAGCAAAACCAAAGAAAGGTGGCAAAAACTCTGATCTGAGGACTGGTAGCTACTTCTATTTTTTGAATCAAATGTTGTGCTTATAAGATCCAGATGTATTGGAGGAGGATGAAATTTGCTATCAGACTTTTTTCCAATTAGGTCAAGTCAAATTTAACATGAATTAAGGAATAAAATTCTATGCAATATGTCTTGGGGTAATTCATAACATTTGCAATACTACATCATGATCATATAAAGCTTCATCAAAATGCTTCCCTGATTGTTTTAAAATCAGTATAAATAGTAATTCTATTATAATTCAATGAAATTCTACCAGGTGAAATTCTGTTTGTAATTCAGTGCTCAGTTCAAATGTCTCTTCTTCTGCAAAGGCTTTTTTTCTTCCCATGGGAAAAATAGCTGCTCCATATTTACCTGACATTTTACACATAACTCTATTGTAGGACTTATAGTTGGCTGTTTACATGGCTAGTTTCATATGAAGCTCCTCCCTTAGGATATAGACATTGCTTCATTCACCTGTATATTCCCAGTTTTTAAAAAGTACTTGGCAAAAAACAGATGGTAGTGTTTATTACAGAATGAAATAAATTAGTAGATTCTAGTGTAAGAGGTTACAACAACTGTTGGGATGGAGAAAAAGTTGTTAAAATTAATGTTTATAAAGCATTTTCTGTTTGTGTGTTTTTTTTTTAATGAGAAAATGTGGCGTAGTCTGCCTTTTTGAGGAATATTCTTATTTTATTTTTACAAATAAATTAGTAGCATTGGATTACATATAATTGGTCCACAAATTGTTAAACTACTGTCAAGCTATATATCATGGCAGAAAAGATCCCTGTTTTTGTATCACAAGAAATAAAGTGTGAGATTTAAGTGCTGAATTAAAATGTGCAATTTCACAAGAATAAAATATCAGAAACTTTTTAACAGTTTCAAAAAGCACTTTCTCTAAGAAATATACTAATTTCTTCATAGCCAAAAAAAAATGCATTTCAATGGAAATAAAAATCACAGTAAACCTGTTTTTATTCATTAATATTATAATGTATGGAGTATATATTAAAAGTGGCTACCTTTTAAAGTGATTTAAAGTATCTTTTATTCAACTATTAAAAATAAAATGTATATTTTACTTCAGTAGAATACACTATTTTTCAAAGAAGAATGATTTCTCATTTTAACTAAAATTTAGTAAAATACCTATAAATCAAACACCTACTTAAAGGCAATGCGTTTACTTTTCTGAGTAATTCTACTGATTTTTAGTATTCTGTACCCGTGAGTTTTCTCATTTCACAACTACTGCTACCATGGACTATGCCCTTGCTCTGTGCTTGACATGGCACCAAGCAAGTGGTAAATGGGATTTCATTTTCCATTCATGTATGAGACCAAAAGAAACACAGAATCAATATGGATCATTAAAACATAAGTATACATTAGAATGAGGAATCTATATTGTGAAAGACCCTAAAGATAAGATTTGCAACATCATCTGAATATATGACCGAATCATAGCTGCATGACTATTGTTATATAGCTAAGGGCACAGTCTGAGGAGTTGCTGGCTCAACTCATTAGAATGTTAAAGTGACTTTTATGCATACAATAGATCATGGCATATTAAATTGTTAGAAATGTAATTGTATTAATATTCATCTATTTTTAATCAAGGAGAATTTTAAAAATATTTTACCAAGTTAAAGATCCCTAATCAACAGAAATGATCATTCGGCAGTGGACAGAAAATATACAATAATCCCACAATAGAGCATCTCCAGGGAATAAAAGTCATGACCTTGAGTTCCAGTATTACATCATATCAGGTTTTTTTAAAAAGTTTTTTTATCTTAATATTTTAACATAGGATAGAAAAATTTTTAATGTGTGAGATAAGCCCTAATGAAAGTGAAATACAGCAGTAGGAGAAGTTTGAGAAAGCCCAAAAAATGTAGACAAAAGAAAAATGTTTGTACCTGAAAGCCAAGACTTCTGACTCCTGAGATTAACCTGATAAAGAGGTCACTTTTGTCTTTGAGCTTCTTCCCAGTCAGCTGTGATCTCAGTCAAACAGAAGAGCGGGATGACTGTCAGTCAACCCCAGCTCTCAAACACAATGGCCATCTATGCGGACCTACTTATACAAGAAAAAGAGGCCTGGCAGGAGGCACATTGTATGAAGGAGGATAAAAATTGGAAGAGAAATAGTCTAAGTGGAGGGAAGGCATGAGTCCAAAATGAGGTTGGAAAAGCTTTTCCAAGCCAAGCCATTGCATGCAACCATGGCAGAGTGAGAGCATTCATTAGATCCAGTGACAAACAATCCTGAATTCTCATGGTGGTTTTTCTATTAACCAACTGCATTGACCTCGATGACCTTGGGTGAATCCCTTCTTCCTAATTACCTCAATTTAACAAATGTGTATTAAGTAGCTATTATGTTTAAGGCATCAGGCTATGCGCCAGAGAGTGGTGTTTCTCTATGGGTGGGACAGGGAGTAATTGCATCAGGATCTTCTGAGTTCCACTCCAGAATGAGCAAAGAGGAATCTCTGGAGGTGGGTAATTCCTGGGTAATTTTTAGGCATGAAATTTATCTGGCAAATAAAAAGATGAGTGAGATGAAGTTCATACCTTCAAAAATGTTCTGATCTACTTTTCTTCTCTTTAAAAAGGACTTTTGTACTAGCTGACTTATAAAAGCTTTCTGCTGCTCAGTTTAATTTTTTCCTAACAAAATTAACATTTTACAAGATATTGTCACTTAGTAAGTATAATTTTAGTTACGTGACCTAGTTCTACTTACCTAGTCATTTTTGACGTACTTTGAATAAACTGCATGATTTCTTAGTTGCATATTCTTACTTTGAAACAAGTAAAAAAGTGTCCAACCATTAAGAATATTACATTTTCGGATGATTTTCAACAGCACCCAGAAAGGCATGGAGTCAGGGGTTAGTGGACTAGGTTCTGCTTCTCACTATTTTCCTGACTTTGGCCACACGACTTCACCTCTCTAGGCCTCAGTTCCCTCTTTCTAAGATGACAAGATAAGGGGCTAGATTATTCAGATGATAAAGTGTCTATATACTCAGATAAAGAAAAGCCTCTATGGCTCCTAAAATTTATGCAAAGTTTTATGAATCATTTCTCCTCTGTAAGCTCATAACAAGCTCTGTGAAAAACAAAACTCATTTATATGAACATCACTCTTAGGAAACTTACAAACTCATATAATCAATCCCACTGCATTTCATTGGTTTTACTAGTGAATCATCTGTTGCATTCATTTATTCCTTTCCATTCCTACTCTAGCTGTCCTAATCCACTCCTTTTCAAATAACTCACTTGCATCAATACAACAACTTTCTATATCACCACAAGAAGCATACCAGAAATACAGATATCATGATGTCACTCACCACTTTAAAATTCTTTAGTGGTTCTCCTGTGCTTAAAGCCAAAGTCCAAACATGTAGAGGAAAGTCACACAGAAGCACTCTGCCATCCCACCAGTGTCCTTGTCGATTCTCATTTCTGACCACTACTCTACTGGGCCGTTGTGCCTACCTAACAACCCCACATACTTGTCCTACGGTTTTCTGCAAAGGTGTCATCAACTTTCATGTTTCCTGTGTTCTACTTTAGGCCTGAAATTCCTTTCATCTTCTTGCCTGCCTAACAAACTTTACGCACCCTTTATAGATATCTCTATTATTTCAATAATTATATTGTGTTCTATTATATTTTTCCATGTTTCTTCCCTGATAGATTTTACACAAAATAAAAGCTGGGATATTTACCTTTCTATTTTTAGGGCCTACAGTAGTGCCTCATCCACGGTAGATGTTCAAGAAATGATTGTAAATATAAATTTGTATGAGGTTTATGCATATTCCTTGACATGAGGACTAAAAAGTGTGCATTGTAAATTAACATTGAGAAGACATGAGCTAATGGTTCTCATTTGAGCGATGGACACATTGGAAAGGCAAATAGTCAGGGACAAGGTTTCCAAGTGAGGCAGTTCCTACCTGTTAGATCTGCATTGGGCCACCATCCCAAGTCACAAGCTTTGCAGGTGAACTCATCTTGCACATATTCGTTCTCTTTGCAGGCCGTGCAAATCCAACAGCAACTCACTTCTCCCTTCCGTATAACCTATAACATAGATATTTCATGAATTTTAAAGATAGTTTTCCCAGAAAAGTTTCTATTTCAGATGAGGGCTTGTTTTCAGACTACGAATAAAGAAAAAAAGACTAACTATGAAATAATCTTATATACTGAGGAATCTTAAGAATGTGTATACTTGAGTGTTTTAGAGTTCAGATGGAAATGTCAATTCACTCCATGCTGGGTTTGGAGGCTTTTCAATAATAATTTATTCTATAGAGTTATTTGACTACATTTTTTTTTGCAGAGTTAAAAATGAAACAGTTTAATTTAATCCTTGTTTATATTAATATTTATTACTCTCAAAAAAGTAAAAAGTATACATTTTTCCTCTCTGAGAAAGTAGTTTTACCAAAAAAATGTCTATAATAAAATCTTATTAATTCATAAAAGTTAAGTAATTATACAATTTTGTTGTAATTATGAAAACCTGAATTATTAGACAATTTCACTCAAGAGCAACTATATATACGTAAAAACAGAATGATACCTAAGAATACAGAATCAAGTATTACCCTGCCTGACTTTCTCTAGTGAATTCAAAAGATCATAACAAGTATTGGTAGCAAAATTACTAGTTCAAAATTACTGTAGAGCTGCTTAATATCTGAGCAGTTTAAACTTTCCCCATTTTCAATTTGTTTGGTGAACACTTTCACACTCCGTAGTACAAAAATAAACATAAAAACAGATTGCATTTAAAGTGAGTGTTTTGTAGACAACACACAATTTGGTCTTGCATTTATCTCTAGTCTGGCAACTTCTGCCTTTCATTGTTTAGTACATTTACATTTTCTATAATAATCAGTATAATAAATCAATCATCTCTTATTTTTCTTTTATCTGTCCTATCTGTTCTTTTTTCTGCCTTCTTTTTAGCATTCTATTTTATCTCCATAGTGGCTTATTAGTTAGGCCTCTTTGCTATGTTTCAATGGTTGCTCTAAAGTTGACAATATGGACTACTAATTTATCACAGTGTACGTTCAGATAAGATTATACTACTTTATTTATAATGTAAGAACCCGACAGTAATATTCTTCCATTTTCCCCTCCCATCCTTTAGGTTATAGTTTTATACATTTTACTTCCACATATTTATTTAATGGACCCTCACCAAATGAATTATTATTTTTGCTTTAAACTGTCATCTCTGAAATATGTTTTTTAAAATAAGAAAGACATTATATCTTATATTTACCCATATATTTACATTTCTAGTTCTTTTAATTACTTTTTATAGGTCCATATTTTGGTCATATTTTCTTCTTCCTGAAGACCTTTCTTCAACATTTACAGCAGTGCCAGCCTGAGAATATGGCCTCCCTCATCTTTTATTTGTTTGAAAAACTATTAATTTTGCCTTAGTATTTCAAAAATAACATTTTCACTTGGTATGGAAGTTTAAGTTGAGTGTGTGTGTGTGTGTGTGTGTGTATATATATATATATATATAAAATTTCAGCATGTTATGTCATTCCATTGTCTTAGGGAATAGAATTCTAGGTTAAAGATTATTATTATTATTATTATTATTTCTGCTTTCAGTGCTTTAAAGATGTTACTTCTTTCCTGTCTCACCTATAGTTTCTCATAAGAAGCCTGCCATAATTGTTATTTCATTCCTCTGAATGTATCAGCCCTTTCTTATTTTGGATAATATTAATTTTTTTATCACTGGTTTTTAGCAACTTAATTGTAATGACTTCTTTGTGTTTATCCTGCTTAGAATTTGCTGAGCTTTATGGATTTGGGTTTACATTTTCATTACTTTTAAAATTTTACAGCCATTATTTCTTCAGGTTTTCTTCTGATTTGCTTCACTCTCCCATCCTTTTGGAGCTTCAGTTGCACTTATAGTCTACCCCCCAGGTATTACTCTGAAAGTAACTGAGAGTCTGCTCATTTCTTTCAGTATTTAATTTTTTCTCTTTGTGCCTCATTTGCCTGTTTCCTATTGCTATGTTTTTCAGTTCATTGACCTGTAGTTCTACAACAACTAATGTGTTGTTAATCCAATCCATTAAAATATTTTTTTCTTAGATATGTTATTTTTCATCTTTATAATTTCTATTCTGTTATTTTTTATATTTTCATTTTTCTTCCTTTTATATTTATATCTTCTTTTAAATCTTTTAGCACGTATTTATCCTTGTGTTTTAATGCCCTTGACTGCTAATTTCAACATCAATGTAATTTCTGGAACTGTTTCTATTGCTTGGTTTTCTTCCTGGTAATGTGACACATTTTGCTGCTTGGTCAAATCTGTAAATTTTTGGCCAGATGCAAGACATTGTGTGTATTAAGGTGTAGAGTGCGGATTTATTTTTCTTCCTTTTTTAAAAGAGTGTTGGACTTTGTTTGAGCAAACAGTTAAGCAACTTACAGCTCAGTTTGTTCCCTTTGAGCTTTGATTTTAAACTATTAGAGCAAGTCTAGAATAGTCACTGCTCGAGGAATAGTTTCGCCTCATTATTAAGATGTGACCTTCCAAGAGCTTTTACTTAATTCCTTACGTATTCAGCAAGATATCTCTACTCTGGCTGGTGAAAATTGGAAAATTCCTGGCTCTATGTCAGTTTGGGAATCCATCTCCCTAGTAAGTGTTCCTTACCTGGACTCAAAATTCCAACCGGCTGACATGTAGATTAGTATTCTATCAAATACTCAAGGGAATGCCTATGCTAATTTCTGTGACTTCTTTTTTGCACAGATCCATCATCTTCCATACTTTGCACTACAAATTCTAGCTATTTTGGTCCTCCTAAACTCTGATTCTGTCTTCTTAAATTAGCAATATGGCCAAGCTCCATTTGTTTTCTCTCTCAAATGAACAACAATCAGGAAATTGTTTCTGTCTTTCTGTCTCCAGGCAGAAAGCATGAGTGATTTTAGGGTTCACCTTATTCGTTTCCCCTCACTTCCATGAACTCAAGGTCATGTACTGTTTTCCAATGTCTGAATATAGTTGTTTTGTATATTTCATCAAGATTTCTAGTTGCTTATGGCAGAAGGCTAAGTCTGGACTCTGTTAATCCCTCATCTCTGGGAACAGAAGTTCCTCTCTAACACAATAAAAGTGATCAAATATTCCCATATGTAAAATCAGAAACTAAACTCTAATTACTGCCATACTTTAAAATGATAGAAACCATAGCCTTCATAAAAATAAAATTATCTTCCTGCACATCAGGTTGACATTTATACCACTGTTTTAGAATTACACAAAAAGATTAAATGACAGAATATTTTCAGCAAGTATATAAGATTTTCTATTTCTACTTGTACTTTCAAATAACTTTTGAAAGTAGAGCCAAATTAAGTCCTTTTGAAAAAACTCACACCTATCCTCAAAATAGGCATGAGAAATTTAAATTATAAAAGATATCTTTTCTAAATGATATAACAAAAATTGAATTAATAAATAAATGCTACTGTCTTACTTTAATTAGGATAAACAGTACAGTAAGAACCATCATAAATTACTGTATTTCACTTCAACCAGCTGTATCTTTCTCTCCATGTAAAATTAGTACTGCTAATTAGACAAATTCAAAAGACAATAATGCTAAACAAATTTACTCATGCAGGATGACTCGTGAAAGTAGATTCTGCAAATAACTAGTACATGGAAGCTCTTTGACATTAGCTTTTGACTGACTGAAGACATTAATGAATAAGTTATTAGCTTATACCTTTAATACAGAATGAAAAATAGAGATGTTTAAACGGAGTTACTTTTTTAATCCTCCTTCTTTATGCACCAAGTGCATCAAGCATGTGTACTTTCACCATATAATATCTGTAGGATGAAATGTATCCTTTCTATCTTCATAGTCACCCCTCTAGACTCAGACTTTATTACTTTACACTGAAATTATGCTCCCTGCCCACAGTATGATCCATTGTATATATCTAGGGACTTATATACCATGCCTCTAATTTCTTCTCACTCCAGAGTAAGATGCACATAGCTACCAAGATCATCCAAATAGCCTGTAGCTCCTCAGAGAAAAGGACTATGCCATCCTTTTAGTGATCAAGGCACAGAAATATATCAAAAATACATAGCCAATGAATGAGTAGTGAATGGAATATTTTTCCAAAATATAATTAGATCACTCAAAGAACTTTGGTGCTTCCTATTTTAATACCTTTGAAACACAAGTTCTTCAGTCAGGCATTCACTTGGCCCCTAGTTTTTGTTTCTGTACCTGATTTTGTTTGTTATTAATTTCTTACATTTGTATGTGAAAAAAGGAAGGGCAGTTTCTGTGCTTAAATGCATATTACCTTCTATTTAGAATGTCATCTTTTCTACATAAGACCCTCCATGTCACTGCTTTCAAGATGAGACACAAAAGTCACATGCTTCAGTGAGTATTTTAGAGCAGTGAGTCTTTCAAAACATTATTTTATTTGAAACTCTTAATCAACAAAAATATGGTTGATATTTTATTACCACAGGTTAGCTTTTGTCCTCTAATTGTTTTACAAATATGTGGTAGATAAGTTTCATTCAGACAAGTTGTTTTTAAAAAAATTTCTTAAGTTATTATATCTTATATATGTTCTAGTTTCCCCAAAGTGACAAATTTAAAATTATTTTTATATTTGTTATTGTAACTGATATTTCCTTTGTATGATGTATACATTCAATAAGTGAGTAAGTGTTTAATTTTTGTCACACTAAAATGTTTTTTATGTCAACTCTGTGTCATAGTAAAAGTTTTGACATTTCACTGAAACCTCCCTCGAAGGACTAAGGCTTTCTAAGACCTACCTGCCTTGATTCTTTTTACATCCTGTGTACATGGTTCTATGCTTGTCAGTGAGACTAGGTGATCTGCTGCTACACACAATGTTATGATTCATTTTATATACACTGTGAGTGTCTTAAAACATTTATAGCATAGGAAATTAAATGTCCACTTTGTGACTGCACTTCTGAAGCAACATGAAAAGGATTTGTTTAGATTAAAATTTTATTTACAGAAATGATGAAAGAAAGTCAACAGCATCAAGAGAACATAATGGTGGAAAAGTAACTGAAAAAAGGTAAAAGACAAAATTTTCTTTGTAAGAGAAACATCTGAAAGACTAAAAAGAATGAAGGAACTGTTGAGAAATGTCTGTTCATATCCTTTGCCCACTTTTTGATGGGGTTGCTTGTTTTTTTCTTGTAAATTTGTTTGAGTTCTTTGTAGGTTCTGGATATTAGCCCTTTGTCAGATGAGTAGATTGCAAAAATTTTCTCCCATTCTGTAGGTTCCTTGTTCACTCTGATGGTAGTTTCTTTTGCTGTGCAGAAGCTCTTTAGTTTAATGAGATCCCATTTGTCAATTTTGGCTTTTGCTGCCGTTGCTTTTGGTGTTTTAGACATGAAGTCTTTTCCCATGCCTATGTCCTGAATGGTACTACCTAGGTTTTCCTCTAGGATTTTTATGGTATTAGGTCTAACATTTAAGTCTCTAATCCATCTTGAATTAATTTTCGTATAAGGAGTAAGGAAAGGATCCAGTTTCAGCTTTCTACTTATGGCTAGCCAATTTTCCCAGCACCATTTATTAAATAGGGAATCCTTTCCCCATTTCTTGTTTCTCTCAGGTTTGTCCAAGATCAGATGGCTGTAGATGTGTGGTATTATTTCTGAGGACTCTGTTCTGTTCCATTGGTCTATATCTCTGTTTTGGTACCAGTACCATGCTGTTTTGGTTACTGTAGCCTTGTAGTATAGTTTGAAGTCAGGTAGCATGATGCCTCCAGCTTTGTTCTTTTGACTTAGGATTGTCTTGGAGATGCGGGATCTTTTTTGGCTCCATATGAACTTTAAAGCAGTTTTTTCCAATTCTGTGAAGAAACTCATTGGTAGCTTGATGGGGATGGCATTGAATCTATAAATAACCTTGGGCAGTATGGCCATTTTCACGATATTGATTCTTCCTATCCATGAGCATGGTATGTTCTTCCATTTGTTTGTGTCCTCTTTTATTTCACTGAGCAGTGGTTTGTAGTTCTCCTTGAAGAGGTCCTTTACATCCCTTGTAAGTTGGATTCCTAGATATTTTATTCTCTTTGAAGTGATTGTGAATGGAAGTTCATTCCTGATTTGGCTCTCTGTTTGTCTGTTACTGGTGTATAAGAATGTTTGTGATTTTTGCACATTAATTTTGTATCCTGAGACTTTGCTGAAGTTGCTTATCAGCTTCCATTCATACAGCCAACAGACACAAGAAAAAATGCTCATCATCACTGGCCATCAGAGAAATGCAAATCAAAACCACAATGAGATACCATCTCACACCAGTTAGAATGGCGATCATTAAAAAGTCAGGAAACAACAGGTGCTGGAGAGGATGTGGAGAAGTAGGAACACTTTTACACTGTTGGTGGGACTGTAAACTAGTTCAACCATTATGGAAAACAGTATGGTGATTCCTCAAAGATCTAGAACTAGATGTACCATATGACCCAGCCATCCCATTACTGGGTATATACCCAAAGGATTATAAATCATGCTGCTATAAAGACACATGCACACGTATGTTTATTGCGGCACTATTCACAACAGCAAAGACTTGGAATCAACCCAAATGTCCATCAGTGACAGACTGGATTAAGAAAATGTGGCACATATACACCATGGAATACTATGCAGCCATCAAAAAGGATGAGTTTGTGTCCTTTGTAGGGACATGGATGCAGCTGGAAACCATCATTCTTAGCAAACTATCACAAGAACAGAAAACCAAACACCGCATGTTCTCACTCATAGGTGGGAACTGAACAATGAGATCACTTGGACTCGGGAAGGGGAACATCACACACCGGGGCCTATCATGGGGAGGGGGGAGGAGGGAGGGATTGCATTGGGAGTTATACCTGATGTAAATGACGAGTTGATGGGTGCTGACGAGTTGATGGGTGCAGCACAGCAACATGGCACAAGTATACATATGTAACAAACCTGCACGTTATGCACATGTACCCTAGAACTTAAAGTATAATAATAATAATAAATAAATAAATAAATAAATAAATAAATAAATAAAAGAAAAAAAGAAGAATGAAGGAACTGGGTCTACTTTAATTAGAATTGTAGAAGAGATTAAACTGCTTCTGGTCCTCTAGGCGGAACAAGATGGTGGAACAGAGAATTCTACCTATTGTCTGCCTCCCCCACCAAGGACACCAACAAATATTTACAGAGAATCAAAAATCAAGTGAACACTCAGTATCTGGTTTTAACTTCGTATTGATGAAAGAGGCACTGAAGAGTTAGAAAAAACAGCCCTGAGTTGCCAATGCCTCCACTTCTCCACCCTCTAGATGCTGCAGCATGGTGCAGAGAGCATCTCTAGGTGTTTAGGGAGGGAAAACACAGTAATTGTGAGGCACTGAACTCTGTGCTGTCCTGTTAGAACAGAAGGGAAAACCAGATCAAACTCAGCTGATGCCCACCCACAGAGGGAGCATTTAAACTAGCCCTAACCAGAAGAGACTCACTGATTCTATGGGTTCGAACTTAAGTGCCTGCAAACCTTGTCACCGAGGTCTACAGGATACTGTGTCTCCAAGTAAACTTGAAAGGCAGTCTAGATCATAAGGATTGGAACTTTTAGGTGAGTCCTAGGGCTGAACTAGGCCCAGAGACAGTGGACTGGTGGGGGGCAGACAACATACTGGGACAACAGCTGGGGCAGGATTAGGGAGTGGTGGTATCACGCCTCCCCTAACCCCAGGCTGTATAGTTTGTAGCTCCAAAAGAGACCCCTTCTTTCCACTTGGGGAAAGGAGAGGAAAGAGTGCAGAGGACTTTGTCTTGCGTCTAGGATAACAGCTCAGCCACAGCAGGATAGGGCACCCATCAGAGTTGTGAAGCCCCTGTTCTAGGCCCTAGCCCCCAGAGGACATTTCTAGACACATCCTGGACCAGAAGGGAACCCGTTGCCTTGAAGGAAAGGATTCAGTCCTGGCAGCATTTATCACCTGTTAACTGAAATGTCCTTGGGCCCTGTATAACCAAAAGCAATACACAGGTACTACATTGAGGGCCTTGAGTGAGCCTCTGAGACTGGCTTCAGGTAAGACTCAACAGATTACCAGCTGTGGTGAATATGGGGCAAAACGCCTTCTGCTTGGGAGAAGCAGAGGGGAAAGAAAAGGGGCTTTGTCTTAAGTACCAGCATGGCCACAAGTGGATAGAGTACCAAATGGGCTCTTGGGTCCTTGATTCCATGGCTTGACTCTTGAACTACATTTCTGGATCTGCCTTGGGCCAGAGGGAAGCCCAGTGCCCTGAAGGGTATGTCCCATGCCAGGCAGCATTTACCACAAGCTGACTTCAGAGACTTGGGCCTTAAGGGAACATCAGGGGTAGTCTGCCAGTACTCCTTATGGCCTGGGGTGGCAGTAATTATGGAGTGAGTCTCCTTTACCTTTGGAAAGATGCCAAAGGGTACTCTGACAGATGCCTTTTGGAAAAGGGGAAAACGTGTGAAGAACTGCATCTTGTGGTTTGAGTGCCAGCTCAGCTACAGTATGATAAAACACCAGGTAGACTTCTAAGGTTTTTGACTCTAGTCCTTGACTCCCAGATGGAACTTCCAAATCCACACAGGGCTATGGGAGACTTTGCTGTCCTGAAGGGAAGAACACAGACCTGGCTGGCTTTGCCACTTGCTGTTTGTAGAGCCCAGGGCCTTGAGCAGACATAGGTAGCAGAGAATGGTTATAGCAGGCCTTGAGAAAGACCCAGTACTGTGCTGACTTGTGGTTTGACCTGGCAAAGCCATAGTTGTGGTGGCCACAGGGGTACTTGTGTCACTCCACTCACAGTTTTAGGTGGCTAAGAACAGAGAGAGAGAGAGACTCTATATGTTTGAGAGAAAGTAAGGGAAGAGAACAAGAGTCTCTGGTAACCCAGAGACTTGTCCTGGATCTTGTCCAAGATCAT
Organism: Macaca nemestrina; assembly: GCF_043159975.1. Taxonomy (NCBI): domain Eukaryota; kingdom Metazoa; phylum Chordata; class Mammalia; order Primates; family Cercopithecidae; genus Macaca; species Macaca nemestrina. The sequence continues at coordinate 65,134,847 of NC_092129.1, read as the reverse complement.
CAAAGTGGTACCTCTGAGTCTGCAACAACCACAGCATTACTAGGGTTGGGAAGCCCCTTAAAGCAGATACATCTTGGATCACAGTACCCAAGTACTTTCAAATATCTGGAAAGCCTTCTCAAGAAGGATGGTTACAAATAAGCCCAGACAGTAAAAGCTACATTAAATACCCAAATCCTCAATGCCCATTCACCAAAGAACATATACTAGCATCAACACCATCCAGGAAAACATGACCTCACTAAATTAACAAAATAAGGCACCAGAAACCAATCTTGGAGAAACAGAGATATGAGATCTTTCAGAGAGAGACTTCAAAATAGCTATGTTGAGGAAACTCAAAGAAATTCAAGATAACACAGAGAAGGAATTCAGAATTCTATCAGATAAATTTAGCAAAGAGATAGAAATAATTAAAAAGAAACAAGCAGAAATTCTGAAGCTGAAAAATGCAATCAGCATACTGAAGAATGCATCAGAGTCTTTTAATGCAGAATGGATCAAGCAGAGAAAACAATTAGTGACCTTAAAGTCAGGATATTTTAAAATACCTATCAGAAGAGATAAAAGAAAAAAAAATAAAGGACACCTACAGAATCTAGAAAATAGCCTCAAAAGGGCAAATCTAAGGATTATAGGCCTTAAAGATATGGCAGAGAAAGAGAGAGAGGTAGAAAGAATGTTTTAAAAGGTAGTATCAGAGAACTTCCCAAATGTAGAGTAAGATATCAATATCCAAGTACAAGAAGGGTATTGTATGAGTCTGTTCTCATGCTGCCAATAAAGACATACTTGAGACTGGATAATTTAAAAAGGAAAAAGTTTTGACTCACAGTTTCACATGGCTGGGGAAACCTCGCAATCATGGCGCATTACAAAGGAATAACAAAGTCACATCTTGTATGGTGGCAGGCAGGCAAGAGAGAGAATGTGCAGGGAAACTCACCTTTATAAAACAATTCACTTATTCACTATCACGAGAATAGCACTGGAAAGACTGGCCCTCATGATTCAATTACCTCCCACTGGGCCCCTCCCATGACATGTGGGAATTATGGGAGCTACAATTTGAGATTTGGGTGGGGACACAGCCAAACCATATTATTCTGCCTCCTGGCCCCTCCCAAATCTCATGTCTTCACATTTCAAAACCTATTATGCCTTCTCAACAGTCCCACAAAGTTTTAACTCATTTCAGAATTAACTCAATAGTCCACAGTCCAAAGTCTCATCTGAGACAAGGTAAGTTTCTTCCATCTATGAGGCTGTAAAATCAAAAGCAAATTAGTTACTTTCTAGATACAATGAAGGTACGGGAATTGGGTAAATAACATCTATTCCAAATGAGAGAAATTGGCCAAAACAAAAGGGCTACAGGCCCCATGCAAGTCCAAAATCCATGAAACCTTAAAGTTCCAAAATTATCTCCTTTGACTCCATGTCTCACACCCAGGTGATGCTGATGCAACAGGTGGGTTCCCATGGTCTTGGGCAGCTCCACCCCTGTGGCTTTATAAGATATAGCCCCACTCGCGGTTGCTTTCACAGACTGCTGTTGAGTGTCTGGAGCTTTTCCAGGCACACGGTGCAAGTGTCACTGGAATGGGTCTACCATTCTGGGGTCTGGAGGATGGTGGCCCTCTTCTTACAGTTCCACTAGGCAGTTCCCCAGTGGGAACTCTGTATGGGGGCTTACACCCCACATTTCCCTTCTGCACTTCCCTAACAGAGGTTCCCCACGAGGGTTCCACCCCTGCAGCACACCTCTGCCTGGACATTCAGGTATTTCCATGTATCCTCTGAAATCTAGGTGGAGGTTCCCACTCCTCAATTCTTCCATGCACCCACAAGCCCAACAAGTGTGTAAGCCACCAAGGCTTGGGGCTTGCACCCTCTGAAGCAATGGCTTGAGCTCTACATTGGCCCATTTTAGCCACGGCTGGGATGCACAGCACCAAACTAACGCAGGAAGCCATTTTTTTTCCTCCTAGTCCTCTGGACCCAAAGGTCTCTCACATGCCCTGTAGATATTTTTCCCATAGTTTTGGTAATTAGCATTGGGCTACTCGTTACTTATGCAAATTTCTGGAGCCAGCTTGAATTTCTCCCTAGAAAATGGGTTTTTCTTTTCTAATGCATCATCAGGCTGCAAATTTTCCAAACTTTTATCCTTTTCACCTCTTGAAGGCTTAGCTGCTTAGAACTTTCTTCCACCAGATACGTTAAGTTGTCTCTCTCAAATTCAAAGTTCCACAGGTCTCTGGGGCAGGGGCATAATGCCACCAGTTTATTTGTATAGCAAAAGTGGCTTTTACTCCAATTCCTAACAAGTTTCTCATCTCCATCTGAGACCACCTCAACCTGGACCTTATTGTCCATATCACTATCAGCATTCTGGTCAAAGTCATTTAATAAGTCTCTAGGAAGTTCCAAACTTTCCTACACTTTCCTATCTACTTCTGAGCCCTCCAAACTGTTCCAATCTCTGCCTGTTACCCAGTTCTAAAGTTATTCCACATTTTCAGGTATCTTTGCAACAGTCCCCCACTCCCAGTGCCAATTTACTGTATTAGTCTGTTCTCACGCTGCTAATAAAGACGTACCCAAGACTCGGTAATTTATAAAGGAAAAAGGTTTAATGAACTCCCAGTGCAACATGGCTGGGGAGGCCTCACAACCTCCAAGGCCTCACAACCAAATAGAAGGCAAAGGAGGTGTAAAATCATATCTTGCATGGTGGCAGGTAAGAGAGAGAACATGTGCAGAGGAACTCCCCTTTATAAAACCATCATATCTTGTGAGACCTATTCACTATCATGAGAACAGCACCAGAAAGACCCACCCTCATAATTCAATTACCTTCCACCGGGTCCCTCCCACGACATGTGGGAATTCTGAGAGTTACAATTTGAGATTTGGGTGGAGACACAACAAAGTCATATCAATTATAGAACTCTGAGCAGTTTGAAACCAAAGAATGCTACCTCAAGGCATTTAATAATCATAGTATTAGGTAAAGAATGAAGAAAGAATTCTAAAAGCAGCAAGAGAAAAGAAACGATTAACATAAAATGCAGCTCCAATATGTCAGACAGCAGACTGCTCAGTGGAAACTTTACAGGCCAGGAGACAGTGTGATAACATATTTAAAGTGCTGAAGAAAAAAAAACTTTTATCATAGAATAGTATATTTGATGAAAATATCCTTCACACTTGAAGGGCACATAAAGGATAAATAAAGACTCCCAGACAAAAGCTGAGGGATTTAATTAATACCAGACCCATCCTACAAGAAATACGTAAGGGAGTACTTCCAACAGAAAGAAAAGAACGTTAATGAACAATACACAATCGCCTCAAGATACAAAATTCACTGGTGATAGTAAGTACATGGAATAAAAAGAATATTATAACACTGTAACTGTGGTATGTAAACTAATCTTAAGTAGAAAAGCTACATAATGAACCAATCAAAAGTAATAACTGCAACAACTTTTCAAGACATAGTCAATATAATAAGATATATATATAGAAACAACAAAAAGTTTAAAAACAGGGATACAAAGTTAAGGCATATAGTTTTTACTAGTTTTCTTTTTTGTTTGTTTATTGAAACAGTGTTAAGTTGTTATGGGGTTAAAATAATAGGTGATAAGATAGTTTTTTCAAGCCTCATTGCAACCTCAAAACAAAAAACATACAATGGAAACACACACAAAAATGAAAAGCAAGAAATTAAATCATGTCTCCAGAGAAAATTACCTTCACTAGAGGAAAACAAGAAGGAAGGAAATAAAGAAGGGAGGGAAGTCCATAAAACTACCAGAAAACAAATAACAAAATGGCAGGAATAAGTCCTTATTTATCAATAATAACATGGAATGTAAATGGACTAGATAATCCAATCAAAATACATAGACTGGCTAAAAGCTGCTGCCTACAAAGAACACACTTCACTTATAAAGACACAGTTAAACTGAAAATAAAGGGATGGCAAAAGATAGTCTGTGCTAATGGAGACCAAAAAAAGCATAGGTTGCTATACTCATATAAGACAATATAGATTTTAATACAAAAACTACAAGAAGAGGCAAAGAAGATCACTACATAATGATAAAAGGGTCAATTCAACTGAAGAATATAACAATTGTACACATATATGCACCAAATACTGGAGCACCTAGATAGGTAAAGGAAATATTATTAGAGCTATAGAGAGAGATAGGCTGCAATGCAATAATGACTGGAGATTTAAACAACCCACTTTCAGCATTAGACAGATCTTTCAGTCAGAAAATCAACAAAGAAACATTAGACTTAATCTGCACTATAAAACAAATGGATCTAATAGATAATTACAGAATATTTCATCTAAGAGCTGCAGAATACACACACTCCTCCTCAGCACTTCCTCTCTTCCTCTTTCTCGAGAATGAGTCATTATCAAGGATAGATCATACATTATGTCAAGAAACAAGTCTTAATACATTCAAAAAAACTGAAATAATATGAAGGATCTTCTCTGACCACAATTGAATAAAAGTAGAAATTATTAACAAGAGGAATTCTGGACACTACACAAACTACGTGGAAATTAAACAATATGCTCCTGAATGACTAGTGGGTCAATAAGGAAATTAAGAAGGAAATTGAAAGATTTATTGAAAAAATTATAAAACACAATATACCAAACCGATGGATAGTATGGATAGCAAAGATAGTATTAAGAGGGAAGTTTAGAGCTATAAGTGCCTACATCAAAAAAAAAAAAAAAAAATAGAAAGAAAGATAAGAAAAAGCTTTAAATGAACAATCTAACAGTGCATCTTAAATAACTAGAAAAGTGAGAGAAAAACTGAAGCCAATATTAGTAGAAGAAAACATGAAGATCAGAATAGAAATGAATCAAATGAAATGAAAAACAACAATATGAAAGATCAATGAAACAACAAGTTGTTTTTTGAAAAGTTAACAAAGTAGAGAAACTTTTAGTCAAACTAACAAAAAAAGAGAGAAGATCCAAATAAAATCAGAAATGAAAAAGGAGACATTACAACTAATATTGCAGAAATTCAAAGGATCATTACTGGCTACTATGAGCAACTATATGCCAATAAAATTTAAAAATCTAGAAGAAATAGACAAATCCGTGGATACACAAAACCTACCAAGATTGAACCAGGAAGAAATCCAAAGCCTTACAGAATAATAACAAGTAATAAGATTGAAGCCATAATAAAAGGTCTCCCAGTAAATAAAAGCCAGGGACCTGTTTGCTTCCCTGCTGGTTTCTACCAAGCATTTAAAGAAAATCTAACACCTATCCTACTCAAACTATAACAAAAAATAGAGGAGGAGAAAATACTTCCAAACTCATTCTATAAGGCTAATATTACCCTGATATCACAACTAGATAAAGATACATCAAAAAAGTGTAACTGCAGGCCATTATCTCTGATGAATATTGATGCAAAAATCCTCAACAAAATAGTAGCAAAACGAATTCAACAATATACTAAAAAGATCATTCATCATGAACAAGAGGGATTTATCCCTGAGATGCATGGATGATTCAACATATGCAAATTAATCAATGTGATACATCATATCAACAAAATAAAGGATAAAAACCATGTGATTATTTAAATTGATGCATGAACAGCATTTGATAAAATCAACTTCTCTTCACGATAAAACTCCTTAAAACTGGAGAAAAAAGGAACATATCTCAACATCATAAAAGCCATGTATTACAGAACCACAGATAGTGTCCTACTGAATCGGGGAAAACTGCAAGCCTTTCCTCTAAGATGTGGAGCACAACAAGGATACTCACTATCAGCACTGCTTTTCAACATAGTACTGAAAGTATTCACTAGAGCAATCTGGCAAAAGAAAGATATAAAGGACATCCAAATTGGAAAGGGAGAAGTCAAATTGTCCTTGTTAGCAGATGATATTATCTTATATTTGAAAAAGACTAAAGACTCCACAAGAAGACTATAAGAACTTGTATACCAATTCAATAATGTTACAGGATACAAAATCAACATACAGAAATCAGTAGCATTTCTATATGTCAACAACAGTGAATAATGCCAAAAGGAAATAAAAAAGTCATCTCATTTACAAGAGCCACACTGATATGGTTTGGCTCTGTGTCCACCCCCATCCCCAAATCTCATATCAAATTTTAATCCCCAGTGTTGGAGAAGGGGTCTGGTTGGAGGCAACTGACTCATGGGGGTGTTTTCTAACAGTTTAGCATCATCCTCCCTAGTGCTGTCTCATGATAGAGCTTTCATGAGATCTGGTTGTTCAAAAGTGTGTAGCACTTCCCCCTTCACTTTCTCTCTTTCCCGCCAGCCATGTGAAGGTGTGCCTGCTTCCACTTCACCTTGTGCCATGATTGTACGTTTTGTGAGAAGCAGAAGCCTATACAACACAAAAAACCATGAGCATATTTAAACCTCTTTTCCTTATAAATTACCCAGTCTCAAGCAGCTCTTTATAGCAGTGGGAGAACAGACTAATACACACACACGTAAAATTAAAGGCCTAGGAATTAACAAAAGAGGAAGAAGATCTCTATAATGAAAACTATAAAATGCCAATGAAAGAAATTGAAGAGGACACTCAAAAATGGAAAAATATTTTATGTTAATTGATTAGAATAAACCAATATCATTAAAATGCCCATACTAGCTAAAGCAATTGACAGAGTCAAGGCAATCCCTTTCGCATTTTTCATAGAAATAGAAAAAAAAAATCCCAAAGTTTATATGGAACCACAAAAACTCAGAATAGCCAAAGTTATCCTAAGCAAAAAGAACAAAAGTTGAAAAACCACATTACATTACCTGACTTCAAATTATACTACAGGGCTATAGTAACCAAAACAGCACAGTACTGGCATAAAAACAGACACATAGACCAATTCATCAGAATAGAGAATCCAGAAACAAATCCACACACCTATAGTAAACTTATTTTTGACAAAGGTACTCATAATATACACTGCAAAAAGACAGTGTCTTTAATAAATGGTGTTGGGGAAACTGGATATTCATATGCAGAAGAATGAAACTAGACCCCTATCTCTCCCTGTACACAAAAAAATCAAATAAAGATCAATTAAAGACTTAATCTAAGACCTAAATTATGGAAATGCAAGAAAACACTGGGGAAAATTTCCAGGACATTGATCTGGACAAAAATTTCTTGAGCAATACCCTACAAGCACAGGCAACCAAAGCAAAAATGGACAAATGGGATCATATCAAGTAAGAAATGTTCTTCACAGCAAAAGATACAATCAATAAAATGAAAAGACAACCCACAGAATGGAATTAAATATTTGCAAACTACCCATCCTGGAAGGAATTAATAACCAGAATATATAAAGAGCTCAAATAACTCTATAGGAAAAAAAAATCTGATAATCCAATCAAACTATAGGCAAAAATTTGAATACATGTTTCTTAAAAGAAGACACACAAGTCTTCTTACATAAAAGGCAAACAGGTGTAAGAAAAAGTGCTCAACATCATTGATCATCAGAGAAATGCATATCAAAACTACAATGAGTTATCATCTCACCCCAGTTAAAATGGTTTATATCCAAATGACAGGCAATAACAAATGCTGGAGAAGATGTGCAGAAAAGGGAACCCTTGTACATTGTTCGTGGGGATGTAAATTAATACAATCACTATGGAGAATAGTTTGGAGTTTCCTTAAAAAACCAAACATTGAGCTACCATCTGATCCAGCAATGCTACTGCTAAGTACACAACAGGAAATCAGTATGTTGAAGAGATATCTGCACTCTTACGTTTGTTGTAGCACTTTTTCTAATAGCTAATATTTGGAAGCAACCTAAATGTTCATCAACAGGTGAATTAATAAAGAAAAGGTAATACATATATACAATGGAGTATTATTCAGCCATAAAAACAATGAGATCCAGTCATTTGCAACAACATGGATGGAACTTGAGATTATTATGTTAAGGAAAATAACCCAGGCACAAAAACACAAACATCACATATTCCCATTTATCTGTGTGATCTAAAAACCAAATCATTTGAACTCATGAACATAGCAGAAGAACGGCTACCAGAGGCTGGGAAGAGTAGTTGGGGAATGGGGAGGAGGTGGGGATGGTTAATAGGTACAAAAGAAATAGAATGGATTAAAGCTACTGTTTGATAGCACCATAGGGTAACTATAGTCACTAATAACTGGATTGTACATTTTAAAATACTGTAAAATTGTAATTGGATTGTTAATAACTCAAAGGACAAATGCTTCACGGGAGGAATACCCCATTCTCCAAGATGCACTCATTCTACATTGTATGCTTGTATCCAAAAATATCATGTACTTCATAAATATATATACACCTACTATGTACCCACAAAAATTAAAATAAAAAGGAAAAAGAACTGTGGGAGAGTCAGCTGTAAGAGAAAGGAGCTAGCTCCACTGGCCTGTGTCCCTATAGCACTTCATATCCTCCTTGAGAGTTTGGGCAACAATAGAATCTAATTACTGATCTGTTTTGTTTTTACCCCAGCTACACTATGAGTTCCTCAAAAGAAGAGGCCATGTTTATTTCCTTTGCATTCACAGTGCTAGCACAGTTCTTGGCACATATTAATTACTCAACAATGTATGTGAAAGAATGGAAGGCAATAATATAGAATATGAGAGAAAGAAAAAATGGAAATGAAGAATTCAATTGTAATAAAAGAAAGATATAGAACTACAAAACATATACAATGTAGGACTACATTGTAATTTATCACAGACAAAATATAATAAAATGATAAGAACATAAAATGATCAAAAAGTTGACATATATTAAGTCAAACTGTGTGCTAGGCACTCTACATAGAATTACACGAATCTTGGCAACTACTCCACAGGGTGCAGTTAATTATGTACATTTTGTAAATGAGGGGATATGTGTAGATAGACTCAGTACCTTGCACAAACCTCAGCCAAGTTATTTCCAAGAATTAGGCTCCTCCCAGTATCACAATGGCTGCCAGCATGATGACAGATTATGATGAGAGCGAAAATTGCATCTCAGGGTTTGGCATATATATATTCAATTAATTAACTTTTGTTTAGTGACCCACTGTGGTCGACAAGGTGTTATGCATGTCAATAAAGAGATGGAAAGACCTGATATTTGAAGTTAAAGAGCTCAAAAATCTTATACAATGGATTAAGTATCTCTCTAGAAAGGGAAACAAAATGCCAATGAATAGATATTTATTCAATTATTCATTAATTCCTTCATTCACCATTTATTCATTTACTCATCCAAAATTCTATTTGAGTGCCTACAATGCATCAGGCACTATGTCAAGGTTAGAAATAATCAGTGAACAAAGCAGATAATATCACTACCTGTGAGGAGCTGTCATTCTGGAAAAAGGCTATGGAAAAAGTTAAATCAAGAAAGAGAAATAGGGTACAGAGCAGAAACGGAGGTGAAGAAAGAAAAGGGCCTAGGGAACAAACTTAACAAGACCTTTCCTTCAATTATATGCAAGTCTTCACTTAAACTTGCCCAACATCAAGAGAGGCTGCATCCTTAAAAGAGCAAGAGTAGCTATACTCATATCAGATGAAACAGACTTCAAGTCAAAACTGTAAAGAGAGACAAGTGTTATATGTCTCTTTATTTTATAATGACAAATGGGTCAATTCAACAAGAGGATATACCGGTTGTAAATATCTACGCACCCAACATCAGAGTACCCAAATATACAAAGCAAACATTCTTAGACATAAAGAGAGAGATAGACTGCTATACAATAATAGTTGGAGACTTTGACACTCCACTTTTAGCAATGGACCAATCATTCAGACAGAAAATCAATAAAGAAACATTGGAGTTGAATTACATTTTAGACCAAATGGACCTAACTGACATTTACAGAACACCCTATATAACTGCTACAGAGTGCATATTCTTCTCACGAGCAGTTCATGTAACATTCTTTAGGATAGATCATACACTGGGTGACAAAATAAGACCCCAAAATTCAAAAAAATCAAAATTATATCATATATCTTTTCAGATCACAATAGAATAAAACTAGAAATCAATAACAAGAGTAATTTTGGAAATTGCAAAAATACAGGGAAAATAAATGACATGCTTCTGAATGACCAATGGGTCCGTAAATAAATTAAGAAAAAAATTTAAAAATTGAGAAACAAATAAAAGTGGAAACGCAAGATACCAAAACCTACAGTACACAGCAAAAGCAGCACTGAAAAGGAAGTATACAGCAATAAATACCTATATCAAAAATATAGAAAAACTTCAAATAAACAACCTCATAATGCACCTAAAAGAAATAGAAAAGCAAAAATAAACCAAACCCCAAATTAATAGAAGAAAATAAATAATAAATACCAAAGTAGAAATATGAAACAAAAATATACAAAACATAAAAAATTAGTTTTATGAAAAGATAAACAAAATGGACACACCTTTAACTAGACAAGCTAAGGAAAAAAAGAGAGAAGACCTAAGTAAATAAAATCAGAGATGAAAAAAGAAGGCATTACAATTGATACCACATAAACAGAGAGGACCATTGTGAACAATTATATGCCAACAGATTGGGAAATCTAGACTAAATAATGTCCTGAATACATATAACCTACTGAGATTGAACCATAAAGAAACAGAAAGCCTGAACACACCAATAATGGGTAAAAAGATTGAATCAGTAACAAAAATCTCTTAAGAAAGAAAAGTCCTGGATCCGATGGATTTACTGCTGAATTCCACTGGACTTTTAAAGAAGACCAGTACCAATTATTCTCAAACTATTCCAAAAAATTGAAGAGAAGTGAATTCTTCCAAACTCATTCTACAAAGCCATCATTATCCTGATACAAAACCAGACAAGGACACAACAAAAAGAAAGCTACCAGTCAATATCCCTGATAAACATAAATACAAAAATCCTCAACAAAATACTGGCAAACCAAATTCCACAGTACATCAAAAAGATTTTTAACTACAATCCATTGGGATTTATCTCAGGCATTCAAGGATGGTTTAATACCACATCAACAGAATGAAGAACAAAAACGATATGATCAGCTGGGCGTGGTGGCTCAAGCCTGTAATCCCAGCACTTTGGGAGGCTGAGACGGGCGGATCACAAGGTCAAGAGATCGAGACCATCCTGGCTAACATGGTGAAACCCCATCTCTACTAAAAAATACAAAAAACTAGCCGGGCGAGGTGGCGGGCGCCTGTAGTCCCAGCTACTCGGGAGGCTGAGGCAGGAGAATGGCCTAAATCCAGGAGGCAGAGCTTGCAGTGAGCTGAGATCCGGCCACTGCACTCCAGCCAGGGCGACAGAGCTAGACTCCGTCTCAAAAAAACAAACAAAACAAACAAAAAACCGATATGATCATTTCAATAGATGCAGAAAAAGTATTTGATAAAATTCAACATCCCTTAATAGTAAAAATTCTCAACAAATTAGTTATATAAGAAACATCCATCAATATAATAAGGCCATATATGACAAACTTGCAGCTGACATTTTACTGAACAGGGAAAAACTGAAATCCTTTTCTTCTAAGATATGGAATAAGGTAATGTTGCCCACATTCACTATTTTTATTCAATATGGTACTGGAAGTTCTAGCCAGATAAATTAGACAAAAGAAAGCAATAAAAGGCATCCAAATTGGAAAGGAAGAAGTCAAATTGAACTTGTTTTCAGATGGCAAAATAATCTATTTAGAAAAATCTAAAGAGTCTACCCACCCCCCCACCCCCCCAACAACAACAACAAAAACTGTAGAAACTGATAAATGAATTCAGGACATTTGCAGGATGCAACATCAACATACAAATATTATTGGTATGTCTATATGCCAATAGTGAACAATCTGAGGAAGAAATAAAAAAGCATTTTTCATTTAAAGTAGCTACCAAAAAATACCTATAAATAAATTTAACCAAAGAGATAAAATATTTTTACAATGAAAACTATAACACACTGATGAAAGCAATTGAAGAGGATACAGAACAGTAAAAAGATATTCCATGTTCATGTTTCCAAGAAATAAGATAGCTTAAATGTCTATACTACTCAAAGTGATCTACAGATTAAATGCAATCCTTATCAAAATACCAATAGTAATCTTCACAGAAGACACATGTATTCATGTATTCATCATGGCATTCTTCACAATAGCAAAAACATAGAATCAAGCTAGATGCCCATCAATGGTGGACTGGATAAAGAAAAATGAAGTCCATATACACCACAAAATATTACACAGCCATAAAAAAGAAAAATCACATCTTTTGCAGCAACATAGATGTAGCTGGAGGCCATCATCCTAAGTAAACTAATTCAGGAATAGAAAACTTGCAAACACTGCAGGTTCTCATTTATAAGCAGGAGCCACACATTCGGTAAACATGGACATGAAGATGGCAACAGACACTGGGGACTACTACTATGAGGGCCATGGGTTGAAAAACTTCCTGTCTGATACTAGCTCTCTAACTGGGTGACTGGATCATCCCCACACCAAACCTCAGTGGCATGCAATTTATCCATGTAAAATCTTTGTACCCTCTGGGAAGTTAAAATAATAAAAATAGAATAAAATATCCTAAAATTCTCATGGAACCACAAAAGAATCCAAATAACCCAACAATCTTGAGCAAAAGAACAAAGCTGGAGGCATCACACTATCTGACTTCAAAATGTACTACACAGGTAGTTAATTAAAGCAGCATGATTCTGGCATAAAAACAGACACATAGGCCAGTAAAACAGAAGATAGAGTCTAGAAATGAGTTCACATATTTACAACCATCTTATTTTCTACAAAGACTCCAAGAAAATTCATTGGGGAAAGGACAGTCTCTAATAAATGGTGCTAAGAAAATACGGATATTCACATGCAGAAGAAAAAAAAACTAAACGCCTATCTCTCACTATATACAAAAGTAAATTCAAAATGGATAAGAGACTTAAATGTCAGAGCTGAAACTATGAAACTACTAGAGAAAAATATTGGGGAAACATTTCAAGACGTTGGTCTGGGCAAAGATTTTCTGGATGAGACCTCAAAAGCACAGGCAACAAAAGCAAAAGTAGACAAATGAGATTATATCAAGCTAAAAGCTCCTTCACAGCAAAGGAAACAATTAACAGAGTGAAGAGACAACCTACAGAATGGGCAAAAATATTTGCAAACTATCCATCCAACAACAGATTAATAACCAGAATATGTAAATAACTCAAACAACTCAAGGGCAAGAAAACAAATAACCTGATTTTTAAAATGAGAATAAAACCTAAATAGACATATCTCAAAAGAAGGTATACAAATGGCCAATAGGTATATGAAATTCTGTTACTTGCAGAAACATGAATGAGCCTGGAGGACATCCTGTTAAATAAGCAAAGCACAGAAAGAAATATATCACATGTTCTTAGTCATATGTGGGAGTTTTAAAAGTTGGTCTCATGGAGGTAGAAAATAGAATGCTGATTACCTGAGGCTGGGAAGGGGAAAGGAGAGGGGTGAATAAAGAGAGACTGGTTAATGTGTATCAAAATACAGACTTCAAACTATACTACAAGGCTGCAGTAACCAAAACAGCATGGTACTGGTACCAAAACAGAGATATAGACCAATGGAACAGAACAGAGTCCTCAGAAATAATACCACACATCTACAGCCATCTGGTCTTTGACAAACCTGAGAGAAACAAGAAATGGGGAAAGGATTCCCTATTTAATAAATGGTGCTGGGAAAATTGGCTAGCCATAAGTAGAAAGCTGAAACTGGATCCTTTCCTTACTCCTTATATGAAAATTAATTCAAGATGGATTAGAGACTTAAATGTTAGACCTAATACCATAAAAACCCTAGAGGAAAACCTAGGTAGTACCATTCAGGACATAGGCATGGGCAAAGACTTCATGTCTAAAACACCAAAAGCAACGGCAGCAAAAGCCAAAATTGACAAATGGGATCTCATTAAACTAAAGAGCTTCTGCACAGCCAAAGAAACTACCATCAGAGTGAACATGCAACCTACAGAATGGGAGAAAATTTTTGCAATCTACTCATCTGACAAAGGGCTAATATCCAGAACCTACAAAGAACTCAAACAAATTTACAAGAAAAAAACAAACAACCCCATCAAAAAGTAGGCAAAGGATATGAACAGACATTTCTCAAACGAAGACATTCATACAGCCAACAGACACATGAAAAGATGCTCATCATCACTGGTCATCAGAGAAATGCAAATCAAAACCACAATGAGATACGATCTCATACCAGTTAGAATGGCAATCATTAAAAAGTCAGGAAACAACAGGTGCTGGAGAGGATGTGGAGAAATAGGAACACTTTTACACTGTTGGTGGGATTGTAAACTAGTTCAACCATTATGGAAAACAGTATGGCAATTCCTCAAGGATCTAGAACTAGATGTACCATATGACCCAGCCATCCCATTACTGGGTATATACCCAAAGGATTATAAATCATGCTGCTATAAAGACACATGCACACGTATGTTTATTGCGGCACTATTCACAATAGCAAAGACTTGGAATCAACCCAAATGTCCATCAGTGACAGACTGGATTAAGAAAATGTGGCACATATACACCATGGAATACTATGCCGCCATAAAAAAGGATGAGTTTGTGTCCTTTGTAGAGACATGGATGCAGCTGGAAACCATCATTCTTAGCAAACTATCACAAGAACAGAAAACCAAACACCGCATGTTCTCACTCATAGGTGGGAACTGAACAATGAGATCACTTGGACTCGGGAAGGGGAACATCACACACCAGGGCCTATCATGGGGAGGGGGAAGGGGGAGGGATTGCATTGGGAGTTATACCTGATGTAAATGACGAGTTGATGGGTGCTGACGAGTTGATGGGTGCAGCACAGCAACATGGCACAAGTATAGATATGTAACAAACCTGCACATTATGCACATGTACCCTAGAACTTAAAGTAATAATAATAATAATAATAAACAGTTAGATAGAACAAATAAATGCTAGTGTTTGATAGCACAACAGGGGGACTGTAGTTAACAATAATTTCTTGTATATTTAAAAATGGCTAGAAGAGAACATTTGGAATGTTCCCAACACAAAGAAATGATAAATATTTGAAGTGATGGATATCCCACTAACCCAGATTTGATCATTACACATTGTATGCATGTATTAAAATATCATGTGTACCCCATAAACATGTACCATTATTATGTGTCAATAAAAATGCCTATGCAGAGCATATGTATTCAGTCATTCATTGACTCTTTCATCCATTCATTCATTTGAAATACGCATTTGATTGCCTAGCCTACATACAATGTGTCAGGCACTGTATCAAGGCTGGAAATAATCAGTGAACAAAACAGATAATATCCCCACCTTTGAGGAGCTGTCATTCTGGAAAAAAAGCCTTTGGAAAAACTAAAGCAAGAAAGAGGAATAGGTCATAGGGAAGAAACCAAGATGAGGCAAGGAGAATGTCTAGGGACCAAATTTAAAGAGACTTTCTCCCTCAGGGACATGCGAGTCCTCACCCAGCTTGCAGGACCTTGAGAGTGACCGCCTTCTTGAAGTCTGTACCATAGGTGCCTGCCTTTCTCTGGTCCTCGTCCTGATAGGAAGACACCTGAAATATGGGGTTGCCATTTTGCATATGGTGGTCAGGTAAGGTCCCACTAAGATGTTGCCATTTGAGCAAAATCTTGAGGGAGGGAAAGGGCGTAGCTATCTGGTGAGAGAGTGCTCTAGACAGAGTGGACAGCTAGAGTAAGGCTAGGTAAGATGCGTACCCTCCATATTCATACTTGTGCTGTCCTCTGCTACTTTTCTGTGTGTACATTACACTTCAATAAATGTCTACTTAAAAAATTAAATGTGCCCCATTTTTGTCACTGCCACCAAAGACATGTCAGCCTTGCTGTGTCCCCTGTTCTGCCCAATAGCCCATGATTCACAGTGTTTCTCCATGGGGATCTCTCCCTGAAAGTGATGAAGGGGCTGGATCTGAGGTAATAACAGAAAAGTTCAGTGAGCAAGAGAACAGCACAGATATAGGTCAGAGGGGGAGTGATGAAGGTATAGGCATTACTTAGAGTGGTTGTGGATAAATTAATGATACTTCCATGGAATTTTTCACTTTGACCTGTGTTTGCGAAGTTTCCCCTCCTTCAGAGATACTATAGTAATTTCATTTTTTGTTTTTTACATTCACAATAAGACACTAAAGACAATGTTTGTGCTTTGATTCCTTTTCAAAATTTTAGTAGCACAGGCAGATCTCATCATTACGTAATCATAGAGTTCTCAGGTACGTGATTTTTTGATATGCCTGTGGGCAATTTGTACTCAGAACTTGCCATTTTGCAGTAGAATTGAGAAGATATTACACAGTGGAGGAACTGAACCATTGTTTTACTAGATGCCAAAATGGTTACATTAACTATATGATTTAGATGGTTAGCTTGTTTTGATTCACAAAGAGGGAAAAAGCTGGGGTGGATGTGACAGATATGGCTGAAGATGTTATTGTTAACTTTCTTAGCTGGTTTGACAACTATATGAGAATTGTCCTTATTAGAAGATAAAAGCTGAGGTATTAAGGTATAAAATTTGATGATATTTTTACCTTTTAAATGGTTCTGAAAAAAATAGAAGAGGGAGAAATAGAGACAGAGAGAGGCATGACATGCTAAAAGATTTATAATTCTTGAATGAGATTGGTGGATATATGAGTAATCATTGTACTATTCTTTAATATTTTCTTTTATGTTTCCAAATGAGAACAAAAGATAGGTATTCATTAACTTGGTCAAAATTATAAGACACAGCTGAACAAGAATAAAAATACTCATTACAGATGTGAAAAGTGTTCAGAGATAATCCACGTTAGGAGGCATGAAATGGTTAAAGAAAAAGGAATAATCTCATTAAGCTATTGCCAGCCGGGGCTGGCTGGACTGGGTCATGGGGACAGGGTCATGAGACGCCAGTGCCAATCAGGTAGTAATCAGATAGTGATGATCGTTTGAAGAATAAGATAATTTACTTGAGGTAGATTTCGGTCTAAACAATTCTCTTTCTATCATATTCAAGACAACATTCCTCCTCACACTGTCTGGAGGAAAGCAAATGCATACAAGCAATTTTGAAGCACATGCACTGGAGGAGAAAGGAACTATTTCTATATTCTATGGTGTAGCCTCTACAAACAAAAATAAATAGCTAGAGGTGAAAGGAAATACAGCCACAATGTGACACACTTTGAACTCTGAACTTGGAGCAATTGCAGATGGAAAAATTGAGTATAAAATCATCAACCCAGCATTATTTACAATGTGACCTAGAAGTAAATCAGCAGATGAGCTACTTGCATTCAATGTGGGAGTAGGAAAGGTGGAAGCTGATGCGTTGTCT
The DNA here is from genome assembly GCF_043159975.1 of Macaca nemestrina. Lineage (NCBI taxonomy): Eukaryota > Metazoa > Chordata > Mammalia > Primates > Cercopithecidae > Macaca > Macaca nemestrina. The sequence continues at coordinate 65,117,328 of NC_092129.1, read as the reverse complement.
ATCCTCTTCCCAACACCATTTTCCTCTGCCTTTTTAGGCTCCCGTTCCCTCAACCTTCCAACCACTGCCAGCGAGATCAGAGGGGCAATATCTTTCGAGTGGTAGCTCTTATCAGGAAATGGTGTTATAGCTTTTTTTTTAATCTTGTATTTTGACAAACATGTTGCAATGTTTCCATCACTGCAAAGTAAGTGGAATCATAAGGCTTTTCAAAGTTCATCTAGCTGATTTCCATAGAATATTAGTTTCATCTATCACATTATTAAAGTTGTTTTTCTCCCTGAGGACATCATCTATTTAAATAGCTGAGAACACATCTATTTCATGTAGCTGTTTCTGTATAAAGCAACAGGAAGAACTGATTACACATAGTAGAAATATATTAATAGTACACCCACACATATGTGTACATACATACACATACATAGACACATATACACAGATTTTATATTAAGTTCTAGAGTATCACTTTCACCTCATCACATTCCTTTTCTTATTATTAGGAAAAGTAGGGTTGTACTAATTGCTTGACTATCATGGTAAAGAATGGGAGAATGGGTATCCAAGCTTCCAGATAAACAGCATTTTTTACCCAGTAATGTGGAAGCTAGGCTAACTAAGCAACTGTAAATATAGAGAGCTCTTTGAATAGCAGAAAAATGTACAGAGGAAGAGGGAAATGATGTTAAGATAAGGGAGCTAAGGAAGAATCTTAGGTTGCTGATGATGACAAATGCTCTGGAATCTGAGACTCTAATCCCAGTCTCTGCAGAGGCTTGAAGAGACATGACCGAACACAACTTGGCTACTTTTTAATCAATGGCCTATGTTGAAAGGTGTCAATCTGAAAATTAATATGAGTAATTTTATTTTTTTAAAGAAGGATATTATTAGAAATTATAAGTTTTCTCCACTGGCGATTTCTCTCAAGTAGCTGTATCTACTAACAGGAAAAGCCAGACACGAACTCCTGTAGCAGCATTATTTAATAATGCTCACGGCACAAACCTAGGCATATTTAACGTTCCAATTCCAGCCAAATATAAATGGTTTCTTAGTGGACCTCTCTTACTTCCATCCATTTTTAAGGGTATGTTAGGTCGTAATGAGAATGATCATGTTCCCTTTGCTTTGATTCTCAGTGAATCTGCTCTTTGGCCTCTTTGCTCATCCGTGGGAAAAATCAGTCATATAAGAAGCTAAAATTGAGCAAGGAGCATGCTAGAGGTTTAAATTAAGCAGGCTTCTTTTGTTAGGGCTACATTTCTAATGCCTTTTAAAATGAACATTTTATTTCTCTGGTAGATAATTCCAAGAAATCAGATGAAATGTCTTATCTCATAAATGAAAACAGTTAATTCTGAAGTCTATAATGTGTAAGATATGTGTGAGTGGACTTTGTTATATATAAATAAGGTGCCACTTTACAACAGCAGGGCATGTGTAAATGAGGAGAAACATTTATGATGTATGCCATATTGACCTAGTATCTCCAGAATTCTGTCATGATTGGCTGGGTGATGATAGGAAGAGGTGAGATTATCTCTATTCTCTTACCTCAACCTCCCAACCCAAAACCAACATCTTGGAGAAAAGAATTCAAATATAAACTTAAGAGAAAAAGAAAGCAGAAGAGAGCAGGGAGAGGAGAGAGGGGGAGAAAGAACAGGAGGCCAGTGAAATCAATCTTCAGTATCCTTGACCTCACTTCCCTGTCAATGTCTCAGTCTCTATTAACTCTGCCAGCCTCCTTCACAAACATTGCTTCCTGAATTCTGGATTCTGTTCCCTCAGAATTTTAAAAGTGGCTCTTTACTTATGATTTTATTGTGAGCTATTGAAAAAAATAAGGCTTAGAAATTGAAATATGCATTTGTAGGAAATGTGCCAGTTCATATAATGAAAGATAGTTGAACAACATGTGTCCGTGGGATGATAACAGCTTTGAGTTGGCTCCAAGCCCAGCTTTGGCAATTTCTAGCTGAGAGCTCAGGGGCAAGTGACTCAATCCCTCTGGGTCTCAGATTCCCTCGTCTATAAAATGGGGGGTTGATAATACCTGCTTTCAAAGGGTCGTTTTAAGGAGTAATTGAAATGATGTCTGTAAAGCATCTATTGTACTTGCTTAAGAACATACTTGACCAATGTTAGTCCCTGATCTTGATTACCTCTCTTCTCCTTTCCAGCACTTTCTTTTCCTTTACCTTTCCTCCCCTTTCTGCCCCTTTCCTGTCCTTCACTACAGCAAGGAAAACAGCAGTGGGTTCTGTATGTGAGATCAACACACACACCAGGTACCTGATGTTTGCCTGCACAACACTGTTCAGATTTTATCTGTCGCCGCATACTCTCTTTGGCTGCACTTGTGTCTTGGGCCCTTGGCTATCAACACTCGGAGAGTTCTAGACATTGCTGTTATGTCTGCTACTGCAGTCTCGACACTGCTCCTTCATCTCTGTCATCTCTAGTTGTCTCTCCCTCCCTTTGAGTAGGCTCTGGGTTCCAGAACTGTCCCTGCTGGACTCACCGTAGCAGGACCCAGGCCAGACCATAGGAGACCCACCTAGGCTCTCACTCCTCATATTGCTTCCAGAATCTGAAGAAGCGCTGTGTTACAGGGCCTGGGCTCTGGCTTCCTCAGCAGCTGCCTGAAGGGATCTGGTGATGTAACTTCCTGTGAGCATAACCTTTGGCCACACGAAGCAGAAAAGAGGATGAAGTGAACACATTCATTCCTCTCCCATCCTTCCTCCAATAGTCTGAATAGCCTATCCAGTGACCTCTTGAGGCAATGTGATTAGTTATGTGCAGTGAAGCAATCTCCTCCTCAATAATGTGTCACCTTGTTTTGTTTTGCTTTCCCCCATCCTTCCATATCTCACTTCCCTTTCTCCCTCATTCTTGTTTCTCTAGGATTGAATCTTCCATTAATGTATTAGCAATTAAGCCTTGCATAGTTAGTAGAGTTCAAGGGAACCTGAGCGAAGATACTTGTGAACTACATTTTCCAGGATCTCTTGCCAGTTGTCTTCTGGATGGATTTGGTAAAGTAAGAGGAACTAATAGGAGGCAAAAGAGAAGGAGAAGAGAAAAGCCAGGGTGCCCTCACTCTCCCACTTCAGAGACAGCTCAGAGGTAGTAGCTACGAGGTTTCCCTGGGTCTTTCTAGCTCTGGAGTGGGAGTAGACACTGCTGTTGGTCACCTTTGAGTTGCCTCAGTACCCCTTTTTACTTTGGTAACCATTTTCTTCTGTTAAATTTCCCCTAGTAAACCATCTGGCGTGGGCTCTTTATTTCCTGACAGGACACTAAGGTTACACACAACAATAAAAAGTATTATTTTATTTACTTGTGTTTGTGGTATGACTGCAATTATTTCTTCCTCCACAAGATATTGTATTTATAAGATACATTTGTAATTCTAAAAATCAATAACACAAGAAAACTGGGTTTTTGACAAATTCAAAGGAAATGATCATAAGAAAGTTCTATGGGTTATCAGAAAAGACATCAAATTATTATTTTAGCCGTTTAAATGGCATTTGATATTTAAAACAAATAACCCTTTCTGTATTTCCCAGTTAATACAAATGTATGTCCTACAATCACCTTGTAAGCTGCCTGTTTCTCTTATATCTTGACAGTGGCTACTGATCTGGCTGTATGCATCCTGGGCCTGGTAGGTGGCAAATTAGTGATGTTAGAATGTGCATAGTATTATTTGGTAAATGGGACTCAAATTTTATTTGTTTCCATACCTCCCAAGGTGCTTGTGAGAAACAAAACAGACATCCCCCATTACCTCCACTCCATGTTGGTATTGAGAACACGCACATTTTCTTTCTGTAGTATATACAATTTTCTAATATTGGCCCCCAGGTGCTTTGCATTTATAGTGAATGCTCTGTAATGGCTCAGCAACAACTTCTGGGATTTCCTTCGATAATACGCATGGGCATAGTGTAAACATGATGGTAGAAATACTTCAGGGTCTAGGTGCAGGGACATATGCGGACAGGCTTGCCCCTGAATTGGGGAAAACAAAGGCCTCTCCTCTGGAAGGTGTAAAGGGGAGCACACGTGGTATGTGAGCACCCATTCACGGCCACCTGGCAGTCAGAGTAACAGTAAGGAATTTTCACAATTCCTTCCTTTCAAGTGATCTTGAAAGGACGGCAAATCCTTGCAACAATTTGTTTTTTCCTCGCCAGGTTTTATTTTTTCCATATAACCTGCAAAACTGAACTTTGTAGTTCCAAAAACTCTTTCCCAGTCATTGTCTGCACAATAACCTCAGTGCTATACCCAAACTGGAGAGACAGCCTGAGCCAACATGTGGCATCCTTTGGGTGGCAGAAGTGCATGTGCTCAGGGCTTCTGTCCTCTCCCCACCTATGACTTCAGTCCACAGATATCCTATTTTTTCCCATTATCTAGAAAAGATGATGCAACCAGAATGCCTTGGTCTGGCATCTCATGATAACAGGCAAGGAGAAATTTGTGGCCTCTGGATTTCAGAGAACATACCTTATATCATCAGCAGCCTCATGTGGAAATATTCCACCTAGACAGGAATCAGCCCATACATACTACTTTTACACATTCTTAGACTACTGAAATACTTCTGCACTGCTTGGAAGCTAGCAGTGTCTCCATATCTCCTGAATCCCCCACATGACCCCAGCCATGTAGGACACATTGGCCAAATCTTCCCATAATCCACCAATTCAAAGGTTTACCATAGCCATGGCATGAGGCCTCCAATACCATGTCACAGCATGAGAATGGAGTCTATACTGATTGACTGGTTGTCATAACAACTATTAAATAATTTAATATAACTTCTGCAGAGAAGGCACAAGACACTTAAAACTAGGATGATTCATCTCAGAAGTTTGTTTCTTTGTCCAAGTGACTAGAGTGACTGAGAATTTGAGTCTACCAGGATAGCTCTTCTCAGCTACCAAAAGATGTTACAGGTTGCAGATCCTGCATTTTCTTTAGTCAGTTGAGATAAGGCATGTCCAGCCTCTGTCTAAACTTAGCATTATATGACGAGATTCTCGCCCCGGGGACCCTTCCGTGAACTTATCAGAGAATCTCTCCTGCATGCGTGGTTTTACAGCTCCCAAGCAACGAATGGCATGGCGGCAAGTCAGCATGGCGGGAGCCAGAGCCTCATGCCTGATTTACCCCAGCTCCAGCTGTGCTGTGAGACATTTACGTGACAGCCTGTCTGTGTCTCAAGATGAATCACAGAAAATTAGGGATGCGAAAGACCTATTAGGTCTTCTAATCCATATCCTGCCATTCACAATCCCTCCCCTATGCTCCATTTCCTAGTGCATCACCCAGTTTGGTTTTAAATAGCCTGGGATACGGAGAGTGTTGCCTCCATGCTTTCTCCATCAAGAAGCCTCTTTAGCACACCCAACTGAGGATATGATGCTTGATTATTGTCATTTTCTATATATAGTGATGTCATAGTTATTCACTTGCCCCACTCCACCCTCCAAATAGCTCCTGAAAATAGTGAGAAAGTGGGGACACTCTCTTGTATTGAAAAAAAAAAATGCCAGTCTCAGAAGAAACAAAGGACTTGGTAGAGAAACAGAAAATGATAACCAGTCTGTGTTACCTTATTTCAACTTCTGATATTTTAGTTATTTGCTTATTTAGCATTGTTCAGCTTCTGCTTTCTTTAACAATAGCTAGAACTATGACTAAGCACTATTATTGGCTTTGGTTTTCACATTTACTTCTGTTTTTGATTTTTAAAATTTGATTACTCATCCGTTTCCTGACTAGATTGTATTGAAGATTCCAGCCCATCATTGTGATTCAAGTAAAAACTATGCAAATATTATAAGAGTTTACCCACTCTGTTTCCTAATCCTTGTCTTTTCAGTTTTACCGAAACTCAAGAGCCAAAACTGTAAGTGTGGCACACCCTTTCTTGACAGTCATGTTTTTAAAATTGTCTGTGTTGTTCTTTACTAATGTCCAGGCAGCCGACCACCTCACAGATAGCATGCAAGAATGCATTTGTGGCTTACCTTAATCTGGCCTTTTAAGCAAGGCTCACTGCACACAGACCGCACCATTCCACTCTTGTTCATCTGGATTTTGTAATCATCAATGTTCAGCACTCCTTCATGCCAGGTTCCAACGTGAACATAGTCATAGCGATTAGCTTCAGTGTACTGCAGATTCATGATATCATACCTACAAAGAGCACAACGTGCATGTCTTATAGAATATAGACATAATGTAGAAAACAAAGGAAGTTGGGAAGTAGATAATAATGGAAATAAGAAAACAGCTAGAATCATCTTACATCAGCTACTGCCAATATTTTAGTTTATTTCTTATGTTTCTTCTGATTATCCCAAATATGTATATTCCATTCTTCAATCTCTGTGTATCATCCATATTCACTAAAATATAAATTACTCTTGTACTTTTCTCTCTGCTTATCCTCCAAAAAATAATGTTATGTTTGCTAAGTTGATCATGTCCTTCAAATTATTGTTTACTAAGTTATTCTTTGAATAAGTATCAATAAGAACATTAATTTTTTATTTGATTACTTTAACCCAAATTTCTTTTTCACATTCAATTGTCATTTTCATTACACTGTATTAAAAGGGGTGAGTTTTATCAAGTCTGGAACCTTTTTTAAGGTGCTAAGAGAGCAAGAAATCTGAGAAAGGGATCTTTAATTAATAAGGATGTTGAGGATTTAATGTCTTGTGCACTGACATTTAAACTAATCTCTTCCCTGATTAGGATAAACATTTTTGAAACCAAATAACTGGTATCAGTTATTGCAGTTATTTGAAATTCCGGAACACTACACAACGGCAAAACCGACACTTACAACTCTTCACTATAGTAATCATTTCACTATATACATACAGTATATCAAAACATCATGTTATACAGCACACACCATATATATATATGATATAGGACATTCTCCGATACAATCTAAAGAACACAAGATCTAACATCGGAATGTACAAGCTGGTCTCTTTTCTAACATTTTAACAGTAGATTATACTACTTAGGAATGCCACTAAACTCTTTAAGCCTCATGTGATTCTTGTAGAGATTTATTAAGATAGGCATGTACAAAACTACTTTATAATCTGGACAAATGCGTATGTCCTATGATCGAAATGCTTATGTTCACCCCCTTCCATTCATATGCTGAAAATCCTAACCCCCAAGGTGATGGTATTAGGAGGAGGGGCCTTCAGGAGGTGATTAGGCCATGAGGACAAAGTCCTCATGAATGAGATTAGTAAAAGCAGCCTTAAAAAGCTTTCTTGCCCCTTCCACCACACAAGGAAACAATTAGAAGGCGCCATCTGTGAACCAGAAAGCAGGCCCTCACTAGACACCAAATCTGTTGGTGCCTTGTTCTTGGACTTTCCAGCCTCCAGGACTGTGAGCAATAAATTTCTGTTATTTGTGAACCATGCAGTTTATGATATTTTGCTATAGCATCCCAAATGAAGAAAGACAATCTATAAGGCAATAGCATGATTTCATTCCTATTTCTATTACTATTAATGTCCTAAAATACTCTGGTTATTTTCATTACTACATGAATACTAGAGAACAACTTTGTACTGGCATAATCATTTATGTCTCAGTCATGGGAACTCCAGCATTCTTACATCTCCTTTCCATGTTGCTGTTCACTCTATAATTAATGCTGCAGTTTCCCAAAGCTGCATGCTTGGTTGCTCCTTACTAGTTTTGCAAAGTGGGTTTCTTTTCTGCAGTACCTATGCAAAGTGCTCATCCTCCTGGAGTAGAAGATGAGTCACGAACTCTTGCTCTTTGTGCTTGACTGAAGGAAATGGCAATTAATCAACACATACTCTTCTTCATCAGCTCTCTTCATCCCTCTCCCATCTCACACAACCCTGCCTAATCCCTCCTGCAATTATTTCTCTCTAAACTGACTCATGCTCACAATCCCTCTCAGCCTACCACTCCAGGAGGCTACAGCCAATCAAACTAAGTTGGCATCTGAAACCTATTGGCTGTATCTAGCCTAGACTTGTATTATTATTATTATTATTATTATTAGTAGTAGTAGTAGTAGTAGTATTTTATCTAAACAAGGAATGTCAGTTGATTGTCTCTTCTGCCTGTTCTTAATGTGCAAATGCATTCTGTCACCCACAGGGTAGCTAATGGCTTCTCCACCTCCAGATTCTTGCAATTTCTACAAATAGTTGTCCCCTAAAAGAAAAGGGTACTCTGGGAAAGTAAAGAAAGCTCTCCTTTGCCAGGTAAACGAAATGCACTTAGAATGAGAAGAGAGAATGGTACACCCAGAGCACATTATTCATCTCTTTGCTGTGTGGACTTTTGACTAATAGAGAGTTATTATCCCTCAGTTGCTAGACGTACCAGAAAGTTCTTTAGAGTATCTTTCTGAGTGATAGCCAAGTGAGAATTAACTGTGGGCTGCTGGCTCACACTCATCCTGTTGATCAATGACACTAATCTACACCTCTGATATCTTTCCATTTTAAATTCATTAGAGCTATGGAACCTGTTGTACTGTTGTGAGTGCTTGATGTGAGTAATTTCCATTTTCATTTCCAGGAATTTTTGTGTTTTATTTCAGATTACATTATTACAGCTTCTCACATACTCACAAAGAAGGTTTCGCTACAATGCTGACTCTAGAATGTCTTTTTCCTTTAAATCGGTTTCCAAAGACTTTATTTTAGCTTCCTCATTTGCTTTTTCATAACAGAAATCAGTTCACACTTCATTAGCATTTAGAAACAAAAAAAAATTCACAATATTTTGGTATAAAACACATTTTTTTAAAAAAGTCCTAAAAGCTGGGAAAAAATCTTTTGAAAAATATCAAGGAAAAATTACTGACTTCGTTTTAAAAAGCCTTCCTCATACTGCGTGTATTACTGAACACCGCCTTTTCTTTTGACCCCAGGGTTCCTTCCAGGCATGTTGGTCTTTATTTTGGAATTTTTTATGCTATAAATTACATATTCACAACATCCTCTCAATGCATTCAGTTTACGTTGTGTGATGATTAACTGAAGTAATTATAAGCGGGACCAAAAGCATGAGCACTAGTATGACAGGAGGAGGACGTACAGGGAGATTTTCGAAACAGAAATTGAAAACGGATTATGCTAACCAATTGCAAGCAAAAGGATATGATCCCTAAGAAAAGACCCAGGGGAAGGCTTAAGTAAGATCTGAATATTTAATTAAAGACGGAGAAGAAACAAGCTAAAATTATGCACCTACATTTTAGATAACTTGTAAAGAGAGAGGAGTAAACTTGAATTTATGAAGTATCAAAAATGCATCTGGCCTTGTGCTAGGCACATTGTATGCTATCTTTGGGAATCATTGAAGGAAGGTTTACATTCTAATTCTGACCCCTTATTGAGCCTAGTGTCCAGTGGAACACAGGATGAAAGAGGGTTTACAGAGGCAGGTAGTCAATGTTCTGAATCTCAGACCCACTTGTTGCTCCTGGTACCACTTCCTCGAAGCTTTTCACATGCCCAATTCCTGAATCATTCCATCTACCCCACTTGCATTCCAGTCAAAATCTGTTCCCACCTAACTAGCAGCTTGGAAGAAATCTGATAAATTGATCATTTTAATTGCTGACAATGACTAATATCATTTATCCTTCCTAGAGCTGTCAGATTTTAACAGGGAGAATCCAGTTAGGTCTCACAAGGTACTCCGTAAGTGCAGGACTTCAAGCTGACAATAAAGAGATACATGGAGGCTTATTTAGGGTCAAACAGTCCCTTACAGTACTTCTGAAATGACATTAAGAAGGTTGCCAAGGTCGGGCATAGTGGCTTACACATGTAATCCCAGCACTTTGGGAGGCCAAGGTAGATGGATCACTTGAGGTCAGAAGTTCAAGATCGGCCTGGCCAACATGGTGAAACCCCATCTCTACTAAAAATACAAAACAATTAACCAGGCATGGTAGCACACACCTGTAGTCATAGCTACTTGGGAGGCTGAGGTAGGGGAATCACTTGAACCCCGGGGGTCAGAAATTGCAGTGAGCCGAGACTGCGCCACTGCACTCCAGCCTGGGCAACAGAGTGAGACTCTTTCTCAAAACACAAAAAGAAGATTGCCAACCATGTTGCTAATTTTAGGATCTGCTAAAAGGCAGTGTGATGTTGCCTGATTAGAAGCCTCAGAGTGAGAGCACTTGCCTCCACAGCTTGCAATCTGTGGACATTAGGTGAGTTCCTTAGTTTCTCTGATACCCAGTTTTATTATCTGTAAAAGAAAGACAATGATCCACCTACAGCAATGAAGATTACATGATTCGATGTTCCACTTGAACACAGCATATGCTTTTCTAAAAAGCTCTAAGTCTGGGACATCATACACTGAAAGGTGACAGGGCCTATAAGGCCCTGGGCTTGCTGAGTGGCAGCCAAGCTGAGGGCCTTTTTCCTTCCTCCTGAAGGTGTTAATTCTTCTGCCATTCTGATTATGCCTTTCCTAGGAAATTGCGTATGAATGAACACAACTATTCTTGATACTAACAAAATTTCCTATGTACCAATTATGCTTGAGCAACTGGTAGTATCAAAACAAGTATTGCAGAGCAGACTGTATGTAAAATGGCTTGGAGAGGATTTTGTGCATATACCTTGGTTTACTTTTCATCTGCTTTTTGTTTGATTAATTCTTTAAAAGTCATAGGGACTCGATTCCAAAAAGAAAGTTGTTTCCTTTCTTGCTCCACGAGATATGTTAGCAGAAACATAAGTTAGCCTGAGGGGAAGGGAGACACATGCAGGACCTAGTTCTCTTTGCATATTGAGCTCTTTAACCAGGTGTAATAGTCAAAATATTTCATAACCGGAATGGTATATAGTTAATCAATCAGAAAGACGCTGGCCCGGTACTGGCAAGGTCTGAGAGGTTTCTGTTGGCCAAGTGTACTTTCTTTAGTTTCCTGGGCTTGCAGGGAGGTCCCAAGCATTCTGGAAAAAGGGTTAAGTGATAGCTGAGTAAGGGGGTGGCACCAGTAGAATACTGGGTATCGGGTGTTGAAAAAGAAGTATTTTAATATTTTAAAAAGTAGTGTGGTCTTTGGTAATTTCATCTGATATTATCCCTGGACTTTTTGCTACCTAGTTGTATCTATCCTCATGACACCCAGAAACCATGGAACCAGATGAAGCCATAGTTGCCATCTGTCTGGCACAGGAAGGCTCACAAGGTTATTTAGATTCATTACTGAAAAGATTACCTTCCAGGAGCATCTCCTTTCTCATCAAACCACACTTCCTCTCCAGATACGCCGATGAATGAGGACTTGATGAGGAAGTCCAGGAGCTTGCTGCCGTCGATGGGCTTCATGGCATCGCAGAGGCCCACGTGGCCAGGGCAGAGGGCATGGTGCATGTTCTGCAGCCCATGTGCCATGGCATAGATGGCATTGATGACAAACCCCATCTTACTGTCCTGGACATAGTTTTCTTCTAAGCTTTCATTGCCTGTAACAATAAAAATACATCACTACCAAGGTCACAATAATAAAGACTAGGCTTCTAGGTTTAATTCTCAAATGCTTTTAGGGGTTCTCAGAGTAAGGGAATGAGCAATGACACTGGCAGAAGCCAAGCCCACCTGTGCAAGCTTTGTACTTGTGGCTAGCTCTAGTGGATTCCACCTGCAAATAGTTTATTCAGTTTTATTCTCTCTATTCAATAATGGTTTTGTGAGATATAAAACAAATTCCAGAGGGGTGAAAATAAAGGACTTTCAAATATTGTAAAGAAATCCTGAAGGAGTAACGGAAATAACTCTTATTCCCCCTTTGTTTACAGGAATTTATATTAAAAATCTCCTATATCATGGTATTAAAAAAACATTTTTTATTCCTTTATGACAATCCACAGTTTACAGAAATTCAGTTTATGCATTATCTAAACCATGGTATTTTCTTTTGGTGATTCCACTATTTTTTTTCATTTCCAGGGCCACAAAACTCCAGAGTTAGAATTGGTCAGTATGAATCTCTTCTTATAAATGGTTGATGGGACAGAAATATTTAAATCAGATTTGCTAATTATTGGAAACTCAGGTAAAATATTTCTTGATGAAAGAGTCACACTACACATTAATTTTAGCCTTTAGATTTTACCTGTGAATTTCAAAAAGCCTGCAATCAATTCTACCTATGTCACAGGTGATCAAAAATCCCCTACTGCCAAGCAGATTCACAAGAATGGTGTTGTATTAGATATAAGCTCCATATTGGAAGTCTAGACTTCAGGACACATATATGGATGAGAAATTTGGGGACCAACTGGGTTTGCTGAAATAAAGATAGCAGGTTAGGAAAACAAAAAATATATTTGGGAAACATCACTGGCATAATTCAGAGACTTTAGTTGGTTCCTGAAATTTGCTTCTCTCTGCAGTGAACTTTTCCTCCCTCATTTGACTGACAGTGGGGGGTCGATGTGATGTGTGCTTGAAGTACTAGAAGGTGGGGAAGTCAGCAATTTAGCTGCATATGGGGTTGAGAACAACATGGGGCTCCTCACACTCCCTGCTGGCTGCCCTCTTTGTTGCAACCTAAATAGGTCACTGGACACTAAGGTTCCCAGGCTAAGACTAGCAGAGGAATATTTAGGAAGTTAGACAGTTTGAGTCTTTAGAAGAAACGGTAAAGAGTTTTGACTTTGATGTCGAACTTGGGATGAAAATGGACATTTTTAAAGAGTTCTATTTAAAGGCCTATCTATTTAGATGTAGTCAAAAGCTTGAAAAAGATTTACTTATATCTACCCTGAGAGTGAGATATAAAATACCCAGGCTAGGTTAAAGGGGAAGAAGATTAGATTTTAATCCATTTTTGAGCTTTTCATGATAGGACATTGTTAAAAGTGTAATTTGCTAAAGCAATATTTTCCTGATTGGAAGGAAATTTTCCAAGTGGAAATGAGGAGTCAGAAAGACAGGAAGGGCATTTTAAAATCAAACCACACAAAATAAGTATAAAAAGTTATATAAGAAAGAAAGCAAATTTGTGCCATCTGCCTGGTAACTCTGAAGCAAGCCCTTATAGGCTCGTCCAGAAGACCAAATGCTAAATATTAAAGCTACTAGAATCAGAGAAATTGCCAAGAGTTAAAGAAAAAAAGGAAAAAAGAAAGAAAGACAAAAACTGAGTGGCAAAATAACCTTCAAGACAGCAGTCCCTTAAAGGGTCCTGGTCAATACTAAAACCATCATCCAAAGTGGAGTCATTACAGCCAACACCAGGATCAAACTGTAGAAAAATATCAGAAGAAACACACAACGTTCTTTACCAAATGAAAACTCATCTGTTAGGGACAAGACTTATGGACACTGAGTTTGCTCTTCCTGTTTTTTATAACTACTATTTAAGATTTATTTTACAGCCTGTAATCCCAGCACTTTGGGAGGCCGAGACGGGAGGATCACGAGGTCAGGAGATCGAGACCATCCTGGCTAACACGGTGAAACCCCGTCTCTACTAAAAAGTACAAAAAACTAGCTGGGCGAGGTGGCGGGCGCCTGTAGTCCCAGCTACTCGGGAGGCTGAGGCAGGAGAACGGTGTAAACCCGGGAGGCAGAGCTTGCAGTGAGCGGAGATTGCGCCACTGCACTCCAGCCTGGGCGACAGAGCGAGACTCCGTCTCAAAAAAAAAAAAAAAAAAAGATTTATTTTACATAGATAAAAAATTATGTTGGTGTCCCCAGTACAAATTTCTTAAGCCAGTGCCAGTGGTTGTCTAGTGGATACTTCATTCATCAGTACTGAGACAGGAACTGTTCCTGTATATCTGTGAGACCAGCGTTTTCCTTTTGATCCTCATTTAGGGTGATCATATAACTTATGACTTGGGTCATTTTTTAGAGTGAAAGTTAGTGTTGACAATAATTATTTTGAGAACACAGGTGTAAAGGCAAACCAGGCAAATTGTGTCATCTCTCTTAAGCCAGGTGCCTTCTAACTGTGTCTTATCTTCTGAGGTTATTATGGGTAAAATTAATGTACAAATATGTATGTATAGACACACATAAACATAAGTACATAGATGTATACATATGTGTATACAAACAATAGTCAGTAGAATGTTATTATTTTTTAACTAATTTCACACTTATCTAATTTTTAAAAGATTTGTTTGACAAATATTTATTCATACCTATGCTATATCTGGCACTGCTTTTGTCAATGGGGTATTATGTAGACAAAACATACAGGAATATCTGATGTCACAGGACTTAAATTCTTGTAAAACGCTACAGAAAATGTTTTTAAATTAACATGACTAAGAAAAATATGTAATAATTACAATCAAATCAGTGTTACATAAAAACATAAAAGAGAACAGGAAAGAAAAAGTGGGTATGTTGAGACAGTATCATGTTGATCGGTTACAGTCGACCTCACCAAAAAGAGGACCATTGAGTGAATAATGGAAGAAGAATAGGGAGTGAATCAGGCAAATATCTGGGCAAGAGCATTTAAAGTAAAGGCAATAGCTTCATGTCTACAATAATAATAACACGGCCGGGCACGGTGGCTCACGCCTGTAATCCCAGCACTTTGGGAGGCCGAGGCGGGTGGATCACAAGGTCAGGAGATCGAGACCATCCTGGCTAATGCAGTGAAACCCCGTCTCTACTAAAAGCACACACACAAAAAGAAAAGAAAATAGAAAAGAAAAAAGAAAAGAAAAGAAAAGAAGAAAAGAAAAGAAAAAAATTCGCCGGGCGTGGTGGCGGGTGCCTGTAGTCCCAGCTACTCCGGAAGCTGGGGCAGGAGAATGGCGTAAACCCAAGAGGCGGAGCTTGCAGTGAGCTGAGATCGCGCCACCACACTCCAGCCTGGGCGACAGAGCGAGCCTCCATAGTAATAATAATAATAATAATAATAATAGCTACCACTTCTTAAGTGTTCGTTATATACAATACGTAATAAATGAGCTATAATGCTTACCATAATCCTGCCAACTAAACATTAGTCTCACTATTTTACAGGTGAGGAAAGCATGTGGTATAATTTGGATCCAAATGCCTCCTCAGTCCTTGTTCTTCCTGTCACACTTAGTGGCAACGCAGGGGCAGGTATAGAAATCTACAGAGGAGACACTTTTCTGGTGACAGAGGACAGGGCATCCTTCGGTGCCCTGGCATCATTGTCAAGCCTGGTTTAGGACTTCTTTCTGGATCATTCCAGATGTGCACAGCTCTCTCTCTGACTGCAAGTACTGGCACCCAATCTACCAATAGCAAACGATGACAAAGAAGCCCATTCTGTCAGCGCCATATAGAGAGGAGGGGAGCTAGATACATGCTTCCGCGGAATATTTGCAATGTAATAGCTCACACCCCTTTCCAAAATAGACACAAAGTTTGTGTGTTTGTGTCCATCTGAAGTGAGTACCTGTGCTCTCTTACTCTGCCAGTTCCCTGGCTCTGTACACCCAAGGGGGTCCTACTGTCAGGAAGAACTCTCTTCAGCTACTACCTCAGTCTCAGCCCTGCTGGCTCCAAGTCTAATAAACTAGCATGCAGGGACATGTGACATAAAGTTGGAAAGTCATGTGGCTTTTACAGGGCCATTTCCTTTACCACAGCAACCGTCCAGATAATGTTGTAAGGGTCTGTTATTGAACAAACAAAATCTACTATAGGATGCCCTGTCCTCTAAAGATCCTATATTTTCATGGCTAGTGAATAGAGAATTGTAAACCAATAACATTGTCACTTGGTGGGAAGGTGAAAACACTTTGGTTTCCTGGGGTTTAGTGCCTTTTCATAACACTTGTCTCAGAGTTATTAGTGAGAAGGAGATTTTATGAATCATTTTCTGTGGTACGTTAACTATTTGGACCACTAGGATTCATTAAACCATTACTTTTTGTAATATGTTAAATGGAACCAAATAATTGCAGTTGGCTCTGTTTATTTACTTTCAAAAGAATACCTGCCTAACTGCTTCACAGCGGGTTATGAAAATAACTGCCTTGGTTCTAAATAGTAATCGTGTTCTTATTGTGAAAGCTCAACAAAGACTATAAACTGCTACCTGAGTGCAGCAGCACACAGGCTCTCCATGGGGACAGGAACAGAAAAGGTAGCCTCTGAAAACAGGACATTTATGGTGACTGGGAGAAGGGTCAGCAACTCTATCTGCTGTCATTTAGGATGGTTTTTCAGCAGAGTGGTGAGGCGGAAAGAACTCTGGACGAGGCACATGAGCAGCTGGGATTAGATACAGTTCTGCTATATCATATCAACAATGTATTTCTGACTGAGCGCCGCGGCTCACGCCTGTAATCGCAACAGTTTGGGAGGCCAAGATGGGTGGATCACCCGAGGTCAGCAGTTCAACACCAGACTGGCCAACATGGTGAATCCCCACCTCTACTAAAAATACAAAAAATCAGCCAGGCATGGTGGCAGGCACCTGCAATCCCACCTACCCGAGAGGCTGAGGCAGAATTGCTTGAACCCATGAGGCAGAGGTTGCAGTGAGACAAGACTGTGGCACTGCACTCCAGCCTGGGCATCAAGAGAGGAGCTCCCTCTCCAAACAAAAAACAAAAAAAACAAAACAAAAACAAAATAATGTATTTCCAAAAAGCCATGAAGGTTGGACAAGGGTCTTGACCTCCTTAGGCCTCAGTTTCCTAATATATAAAATAATAAAATAATGAAGGGGTCATATTTTTCTGTGGAACAGAAATGGATAACATAAATGGATGAGATTATCTTCCTGAAGATCTCTTCCCCCTCTAAAGTTTTATAGTTTGTTCCTCCAATTCCACATTTATTGGTACTTAGCAAAGCCATTCACACCACTGTGTGAAATAGGTTCTATTATCACCATTTCGCAAAAGGGAAGACTAAAGGGCAAAGCTAAGTCTGGGTGGGGAGGGACACCCTCCTTTCCCTTCACAAAGGGAAACAGACTATCGCCTTTGTAAACAGACTCACATTAATTTCTGAGCTTCTCTTACCTACTAGGAAGAGAGAAGTGTTTCTACTTATTGGTGGATTAGAAAAAAACAAAAACAAATAGAAGGTATGTTCAGCTCAGTCTTTCCTCTTATTTGGAACCAGGCAGTTGACTCGAAGATTCGGATTGGCTCTTCATCCTTCGGTAAATGTGGACTGTAGTTGTCCAGCCGTATCAGTGACTGGACAGGTTAATCTATCTAGTTTGGGGATCAAGTACTCAAAAGTCTATTGTGGGCACATATCAAAACCATGTCCCCGATCCAGTTTTGTCTTTAGTTTATCAGTTAGTTTTGTTTTTCATTGAAGTATAAATCACATATAGTAAAGGGCAGAAATCTTTACAGGTCAAAAAGCTTTTTACATATGTACACATTAATGTAACTGCTGCCCAGGTCATGGTATGGAGCATTTCTAGAAGAAAGTGTTCATTTATTTAGTTTTCTTAATTTATCTCAGCAATTTTTTCATTTATTTTTCAGTGTGTAGGCTCTATGTGTTTGATTTTTCTGATGCTACTATAATTGGCATACTTTTATTTTTTAATTGTTTGTTGCTAGTATACAGGAATACTGTTGATATTTGCATACTAACTTTGAATCCTGCAAGCTGCTAAATGTACTTATTAATTCTAATTTTTTATAAATTTCTTTGAATGTTCTATGTACACTCACAAGTCTATTCCTAGGTCTACTTCTTATTCGGATCTAAATTTGGGAAGGAAATACATTGACTGGCCCACTAACATCTCAGAGGTCCTGAGTTCAAGGTCACAGACTTAGTTAGCAAGGACAGATGAGGAATTCGTATGGAGGCACTCCCTGTTAGGTAGCACTGTGCACGCATGCAGCAGCCCTACCCAACTAGTGGAGCAGTCCCATTACAGACAGCAGGACATTCGTTAGCAAAAATCATTAGCTTAATTAATGTTTGTTCTGAGTTCTTAGTAATATTGTGCCCGTTTGAATGTTCAGAATTAAGAAATATTGAAAGAATGTTTAGCTCAATAAAGTACCTTTGTTGATGCCTGTTTGATTTCGTTAATGCAACCCCATCACTATGCACGTAGGTCCAGTGGTACCTTTCCAAATCTAAATTATTGGCATTAACTTCAAATTAAAGAACAGACACCACAAGCATGATTCTATCTCCTCGTAAAGCAAGGAAGCATTTGGGGAAACAATGGTAAACGTGACTCCCCCTGGAGAAAATACTCTTCTGATTTTTCGACATTTGTAGCTCTCCACTGCTTATTTTTGCCTGACAGAATTATATATTCAATGCTTAATTTGATACAATCTCAATTCCGATCAAAATAGAAAGGGCTGTAATTATTTTATATTGTTAAAATATCGAGCAAAGAAAATGAAGTTCATATTCCTTTAAATTGCCTGATTCTTAGATTTACTGAAAGAAGATTAATCAGGTCATTTTTTAAATGATGACCTCAAAGGGATAAAGTGCCCTCAATTTTGTTTGAAGGCCTGGCTGCTAAAATTTCTTTATGCTCTTCCAGAGAGAATTTGAGATAAGATTCAGAACTGTCTAGCCTTGCCTGTGCCCAAGTCTAGGACCTGGGAATTGTTTCTTCTGACACTATATTTTACTCTTGCCTTAAAGGGTTATCTTTGATCACATCATAGGAAAATATAACAAATCCATTATTTTCTATTCAGTTTATTAAAATGTAAATTAACTTCTATGTAGGATAGAAGAGAAGAAAGAAAAGCTCATTTAATCAAGCACATGTTATCATCACTGTTATTATTAGTTGA
Source organism: Macaca nemestrina (assembly GCF_043159975.1). Taxonomy (NCBI): domain Eukaryota; kingdom Metazoa; phylum Chordata; class Mammalia; order Primates; family Cercopithecidae; genus Macaca; species Macaca nemestrina. The sequence continues at coordinate 65,098,495 of NC_092129.1, read as the reverse complement.
ATTTCTATTGCTTAACCCCACCTGGGCTTTACATGTGCAAACAATACAGACACTTTTCTAAATGCATCCTTCCAATCTATTGTTAAAACAGAAATTTCTCATGTGCGTGACACATAAACAGCAGGCTCTTTGCAAATTGACAACAATGTATGGTAGATCTTGAATCTCTGAAAATACAATTGCATTTAGCTGATTCATATTTCAAAAAATTATGGTGTATCTGGAAAACAAATAAGGGCAATCACAAGAGTGTTAAAGTGATGCCAAGGATCAGTCAGTAACAGTTGAATTGTGGGGTTCTTTGTTTCTTTAAGAGAGAAAACAAGGGCTGCTTGCTGTGTGCCTTCGCTGTTATTATTGATCTGGCTCAAAACAGTGTTGTGGAGTTATAAACCACTCCCCCTGAAGTAACTAATCTTTGCAGGCTTGCAGGAGGCATTTGGCAGGTAATCATAGAGACAGAGTATGCTACAGAGAGCTGACTGCTTTAGCCAGTGTGGGAAGTTAGACTGTTGTAAGAATCCATCAGGAACCAATTCCTTACTCAACAACCTGCTGGGTCAGAATCCTTGCCAAGCCTATTCCTCTTGGCCTCTCCCACACTCTAAGAAGGCAGATCCATGCTGATAGTACCACCTCTACTTATTTATGGGTGACAGGAAGGATGCTTTCCTTTAGATATGTAAGGAAGCTTCAAAGTTTATGCCATTATGGACAAGCAATGGTATGTCCTTTCTGAGTATCTCTATTTTCATGCTGCAGTGATTTAGGCTGAGCTAATAACACAAAGGGAATAATACAGAGTGAAATACAAGAGCTGTTGTAAAAACTCTACTTATTTCTGGCCTGTTTCATTCTAACGTAACATCTTCTGGTAACCAATACAAGGTCTTGCTTATTACAAAAACAAAACCATAAATGTTATATGGCATTAACATTATAAATCCACTTTTATGATTGACTCCTGATGAACGCAACAAAATACCTATAACTTGACAAAATGTTGCACTTAAAAAGTTTATTTTAGGACATATTACAGAGTATCCTTCAGCCATTTTCCTGAAATTAATATGCCAAGTAGATGAAATGGAAGCATGGAACAGAAGCTGCCATGTTCTGAACAGACTTTGTGATTTAAATATAGACCATAAGGTTTACTACTGTATCAGCAACACATGGGAATAAGATATACTGTGGATTTTTGGCTGGGCTTGGGGGCTTATGCCTGTAATCGCAGCACTTTGGGAGGCCGAGGTGGGTGGATCACCTGAGGTCAGGAGTTTGAGACCAGCCTGACCAACAAGGAGAAACCCTGTCTCTACTAAAAATACAAAATTTGCTGGGCATGGTGGTGCATGCCTGTAATCCCAGCTACTAGGGAGGCTGAGGCAGGAGAATCACTTGAACCTGGGAGGTGGAGGTTGTGGTGAGTCGATATCATGACATTGCACTTCAGCCTGGGCAACAAGAGTAAAACTCCATCACAAAAGAAAAAAAAAAGAAAAGAAAAAAGAAAAAGATACACTGTGGATTTTTGTTTAAGGTTCATTTCTTCAGGGCACTATTAGTTGGTACTTTATGTAGACTTATCAACCCAGTTAAATGATGACACTCTGTCCCAGTGTTTTAATTGTGAAGATTTCTTGAATGTTACCTTTTATGTGGTGTCTCCCAATAGCATCTCTTCAAAGAGTCAAATTTAGAATTCCTAAGGACCTAATAAAAACTCATGGCTAGTGAAACTTTAGTCAATATCTATCCCAGAATTTAGGAAGATTAATGTTGTCAAGAGCACACAGGCAAGGAGGTCGCAGTAACATCTGTTGATAAAACAAATGTAGGGTCCAGACTTCATGCAAATCTATTTGGATATGTCAGCCACTCTGCTCAGGTTGTAAAGGGCATATTTACAGAAACAAGAATGACAAATACAGATTCTACAATAAAAAGGATCACCTTGAGAGGTCACAGTCTGAGCAAAATCTATTAAAATTACACTCAGGAATGAAGTATCAGCACTGCACTATAGATAGTAAAGTTGTCTCTCATGGGGTATGTGTTAATAATTTTCAAATAGCTACACATACATATACGAAGACTGAACAAATAAATGAACAGCAGGTGTTAGAAGCCAGCATTTTATCACTGTTGGGTTGGGAGGTTACAAATAAGCAAAAGGAGAAAGCTAGAATAAACCATGTGGTACAGAAAAAGGGTTGTTGCAAACATCAGCATGAATTTAAATTTTGTTTGGTATATAAACTGATAAACTTATAGAGAAATGATTACAGATACATGTTTACATGTGGTCTGGCATACATATATTACCTAGTTCTTTTCACGGAATCAACAACACTCCGATAGCAGTAAGCACACCCAATGCCCAGATCTTGGTTTCTAATACAATTCTTCAATAAAAGGGATCAGGACTTTTTGGAGAAAAAGAATCATGTGTGGTGCAGGTGAAGGAAATATACAAGATAAGTCTAGAGCGCTTTGTAGGGCCAGAAAGTGAAGAAGTGCTCAAAAAACAAAACAATGGAGGCCAGGCACCATGGCTCATGCCTGTAATTCCAGCACTTTGGGAGGCTGAGGTGGGCAGATCACTTGAGGTCAGGAGTTTGAGACCAGCCTGGCCAACATGGTGAAACTCTGTCTCTACTAAAAGTACAAAAAATAGCCAGAAATCACTTGAATCTGGGAGGGAGGCAGAGGATGCAGTGAGCCGAGATTGTGCCACTGCACTCCAGCCTGGGCAACAGAGAAAGACTCCATCTAAAATAATAATAATAATAATAACAATAAATAAAAACAACAACAATAACAATTTAAAAAATGGAGATATGTCAAAGGGACACAAGAGCCAACTGAAAGACTGCCAACCATCAGAGCCAGAAAAAATCGAGTAACAAAATAAAAAGGATGATAGCGGATTATAATCCAGTGTATAAAATAAATACCCATGCTGATATAAATAAATGATTAAGTAAAAAACAAATGAAAGGCCGGGCGCGGTGGCTCAAGCCTGTAATTCCAGCACTTTGGGAGGCCGAGACGGGCGGATCATGAGGTCAGGAAATCGAGACCATCCTGGCTAACACGGTGAAACCCCGTCTCTACTAAAAAAATACAAAAAATTAGCTGGGCGTAGTGGCGGGCACCTGAAGTCCCAGCTACTCGGGAGGCTGAGGCAGGAGAATGGCGTAAACCCGGGAGGCGGAGCTTGCAGCGAGCTGAGATCCGGCCACTGCACTCCAGTCTGGGTGGCAGAGCGAGACTCCGTCTCAAAAAAAAAAAAAAAAAAAAAAAGAGAGAGAGAGAGAGAAGAGACAAATCTGTACAGGAGAATTTCAAATAATTTATGTAGATACTCTGTTCTCAACAAGTTGAAACATAAGTCCCCATTCTTTAAGTGGGTCGTACACTGAGTGACTAGCATTCAAAGAGCATAGCATTTTTTTTTTTTTAATAGGCATAAAAAGTAAGTTTATGGTAAGTCTGGTAAACACCACCTTAGCCGAGTGATCAGTGTTAACATCATCAGTGATAAATTGATCATATATACTTGAGAATGCCACTTTATCTTTTGGCCTTCCTCTCCCTAATCCCAACTGAACTATGAGAAATAAGCTAGCCACAGTCAAACTTAGGGACATTCTGCAAAATACCTCACCAGTACCTCTACAAACTCTCAAAGATATCAAAAACAAGGAAAGGTTGAGGACTGTCACAGCCCAGGGAAGCCTAAGGAAACAAGGAAAATAAATGAAATGTGATGTCCTGGATAGAATTCTGGGAGAGAAAAAGGAAAAAAAAAAAAAAAAAAGATGAAATCTGAAAAAAATAGAGTTTAGTTAATAATAATGCATTAATGTTGGTTCATTAACTATGACAAATGTTATGTGGCAATATAGGATATTAATAATAGGGAAAGCTAGATGTGGGATATAAAACAACTCTGTGCTATCTTGGCAAATTTTCTTTAATAGTATTCTAAAATGCAAATGTTAGTTTTAAAAATATGTCCAAGAACTAGTCTAACATCTGACCCAGTATCAGGTAATAAGTGATAATGTGATTAAATGCTTGCTCTGTGATAGGAGCTCCATTAGGTGCTATACATGTGCCATTCTATTCATTTCACAAAGACTTATGAAATGGGTGATAGGACTAACCTCAACTTATCGATGAACAATCTAAAGACTAGTGTGTCAAATAATTTGTCCAAGATCACACAGCAGGATGTGGATGTGGCAGTCACTAAATTAACACCCAGCCTGCCTGACTCTGCAACTCTCACTCTTAAGTATGAGGTACTTCTGTCTCTTGCTTAGTTACTGTCCAGGAGTAACATTACACTCAGCAAGCTAATGAGAAGATGTGATATTTGTTGCAATATTAACAAATGTTTGTGTGTGCAAAATAAAATTTGTCCCTGATTGCAGACCATATATAATCTATAAAGAGACCTTCCACAACATTGTATCACATGTAATGTTGCTGTGATTTATTTCACACGAATGATGTTAATATAGAGACAGAATTTTTGCATAGCTCTTTATATAGATGCTTTGTTCATCACTGCATAGAGAAGGTTAAAAATCAACAGGCAAAACTAATTTGGAAAGACGCTCACCACTAAAAGTCAGGATTATAGATTCTACAACCCTCAGACCAACACAGCCACAATAAACTATTAACTGATTCCCTAAGGTTTTGTCTGAGTTCCCAGACTGTTACGTGGTCACTTCTTCTGAACATAATCGTTGTCCATGCACTTAAAAAGCTTCAAGTGCGCCTTCTCTTCTAGGGGTAAATACACAAAAACGGTTAACTAAGACTCTAATTAAATGAGCGGCCCTTGAGGCAGGCATACAGTCATGGTTGTTGATATTAGTTTAGAGCCCAAATAATAATAACAACCTTTAAAGAAGCTCTAAGGTGCCACAAGGAATTATCTCAGAGAAGCAGCGCCTACGCCTACAAGGCTTCTCATTAAGGCTGGCTGCACCATTGGGGTTAGGTCTTTGCAAACAGACCTTGCACAAGCTTACCAAAACACACTCATCAGAAATGTGATTGAGGAACATATGGAGTTTAGCATCTCTGGGCCAATATTTCTGTTGACTGTGGAACTTTTTTAGTGCTTTGGGGAACTTGGCTTTCTAGAAAGTCACGTGTTATTCCCTTTTTGGATGATGTCTTCATCATGGGATTCAGTCCTACCAAAATACTAATTGGGCAACATATCAAGATTCTCCCTGATGGTTTCTAGTTATTTTGAGATGAGAATACATGAGACAAACACAAATGTGGTCAGGTGCTTATTTGTCTACACTTTTTCCATGTTCGTTTTTGTGCCAAAAGTAGATTATTTTCTAATATTACAAGAAAAACGTCTTCAACTAGAGCTTGGAATTTAGATGAAATAGGAGTGGTCCCTCTACGCCCTCAATGTATGTATTTGATTCTCAAAACCGCATAAACAAGGAACCAATTCTAGAGAGAAGGAGGGAGACAGAAATCTTAACATACTACTAACCACTTGGTTTGTCTAACCAAAACCAAGAAAACAGAAAAAATAGACCATAGTTAGTTATACATAACCAAGGCTAGATGGAAGGAATGAGCAATGGATACCTTTACCTCAACATAAAGGAAGAAGTCTGGACTAACGTACGAGATTTACACCAAAGCCTGTGTTAGTCGAGGACGGTCCTGGTTCTGGGTACAAAATGCAGTGGTAGTACAGCAGAACTCTCTCACCATGTGTGTGCATGCACGTGGGTTTGCACATGCTTCGGGCTGAATACTAGAATGTGTGCATTCAGAGGACCCTACTATTTTGGGGCCTGTTGTTTTGTAGCATCTTCTAACTGAACTGAACACTGAAAGAGGCAACCTTTTCAATAAGAGGACATGCTAAGCTGCGAGTGAGGTTAGAAATGTGGCTTTGGGGCTGGGCATGGTGGCTCATGCCTGTAATTCCAGCACTTTGGGAGGCTGAGGCAGGCAGATCACAAGGTCAAGAGTTCAAGACCAGCCTGGCCAACATAGTGAAACCCCGTCTCTACCAAATAAACAAAAATTAGCTGGGTGTAGTGGCGCATGCCTATAGTCCCAGCTGTGTGGGAGGCTGAGGCAGGAGAATCCCTTGAACCCAGGAGGTGGAGGTTGTAGTGAGCTAATATTGGCCACTGCACTCCAGCTTGGGCAATAGAGTGAGACTTCATCTCAAAAAAAAAAAAAAAAAGAAAAAGAAAAAGAAATGTGGCTTTGGTTCCATGCTCTTATTTCTCTCATCCAAGTACTAACCAGACCTGACTCTGTCTAGCTTCTGAGATCAGATGAGATCAGGAGCGTTCAGGGTGGTATGGCCCCTGCACTAATTTCTTACACAGCTAGACACAAAAACAAAAATGCAGCAGCAGAGATTACTATGGCCTTCAACAAGGGACAAGAAAGTCATTGCAGAGACTAGTTTGCTGAAAAATGGGCACTAGTACCAAGATAGGTGTATTAATTCTATATATGCTCAGAAATAGTTAAGAAAGAAAAGCCAGGGAAAAGATTGATCAGTATGATACTGCCTCACTAATTAAATATGACAGATTCTTCTATGGGCTAAGTCAACAGGAAAACCATTAACAGAAGCTTCTCTAAGTACAAACCTGGCATTGATTTTTCAGTAGTGTCCCCTGAAAGCTCACAGAATCTAAAGTGAAGGCAGAAATGATTTCCTTTTGCCTCAACAACTGCTGAGTCATAGTCACCAGGTATGTCTGCAAATGCTAATGTAAACTGAAACAGCATACAAAATTCCTTGCTGGATTGTTTTCAGACTGTATTCATCAAGGAGGAAAAGCCTGTTTTGTGTGCCAAGGGATGTTGCAGTTTAGTGGGTTTCCATGGTCCCTGGCTTCCCGCAGTGGAATGTTATGGTGGTACAAGTTATAGCAGCCCAGTGTAGCTTATGATGTTAAGGGAAAGGATAGCTGAGGGCTAGTGTGCTGACAGAAATGCAGCACAACACTTCCCCTATTCCTGCCGCCAACTGCAAAACCTTCTTCGTATCGTCAGAGGAGACTTTGATATCAGCACACTTTGCTTATTTTCATGCAGTAATAAGTTATTTAGACAATTGTCTTTCATATTATCTCAATTATTCTCAGAGTGAATGACTTACAACTCTGCAATAGGATGATGATCTAAGTGAAGCATGATTATTATTGATGGTGACAATACATTTAAGAATATTTAAAAGAAAACCCGATATGATGACTATAAGGTATCACTCAAGATTATTGAATAAAAGCTGTAATACAAAATGAGGTGTCTATTTAGTATATTAGTCAAATTCAGAGCTCTTAATGTCTGTGGAAATAAAATAAGCTGTGTATAAATGGAAAAAATGAAAGGGAAAAGTTCAGATTATTATTTTAGTTTGATACAGTGAGATGTTCTTCAAGTCCCTTAAATGTAGAAAAAAAATTATGTTCCATGTTAAGGTTGTGAATTGAGTTTGGGTGGAAGGGAATCGTTGAATGCTCATGTCCATTCAGTTCTTTGGTGGGATGAAAATGTCAGCACCTGATATAATAGGAATTTTTACTTGCTTTTAGAATAAAATTAAAATGAGAATGCCAGTTCATCCTTTGAAGTTATTCAAGAGAATAAGAATTTAATACCGCAGTGATTGCATTTCCACTTGGAAAAGTGCCTACTTAGCTGTTCATGGAGTATGTTTCATATGTTTAACTCTGTGCTATTTGTATATAATAGAGTCAAGCTTTGTGGGTCCAACTATAAGGACACGGATTTAAGAAAGGCTGCAGTCAGTGTGGCATCCCAGGGAAGATTTGTGGGGGAGGCTGGGCATAAGATGGCTATTAAGCAAGAATAAGACACAGAGTAGAGAAGAGAAGAAGGGGGAAGGGGCTGCTAAGTAACAATGGAACTGATAGTGGTGCAAACAGAGTGTGGAGGGGGCAGGGCAGATCCAATCCTTTGTGAACTTGGTTAATAAAGAGCTACTCTGGGCTTCTATAACTTGTACCACCATAACGTTCCACTGCAGGAAGCCAGGGAATAACAACAGATAGTTGTTGAACGTTAACAAATCAGAGGGCTTTAGATTTGAAGCAATAAGTCAAAAGGAGCCCCTATAGACTTTCAGCATAGACAGACTCAGTAGATTATCATTTCTTTGAAGGTCTTATCTGCTAGATGATGTTCAGTACACAGTGACTATTTTAAACATACATAAGCTCACAAGTCCTACTCTAAGCCATAGACATGCATGAGGCCCTGAGAAGGATGTGTGAACTGTAGAGGCAAAGAAAGCAACGTTAACACTCTTTGATTAGCTGCGGCTTGGACCCCAAACCAAATTCAGAATTCAAACAGGATAAGATAGACCACATAGAGGACTTGTTGGAGCTGAGCTTGTTAGATGCCAGTAACTTCAACCCTGCTCCGTCTTTTCCATGCCAGTCTTAGGAACTTTTGAGCTTGGATTATATCACCATGGAAAAAGCCAATTCATAGCATACCTGACATAGCCCAGTAAAATGGAGCCATTATAGTTCATGTAAAAATATATTAGCATTTATCTAATATTTGACCTGTTGGAGATTAGGAATATTGGAAGTTTTTATTTTTCCTGTTTGCACACAAATATTTCTAGCATTGCATAACATGATCATTTCCTTGGTATGAATCATTTGCAGTAAACTTGTTCAATCAAGATGTTTCTTTAGACTCTTGATCCATATTGGAAAATTGCCCTCCAGGAAAAATTGTACAATGTATTTTACCATTAGCTGCATATCTGAGCGCCCATTTTACCACATCCTGACCAGCAGTAGATACTATCATTTTGTAAAATATATGCCAGTTTGACAAGTGCAAAATTATTCTTTTTGTTTTCTTTAGTTACTAGGGGAAGTAAACCATTTTCTTTTGGGGGAATTGTATATTCCTGTTTGTGACCTCATTATTTTAAAATTATAATGATAACATTTATTGTAATATTTTTAAGTTGTTATAATTTTTTCACTTTTGTTAATTTCCTGTAAATAAACACAAAATTTGCGTCTGATTCACCAAGTACATCATTGTGCTGTATCTTTAGAAGAGAGATTTCCTGGCAGGGAAGAAGCTGGAAGCAGCGTTTTTGAATGTCTGCCATAGCACACAGACCCTAAATTTCATGAAAAGGCCAAGTCATGTGCAGGCAGCAATCCCAGAGACTAGGAAGCTGGCTTAATATCCCTATCCCTTACTTTCCATATATGGCTTAGTTCCTTTGTTTACACTGTCCAAAGAACATTTTAGGAATATCTTCCTCAAGTGATTTGATTGAAACATTTAATTTCATTATTAGTTGGCCAAATATGAAACATTTGACAGCCTCTTGTGATTTTCCAATTTTTTAAAAAAAATTAAAAGTGAAAAAGTATTACAAAGAAACAGGCACAGAGAAGTAAAAGCATTCCTGAATTCGTATGGATTATCTCCAGGCAGAACCTGGGACATGAGAGAGACTGGAAGAGGCTGGGTCTGGGCAGTGGGCTGCCAGGTTCTGCTGCAGAAGAGTAGTCCTGAAGCAGAAACTTACCCAAGGAGTACTGCCTGGACTGCTGTACTGCACATCTCCAGAGGGCACCATCCACAGAGAACATGATGATAATGGTGTCCTTGGAGCTCTGCAGTGTGGAAGCCCTTCCCGAAACCAGGAAGAGGGACAGGCATATAAGTTCAGCAAGAAAGGGAAAACCCAGGGTGGGACCTTGGAAACAGGCAGTAAAGGAAAAGTCATGCATACACCAGTAACCCAGAGAGGGCAACCTTTCAATGGACAGGCCCCAGGGCAGGACATCACTCTTTAGGAAAAGCATTATTCAGAACAAGTTTTTACTTAGTGGTGGTATCATAGAAGCTACCAAGAAAGGGACTCAGGCACAAAAATATACAGAGTCAGGTACTGGAACTGGGTTCAAGGTGGGACTGTGTCTCAGCATCAAATCAGAAGAGTTGCCAATACTGGAGAAAGGGAAAAGCAAGGAGGTCAAGGCTAGGAGCAAAGGTGACCTTTGGTGAGTGTAGAGATGGAGCTGATACTTTTGGTGACCAGCCTAGATCACCTTATCAACTAGAACACTCACAGCACAGTTGATGGAGTGTTGCTAAAAGCAACCCACAGCTGGCATCTTCTGTACAGAATTGCTCTCAGACGAACAGGAAATGCGTCATCAGGAAGACTCTGTTCCCCCATTCTTTGCCCCATGCCAGAACTCAACCAATGACTGACACTGGAGTTCAAAAGGTTGGACCCCTTGTTAACTCTCAGTCAATCTGTGTTTCAGAGGATTCCCTGGAATCAGATTGCAGCTTCTCTCCAACTGAGACATTGCTTAACTTACTCCCCAGTCCTAGCCTACTTCCTTCCTCTCCTCTTGACAGCACACCTCAACAAATCATTTGCAGAGGAATCTCTGCCTCTGGCTCTGCTTCTTGAGAACTCAATTCAAGAAAGAATGGATGACCTAGATTCTACTACACCATAATGCTCAGGCTCAAGATACTAACACTCTTTCCAACTCTCCCACTCCACATCCAAACTGCTTGTGAGATATATTAGTCCATTCTTAAGCTGCTACAGAGACATACCCAAGACTAGGTAATTTGTACAGAAGAAGAGGTTTGATGGATTTACAGTTCCACATGGCTAAGGAGGCCTCACAATCATGGCAGAAGGTGAAGGAGGAGCAAAGGCATATCTTACACGGACATAGGCAAGAGAGCATGTGCAGAGGAACTGCCCTTTGCAAAACCATCAGATCTCCCGAGGCTTCTTCACTATCACCAGAACAACATGGGAAAAATCTGCCCCCATGATTCAATTACCTCCCACCGGGTCTCTTCCTGGACACATGGGGATTATGGGAGCTACAATTCAGGATGAAATTTGGGTGGGGACACAGCCAAACCATATCATGAGGTATTTAAAAAATTATAAGCATTGTACTCTTTTAATGTATCTGTTAAAATGGAGATTTCTGGGCTCGTCATAGACCTACACATAAAATAATCACCATTTTGGGGGCCCTGGGAAAGTTTCTTGAACTTTAAAGATTAAAAATGATGTTCTAGGACTTGGAGTAGGAAGAAGTTATTGATGGAAATCAAGTGGGTGGGCAAAGAAAGAGAAAAAGAGAACAGGAGCTGGGATTGATGGCTGAAGCAGAAGTTGAGACTGAATGTGTATTTAGCAGGATGTGATATAAATAAGACACATCTCAATAGTGAACGCAGCTTTCCTAGGGAGGCACTCAGAGCACAAAGAAACCTCCTAGAGTTTTATGTGGCCTTTGCTAATTTGTGTCACTTCATTGACCCTTAGGGTCCCTATTTATAAATGGGTACAGTGAGGTCTTCCACATTAACAACTCATTTGCATGTTATGTAGATGACTGAAACAATGCGTTAGGTACTTTGTGTTAGGCAGGGATCTAGACCCGACATGGTGGCGCCACTCCGCGTAGCAGGCCCTTTGTTCGAGCAGGCCCTTTGTTCGAGACTTCCCTTCCTCTTTGGACACACCCTCAGACTTACATACATCAGAGGTTCCGGCTGGGCAACGACACTCCCCCATGACCTGCAGCTCACCTGCATTCCACAAGTTCGTAAACAGCAGTTTCGGTTAACAGTTTCCAAAGACCCCTTCCTCGTGACCCTTACTCAACTCCTGCCCTAGTAGTTTCAAGACCCCCCAGGCCCTGTTTGCACAACCGGCTTCCCTACTTCTCAGGCTATAAGAAGCCCCTACCCTCCTCCCTCAGCGCGACTTCCTCGGCCTGCACCTTTGGACTGAGGAACCTTGCCCCGAGTCCTAATAAAGGCTATTCTCACCACCATTTGCCTTGTGTCTTCATTCCCGGTTTGGCTCCAGCCTCAGTTTATCTTTACACTTTGAACCAGCTGGAAGAAACAGCATTACATAAATACAAATTATAACACCATTAATACCTCCCTGGCTGAGTTTCAAAGCCACAGCCAAGTTTTGAAGCCTTACAATATTCATGAAGATATAATTAAGTTCAAGAGGCTGCAGATTTCATTTATAAGATGTCAGTCAATGGGAAGGCTTTCTAATCTGATATCTAAATTGCTCTTAACTGTAAGCAGATAGCACCTATAACACCCCTGCAACTGGAGAGTCATATTTGCTTTAAAAGCAAGACCCCCATAATGCATAATTTTTTCTCATTAAATTTTGGCTAAACTTCAAAGGGAAAAAAATTCCAATAAAGAGAAATTCTTTACACAGGAATCCACGTGACTATGAGGTCTCATCATATATCACCAAGACCATGAAATGCTCTTGGACTGAGAGAAAATGAGGTTGTCAAGACAAAGGTCTCAAGCTTATGGTGATTTATTAGTGGGAAATAAGGCATCCTGGAACACAAAGGGCATATGAAGTTGCAAATAATGATCCATCAGGTGCTTTCCTCCCCACCTATCCACTCCATTACAGTAAGCACACTTTCTCTGCAACTCTTCAAAACCTGGCCAGACATAAGCTGGTGGGAAGCCTGTATGGAGAAAATACATTGGATTTGCATTCTGCTCTTAGTTTATTCATACTGACCAATACAACTTTCAGTAACAAATTCTGAGGACAGAATGGAGAACCATATGTATGAATGAGGATCACAGGGGCAATTTTCTAAATATCGTATGAGGAAATGTACATGGTGTTTTTGTTCTGTGCCCATGCAGAAGACCATTTTTAGTTGGCCAAATGTGTAGAAGCATTTGATGGCTTCTTAAGATTTTCGGATTTTTTTTTAATTAACAGAGGAAAAGTATTAGAAGGAAACAGGCACAGAGAAGTAAAAGCATTCCTGACATCATATAGTTTGTCTTCAGGAAGAACCCGAGACATGAGAGAGACTGGAAGAGGATGGGTCTAGGCAGTGGGCTGCCAGGTTCTGCTGTGGATGTCTGGTCCAGAGGCAGAAACTTTTACCCAAGGAGTACTTTCTGGACTGCACATCTCCAGTGGATGTCATTAACAAAGAACATGATGATGATGGTGCCCTTGGAGTTCTGCAGTGTGGAAGCCCTTCCTGAAACTAGGAACAGGGACAGGCAAATAAGTTCAGCAAGAAAAGGAGAACCCAGGTTGGGACACTGGAAACAGGAAGCACTGGAACAGTCATGCAGACAGCAGCAACCTGAGGGTACCCAGAGTGGGCATCCTTTCAGTGGGCAGGTCCCAGGGTGGGACTTCATTTATTTTCCTTATTATTTACTAAACTCCTTTTTTTTTTTTTTTTTCCAGATTTCATCATTTTTTGTTCCTTTTTCTGTCCCAGAATTCTACCCAGGATATCACACTTCATTTATTTTCCTTGTTTCTTTAGGCTTCTCTGGGCTGTGACAGGTCATAAACCTTTCTGGGTCCAGGTTTTTCATCTTGTAAAATAAGAAAGGATTATCTAGCTAAGCTCCAACCGCTCCCACTTGGATTCTAAGTATGCCCAGGTCTTTATAGTAAAGGCCATCTATAGGCTACTTGGATTGTCACTGGGATCCTGGGGACAAGTAATGATGACTAAAGAGCCCACTCTTCTGGCCCCTGGTTTTCACCATCTCGTTCTCCAAACCGCATACTGGTCTGATAATTAGAGTAAGATATAACTGTCATTTCTCTGCCACCGTTTGCTTCCTGGTAGAAATTACATTAGCAGTGAAATGGCTGAAGGACAAGTAAGCCAAAGGAAGGAAGAAGAGAAAAGCAGCCTGAAGAACAAGGATTTTACAATCTTACAGTAATAATGTGTGATTTTCCTCAATTTATCTTCCTACACTAAAAGGAAGTAAATACTAGGGGAAAAAAAAAGAATTAACACTGAGGATGTAGGCTTTTGTCTCTTGGTCCTTTAGGAGTTCACTCACATCCCAGGAGTCATTGTTTGCACCCTTATGAGGGAGAGTCTCAGAGTATCCATGTCAGTAATGGTCTGTCATCAGCCAGCCTGAGCCTTGTGCCAGCTGAATCCTACCAAATGACAACAGATGGCTCAGCATCTACATTTTCCCACATCACTACCAGGAAATGTGGTCAAATATATTTTTAACTACTTTCCTGATTATTGTCCCATATAATATTCACAGACAAGTATTCAAGTGTAACGAAGCATAGTTATCAATAAAAACCACTTTCTTTTAATTTGATAATTTAGAAAATAGATCCTACAACTAAGAAATATAACAGGGATGGGGGAAAAGACTCAGTACTCATGTTAGGAGGGAATCCACAAAAACGAGTAAGTGTATATTTGAGGCACAGCAGTCAGTGTCATGGTTACCAGGAACTAACCCTCTGAGAGTTATATTATGGGTATATTAGATGGCAGGGTTGCCAAGCTCATGGAATTGAAATAAAAGAATGACTTTGAGGAGGATAAAATACCCTAAAAAATTGATACAGAGTAATAGCTTTTAACTTTTTGTGGTGGGCAGAATGGCCCCCTACAGATGTCCACACCCTAATCTCCAAAACCTGTGAAAGTTATGCTTCATGGCAAAGGAATTTTACATGTCTAATTAAGATTAAGTGCCTTAAAATAATGGGGTTAATCTAGATGGTTCAAGTGGTCAAAATCCAAACCATATGGGCCATTAAAGTGAGAACTTTCTCTGCCTGGGATTAGAGAAACAGGGCACAAATTTAACGACTGGAAACACAGGAGGGACTGAGCTCATTGTTGCCAGAGAGGTCATGTGGAAAGCATGAAAAAGGATGTGGACAACCTATAGGAACAATCTCTAGGAACAACTGCTGGCTAACAGGCAGCAAAGAAATGGGGACCTCAGGACAAGAGCTGCTAGGAAGAGAATTCATGCAACAACTAAAATGGGCTTAGGATTGATTCATCCCCAGAGCCTTATGGAATGCTAAACAAGACTCAATGGAGCCATGTTCTACTGAGACTTCTGACCTACATAACTGTTATATAACAAATGGGTGCTATTTTAAACTGCTAACATCATAATTTGTTAAGGCTGCAGGAGAAAACTAAAACAACTCTCATTGACAGATATATATGACGCATTACCCCCAGTCTTGTCCATGGAAAAGATAATGGGCTTTCACATTTCATGAAATCTACCATTATGATCAATACTGTAGTGGTCTAAGAGTACTTCCTCTGAGTATTTAAGAAATAAAGAGTGCTCATGTCCTTCAAATGATAACTGGATAATGTACTGTCTCCATACTAGTCCTATGATTCTTTTTGATTCCCAAACTATCACATGACAGTTTCACTCTGAAGGCCAATTTTTTTCAACCAATGAGCTGACCTTAAGGCCATTCTTCAAGGGCAACTGATGACCAGACTAGACTTTTTACTGCTACTTAGCACAAGCTCAAAGTCATCTTCAAAAATAAACATGTTTGGGATTAGAACATTTTTAAGGAAAACAGGACAAACTAGCATTTGTTTGTATTCTGTTTGTATCTTTTCAAACCTTATGAGGAAGATACAAAGGCCCTCATTCTACAAAGGATGAAATTGCCTTTGCTCCGAGACCCATACCTAGTAAGCAGCATACTAGAGATGGAAATTAACTCTGTCTGTTTCCTAAACAGGCATCTCTAGTCTTCCTGATAGCAACAAATGATATCCCTTGCTTATGACGGGTTTATAAATTTATTATATGACGGGTTTATAAATTTATTATCAGAGTTTTAACACCCTTCACATTCTCTATTATATATATAGTGAAATGGTCTCTCTTATTTGCTTTGCACAGTATCATTTCCCACTATTTCTTGTTTATCATCAATTTTTTTCTCTAGCTAGTAAAAATGTAAAAACACAATATTGTTCTACAGAGATTTATTCTTTCTTCCCTAATGTGTTCTCTTGGGGCTGGTACAAACTCTTAGAGCCATGGACGTGGTGCGACATAGCTCTAAGAGGGCATGAGACAGACACATTCCACCAAACAATCCAGTATAGCTCATGGATCATTTCCAATAGTGACTGGAAATCCATTCCTGCTCCTCCTGCTGCCAGGGCAGCAGCCCATATCAGCTGCTCTTCTGAGACTCCTTCCCTGGTGATACAAGCACGCTACAGGGCGCTCTTGCACTCTCTGTCTTTCTGCATGAATCTGAACTTCACAATGAGCACATTTTGTATAGTATGTGCTTCCTTGTCCTATCAGTCTGCATCTCACAATTTGGCATGCTAGTATTTTAGCTTATCTTGCTGTTATGTATGATTAGGTCCTGTTAGTCAATTGAATCATGTAAGTATGCCCTAACACCTCAACTAGACTATAAACTTCTGTGGGCACAGATATCAATAGTCTTTTTCAGCCCATAGCATGTCCTTACACACTCACAAGTTAATTGTGATGTAATAGTATATAATGAACATCTGCTAGATTTACTTACATTTCACACCAAGTAGTTAATTGATTCTTCCCTTATTGCAGATATATGTATTAAGCCCTGTTAGTTTTCCTTAAAACATTAAATAATTTAAAACAAAGCAGCATTATACATAAAGGTAACCAATAGATTGGGGATAACACCAGGCTGATGATGTATTGTTTAGACTTGCCAGAATTAAGAGAAGATAAGGGAAGGGCTACAGATATATTGGGAAGGGAAAAAGATTTTTTTAATCCAATATAAAATTGAAAAATTAGATTACAAGACTGGATCAAAAATATCTCTATAACATGTAGGAGTTTGTTTTGTATAGGATAAAAATCTATAATATAAAAAGACATGTGATGGCAAATTTGATAAAGTGATGGGAGTGTGGGAAAATTCCCAATAGGTTTTCATTGTAATTTTACATTGTTCCCCTAGTAAAAACTCATTAAAAATGCACCAAATCTCTCCAGAAACTTTTCTCTTTAGATCCTGAGTAACTTTCCAAGATAAATCAAACAATTGTATCTAAGGCAACCAACAAAAATCCATTTAACAAGAAAAAAGAAAACCAATGTAGCATGAATCTTCACTATGTTTCCCTCCCAGCCAGCAGAATTAAAGGGAAGTCCAGCGTTCCTTGAGTTGTTCAGTCATAACCACACAGTCATCCTTTCTGCCATTCAAGAAACTTGTTACTGCTCCATTTGGTTAACTAGGTTCTTATAGTTTTACACATTTATTTTCCTCTGAAACTAGCAAAAAGTCTACTTAATTAACACTGGCATGTTAGACCTCTCTGTAAGAACTCTTGGGAAGTTTGAGAAATACAGGCAGTCCCTGACATACAATGGCTTGACTTACAATATACACATTCAGAAGAAACTGTACTTCAAGTACGTATAACCATACTGTTTTTCACTTTCAGTACGGTATTCAATAAATTACATGAAATATTCAATACTTTATTCTAAAATAGGCTTTGTGTTAGATGATTTTGCCCAGCTGTGGGCTAATGTAAATGTTCTGGGCATACTTAGGGCAGGCTAGGCTAAGCTATAAGGCTATGATGTTTGGCAGGTTAGGTATATTCAACACATTTTTGATTTACAGTACTTTCAACTTATGATGGGCTTATCAGGATGTGATACCATCATAAGTCAAGGACCATCTGTGATTTGCAGGAAACCACATAAAGTTATGTTTAGAAATTTAATAAGGTTTGATTTTGGTGCCTTTCTATCTATATATCTTTGACCACTCCCTCTAAGGAACCCAAATTCTTGTCATTGCTTTCATGATGTCCTCTCTCTCATAACACCCTGCCTTAGTCAAGCAAGACAGATGTCTCAAGATCCTAACTGCTTGTGACCTCAATCCTCCACAAAACACATGAGCTTGTCCTTCAGATCCCTGTCCTCCACTGTGGAATTTGCAGCAGCATTAAAGCTGGTAAGGTGCCCCATCTGAAATAGCACTTGAATTATAATAGGTAAGAGATTCGTGCCAGGGAACTTCTGAGGGATGCTCAACGTCACCTCTTTTCCATTCGTTCAGCTCTGTATCACGCACTCACCTTTTCATTGTGCTTGTTGGGGAGGCAATAGAAAAATGTATCCTACACTCACAATCTTCATGGAATCTATGATCTAAGAGAAAAGTTTGACAATGGCAACAAGGAAAACAGAGCCTCCTCAGGAGGAGATCAAAGATGTGCAGATGGTAACAGATGGTCCCAGGGTGTGGTAAGGTGGGGTTAGGAGGGTTCACACTAATGGCATTTACCATCAGATGGGCAGGTCAGGTTGGCCCATGCCACTGGCATAGCCTGCCCTGTTGAGGATGAAGGATAACATGCCCACGGTAGTGTCTGTCCTCTGCAGGGTCATGGGTCCTTTCTCCTTAGGTAAGGATCAAATGAAGATCAAGACAAATTCCCAACTGCACCTAATCAATACAAATTTCCCCTGAGATGAATATCTTGAGAGCCTGTGCATAGATCTGACAACTGGAAAGGTGAAGAATTCAAAAGAACAGAAAGAAGTACCAGGGGAGCCTTATGACAAATATCACAAAGGAAAGGGCATATGGATCTGATTGTGATATAGAAGATAGACATCATATATCATGATTAGATAAGTAAAATAGTATTGAATATATGTACATTATGTATGTATATATAAAGAGATAAAGAGTATTGTTAAGATAATATTACTATTTAATGTTTGTTTAGGAGGATCACATAATTTATTTCATGTTTCATTGGCACATTGCTTACATATGAGGCAACTGAGGCCCAGAGATGTTAATTTTCCTTTTCCAAAGCTACACATACCAAGGAGTAAAGCCAGAAATCAAATAAGAGTCTACTAATCCTAGCATACAGACCTAGGTCAGCAATAACAGTTGTTGTGTCAGTGTGTCTTTATGTGTATGTATTTTGTCAGTATGTGTATGTGTGTGCGTATGGGCTTAGGGATAGTGCATAACACTTTTATTTTAATTGCAGAGATGATTTAATTGACAATACTGTTCACATAGGAATTCTAAATCTAGAGAACAATACAAATGATTGCAATTACAGAAAATCCCATCTGGTTTTTGGCATATTAGAACTGCCTAGAGAAGGTAGCTTCAAACTTTTGGCAAGCATGCGCTATAGACAGATGTGGCTAAAGAAAATATGTTTCATTTTTATGAGCAGCTGCCCCTGACCAAATAAACTGTGATGTATGAAAAAACAGAGCAGGGAGCTATTCTACAATCTGCGGGGTGCCTCAAATCCATGCCTGTGGAAATACAGTCCCTTATAATCCCACCAGCCTCAACAACTACCTGACCTGATGTCCACTGACCCTAAATCCCCCATCGAAGTCTCTCTTCAAAAAGCTAGGTTTAAAAGTCATTTGCTTGAATTGCATCAAAGAAGAAACTAGGGAAAGTAGGGGGCGGGGTGGACTCAGTGGGTATATTGTGAACTACACACGGTGATGACTGAGTTGGATAGTCTTTTCCGGAAGCCTGGAGAAGAGCCCTATAGGATCAGCTACCTATTATTTAAGGGAAGTTTCCCAGCCCTCTGATGCACTTGCATAGCTTCATGCCTTAGACTCCACTGTGATCCTTCCTCCCCACACCTGAAATGCACTTAGTCACCATGACCTTGGCTGACCTCAAAGATGCTACAGAAAATAGCCTTTACAAGCCATTTTTTGCTTTGCATAAAAATATGTTAAGGAAAGTGCTTAGGACACTACAAAGTGGTCTCTTATTGAAGGCTGTACAAGGAGGTTATCTCAGGACTCACTATCAGGAAGAGTTTCATTTCTGTGAAGCATTGTAAACAGTGGGTATATTTGTTTCTTTTGGACACTGTGGGTTCAAGGTGATATTTGCTGTCTATCTCTAGCCACAAAACATAATTTCATAACACCCATTTTGTCTCTAAATGCAACCTTGAATTTATCTGATTTTACTTTACACTTATTATACAAAGTTTCCATATTTCAAAAAGTCATTAAGAATCACAGTCAAGAGACCTATGGTGATATGATGACTAAATGCAAAGTGGTATTCTTTGGATGGCATCCTGGGACAGAAAAAAAAGGCATTAAATAAAAATTAAGAAACTATGAATAGCAGATGGACTGTAGTTAATAATAATGTATCAAAACTGGTTCTTTGATGGTGATAAATCTAACATACTAATGTTACATATTCCAGTGGGGGAAACTGATTGTGGAGTATATAGAAACTTTATTCTATTTTCACAATTTTCCTGTAAATCTTTAAAACTTTTCTGAAATTAAAACTTCATTTAAAGAAAATGAAGGCACATATTGGGCACCTTATATTATACCACAGCTAACTTCCTGGTATTCTTATTTTCTGTTCACTCAACAACCCCCAGTCATATTGTCAGAATTTTTGTACACTGCCTTAAGTACATTTTGGAAAACAGCTGTGTATTAATGCATAAAACATATCCAGCCAGGCATAATACATAAATTTTTAGTTATTCATAAATAAATAAATAAATCATAAATAAATAAATTCATAGTAAAGTTTTTCAAAATGTTGTTAGCTAATGTGTGCTGTGCCGTGTAACTGGGACATTGCTGCACAGTATCTATATATCTTGATTTGCTTTCTACTTATTAATTTTACTATTATTTATTCATATCACTTTTTTTAACTTTTAAGTTCAGGAGTAAAAGTGCAGGTTTTTTACATAAGTAAACTTGCGTTCTGGGGGTTTATTGTACAGATTATTTCACCACCCAGGTATTAAGTCTAGTGCCCATTAGTTATTTTCCCTGATGCTCTCCCTCCTTTCACTCTCTGCCCCTCAAAAGGCCCCAGTGTGTGTTGTTCCCCTCTATGTGTCCATGTGTTCTCACCATTTAGCTCCCACTTATAAGTGAGAACATGTGGTAGTTGGTTTTCTATTTCCGTGTCAGTTTGATAAGGATAATGGCATCCAGCTCCATCCATGTCCCTGCAAAGGCCATAACCTTATTCTTTCTTATGGCTGCATAGTATTCCATGGTATATATGTATCATATTTTCTTTACGCAATCTCTCTTTAATGGGCATTTAGGTTGATTTCACGTTGTTGCTATTGTGAAAAACTGTGATTTATAGGCATGTCCTCAAACACCATTTAACTTTTGTTTCTATTTTTATATTTTCAATTAAGTCAATTCCAGTAGGCTTGTGACCGCTTCTCTGACTTATTCACCTCATTTTAGAGTCCAACACTTATGTTCTTATAACTAAATGTGTTCTTACTTACAAACCAAACCTGGCACTAAGGACATGGTTTTGAAAACTTAAAGGCCAAAACTAATTTTCTATATGACTTAAGGGTTTAAATATAAGGAGGTAGATGTTTTATAATAAGAAATTTAAAATAAAACCAATTTTAATTTCAAGAAAAGGCACTCTGACAAAAGACATAAGCAAAGAAACTCACAGAAGATAAAATTATAAAAGCTGAGAAATTATTCAGCTTCAGTGATATATAAAAAGATATAAATTAAAATGTGACAGAAATCTTCACAGATTAATTTAAGGATTTGAAAAGTATAATGCCTAATAATAGTGTTCCAAGGACCCTTGGACAATTTTGTGAAGAACGTTGGATCAGAGAATGTGGGATTCTCAGCTGTTTGCTACATAACAATGTTTCCTTAACCTCTGCACATGTAGACTTGGAAAACTGTCACTAAGACAGCATGGTACAGCCAGGCTGAGGCCATTTTATTCCTAGGGTATGGTGTAAATAAATCCCTTTCAAATGGATGAAATATGGACTTGAGGTGTTCAATAATCTTTTTACCATATCATAATAATTTGTACATGCTTGTTCTTTTGCAAGAACAATCTCTGTTGTTAGAAAAGATTATATTGGTTTCTCACACCCATGCAAGAAAGGAAATTCTACAACTGCGCATCAGTGTCACTTATCTCAGGATAGATCTGTCAGCTGGTATCCCCCTGTAGAAAGAAGGTCATTATATTGGGTGGACTATGTATAAACTCCTTTCTTTTTGTCCCATTTATGATGAAAATAAGCTCTAGTCCTACTCAAAACCTTTAAACAAAGAAGAAGACTTCACCAGTAGAAACATGAAACTCAGGACAGTAATGCCTGATTATTGCTTAATCTTACTTTGATTGGAAAATAAAGCTATTTTGTTGACAAGTTCTTCTGACAAATATCACTCTGTCTTGGAGCTGAGAATAGTTCATTCCCTGCCTTAATATAAAGTACCTATAATTAATTTACTGGAGTCTTGGTAGAGAAGGAGGAAATTTCTCTTCATCTTTGGTAAAAAATTTCTCAAGGCATTTTAACACAGTAATTTTGACAGTTAAAATTTTAATTAAGTTTAAAATTTTAGGTGGCTGGCAAGATGGTCGAATGGGAACTGTGCAACTCTGCAGCGCCCAGCAAGATCAACAGAGAAGGCAGGTGGCTTCTGCATTTCCAACTGAGGTACCCGGTTCATCTCACTGGGACTGGTTAGACAGGGGGTGCAGCCCACGGAGGGCGAGTTGAAGCAGGGTGGGGCATTGCCTTACCCAGGAAGTGCAAGGGGTCAGGGAACTCCCTCCCCTAGCCAAGGGAGGCTGTGAGGGATGGTGCCCTGAGGGACGGTGCACTCCCTCCCAGGTACTACGCTTTTCCTGCTGTCTTCGCAACCAGCAGACCAGGAGATTCCCTCAGGTGCCTATACCACCAGGGCCCCGGGATTCAAACACAAAATTGGGCAGCTGTTTGAGCAGACACTGAGCTAGCTGCAGGAGTTTTTTTGTTTTGTTTTGTTTTGTTTCATACCCTAGTGGTGCCCGGAATGCCAGCAAGAGAGAACTGTTCACTCGCCTGGAAAGGGGGCTGAAGCCAGGGAGCCAATTGGTCTAGCTCAGGGGATCCCCACGGAGCCCAGCAAGCTAAGATCCACTGGCTTGAATTCTCACTGCCAGCACAGCAGCTGAAGTTGACCTAGGATGCTGGAGCTTGGTGGGTGGAGGAGTGTCCACCATTACTGGGGCTTGAGTAGGCAGTTTTCCCCTCACACTGTAAACAAAGCTGCTGGGAAGTTCGAACTGGGTGGAGCCCACCACCTCTGCAAAGCCATTGTAGACAGACTCCTTCTCTAGAGTCCTCCTCTCTGGGCAGGGCATCTCTGAAAACAAAGCAGCAGCCCCAGTCAGGGGCTGATAGATAAAATTCCCATCTCCCTGGGACAGAGCACCTGGGGGAAGGAGCACCCGTGGGAGCAGCTTCAGCAGACTTAAACGCTCCTGCCTTCCAGTTCTGAAGAGAGCAGCGGATCTCCCAGCACAGCACTGGACCTCTGCTAAGGGACAGACTGCCTCCTCAAGTGGGTCCCGGACCCCCATGTCTCCTGACTGGGAGACACCTCCCAGCAGGGGTCGACAGACACCTCATAGAGGAGAGCTCTGGCTGGCATCTCGTGGGTGCCCCTCTGGGATGAAGCTTCCAGAGGAAGGAATAGGCAGCAATCTTTGCTGTTCTGCAGCCTCTGCTGGTAATATCCAGGAAAACAGGGTCTGAAGTGGACCTCCAGCAAACTCCAGCAGACCTGCAGCAGAGGGGGCCTGAGTGTTAGAAGGAAAACTAACAAACAGAAAATAATAGCATCAATATCAACAAAAAGAGCATCCACACCAAAACCACATCTGAAGGTCACCAGCATCAAAGACCAAAGGTAGATAAATCCACAAAGATGAGGAAAAAACAGTGCAAAAAGGCCAAAAATTCAAAAAAAAACCAGAATGCCTCTTCTCCTCCAAAGGATCACAGCTCCTCACCAGCAAGGGAACAAAAGTGCTCCAATTAAAAGACACAGACTGGCAAATTGGATAAAGAGTCAAGACCCATCAGTGTGATGTATTTAGCAGACACCTCTCATGTGCAAAGACACACATACATTAAAAATAAAGAGATAGAGGAATACTTGCCAAGCAAATGGAAAGCAATAAAAGAGCAGGGGTTGCAATCCTAGTCTCTGATAAAACAGACTTTAAACCAAAACAGATCAAAAAAGACAAAGAAGGGCGTTAAGTACTGGTAAAGGGATCAATGCAACAAGAATAGCTAGCTATCCTAAATATGCACCCAATACAGGAGCACCCAGATTCATAAAGCAAGTTCTTAGAGACCTACAAAGAGACTTAGACTCCCACATAATAATAGTGGGAGATTTAACACCCCAATGTCAATATTAGACAGATCAACAAGACAGAAAAGTAACCAGGACATTCAGGACTTGAACTCAGCTCTGGACCAAGTGGACCTAACAGACATCCACAGAAATCTCCACCCCAAATCAACAGAATATATATTCTTCTCAGCACCACATCACACTTATTCTAAAATTGACCACATAATTGGAAATAAAATAGTCCTTAACAAATGCAAAAGTACAGAAACCAAAACAAACAGTTTCACAGACGACAGTGCAGTCAAATTAGAATTCAGGATTTAAAAACTCACCCAAAACCACATAACTACATGGAAACTGAACAACCTGCTCCTGAATGACTATTGGGTATATAACGAAACTAAGGCAGAAATAAGTTCTTTGAAACCAATGAGAACAAAGGCACAACGGACCAGAATCTCTGGGACACAGCTAAAGCAGTGTTTGGAGGGAAATTTATAGCACTAAATATGCACATGAAAAAGAGGGAAAGATCTACAATCAATACCCTAACATCACAATTAAAAGAACTAGAGAAGCAAGAGCAAAAATTTCAAAAGCTAGCCAAAGACAAGAAATAACTAAGATCAGAGTAGAACTGAAGGAGATAGAAACAGGAAAATCCCTTCAAAAACATCAGTGAATTCAAGAGGTGCTTTTTTGAAAAGATTAACCAAATAGACTGCTAGCCAGACTAATAAAGAAGAAAAGAGAGAAGAATTTAATAGACACAATAAAATATGAGAAAGGGGATATAATCACTGATCCCACAGAAATACAAACTACCATCAGAGAATACTATAAACACCTCTATGCAAATAAACTAGAAAATCTAGAAGAAAAGAATAAATTCCTGGACACATACACCCTCCCAAGACCGAACCAGGAAGAAGTTGAACTTCTGAATAGAACAATAACAAGTTCTGAAATTGAGACAGTAATTAATAGCCTACCAACCAAAAAGAAGCCCAGGACCAGACAGATTCACAGCCGAATTTTACCAGAGGTACAAAGAGTTGCTGCTAACATTTCTTCTGAAAATATTCCAAACAATAGAAAAAGAGGGACTCCTCCCTAACTCATTTTATGAGGCCAGCATCATCCTGATACCAAAACCTGGCAGAAACACACACAAAAAAGAAAATTTCGGGCCCATATCCCTGATGAACATCGATGCGAAAATTCTCAATTAAAAAACTGGCAAATCGAATCCAGCAGCACATCAAAAAGCTTATCCAGAATGATCAAGTTGGCTTCATCCCTGGGATGCAAGGCTGGTTCAACATACACAAATCAATAAATGTAATCCATCACAGAAACGGAACCAATGGCAAAAACCACATGATTATCTCAATAGATGTAGAAAAGGCCTTTGATAAAATTACACATGCCTTCATGCTAAAAACTCACAATAAGGTAGGTACTGATGGAATTTATCTCAAAACAATAAGAGCTATTTATGTCAAACCCACAGGCAATATCATACTGAATGGGCAATAGCTGGAAGCATTCCCTTTGAAAACTGGCGCAAGATAAGAATGCCCTCTCTCACCACTCCTATTCCACATAGTATTGGAAGTTCTGGCCAGGGCAGTCAGGCAAGAGAAAGAAATAAAAGATATTCAAATAGGAGAAAAGGAAGTCAAATTGTCTCTGTTTGCAAATGACATGATTGTATATTTAGAAAACCCCATCATCTCAGCCCAAAAAACTCTGTGAGCTCATAAGCAACTTCAGCAAAGTCTCAGGATACAAAATCAATGTGTGAAAATCAAAAGCATTACTATACAGTATTAATAGACAAACAGAGAGCCAAATCATGAGTGAACTCCCATTCACAATTTCTACAAAGAGAATAAAATACCTAGAAATACAACTTACAAGAGATATGAAGGACTTCTTCAAGGAGAACTACAAACCACGGCTCAAAGAAATAAGAGAGGACACAAATAGAAAAACATTATATGCTCAGGGATAAGAAGAATCAATATAGTGAAAATGGCATACTGCCCAAAGTAATCTATAGATTCAATGCTCTCCCCATCAAGCTACCACTAGCTTTTTTCACAGAATTAGAAAAAACTACTTTAAATTTCATATGGAACCAACAAAGAGCCTGTATAGCCAAGACAATCCTAAGCAAAAAGAACAAAGCCGGAGGCATCATGCTACCTGACTTCAAGCTATACTACAAGTCAATAGTACCCAAAACAGCATGGTACTGGTACTAAAACAGATATATTGACCAATGGAACAGAACAGAGGCCTCAGAAATAATGTGCAACACATGTACAACCATCTGATCTTTGACAAACCTGACAAAAACAAGCAATGAGGAAAGGATTCCCCATTTAATAAACGGTGTTGGGAAAACTGGACCCCTTCCTTACACCTTATACAAAAATTAACTTAAGATGGATCAAAGACTCTAAACGTAAGACCTGAAGTCATAAAAACCCTAGAAGAAAACCTAGGCAATATCATTCAGAACATAGGCATGGGCAAAGATATTATGAGTAAAACACAAAAAGCAATGGCAACAAAAGCCAAAATTGACAAATGGGATCTAATTAAACTAAAGACCTTCTGCACACAAAAGAAATTATTCATCAGAGTGAACAGGCAACCTACAGAATGGGAGAAAATTTTTGCAATCTATCCATCTGACAACGTGCTAATATCCAGAATCAAAAGGAACTTAAACAAATTTACAAGAAAAAAAAAACCAACAAAAAGTGGGTGAAGGCTATAAACAGACACTTCTCAAAAGAAGACATTTATGCATCCAACAAACATGAAAAAAAGCTCATTATCACTGGCCATTAGAGAAATGCAAATCAAAACCACAATGAGATACCATCTCACACCATTTAGAATGGCGATCATTATAAACTCAGGAAACAACAGATGCTGAAGAGGATGTGGAGAAATAGAAATGCTTTTACATATTTCTCCACATATATGTGGAGAATAAACATGGATATATTTCCACATATATGTAGAGAATAAATATGCGAGTATAAATTAGTTCAACCGTAGTGAAAGACAGTGTGGTGATTCCTCAAGGACCTTGAACCAGAAATAACATTTGACCCAGCAATCCCATTACTGAGTATATACCCAAAGGATTATAAATCATTTTACCTTAAAGACACATGCACACGTATGTTTATTACAGCACTTTTCACAATAGCAAAGACTTGGAACCAGCACAAATGCCCATCAATGGCAGACTGGATAAAGAAAATGTGGCACATATACTTAATGGAATACTATGCAGCCATAAAGAGGATGAGTTCATGTCCCTTGCGGGGACATGGATGAAGCTGGAAACCATCATTCTCAGCAAGCTAACACAGAAACAGAAAACCAGACACTGCAAGTTCTCAGTCATAAGTGGGAGTTGAACAATGAGAATACATGGACACAGGGAGGGGACCATGACACACTGGGGCCTGTCAGGGGGATGGGGGGTTAGGAGAGTGACAGCATTAGGAGAAATACCTAATGTAGATGATGGGTTGATAAGTCCAGCAAACCACCATGGCACATGTATATCTACGTAACAAACCTGTGCATTCTGCACATGTATCCCAAAAATTAAAGTATAATTTTTTTAAAAGTTTAAAATTTTCAAGATTCTAACCATAAGGTTTGCCCTCTTATGAATAAACGGCTGTAGTACTAAGTCTCGTTTATTAGTTCGATAGATTGAAGATTACCCCCAAATATTAGGCACCCTTCCCCTGAGAGAGGATTATATTTCCTCTCTCCATTGGTATTTGGCTTGACTATAAAACTTGCTTTGGTCAATGAAATGTGAGTGGAAGTGACACCTATAACTTTTAGTGGAAGCTTTAAACTAAGTTCACATTGGCTATGTTTGGTTCTTTATGCTGCAGCTATCAATGTTCCAGATAGAAGCTGTTCTATAGTTTGGCTTCCAGAAAACAGAAGGGAGTTTTAACTAACATATAATGAACATGTTGCATGAATGAGAAGTAATTATTTATTGTGATAAGACATTAAACTATTTTTAATTTGTTGTCACAGTATATCCCAGCCTATGCTGACTAATACAGAAATTGGTACCTAAAAGTAGGGGGATTGCTGTAACACCAACAAAACCAACAATGAAACATAAAATACAAGGCATATAGATACAGGAAGCAATTTGCAAGAAACTGTGACCAGGGTCTAAAAGGACATAATTATTCCATTATTATGCAATAGCAAAACACTCATTAACATTGTCACCTACAATAACTTGGAAGGCAGCAGTTTTGTCAACTGAGCTTACATGTTTAGGCAAGGAGGTAGAAAAATTAAATGTACCAAGACAAAAGTGAAATGGATTTGTATTTCCAACTCTTAAAGAGCAAGCTGAGAAGGTCTCTGTACCATAAAAGACCCAGGAAAACTCAGATTAATGGCAAGAACCATATCAAGACTCACATTCTTTTGTTAAAAATCTCTGAAAATAATAATTTGGCACACATAAATCTTTCAGATGAAGGAAATGGCTAAGAAACAAGAGACTAAGACTGTGGCTTTTCACTAGTAGTCTGTTAGGTTCAATGTACCTAAAAGTAAGTCTGGAAGGCGAGGCTTGTCTAACAAGAATTGCAAGCATGGCTATTAATGCAGGTTGTGCCTGATAAACTAGTTAAAAAGGAAACTACATTTATAATAAGATTTTTCTTAGAAAAATTAAAAAGCTGGCAGCCTAGACTAAAAGAGACTGTGAGCATCAGATATCTGAAATGGACCTTGGGCCTTCAACATTTTAGGGTCAGGTAGCAGAGGAAGGCAGCCTCCTGGCCCTCAAAAAGACAGTCCCCAGGCTCTCAAAAAGACAGTCCCCAATCAGAAGAGCATGCTCCATCAGAGGAGGCCAAGGAGGATGATGATGCGAAATAAGAGACTTCCCTGAGACTGGATGCAAGAAATATATGTCGTCAACTGCCTGGATGTTTTACCTTTCACAGGAACACAACACAAATGACTTTTAAAATCTGTTTCCAAAGAGTTATATCCAACAGAATCAGGCTGCAGCAGTAGAAGGCACTGAAGAAGCCGCCGGTAGGGACTTAGAGAGACTAATGCCATGCTGTCTTGACACCTAGTGTGGTAGACAACATGACAGTCCCACAAAGATGCCCACGTCCTAATCACTGAGCTTGTGAATAAACTCATTTTCATGGTAAAAGAGACTTTGCGAATGTGACTAATCTTCTCTTGAGAAGGAGAGATTAGCCTGGGTTACCTGGGTCTCAATCACATGAATCCTTAACAGTGGAGAAATTTCCCTGGTCATGGCCAGAGAGAGGTGTGGTCGAGGAATAAAAGTCAGATAGATGTAATGTTCCTGGCTTTGGATATGAAGGAAGGGGGCCATGAGCCAAGACATGTGAATGGCCTCTAAAGGTTAGAAAAAGCAAACGAACACTCTCTCCTAGGGCCTTTATAAGGAATGCAGGCCTGCTGATCCTCTAATGTTACCCCAGGGAGACTCTTGTCAGGGACTTAGAAGTTAGGTCATAGGCTTCTAACCTACAGAATTGTAAGGTAATAAATTTGTATTGCTTCCAGACACTGAGTCTTCGGTAATTTGTTACGACAGCAATACAAAATTAATACATCGAAGAATTATCCAATCTGGACAGGGAGGCACACAGTGTTTGGTTATGACTTACTGGTTTCGGAATGCCAATACTTCAAATGCAAAAACAAGCCTACCAATAAATAAATAAAACAAACAAAAGAGACTGATTCAGATTAGGAATTACTAAAATCTCATTAGCTATCTCAGATGCCACAGCCAGGACCAAAACCTTAGCAGGCTCTCAACTTGGACAGGGACAGATGGTTCTGAATTTTGAAAATTTAAATGGCTCATAAGTTTTAAGTATGAATTTCTTCTTGTCCTTAAAATAAATGCTTGGCCTCACTCCAAAGATTCTGATTCAATTTGTATGGTGTAGGACCCAGATTAATATAGGAAAGTTTTGTGTAAATGCTTTCCCGATGGTCTTAATAAGCCATGCTTGAGAACTACGACTCTGAAGGACCAGATTCTTATTTACATCATTCAAAGTCGTAAGCTATTAATTTAGCCAAATGGATTGCATAATAGTATTAAGCTGACTGGAGTATTCAGTCCAAATCTATTTACATCTCTATGGATTCAATTCACTGGCATTTCTTTTTTATTTTTATTTTTTAAGAGACAGATTCTCACTCTGTTGCCCAGGCTGGAGTGCAGTGCTACAATCATAGCTCGCTGCAGCCTTGATATCCTGGACTCAAGTGGTCCTCCCACCTCAACCTCCCAAGTAACTAGGACTACAGGTGCATGTCACCATGCCCAGCTAGCTTATTGTAGAGACACAGTCTTGCAATATTGCCCAGGCTGGTCTTGAACTCCTGGCCTCACA
This sequence comes from Macaca nemestrina, assembly GCF_043159975.1. Lineage (NCBI taxonomy): Eukaryota > Metazoa > Chordata > Mammalia > Primates > Cercopithecidae > Macaca > Macaca nemestrina. Next base: position 65,067,860 of record NC_092129.1, on the reverse strand, counting down.
CAGCTCATTGGTGTGAGGTTTGACAAATAGCTCTTGGATATAAAATATAACTCCCCAGTATATTACTGTGGCCTGGAGACATAGAAACTATACCACAAATATAACTGGTGGGCTGATTATACAAGGCAATCTCCCAGTCATTAGGGTAAAAATGAATATTTTAAATTTGGGTAAGAGGTTAGTTTTCAGAAAAAGCAGTCACTGGAGAGTTTATCACTAGAGAACATACTCAGGAAATTGTTCGGAAATACGACAACCTTGATTCCATACGAGCTAATAAGAAATCATGTTTAGCAGCTATTATGACCCAAGATTTGGCTCATAATATGGACATCAAATATCCCCTTCACTTTAACTGCCACCTGCAAATAAAAAAACATAATGGAATGATGGAATACACTTTTCAAGAAGCAGTTCAGAAGTTTCACTGGTTTTTGAACTTTAACGAGCCATTTATCTTCTCAGTGTTCAATCCCTTTATGATGCTATTTTCCCAATCATATATCTCCATAGTGAATAGGACCAACAGGTGAATTAAAAGAAGTTAAACACACGCTTACCACATGATGCAGCCATTACACTCCTAGGAATTGACCAAAGAAAAATGAAAGAACATGTTTATGCAAAGATTTGTATAAAGATATTCATAGCAGTTTTATTTGAAACAACTAAAACCTGGAAACAACTCAAATGCTCATTACCAGGTAAATAAATAAACAAATTATGATATATACAAATAATGGAACACTACCCATCAATTAAAAGGAGTTAAGTGTTGTTCCAGCACTTTGGGAGACCAAGGCAAGTGGATCACTTGAGGTCAGGAGTTCGAGATCAGCCCAACCAACACAGTGGAACCCCATCTCTACTAAAAATACAAAAAAAAAAAAAAATTAATTTGGCATGGTAGCACATGCCTGTAATCTCAGTGACTTGGGAGACTGAGGCAAAAGAATCGCTTGAATCTGGGAGGTAGAGATTGCAGTGAGCCAAGATCCAGCCACTGCATTCCAGACAGGGTGACAGAACAAGACTGTCTACAAAAAAAAAAAAAAGGAATTAACTACAATGCAATTATGAATCTCAAAATAATTGTGCTGAGTAAAAGAAGGCAGGCAGAAAAGAGTTTATAATGTACTCTTTTATAAACATTCAATTTATATTAAAGTATAGAAATTATGAATAAAATATAGTGTCAGAAAATCAATAAGTGACCACCTGGGGATGGGATGAAGAGGGGTAGAAGAGAGGGATTTTCAATGAGGCACAAAGGAATTTAAGAAGTAATATGTTCAGTATCTTAATTGCAGTAAATGTTTCTTGGGCATATACATATATCAAAATTGATCAAATTTTGCATTTTAAATATGTGTAATGTATCTATTATACCTTAATAAAAAAGGAGAAAAAGTATATTGGGTCACACCCATCCTGAACAACTGTTACTTTTTATCATGACTGAAAATATGACTTTATATGAATTTTCCCGGCAGCAAATGTGTACAAGGCATGAAACACAAAGCTATTCTCCTGATGAGAAGCGACACCTGTAGAGGACATGGAGAAATGCCATAGAAAAAATCTAAATAGATACTAACCACTACTCATCCAGGGTGAAATCTTTATGAACATACATTTTAATCATTGAAAACACTCACTTCAAACTTGTTCAGAAGGCAAGCTGAACCACATGACAGAGCATTCAACTTCAGAAACACATACATGATTCAATTAGAAGAAAAATGATCTAATTAAAGAATTTATTAATAGTTTTAACCAAATTCTAGTAATAACTAAAGTACATGAAACTTAGATCAATCTCTAGGTAACGGGTTTGCAGGCATAGTAAAAATAAAATTCACTTGCATATGGAAGATAAAATAGTAACTGTTCAATCTCTCAATGGCGTTAGATGCCTCAGATACTTTCAAGTCTGTATCTGCTACTAAAAATTATGTGAGGTTTTTGGGAAACAAATCAAGATTAATATAAAGTAAAAGAACGAATAACTCATGCCCCTGCATCAATCTTTATAATTTTTGGATGACAGAACATGTGCCTGTTTCTCTAATTAAATCCAATATTAAAAATGACATGGATTAAAAACCTAACTAGGCTAGTTAAGACATGCCTGGTCTGTGTGGGAACCAGTCCACCCTGGGTTGGGCATCAGATCTGTAGAAATTACCAAGCAAACTGGCAGCCTTGGCTCATACCAAAGAGTGAGTCAACTTCCAGCTGTTTTAATTGGTCAGGATATTCAATAAGTTGATCGGTCTCAAATCACTAACTTGTGAATTATATCCAAATACTACAGAAACAATCAAACTTGTACTTGTGGAGTTAGGAAAGTCTAGAGCAGCACAGTTCAATAGATCTTTCTGCAATAGTAGAAGTTTTCTGTATCTGTGCTGTCCAATATGGTAGTCACCAACCACACGTGGCTATTGATATATGAACTGCGGTTAGTGAAACTGAGGAACTGAAGGTTTCATTTCATGTAATTTCACTGATTTAAATTTAAATACAAATAGACACATGTGGCTAGTGGCTAACACATTTTGCAGTGCCAATCAGAGATAGGTAGGTCAATATTGCACCCATTGAATGGTTACTTTTAGAGCTTCATCTGTGTGATAATAAGATTTGTCTGAGAAATTATAATGTCCAGATGAGACACACAGTCAGTTTACTTTCATTCTTCCAATTAAAATATATAAACACATTTAAGACTTGTAAAAGCTATTTCCATAAAGCAACTTATAAGAGTACTGTATGAGAACTTATGACTGCTTTATTTTGAGAGTATTTGTTTGACTCAGTTATAACTGTACCCCATTTTTTCAGCATTTCCTGTATGCATAGCAGATTTCCCAAGTAGAATAGTTTAACTGCCTTGGATCGGGGAGGAGGGGGGGTTAAAATTCTTTTGATTGCAGGATCTATAAAACTTTTTGGCTTTGCTTGACGAGATCCTGGGTGAAATATTGCACCATTCTTCATATGACAGGAAAAGACTGAGCATTCTACTATTGGGTTGAGGAATTATGTTTCCATAATATAATTAAACCAACTATTGCTCCATGGATTATAAAGCTATGAATACCTTTATCAGTTATCAATGGCCACACACACACACAAAAAAAAACCTGCATAACAAACCATCCCAGGGCTTAGTGGTTTAAAACAATAATTATTTAGCTCATGAATCTGGAGTCAACTAGGAAGTTTTGCTGCTCTGAGTTGGACATAATTCATCTCAGCTTGGCTCACTCATGTGTCAACTGTCAGGTGGTGGGTTGGCCAGGGACTGGCTGATCTAGGACATTTTCAATTGAGAGGTTGTTGTTTCTGATCCATGTTATTTCTCATCTTCTACCAGATAAATTCAGGCTTATTCATATGGCTAAGGTAAGGTTCCAGGAAAGAAAATGAGAGTAGGTCAAGTCTCTTAAGGCCTAAACTTGGAGTTAATAAATGGTAAGGTCAATTCAGATTCAACAGGTAGGGAACAAAACTCTACCTCTTGAGGAGACAAGTTACAAAGCCATATTTCAAAAAGCATGGAGACAAAAAGGGGTGAAGAAACGTGATGTCGTCCACAAACCCCAACTAATAATACCAACTTCTGGGCTGAAAGCAAATGATATTCTTCAGGAGTGCATATTGACATTTGGGTCAAACTTCCTGAGACAAAGAGACGTTATTACCAAAGGACCCAATGGGCTGAAATAAATTGGAACCCATCTCAGTTTATGGAACATCTTAATCTGGATCAAACTATAATGGATTGATCTTATCTGGACTTACAAAATAAATTAATTCTAAGTGGAGTTCATAAAATTTGAAACCTAATAAGGCAAATATATTATGGAAATCTGTATCAGTCTAAAATTGTGAATGGCAGCCTCCAAACTACTGGAGTAAGAGTCCCCTGGCTTGAAAGTCTTAAAATGTTTTCATTAGACTAGCTATCATCTTACCGGTCCTGAGCTGTTGGTGAGAATTACAGATACCAGCCAAATTCTTTCACTGTATCTTGTAAAATAGCCAAATGTAATATAGACTAATTTGAAAAGGCATTGTGTCCATCTGCTCTCAACTGGTACAAAGAATGTGGAGAGAAAGTAAAATAATGGCTATAACTTTACTGAGCTGTGAAAAAGGCTGATAAGGACTGAATAAACCCCATGAACTCATACAGTTAATATACTGCTAGCCACAGCAAATATTAAATATGTAAATATTGCCATACTGTAAGAAAATGCAGTATATATTTTCAAGTGACCCCAAATTTATCAAGTTATTACTAATAATTATATTTAGGAATCTACTGTAAAGGAACAATCCAAAAGCAGTAACAACAACAACTGTGAAAAATCTGTGTACCATATTCAGTGTTTTTTTTTTTTTTTTAATGTAAGAAGGAAAATTAAAAGTCGTCTAAATGTCTGACAACATAAGAATGGCTAGTAGTTGTAGTATTTTAACTGGTTAGAATATTACGGAGCTATTAAAATGGTGGTTATAAAGACCATGCAGCAACATCAAAACTATGTAAAATATAATCTTAAGTGAAATAAGATACAGAATTGTATGCACACTGTGATGATAATTATGCAAAACAAAATGGAAAAGAATGCATAGAGTTTCAAGCAGCTTTTGTAGGAGTTGCCTTTTGGAACTCCTTTCAAAAGCTTGAAAATGTTCATATCTTTTTTTTTTTTTTTGAGATGGAGTCTTGCTCTGTCACTCAGGCTGGAGTGCAGTGGCGCGTTCTCGGCTCACTGCAACCTCTGCCTCCCAGGCTCAAATGATTCTCCTGCCTCAGCCTCCCAAGTAACAGGGATTACAAGTGCCTGCCACCATCCTGGCTAATTTGTGTATTTTAATAGAGATGGGGTTTCACCATGTTGGCCAGACTGGTCTCAAACTCCTGACCTCAAGTCATCTGCCCGCTTTAGCCTCCCAAAGCGCTGAGATTACAGGCATAAGCCACCACACCCAGCCAGAAATGTTTATATCTTTTGATTAAATTTCTAGAAATTTAACTTATAGAAATACAACTTAAGAAAATTATCCGAAATGTAAAAAAATAAAGTTAGAATGAAAAATTTTTATATCACTGCAACATTTTAAAAAATTGTCAATAACCAAAAACAGCCTAAATAGAAAGAATGAAATGCCTAAATTATAGCTTATCTGAATGCAAAATGTTAAGCAGTCATTAAGAATAAAAGAATTTAACGACAAAGAGAAATGTATCAATGTATAAAACATTTTAATACAGCAATATATAAAATAATATTAATACACAATTTAAAACTATATATAGAGAGATGAAAACATACCAAAAATTTAACAGTGACTAATAATGTTTAGATAAGAGCAAATTCTTAATTCTCTTCAGCTTTCTAATGCTTCTGTATATTTCCAGGTGCATGCAATAGCAAATTAAGTATGTATTATTTTTATCATCAGAAAAAAATTATAAAAGATTGCATGGAAATATATAAGAGAAAATATCTATATTGACACTAACTGTGTAAGGGTGATTGATTAAAGATTGTTGTCTTGTTTCTTTCTAGTTTCCACATCCTGGGATGTAGTTAAGTTAAACTTACAGTTACAAAATATATAATTTTTATGAAATGATCTATGTCATGACCTCTTTTCTAATAAGACATGACACTAGTAGTGACATTTTACATTTATGCTAAGTATTTTCAGCTTGTAAAGTATTTCACTTGTATTATTTTATTGTAAAGTAGTTCATTTGTGTTATTTCATTCAATTCATGCAGAGTTCTGTGTGAGGTGAATATTGTCATGTTACCAAAACTGAGGTTCGGAGGTTAAGTGAGGTCATGCAAGTCATGCGGGTGATACATAACTGAACTGGTACTGGACCCAGTGATAGTGCTTCAAAATGTTACACCCTATCAGCTTCTATGGAATCTTTCTAATGAGTCTCATTGGGAATGAAAAAGCACTATGCCATTGCAAACATGATACAAATCTTTCAAGCAGCTAAGACATTTACTGGAAGAGAGTGACTCTGATTTGCTTTACACCTCTTTCCACTGTCCTACAATGATTAATTTTTTAGAAGTTACGCTTTGATGTTTCAGTTAGTGCTTTTCTAACACAGCTCCAATACCTCGATATATTCAACTAATTAAGCAGTGATGTGTACTTTACATGAAATGCTTTTAAATTAGCCACAGTGATTCCTAAACTACTCAGTCTGGGCTCAGGACCTTTAACATCCAAACTGGCATTCTAGTGCCCATAAACTCTTTATCTAAATAGTGACATCTGGGATTAAGTTCAATAATGGTTTCTATGGAAACTAATGGCAATATCAAAACTTTCCAAACCACTAGAAGTGACCCAATTAGAAGAGGTAAAAATGAGTGACAGAAACAGTAGCTATCAATAGAACGCAAGGTTAATTCTACTTCCTCACACTAATATTCATAAATGTGTCTGCATATTTATTAGAAGATTATGGAATTCATTTGATATTTAAGGATCTCAAATGGATAAGAATAATACGTGAAGTGAAAGTTTATTGTTCTTCAATAACACTGAAGCCAATTTCACAGAAATACAGAGATTAAAACTGAACAACGTAGGTATACATGAATGTATACATTAAAGATAATATAGATAAACACTGATAAAGATAAAATTATAAGAATTTTGCTGCAGAAAAGATAAATAAGTTTCAATAATTAATTCCAAATTGAAAAGTTAAATAAACCTCCTATCTTCCTTAGACCTAAAAAAAGAGAGAAATATTTGCTGAACTTGACTCCAGAATAAAATGCAAATATAAACATATTTCATAAAGATTGTAATCACATAAGAAGCTCTTAAACATAGCTTTGAGATTCAAGCACAGCATAAGAATAAAACAAAATTTGTAAATTGTTATTTCTTGCTGTGAGTACTAACCCAGTTTAAGCTTTAACCTTAACATTCTATGTACTGTCACAATTGAAAACCCAAAATATTAGTGTAACTGGTTGCAGAGTTTTAACTTGTTTTGAGAGCTCGGGTAACAAAATATCTTCCTAGAAATCCTTATGTAAATGATCCAAGCATGTATAATAAGTAGTATCCTGAATTTTACTATTAAAACACAATGACAAAATGACATCTATAGTTGGACCACCATCAGATATCTCAAACTTAATTTATCCAAAATCAGCCTCTTGGACTTTCCCTAGTCTTTTTATCCTGAAGTCTTCCTCTGTCTCAGTCAATGGTGACACCATCTTTCCAATTGCTCAGATTACAGTTATTCTTGACAATTCTGTCAGAAAATCTCAACTTTCACTTAACATGTCTTCAGCATCAAACCACTTGTCTTCACCCTGCTTGCCACTGCCTTGCCCGATTCACCACCCTCCCCTGTTTGTTCAGTAGGCTCCTTACTGCTCTTCTCCTTGGACCCTTCAGCAAAACTCCCTACCCTGAATGAAAATGTAAATTAACTGATCAGTTAGCTAACAAGAATTGACTGAGTTCCCAGAGATCAGTGTTGTATAGGGTTCTATGAAGAAAGTAAGGTTGCTTTGACTACAGTTGAAGATGGCAAACATTTCTTGGGAAACAATTAGAAAGCAATGAATGATAATATATTGCCAAATGCTAAGTCTAAAAGCAGGCACTATGGTTCTGGGGGGTGTGGGTTCTCTTCTTTTTTTTTTTTTTTTTTTTTGCTGCCATTAACCTTATGAGCCTAGGGAAACTGTTTCCCCTGTTCACCCTCATCACTTCTGTTTTGCAAATAAGGAGACTGTCCTGGATGATTTATTGGTTCATTAGAATCCTTATTCTTGGTGGGTCTATTATTTCAGCGAAAGTAGAAATACCTAGGTAGTAGAGGTGGGTTAGCAATGTCTCCCCTTTCTCCTGCCTTTCTCAGCCTCCCTAGAAGCCAAACTGAGGAAGTTCTAAAGGATTGAAACTTCCTTATTTGAAAAGATTCATACCAGGCAATTTCCCAATGAGCTCTGCTGAACCTTATGAAGTCACATATACATCGATGCATTTACATATATTGGTATCTGAAAGCATTTTCTAACATCAAACTATGAATACTGTTGAAAATAGAAATATTTTATGTAGTTAGCCATATTCTTACCATCCCCTGTAAAAACTCATTGTCCTCTATTGTCATTTATCTATTTCACGTATGTGAACTGTTTTGATTTGCCCAAAGAGATGGCAAGGCTCTCTAGGTCAAGAGTGATGGATTATGTTTCTCTATCCATTGTTTTGCTATATACAGTGTTTTATACATGGGTGTGACATGATTCTATGCCTTTATAAATAATGTCTGCTCAGCCTACATACAGGATATACATGTCACACCACTGTTCTACAACACAAATTAGGTCATGGGTAGATTCCATCACCCATTATCATGAGTGCTCCATTATTCTATGCTATCGACCCAGTAAGAACAACTTGCTTTGAATGGCATTACGAAAGGACATAGATGATTTATCTTGGCAGCCTAGAAAATACTGAAAAAGGAAAGGGGACAGTAATGTTCCTATGCAATAATAATAATACTCATAAAAGTTACAGTCTTCAGAATCTGGGTTATGGGAGTACTAGGGGTTGCAAGGATGACATCCTGTGGATTTCACCACGCCCCTAAAGGACTTGGAACAACGTGCTGCTGTTTCTTGGCATGGCATCAGTGCGTAGTGCATGGTGCTCGTCTGTCCAGCTGTGAACCATTGTTCTGACTGAAAGATCAGAGTGCAGTTTCTTGGCTCCTGTGCCCACAAACACCCTTGTTGATGGTGTGGCTTAGGGTCACATTACCTCATCGTCTCCTGACTTCTGTATCTAAACAAGCCACAGAGAAAAAAAGAGGATCTAACCAGTACTGCTGACTTATGTCTACGGCTAAGCTCTCCTAAACATGTTTGTCATAAAATCTCTTCCCTCTGGCTTAAATACTAGATACCTGACTCCTCAGTTTGCTTTTCCTTTACTTCTGTTATCTCCTATCACTTGCTCCAACAGAGACCAAAGTTGTCTTTCCAGATTTCCATGAATCCCTGGGGTAATACACACTTCCTCCTCATTCTAGCATTTTATAAACACAGATGGCAATTTTGTATTTGGAGCTCTAGCCCTGGCACCTTCTATTCTCATTCAACAAGCTGCAATAAATCTAGAAGAGATGACCAAACCTCTGAGTTGTTATTTTGTGAACACAAGTTACCTGTGCAGATTCGTTTAAAGTTGGGATTTTCCAGAAGGTGTCCTGGAAGGCGGCACTGGAACCGATGTTGCCAGAACTCAGGGAACCAGGGATTCCTTGTGTTAGTGTCCAGCCTCAGTTTCAGGAAATAATCATCGAATGACCTGACCTCCGGAGACTGCAGCTTTATCGTGATTCCCCCGTTGGCTTCCACCTCATAACCTTCAATGACTTCATCTCTGTCTGCCCATCCATCACTAAAAAAATGCAGGGATTGGGGTAGGGAGAGAGAAAGACAAACATCTCACAAATAAAGCTCAGGGTTATATATTAATGAAGCAATCCAGCAAAGGCTACAGTCTGTTTTAAGCCAGCATTACTACCCAACAACTGTTTTTGTTTTTTTTGTTTTTTTTTGGTAGAGAGTAGAAAGTTTTGAAGGCATAATATCCTGTTTGTTTCTTTGTTTTTCACAATTGTGAAAGTGGTGATGAGATGATGACAGCAATACTGACAATTAAAGTTCAATGAGTTCACTAGTCATCAGATTCTGTGCTATTCACTTTTACTGAGAGGGAAGATGTTCAGCCAAAAAGGCTATCAGCCACTCTCCAAACCAGAAGAAAATAAAATATAGGCACCTCAGAGGCTGACCTTCAAAATAAGAGCTCAACAAGGTTTCAACATTGCAATCATGACCACTACATGAGCTCCATTATATGGAGCAGAAAACTGATATAGCTCTGAAACATGCCAACCACAGTTTAACCTCCTGGGACATCATTCAAATCTGCCTCCCATAGAAGTAGCCAGATATTTTCATTTGTTTAATGTTACTTCAAAATAACATCATTAAACAATATCACCTCAAATTATAAAAAGAATTATCCTTCTTACTAAATGGGAGCTCACTGACATTGTATTCAGTGAGATAGAATTTTTGAAATGTGATCACCTTCTAGAGCATTCCTATCTACCAGGAGTGATGTAGCCCTAGTTTAATTCAGGCACACATGTGAGCCAGGTCTACGAGGGTATCAAAGACAAATTGCACCAGACAAAGTCAAACACGCAAAAAAAGACTCTGTTCAAGACTATTACAAAATATGAGAGATACTGAACCCAACTCTGCTAAAATAAAAGATGGGAAGGTTTTTAAGTACTGGGTGAGCTAGTGGAAAAGTACTGGAGGGCCACTGGCATGAGGTTGGCCCATGTGATTAGGCATCTGTGTTTGCTAATTGACACATTAGATTCCTACCGTCCCACTGAAACTGGAAGGGAGGGGTTTACCACTATTCTTGACGATTACATTTAAAGGGATGGCTGTCAGGTCCTTGTCGTTCAGTAAGACATCCCTGGTTTCTGAAATTAGCAAGAAACTAGACGATCTACATCTCAACAAGGCAGAGAAAGAATTTACAGTTTTGGGTTTTCCAAAGTAAATGCTCTTAGAAAAGGGACGTCAGGGGCCTGTATTCAGGAAAAATCCTGTCTAAAGTTTAGTCAAGCTAAAGACAATATTAAGGCTGTCTTGTTCAGGGGATGGATTTATTCTTCTCTGCACAGAGTGGTGCCCTGAAGTTTGTGGAATATAAAGATGCAGTCTCTGCCAAAGAAAGCATTTTACTGCTTGTTTCTCACAGAGAAGGGACTGGGCAAACATCAGTGCCCCTATCTCACCCTTGGCTACCTGAGACCAACTGAGATAAATGTGCTCTTCACTTAGCTGAGCTAAGCAGTGCAGTTCCTCTCTAGAATCTTCCCACTGACCCACACATGAGCTGCATTTTCAACAGATCAAGGGTTGTTGAAGGTATAGATGACTTAACCTGACCCAGAACTAAAGGGACTTTGAGGTACAGTAGAGTCTAGCCAGTTACACCAGAGAATGTCTTTTTTATATGCTTCCAAATCCACTAGGATAGAGACTCTACAATTTTGTATAGATCCTTCCTTTCTTCCTTCCTTCCTTCCCTCCTTCCTCCCTTCCTTCTTTCCTTCCTTCCTTCCTTCCTTCTTTCCTTCTTTCTTTTTTTCCTTTCTTCTTTTCTTCCTTCTCTGTGTTCCTAGCAGTTACTGTGCCAGATGTTCTGCTATGAATTCAACTGAGAATAAGACTCATTATCCTCTGCCCCCATGGTGCTACAGCCTTGTGGGGAAAACAGACACTAAACAAGAATTGCAAACTCCATGGGGCTAAAGAAAGAGAAGCGCCTGTAATCTTAGGACTTTGGGAGGCCAAGGCAGGCAGATTGCTTGAGCTCAGGAATTTGAGAACAGTCTGGGCAACATAGAAAAACCCCATCTCTACAAAATGATAATAATAATAATAAAAAATCTGGATATGGTGGTCCACACCTGTAGTCCCAGCTATTTGGGAGGTTGAGGTGGGAGGATTCTGTGAGCCCAGGAAGCTGAGACTGCAGTAAGCCATGATCTTGCCACTGGGCAACAGAGGAAGACCCTGTCTCAAAAAAAAAAAAAAAAAAAAAAAAAAAGGGCGAACAGTATCATGGGGAGAGATAGCTTGGGGGTTTAACTTAATCTAGTGTGTAGATATGGCACGTGTGCATGCTTTTGTATGTGCATGCAAGCCTGTGTGTGTGAGGCAGTGGGGGATAGAGGTAATTAGAGATGGCTTCTTTAAGAAGGTGATGGCTGAGCTGAGAACCAAAGGAGGAGTCAGCTTTAGTCAGGTGAGGAGAAGGGAGGGTTTAGTATAGAAGGTTCCTGGCAGATTAACATACAAGAAAGAGCTTGGCACATTTAAGGAATTTAGAAAGAGTTCGTATAGTTAGAGAATAGAAAGAAGTATGGCGTGAGATGGGGGTGGGCGCATAAATACCAGCCTAGACACTGTTAGTCTGAAGCCCACGGGAAGTCCTCAAAGTGCTGTAAGCCTATGACTCAATCAGGTCATTCTGTTCTCCTCCCTCATGGTAAATGACCTGCCTATTGTTCTGGTGAGTCCTCTGCTTACCGTGGCTGAATATGATGGCCAGTCAAATTGACTTTAAAAAGACTGACTCATTCATTTTTTCATATGTTCGGTCTGCTCAGAAAGGCTCAAACCGGTTTAATTATTTACATTTAAATGTACTTATATTTACATCTTAACTACATCTACAGCAATTTGAAGATTTGAGCTATAGTTCATGACACAACATCTACAGCAATTTGAAGATTTGAGCTATAGTTCATGACACAAACAAGGACAAAAATAAGACCAGTTAGACTATGAAGAAATTCTGTCTAAGGGTAAATATTTAAAAATCGAAATGACTTATAACTTGAAAAAATTAACTGCTTTTTGACATGAAGGTTAGGGTTGAAGTGTGTTTCTCCCCAAGGTTTAATAATATGTGAAATTTGTTTTGTTTACAGTCTATACAAGAAAGTCACCATCATAAAAATGTGTACGAAATGAATTTGCTGTGATGTTTATGTGCATTTTTAAAGCATATTAACAGCTTAGTTTGTAAAGGCAAATGCTTTGCGTCAATTCTAGAAGGAGGGAAAAGTGTGACTTCCTGCCCTTGAACCCACCAGCATTGAAGGGATTTTTATAGCATGAAAACTTTGTGAATATGTAGAAATTTTAAGTCACATGGTTTAGTGGTCTGGAATTCTAAGTCTCCTTAACCACTAGTTGAAGACCTTCACCCTCACTATAGGTGCCTCCTCTTTCAGAAGTTAGAGTTGGTGTTCAATCTAAGAGGTCATAAAATCAAGGAGAACCAGGATACAAGGAAAATATTCAAGTGAGATTACTTGGTGGATATGTTTTAAAGACTTAATCGCTAAAGGTTTGCATGATATCTTAAATCTATCACAGGTAAGGTGTTAGAGAATGCTATCACAAAAAAAAGTCACTGGAAAACATCTCTAAAGCAATTCTCTGTTTTTATGCTTTCAAAGTGTTTCATCTTTGTATGACCTGTCAAATGCATTTTCGGAAAATTTTAAAGGGTTTTTGCTATTTTGTTGCATTGGGATTCTGTGTGAGGATATCGTTTTGATGAATTTTCTCTGAAGTACACTTTAAAACACCGAGCCAGCAGCATAGCTGATTCCTGGTAGAGGATCTTTCTTAGATGGTGGTGGCAGGGTGTAAACTAGGCTATGCTTGCCCTGAGATGACCTGCAGGTACCTGGTCACTCTCCAAGTGTCTGGAGTGAATCCTGCTGTGCTAGGTAGTGACCCAGCCTCAGACAGCACTGGACTCTCTGTGAAGCACATTCACTGCCTCTAGCAGCTTCTGCTGCTCCATCTGCTTCTCAGTTATGAGTTCTTTTTTCTAGCTGGGGTCTGGAAATAAAACAATGTATTGTGAACTGTTTAACAGAAAGCTGTATGTCTTAAGTATTTCTCATTAACATACAAGAATTCTTATTTCCTATGCCCCCTCAATATTTTTATACAGCAATTCTTCATGAGGCTATTTTCCAATCAGCCTATAAAATTTCACATTTCAAACCTGAATAATTAGAAGATTTCTTCTACCTTATACATTCTAATATTAACAACAGGAAAACACTATTTCTGCTTCCACCAATTATAATTTGACAGGGGCTGCATGAATGTTACTTTTGCATTATACCAGTTAAACTAATTTAATTAGCAAACTGACAGTAAAAAACAGAAATACAATAGTATTTTTTAAATGTGCAAAAACATTTTTTAAAAACCTATTTTCATTCAATTAAAATAATTACAGTCTAGGTACTAAAGCAATTTTATTTGTGTTATGAGTTCAAGTAATTGTGTGTACCTGATAATAAAATTATAATTCTTTAAAATATTCCAGAGATTACAATATAATCAGGAAAAGATGGAAACTATAATCAAATGATATTTTTAAACATATGTAAACAAACATGAAATTCTATTATTTACAATGTTAACCACATTCACAAATGCTGAAGAAATATAGCATGTGTCATATTCATTTGACATTTATCAAATGAATAAGTTTATTAATTTATTGAACAAGAAATGAGGTGAACACTACATTTTTTTGAGCTTACTGCTTGGATATTTTCAAACCATGGCACAACAAGGTTGAGGTTGTGGGGAATTCAGGTACAACCCAGTAGATTTGCAGAGTTGAGAAAAAGGAGCTGGAAGTCTACCAAGCTAGGGTGGCCAGGGTTTACAGGGCAAATGCTGGAGAAGAGATGCTACAGCAAAAGAGAATGGTCTGCAGTACATCTCCCACAAGTATTCAGGTGAATATTAGCCATTTATGTAATGAAATTACCTGAGGCTGAAGAAATAATCAACCAGTATGATTTGAAGGAGTAGCAGCTGGAGGCCATTTATTGTTGGGAGTAGTAACTGTTTCTAACAGCTAGAGTGAAAAACTTTATATTCCAAGGAGAATTGGTTAATGTATTAGGAAGGGTCTTGCCTCAATAGTGAAGAAAAATTGGCTTTTGACTACATGCCACTCTGGTCCTGCCTAACAAACCATAAAAGCAAAATACAAGATGATCAAAATAATTTAACTTCCTCCCACAACTAGTTCAACAACTTTTTTAATGCAAAATATTTGGTACTCAACAAGGTAAATTTCACAATGTTTGGCATCCAATAAAAAATTACCAGGCATGTAAATCCATATGTGGATGGAAGGAGAAAGTGATATTAAAGTTACACTTAAAATAAATTATCACATGATGATATAGGTCAGATAGAGGAATTTTTAAATAGTCGTGTAATAGAAATGAAGAGGAATGTATTTTTGATTGGGTGGCCAGGAAAAGTATGAAGTGCTTTGAGAAGCATCTTTGAAGAGAAAACACTTAATACCGAGATGTGAGCTACATGAAGGCTCGAGCCAGGTGAAGGTCAGAGGGAAGGAAGTCTTTGGGCAGCTTGTGCAAAGGTCCTAAGACAGGAACAAGCAACTATGACTGAACATTACCCTTTGCCATGAAACTCTAGGCTAAGCAGGTTTACATTAATCAGAAGACAGGGTATTTGTGTAGACACTTTTGTTTTTCAGCTATCTACTGTATATTTGATACTCTTTAAATTTTTGATGTGTTTTCATTGTTTTGTAAAGTCTTTGTTAAGAAGTGAAGATGACATTTTCTATAAGAACATTTTGATAATCTAGATTAATGAGTCACTTGTGAGAGCAAAACTAGAGAAATCAATGAGCCCATCAGGGCTTAGAGCAAGCCACAGCTCTCTTCCTTACACCTTACTCTGTAGACCCTATTTCTGTCATTATGAGCTCAGAAACACCTCACTGTTCAAACACCTCATGAAGATATGCAAAGTCCTTTCCAAAAAAGTCTTAACATTTTGTTCTGAGAGTTTTCCATATGGCCCCAAAATCATCTTGTGTTATTGCAAACTGTTGGCTACAGGACTTCACTAGGATTCGGTTAGAATGGACCCAGTTTTGAAGTTGAAGTTCTGCAAGGTTTGAGTGGAATTTGAAGTTTTAGACTTTGGCTTCACTAGGTCATAAAGTGAACTCATCCCATAGTGATGAGATCCCATAGTGAACTCATTACTAAAATTTCTCTTCCCACCTATTTTTTAGTAATCTCTCATTCTAAAGCAGCCCTGGAGTTCAGAGTAGGGCTCTGCTTCAGACAGGGGACTGGAAGCAAGAGCTATGCACATTTCTGTAAAAAAGAGAGAGAAAAAAAGGGGTCTTTAGTAAGGACCGTAGATCGTCTGACCCTCAGTCAATTTAAAGTCATATGTGAAAAGGGCACAAAAGTATATATGGAGTCAGGGAGGGTAGGTATCATGAATAATAATGAGTGAGGGGTTCATAAAATGAATGTAGAGAATGAATGAGTTATGACTAAGTTGTGAGAATATTGAGTTATTCTTGGCAATCACACCTGGCTGGGCAGTTTCTTGGGTTGTGATGTCATTGCAATGGCTAAAATGAAACTCCCAGCTCAGGGGCCTCAGGCAGCAAGAATAATTCTTCAGAACCACAGAGACTGTAACTGTATGTTTTCAGAAATTTGAGGAAGAAAGGAAGAAAAGAACACAGAGTGAAATGGAAAGAGAGACTAAGAAATGAGCATCTGAAGACCATGGCAGCAGAACGGGCAGCAGTGCACATATAGACAGTCAGTTTTCCAGCGCTGCTCCCTTGCATTCTGAGATGCCAGCCAGGTTGTCAGAATCTCTTTTAGTTCTTTTTGAATACTGATATCTTTTTCTTATTTGAACAAAAGGTCAAAGCACAGCAATTTGTGGCTTTTCAAAAGCGAATCCAATGGTGTAGTAACTCATTAACAAATCCCCCTAACAGACCCAGTGCAAGTGATTATAATCTTTAATTTCTAGATCCTGCCATTTGAAGAAAAAAAAAAATGTCCTTATCAGTTTGGGGTCAATAACTCTATGAATTGCTAATTCACCCTAAGTACCCAAAGTATCCCCTGATGTTTTCATTAAAAGCAGAATATTTTTTTAAAAATTGTTTACACTTTTTGGCCGGGTGTGGTGGCTCACGCCTGAAAACCCAGCACTTTGGGAGGCCAAGGGGAGCAGATCACGAAGTCAGGAGATTGAAACCATCCTGGCTAACATGGTGAAACACCGTCTCTACTAAAAATACAAAAAATTAGCCGGGCATGGTGGCGGACGCCTGTAGTCCCATCTACTGGGGAGGCTGAGGCAGGAGAATTGCTTGAACCTGGGAGACAGAGGTTGCAGTGAGCCAAGATAGTGCCACTGCACTCCAGCCTGGGCAACAGAGCGAGACTCCATTTCAAAAAAAAAAAAAAATTGTTTACACTTTTCAAAATGTAGTCAACTAAGTTAATGCAGATATTCTCCTGAATACAGAAGTATATATTAAAAATGAAATATAATCAAGAAACAAAAAGTAACTCCCAGGTGCTAGCAATGGTGAGAGAAATCAAAGCCAAATGATATGCATCAAGGAATGCTTATCAACAATAGCCTGTAAGGCCCTGGAGACTGGAAACAGATTCTAACACCTGTCTGGTGCTGTGAAAGATGGCTTCATGAACTGTAGAAGTCAGACAGCTGAAGCTGAGACCCAAGCAGAAAACTGGGATATTTGAAGTCTTACAAAATCCAATAGAATGGAACTGGAAGTGTTGCCTGAGGAGGCTTGAAGTCAGTCCAAGGACTGTGGTAGAAAAAGTAATAAAGGAAAGTCACCATGCACATGAGTGATGTCTGAATTTACACAGCCTATATAAGAACTATAAGTCTAGATATTATCACAAAAACTCATCTAACATTATTGAAAATCCCTAGGATCCAAATGAAATGCCGTCGGAAGTCAAAATTTAAAGACACTTTTAAAATCAATGGAATTCTGAATTATCATTCTGGGAGGCAGGGTAGATGGGGAAAGGGGAGATGTTAGTCAAAGGGTACAAAATTCAGTTCGACAGGAAGAATAAATTCTAGCAGTGTATCATAGCATAGTGACTATAGTTAATAATAATTATTGTGTATTTTTAAATTGTTAAAAAAAAATAGATTTTAAATGTTCTCACCACCAAGCAGTGATAAGTATGTGTAGTGACGGCTATGTCAAGTAGTCTGCTTTAATCATTCCAGAATGTATACATGTATCACAACATCACATTGTACTCCATAAAGATACAGGATTAGTATTTGTCAATTAAAAGGAGCTAAAAACAGAACTACCATTCAACCCAGCAATCCCATTACTGGGTATATACCCAGAGGAATATAAATCATTCTACCATAAAGACACATGCATGTGAATGTTCACTGCAGCACTATTCACAATAGGAAAGACACAGAATCAATCTAAATGCCCATCTATAACAGATTGGATAAAGAAAATGTGGTACATATACACCATAGAATACTATGCAGCCATAAAACAGAATGAAGTCATGTCTTTTATGAGAACATGGATGGAGCTGGAGGCCACTATCCTTAGCAAACTTAGGCAGGAACAGAAAACCAAATACCAGATGTTCTCACTTATAAGTGGGAGCTAAATGATAACACATGAACACAAAGAAGGGAACGACAGACTCTGGGGCCCCATTGAGGGTGAAGGATGGGAGAAGGGAGAGGAGTAGAAAAAAGTAACAATTGGTAATAGGAGTACCTCAGTGAGGAAATAATCTGTACAACAAACCACCATGATACAAGTTTACCTATGTAACAAACCCGCCCGTGTCCCCTAGAACCTAAAAGTTTTTAAAAGAGAAAATATACCTACTAAGATAATCTCTCAATAATATACATATATATACACACACTAGAGCACTAAACTAACATCAGATTCACAAATGAATTAAACTTTACTTTTAAAAGACAATTATTCTAAAACTAGATAAAAAACCTAGCACTATGCTTTGAGAAATTCCAAAAACATAGTGATATGGAATAGTTAAAAGAAATGGATAGGCCGGGTGAGGTGGCTCATGCCTGTAATCCCAGCACTTTGGGAGGCTGAGGTGGGCGGATCACCTGAGGTCAGGAGTTCGATACCAGCCTGGCCAACATGATGAAACCCCGTCTCTACTAAAAACTACCAAAAAAAAACAAAAAACAAAATTTGCCAGGTTTGGGGGCGGGCACCTGTGATCTCAGCTGCTTGAGAGATGAGGCAGGAAAATCTCTTGAACCCGGGAGGCAGAAGTTTCAGTGAGCCGAGATCATACCATTGCACACTCCAGCCTGGGTGGCAGAGTGAGACTCTGTCTCAAAGAAAAAAATAAAATAAAATAAAACAAATGGATAGATGATACTATTCTCAGAAAAATGGCCAAAACAAAATTAAATACTGTTTAAAATATCCAACTAATCCAATCATAAACGATCAATCAAATATCTAAACTCTCCAACAGAAGGCAGGAAAGTAGGGGAGAGCACTGGAAAGGTAAGACAAATAGCAAGCGTAAGATAAGCTGATGGCACTAATTCCACATATATCAGTGATTACATGTAAATTCACCAGGTTAAAACAAAAACAGAGATTTTCTATTAAATTAAAAAGCAAAACATCGATAATTATATCTTGTTTGTAACACGTTTTTCTAAAATATGAATGTACTGAATAATTAAAAGTAAAAGATAGTAAGAGATTGACCAAACAAATATTATCCAACACAAAGTAGAGGTTGTTATAGTAATGTAAGATACAACTTATTTTCAGGCATAAATCTTTATCAGGAATAAAGAAAGTCAGTGTCTCTGAAGATAAAATAATTTGAAATTTGTACAATAAGTAACATAGCAAGATAGAAAGTAAATTGATAAAAAGAAACCTGTCTCCTCTATGTGAATCTCTCTGTTTGCAGTCTAACTTACTACTCTGTTATTAATAGAAGAAGCTGGCAAAAGTTGTTAGAGATTTAGAATATTTTAACACAATTTACATGCTTGATGCTTGGTCTAATGAACATATATAGGATCTCCTTAACAGAGGAGAACATGTTTCAATGGCATACATGGAAATTTTAAAATTAATCTAGTTAATAATATAAGTCTCAACATATTTTAAAAATTAACATACAGCCCACATCTCTGAGCATCATAAATTAGAATCTTCTTTAAAAAAAACCAACAAATCTACCTCCAACTACTTGGAAACAAAAACTTTAAACTTCTAAGGAAATTGAAGTTAAAGAAGTCATAAATGGTTTCCAGCTTCATCCATGTCCCTACAAAAGACATTAACTCATCCTTTTTTATGGCTGCATAGTATTCCATGGTGTATATGTGCCACATTTTCTTAATCTAGTCTATGATTGATGGACATTTGGGTTGGTTCCAAGTCTTTGCTATTGTGAATAGTGCCGCAATAATCATTCTCAGCAAACTATCGCAAGGACAAAAAACCAAACACCGCATGTTTTCACTCACAGGTGGGAATTGAACAGTGAGAACACTTGGACACAGGAAGTGGAACGTCACACACTGGGGCCTGTCGTGGGGTTGGGGGCTGGGGGAGGGATAGCATTAAGAGATATACCTAATGTAAATGACGAGTTAATTGGTGCAGCACACCAACATGGCACATGTATACATATGTAACAAACCTGCACGTTGTGCACATGTACCCTAGAACTTAAAGTATAATAAAAAAGTAAAAAGAGAAGTCATAAGTGAAACTTAAAACATATTATTTGAATGTAAAGAAAAATACCAGATATTGAAATTCATAGGAAGTAGCTTAAAGAGTTCTTAGGAGGAAATTTATTCCCAGAAATGCTTGTATTTAAAAAAAAGAGAGAAAAGCTGAAAATAAATGAGCTTATTTTCAACTTAAGAAAATAGAAAAGAACACAGAATAAACATAAAATAAAGGAAAAACTAGTAAAATTGGGGGAAAGATGCGATAAAAATGATAAACCAACCTAAAACTTGGTTCTTAGAAAACATTAATAAAATATTCAGTCCTCGAGATTATTGTCATGGACGAAAAAGAGAGAAGGCACAAATAAACAATATTTAGGATAAAATTAAAATATGATGTAACTTCAGATACAAGATGAATTTTTTAAAAATTATTTAAAATACTATGAAAAAGTTAATGCCAGTAAATTTTAACTCTAAGCTGATAAAATTTAATCCTAACCCTTTTCTTAGAAATGCTTAATTAGTAAGCCTGACTTAAGAAGAAATGTAAGATCTGAACAATCGTATATTTAAGAATGAAATCAGTAGTTTAAAATGTACTCACTAAAATAATACTAGATTTACCAGATGGTTTAACAAGTGTTCATAGAACAGATAATTGTTATCTTATATAAACTCAACCAGAGATTTAAAAAATGAATATTACTCAATTGAGGATATTATAACTTTCCAGTTAAGGATATTATAACAATACTAAAACCAGTCAAAGACTGAAAGATTTCTGAAACTATATGCTAATATCACTCATGATATTGTTGCAAAAAATATACACAATCAAATTAAGGAAGATATAAAAAGAGACTATATTACAATCATATTTACTTAAGTAATGCAAGAATTTTTTTGTTTTTTGCATTTATACCTGGTTGGCTTTATTAGAGAACTAGCAAAAGTCAGTCCTGTAGAGACGTCAGCTCAGGCTGATGTTTACAGTTTACCTGCATCAAGCATCTCCTCTCCATTGTTTTTTAAAAAATTATTCAATTATTTTTAAAACAAGGTGAAATTTACATAACATCAACCATTTTAAAGTGAAAAATTCAATATCATTCAGAGCATCCAAAATGTTTTCCAATAATCACTTCTATCTAATTCCAAAATATTTTCATTACCCCAAATACAACCCCATACCCAGTAAGCAGTTACTTCCTATTTCTCCCTGTCCCCAGTCCCTGGCAATCAAGTCAGTTTTTTATCTCTATAGATTTACCTATTCAGGATATTTCATATGCAAATGTAATCACACAATAGGTGAACGTTTGCATCCAACTTCTTTGACTTAGCATGATGTTTTAGAGATTTATCCATTTTGTGGTGTATACCACTGCTTCATTCCTTTGTATGGATGTAGAGTATTACATCGTATCCATATACCATGATTTGTTTATCCATTGGTCTGCTGATGAGTTTTCGGGTTGTTTACATCTTTTGGCTATCATGAATAGTGCTTCTATAAACATATGTATACATTTATTTGTTTGACTATCTGTTTTCAGATCTTTTGGTTATATATCCAGGAATGAAATTGCTGGGTCATATGGTAATTCTGTGTTTAGCTTTTTGTGGAACTACCAAACTGTTTTCCATAGCAGCTGCACTATTCTATATTCCCACCAGCAACGTACAAGGGTTTCATTTTTGTACAAATTGATTAATTATCGTTATCTACCTTTTTTGAATTCTAGCCACCCTACTGGATATGAAATAGTATCTCATTGTGATTTTTGATTACCATTTCTGTAATGATTAATGATGTGACTATTTTCCTGTGATTGTTGGTCACTGGTATGTTTTCTTTGAGAAATGTCTATTCATGGCCTTCATCTATTTTTAATTGCATTTTGTTAAGTTGTAAGATTTATATATTCTTGACACTAGGCCCTTAACAGATATATAATTTGCAAATATTTCTCCCGCTATGTATGTTGTCATTTCACTTTCTTCATAATGTTTTTTGATGTATAAAAGTTTTAAATTTTGAAGTTCAATTAATCTATTTTTTCTTTCATTGGTAATGCATTTGATGTCATAGCTAAGAATTAAATTCCAAAGTCATAAAGATTTACCCCTATGTTTACTTTTAAAATGTTATGGTATCATCTCTTATATTTAGGTCATTGTTATAGTGAATTAATTTTTGTATATAGTGTGAGGGAAGGGTCCAGCATTATCATTTTATATACAGATATCCAGTCTTCCCAGAAATATTTGTTGAGACTATTTTTCCCATGGAATGATCTTGGCTTCTTCACTGAAAATAACTTGGTTTTATTTCTGGATTCTCAATTCTATTGCACTTGACTATATATTAATATCTATCCTTATGTTGGTACTACATTGTTTTGATTACTATGGCTTTGTAGTAAGTTTTGAAGTATTAAAATGTAAGTAATTAAACTTTCTTCTTCTGTTTCAATATTGTTTTGGTTTTGGGCAGTTACTTATGAATTTGAGAATCCATGTTGCCATTTTTCCAAAAACAGTTCTCAGAATTTGATAGAGATTGCATTGAAACTTACAGATTTGTTTAGATAATTTTATCATATTAGTAACATTAAATCTTCTAATCCACAAATATTGAATATTAAGTTTTCCAATCCATGCATATCTTTCCATTTATTTGTGTCTTATTTAATTTTTTCAGCAATTTTTTGTTGTTTCCTGTGAAAAAGTCTTTCACTTCCTCATGGTTATGTTTAAGAAGCATTTGTGGTAGCAACTGGAAGAGAATATAAGGGGACTTTGTGGGTGCTAGAGATACTCGATTTCCTTATCCTGGTAGTGATTACATGGGTGTTTTCAGTTTGTGAAAACTCACTAAGCTATGCATATTTTGTGTAGTCTTCTGTATGAATGTTATACTTGAAAATCAAATGTATTTAAAAGTCAAACATAAAATCAACTCTTAGAATAATAATAAAAATTTTCCTAAATATCAGAAGATCTAGACGTGCGTGCCTACATATACACATGCACACTACAGAAGCAAAGAGATAAAACACCTCATGGAAGGCTTTACAAAGTATGAAATAAACAATAATATGGCAGAAATTTAACTAAATATATCTGTCATTCAAAAAAAAAAGCAATATTGGCTTAACTCACAGATTATAATAAAAATAATATATTAAATTGGATTTCAAAGAACCAAAACTATGTTGCATACAACAGACCCACCTAAAATAAAGCTTATCAGACTGAAGAGTTGAAAACAACATGACATGCAAAAGCATACCAGGGAAATGTAAATAAAAAGAAACCAACTAACATAATTTTAACATCAGAGAAGCAATAATTTAAGGCAAATGCCTATTTTAAATTAGTCTGATTAGCAACCTTAATTCCATCTGAAATATTAGTTCCCCTTTGTTTTGTAATATAACATAGTCACAGGTCTGGGAAATTATGATGTGGACATCTTTGGGGGGTCATTATTGTGCCTACCACAGTCTGCCCTCTGGTGCATAAAGATTTATATCAATCCCACCTGCAAAATACAGTCACTATATCCCAACATCCCCAAAAGTCTCAACCCATAACAGCATCAACTCAAAGCCCAAAATCTCATTTACATTTATTCAACTCAATATTCCCAAGTCTCATCACCTCAATCCTGTAAAGCAGGTATGAGTGAAACATGATGTATCCTGGGGCCAAATTCCTCTCCAAGTATGCCTGTGAAATTAGAAAACAAATTATCTACTCCTCAAAATACAATAGTCAGACAGGCATGGAGTACCAGTATATAGACATTCCCATTCAAAAAGAGAGAAAATTGAAAGAAAAAATGAGTCACCAATTGCAAGCAATTTCAAAACTCAAATGGCCAGACAACATTGGGTTTCAAAGCCTGGGAATAATTCCCTGTGGTTACAGGCTCTGCCCCTCTGGTCATGAGACTTGGCTCTCTGAGTCATGCTTCTTTTTTATGAATGGTAGCACATGTTTGCAACTGAGTAGTTTATCAGTCTATTTCCTGCCTGTATAATTTTCTGAGTCTGACAGTTACGCTTCATTTCATAGTCTCTGTCCCTTTCAGTCAGAGCTGTCAGTTTTTTACATTGTTAAGAAATTCTCAAGAACCTTGTGTACATCAAGAAAATGTTTCCCATTAAACAAGACTTGCATCCACGGATCCTTCCTAGATAATCTGATCTCTATTTTTGGTTTCTCTGGAGATGGCTAAGGAGATCCATAAAGTGCACTAATCTGTTCAAAGAGCCCCTTATATGACTGAATACACTTACTTTTTGATCGTTTTAATCAGGTAACAAAAGGCTGTCCAGCCACACCCTTGACTTTCCCTACAGATCATGCTTTCCTGACAGTTATTCTCCTAATTTTAGCATATTTGTAATCTGGACAGGCTGAGAATTTCCCAAATCTATTATTTTTGCCTAACATCTCTTTCATTTCCTTCCTTTCACATTTCGCTACCAGTGCATCATGTATCACTTGACAGTGGGGATACATTCTGGAAAATGCATCCTTAGGTGATTTTATCATTGTGTGAACATCATAGAATACATTTACACTTACCTAGAAGGTACAGTTTACTATATTCTTACACTGTATGGTATGACCTATTGCTACCAGCATATACATATATATATATAGTACAGCCTGTGACTGTATTGTAGGCAATTGTAATACAATGCTAGGACATCTAAACATAGAAGACGTACAGTACAAATAATGTATAAGAGCTAAATGGTATCCCCGTTCAGGGCACTTACTATGAATGGAGCCTGTGGGATTAGAGGTTGCTCTGGGTGAGACAGTGAGTGAGTGGTGAGTGAATGTGAAGGCCGAGGACATTACTGTACACTGCCATAGACTTTATAAACACTGGGCACTTAGGTTACATACATGTATTTAATTTTTTCTTCCATAATAAATTAACCTTAGCTTACTATAACTTTTTACTTTATTAACTTTTTAATTTTAAAAATTGTTTTGACTCTTTTGTAATAACACTTAGCTTAAAACACAAACACATTGTATGGCTATATAAAATTTTTTGTATCTTTATCCTATAGACTTTTTTCTATTTACATCACTTTTTAAAGGTTTTAATCATTTTTGTTAAAAAATGAAGACACAAACACATGATCCTAGGCCTACACAGCGCCAAGATCTTCCATATCGCTGTCTTTCACCTCCAATTTTATCCCTCTGGAAGGTCTTCAGAGGCATTAACACACATGGAACTGTCATTTCCTATAACAAAGCCTTTTTCTGGAATAACTCTTGAAGGACCTGCCTGAGGCTATTTTACACTTAACCTTTTCTTTTTTTTTTTTTTAAATATGTAGGAGTATACTGCAAAATAACCATTCATATAGCATAGTAAATATATAAACAAGTAACAGTCATTTATCATCAATATCAAGTATTATGCACTGTACACAACTATAAGTGTTACACTTTTATACAATTGACAGTGCAACAGGTTTGTTTATCGTGGCATCACCTCAAATACGTGAGCAGTGCATTGTCCTGGGACATTATGGTGATGGGAATTTTTCACTTCTATTATAATCTTATGGGGCCACTGTAGTATACATGGTCTGTTATTGACTACAACATTGTTCTGGCCCCGCACGATGGCTCACACTTATATTCTCAGCACTTTGGGTGGCCAAGGCAGGTGGATTACTTGATGTCAGGAGTTGGAGACTACCCTGGCCGATATGGCAAAACACCGTCTCTACTAAAAATACAGAAATTAGCTGGGCGTGGTGGCTGACACCTGTAATCCCAGCTACTCAGGAGGCTGAGGCAGGAGAATTGCTTGAACCCAGGAGGCGGAGGTTGCAGTGAGTCGAGATCGCGCCTTTGCACTCCAGTCTGGACAACAAGAGTGAAACTTCATCTCAAAACCAAACCAAACCAAACAAAACAACCCCCTGAAAAAAACCAAAAACAAAAACAAAAACCATTGTTCTATGGTTCATGACTGCATAAGTAACCAAAAAAAAAAAACTAAGTTGCACTTCTAACACTTTACTTGGAAGTCACATTAGCTAAATATCCAAGTTCATAGTTTACAAGTTTTGCTTTCCACAATTTAGCTAAGCTCTCTGCTACTGTATAATAAGGATCCCCTCTCCTCTACTTTCCAGTAGCATGGTCCTCATTTCCATTTGCACCCTTTCCAGCATTGCCTTTAGCATCCTTGTTTCTATCCACTCTCTGCTCATTATGACTTGGGTATTCTCTACCAGGCTCCTCACACCCTCCAAAGTTCTCCTTAACAGCTATATTTCCACTAACATTCTGCTCAAGACAATCTAAGCTATTTCTATCATGCTCCTTAAAATTCTTCTAGCCTCTGTTCATTGACCAAGTCCCAAGATCATTTCACATTTCTATGTACGTGCTGCATCAGCAACCCACTTCCAGGCAACCAAATCTGTATTAGTTCCTACTACTGCTATAACAAATTACTGCAATCTTGATGTATTAAAACAACACAGATTGATGATCTTACAGTTCTGGAGGTCAGAAATCCAAAATGCATTTCACTGGGTTAAGACTAAGATATCAACAGATTGTCTTCCTTTTGAGAATGTTAGGAGGGAATCTCCTCCTCATCATTTCCGGATTCCACTGGCTGTCTGCATTCCTTGGCTTGTGGCCCTTTTCCCTTTTCAAAAACAGAAGCTGCAAAACTCTGACCTCTTCTATTACCATACCTTCCTCTCTGACTCCCTTGCCTCTCTCTTTCCCTTATAATAACCCATTGTAAAGCCGAGAGGATAAATTTATATTGTAAACATCACTTGGGTCAATATTTTCAAGGGTCTGGCACATCCTGTTGGGGAATGCTAAATTCAGGAGATTGACTATTCTGATGGAAAAGACCAATATAAAATCTCTTTTAGAGATAACTTTGGTGGCAGTACAGGAGATAAATGAAGGAGTGAGAAAACTGAAGCCTATACAAACAGCCATAAATAGTACATGAGCTGAGTTAGTTTAAGAAATGAAACTTTATATCTGTACCTTAAATTAAGACCCTCCTAAATGTGCTGAAATAATTTCATGCTTAAATGATTAAATGCAGTAAGAAAAAGGAAAGTAAAAGGTCCCAGAGAAGGACTTATCTAGAACCCTGACCTCTTATATAAGGTGAAAAGTTATCAGTAGAACAAGACAGGAAGTTTGCCCTGGACTGATTTCATCACAACTCCAAGCCAAAATTATGGGAAGAGTCTCTATACCCTACTTATTACAGAAAACTCCTCTTTCCATTAAGAAGAAACTCTATCTTGGCCAATGGCCAATGACTTCATAATCAAAATTGAAGCGATACTTTCTGGATTATTTGAGCAATAATCTGCCACAAAAACTCTGAAGCTGTATTTCTTGTTCTCCCTGAGTCAAAAGATTGGATTGCCTGTCCACACTAATCAAAAATAAAGAATAATTGTTCATCTTGCCATCTTGTTTAATGTTTATACACTGCTAAAACATTTTATTTTCATTACATTTTCCCCTAGAAGGATACTATGCCTGCCATTTAACAGGATTTTTATTTGAGGTTGTTTACTATTTAACAAAAATCTATGCAAGAGGCTGTCAGTTTCTAGATATTTTTCAAATATGGTTCTTTTGTAACTTGTGGAGGTCATCAATGTCAGTTGAGCCAGGTTTTTAAAAGCAGATTTTCAAGTTCCTTGCAGCAAAAACTTGTTAACAACTATGCTTTCCAATTGTTCATTTATTTCCTTATATCTAACATGAAGCCCTTTCAGTTGCCACATTTGTAGTTTAACTGAAAGTGTATTTTTCCACTGACACATGGCAAAATCTAAATAACTCATTCTTGCAAAGATTCCTGTGATTCATTTAAGAACTTGCAGTTACTGTATTAATAAAACACAAGTACTTGATTTAGTTTGTAGAGATAATCCTGACATTTCAGCAATCTATCTAAATCTAATCTAATCTAATCAATTAACTTTCTGATAAAATAAGCAAGTAGATATGGTTTTTTAAATGTAAAACTCTTTAAAAATAAAATATCATTTCATAAGTTAAAAAATGCCTCCTCATTTAGTTCCTTTCCATTTTGTATTTTTATATGTATTGAGTTTTCTTAGAATAGACAGCTTTGTCAATTTGGAGGAAATTTAAAATAGTTATATATTTAGGTGTCTTAATGACTTTTATAAATATTTAAGATTTATAAACTTTTTAGTGCTTAAAGTACTTTAAATTGAATATTTTTAAAAGAGGTGTTGATGAATTTAATGTTGATTCAGTTGTGATAGCAGGACAGATATAGATGTAACTGTTTTTAATTACAAAGACAGTATAACTTAGTTTGAATGTTCTAAAGGTGTGGGAAGCCCAACATTTGGATAGAAGCTAAGTTTCAACTCCATGCAAAAAATAACTTCCTATAGGCTAGAACTCATTAAATATAGATTTCATTCAACATATGTTTAAAAATATGAAATATGCATATCCAATTTTCCAGGTGTGCTAAGAGCTATTAAGCTATGAGCTATTGAGCACAATAGACACAGCTCCACCTCTCAAATTCTAGCAGAGGAGCAAGCATAAAATAAATAAACAGCAGCAGAAACCTAATAAAAATGTCTAACTATATACCTATGTGCTAGGCACTATTCTAAGTGATTTACATGTACTGTATCACTTATCTCTTACAACAACTTGAAGTATGAATGAAAATAGAATATAGTGCAATCAATGGAGGTCACCATGCAGAAACACTATGCAAAGAGATAAGAATAGCATAGCTTTCAGGGTCAAAGATTATAGTTCTTCCTGAGCACAGTATGAATCTAATGAAAGATTGAGAAGAAAGGAAGAGATCTAATTCATGTTAATAAATAAAAAATCTTCTGTAAGGAAAACAGAAGAAAAGTGTGTAGAAGCAAAACCAGATAAATTAGTTGGAAGCCAGCAAATCAGTCTAGACCAGAGATTATGGTGCCTGGCACTCTGAGACAGTAGACACATGGAGAAGTGAAGATCTGTTTGAAGTTACACTCAGCATAACTTGGTGATTGAGTAGATGTGAAAAATGAAGAGGAAAGGGTGAGAGTGATTATTTCTGACTCGAGCAACAGGTGGATAGCAGTGACGTTAAGAGAGATGGAGAAAACCAAGAAAGGGGAAGCCAAGAGTTTGGCCTGAAATGTGTTGAGTTTGAGACAGTCAATAAGTGTATCAGCTGTGAGGTTGAGTATACTCCAGAAATGATACATTCCTCCATCAGAGGAAATTCTAAAATCCAATAGAAATTTGTCTAGATGACATGAAAGTCTCCTCCATTTTTTAAATTCTAAGATTGTATGAAAGAAGGAAAGAAGGGTGATCTGAAGGGAATGCCATGAACTATTAAACTTGCTCTCACTGGGTGAGGTGCTTGAAACTAGAATTTGTGCATTTATATTTCATTTGATTTCAAGGACTTATCCATCACTAGCTTAAAAGCAGATTGGCTGAAGCTAAAATTTCCAATATATTCTATTTTAGTTCATTCTCACATTCCTATAAAGATACTACCTGAGACTGGGTAATTTATAAACAAAAGAAGTTTAATTGACTCACAGTTCTACATGGCTGGGGAGGCCTCAGAAAATTTACCATCATGGTGGAAGGTGAAGAAGAAGCAATGCATGTCTTACATGACAGCAAGAGAGAGAGAGAGAGAGAGAGAGCACATGGGGGAAACTGCCAATTTTAAAACCATCATATGTTGTGGGAACTATGTCACTATCACAAGAACAGCATGGGGGAAATCGTCCCCTTCATTAATCACCTCCCACCAGGTCCCTCCCTAGAGACATGGGGATTACAATACCAGGTGAGATTTGGGTGGGGACACAGAGCCAAGCCATATAATATACATTGATTAAAATTCATAGAAGTGAATCTTAAAAGCCTCTCTTTGCTTTGCTCATGTAAGGAAGCATTCGTTATAATTTTAGAATCCAGCACAAAGAACATTCAATTATGCACAGTTGTTCTCTTTAATATGTATGTAGGTAGATTACAAAACAACTGTACCTGTGCCATAAATTAAGATAATGGTTTTGGATGATATTTTCCTTTCTTTTTTAAAGATAACTTCAAGGTTGCCATTGCCCATCTTTGTTAGTAAACTAGTGTCTTCATATTATTACTAATGGTAGTAACATTGTTAAGCCAGCATTCCTGGATCAGCTACAAAGAGGGGGGTAGATGTGTGACTACCAGTCTTCTCATATATTTCCCACATGCTTTTCAGAGCTAGCACCCCTGGGTTTTCATCCCCTGTGTGCTGATCTTTGATGTTCTGCTGCCTGCTCTGTTCCACAGATAGAAGCCCAAGCCCATTTCCACAAGATTCAGGCAAATAGACAGACACAGAACACCTGCACTTACAAACCTTGAATTGCCGAAACTGCAGTATTTGAAATCAATTTGGAAGTACTTATAATTTTTAAAGGAAATAGTATTGAGAAACCAACTGTTTCTGTATTATCTTTCATACATGAGTAGTAGGCCAGAGACACTTCACTTCTGCATTGTGGTTAAGCATGTGGATCCTGGAAGCCTATAAAGGTGGAATCTCAGCTATGTCACTGTCCAGTTCTGTGACCTTGGGCAAATTACTTAAGTGGTCTGCTCCTTAATTTCCTGATCTGTAAAATGAGAATAATATATTTATCACATATTTTTCAGAGTCTAACATCAATGATGAGCTCCTGGAACTATACCTGTCATAGCAAGTGTTTAATAAATATGAGGTATTATCATTTTCTTCCACTCCTTTTCTAAGGATAAATGGGTTAACACAGGAGATAAACACCACAGGCCAATCCAAAGTTATTTTATAACATGTGACATTGGCTTTAATTTGCAAGGTGAATATGACTAATGACAGCAAAACTTGCTTCGTTTCTTGCATAAGTATGCCCATAAAACCCTGCTTCTTGTGCCTTGCTAACTCACAGGACCACCTGATGTTTTCCTAAATAAATTCCACGTATCCAACAGCACAAAAACAAAGCACATGCATTTGACATTCTTAACTCAGGGCTTCAATAGGGGTTTGGGGCTTGTATCAGGCTGATTTTTCATTCTTTAATTATAACAAACCACCACAAAAATTGGCAGTTTAAAACTGCAATCGTGTATGTTCATTCACACATCTGCAGATGGCAGGGGTTCAGCTGATTTAGGCTGAGTTCTGCTGGGATGCTCTGCTTCAAGCTGGACTTGCTATGCACTGGGCTCAGGTCTGGTCCTTATATATTCCTCGGGGACATGGCATGGGGCTGAGGGAGCAGCATCTACTTCAGGGAAGCTCTATATGTGATGATGGCAGAAGCACAAGAGACAAGACCAACTGTGCAAAATATGACACCTCTCTTCTTGTAGGGGGTTTGCTAGTGTTTCGCTGGCCTTGGCTGAGCCCCAAATCAAGGGACAGGGATTATGCAATATTTCTGGAATGAGGGTGTTAAATGTTATTTCTTATCAGTTATCTGGTCTATTAGAACAGATTATGGTGCTGGTGATGCTCTAAGTCACTACTATGTATACATACTCAGGTTTGAAATGATTCATACCAAGACCTAACCTTTTACATCTTTTTTATTACATTCATTTTAGTTCTAGTTTGCTGACCATCTGTAGAAATAAATTAATATTGTTCTTAATAAGTGAGAATGTTATTTTTTACGCATCATGAACTCTGGCCTATAATAGCATTTGACTCAATAAATATTTTCTGAATTAATAATTGAGAGTAATTTTTTGTACTAACTTTCCAACCTTTTTTTGGTGGGGTGTGGAGGGCTGGAAGGGAAGACATTCATTCTGTAATTTTCTAATGCCTTCCTTCCTTCATCTTTTTTTTCATTCAACAAATATTTTTTGAGTGGCTGCTATGAGCCAGGGGTGTTCTAGGTTATACGGATGTGTAGAAGTGATACAAACAGGTTCCTACCATCTGGTCAGACATACAATAAACAATGACACAAATAAATAAGTTAGCTGTGGAAAATAGTAAGTGGGGTTAAAAAGTAAAATATTAGAGAAATTAAACTGTAAAGGTGATACAATTGTGGAGAAGGTGAACAATGAAGGCCTTAAATAGAATATTTCAGCTGAAAATTAGATAATGGGAAGTGAAAATACAGGGAAAGAACATTCTAGTCAGAGGGTGCTGTGTGTGCAAAGACAGACAGGAAAGAGTGTGGCCTGTTTAAGGTACAGAAAGGCATCGGTGCCGACAGTATTATCCACTCCACTCTAAAGACTCACTCAAATTTCCTACATTTAATTTCTTGTTTATGATTGCCAAGCAGCCTGTGCACTGCTCATCTGGATTTAGAATTATTAACTTCCCTGTCAACCTCCTCCACTAGAATTTGAGCTCCTTTAATACAGATATAGTATCATAACAGTTTCTTTATCCACAGCATCAAATGCAGAGCTCTGTTCAACACAAGGTTGCCAGATGTACACGTGCATGAATGCAGTTTCTCATAGTCTAGGAATCAATGATGGTGTGTGCCCAGATGGGATCAAGCCACTTGGAACACAGATGAATAGATGAAAGAAGTAGTGAGTCACAGAAAACACCACAATTTGAAAAGAAGAAAGCCATATTTATTTCATCACAATAGCGATTTCAACTGTCATTCTCCTTTTCCAGAAGTATATTAATCATAAAATTAAGAAAGTATTCAAGATCTATCACATATAATGTATCACAGGAACATTAAAATGAATATAGCCTCCAGAAATGACAATAATTATAATCTAAAATTACATTGCTAAAACACTTTCAACTTTTTCAAATTGCTTTTATACTTATTATCACATTTTGTGCTTTGTCAAATATAGAAAAAGGCCATTTTTAATTACAATTTCTTTAGGAGTCTGAGTTCACTCAGAGGCAAAAGAGAAACATTTCAAATTGTATCTTTAAAGATAGAGCTTAGAGTTGCACCAGAAAGCATCTTCCTTACTAAGGGTTAGAATGCTGTGACCAAATGTGCTAAGTAATTTACTAAACATCTTACAACTAGTCAGGAGCAGAGCTGTGGTTGGACTCCTGGTTCCTGAGTCTCTGGTTAGTTTACTTCCTGTTACGCTAGTCATAAAAGAGCTGGAGAATTTGGTTTATAATGAAATTAGCAATCACAAAAGTTAGGCTCAAAATAAATTACCACCAAAAAAAAAAAAAAAAAAAAAAAAAAAGTAGAAAAGCAGTACTAATGAGAAAATAATTCTTCCAAATGTTTTTATTGTATTTTTTAAATTTTTGAGCATTATTTTGAAATGTGAGTCAGTTCTTAACTGGACAATAAGCTACCTATAAATAAAAAAGTAGCTTTCTTAGTATAAAGTTATCTTCCAAAGGCAAGAAAAGAAAGGATGGGTGAGGTTAGTATTAAAAACTGAAGACATAAAACATGCTACTTGAGTGTGGTGGCTCATGTCTGTAATCCCAGCACTCTGGGAGGCCAAGGCTTGAGAATTCCCTTGAGGCCAGGAGTTCAAGACCGGCCTCAGCAGCATAGTTTGACCATATCTCTACAAAAAATGAAAGAAAAAAAATTACCTGGGCCAGGTGGTGTGCGTGTCTTTAGTCCCAGTTACCAGGGAGGCTGAGGTGAGAGGATTGCTTGAGCTCAGGAGTTTGAGACTGCAGTGAGCCATGATCATGCCACTGCACTCCTGCCTGAGTGAGAGAATGAGACCTTGCCTTCAAACAAGCTAAATGTAAATGAAGTAATAAATAGAAATAAGGGAAAGGAGATATAATCCATTATGTAGAAAATGTACATGTGTTCAGGTAAGAAAAATTATACAATTCTGGGCCCATAATGTTCTGTGTATATTAAGGGATTCAACTATTAATCCAGTTGTGTCCCTTACAACTAGGTTATATTACCAAATTAGAAACACTGAGGTTCCAAACAGAGTGATAGTAATCACAGCAACAGTTATGAAAGAATCGTAGTCATCATGTGTTAAGTTCTCCCTTAAATAACATTAAAAACTTGACAAATATCTACAGTAGCTATTTTCGAGCATGGAACAGTGGATAACTCAGGGCTGTGATCACTGGGATAGGGGAACTGCACGAAATGATCTCTGCATTAACCTCCGCTTTCCACCAGGGATCATTATCCAAATCACATCACTAGACACAGAAGCCCAGAGAGCTGGGGTCTTGGTGGGTGGAAGAAATAAAATTCATAGTTCAGGGTGGAAGAAATATGCACGTAATTGAAGTATAAGAAGGAGATGAGAGCAATTAGAATGAAAAAAGTATTTGAATGAATAATGATGAAACTTGACAATTTTGACCAAAAGAAATCAACCCACACACCCAAGAAGCTCAATAAAATCCTAGTGGGATAAATACAAAGAAAACCACACCTAGTCCCACCAAATATCTGAAAAACAAAGTAAAAGAGAAAATCTCAAAGGCAGCCAGAGAAATTACATACTGGTGAACAATAAATAAGAATTATCATACCCTTGTCATAGAAAAATGATGCAAGCAAGAAAGCAAGTCATGAAAAAAAAAATCAATAAATAAAACCCATCAACCCAAATTTCTATAGGCAGTATAATATTATTTTAAAATGAGGGCAAAAAAATGGTGCTTTATATAAGTAAAAGTTTGGGCCACAAGCTCACTAAAACTCAAAGGATTAAGTGATATAAATAATGTTCTCTAACCACAACAGAATTAAACATAAAAATCAATAATAACACAATCTGGAAAATCACCAAGTATTTTGAAGTAAGCAACACACTTATAAATAATCCACAGGTTAAAGAATAAATGACAAAGGTAAATAGAAAATTTTTTAACCGAATAATAACTAAAACACAATCTATTCAAATTTATGGGATGCAGTTAAAATAGTGGTTTAAAAATTTTTATGTCTCTAAATGCATATGAAAGAAAAATAAAAATATTAAAAAATTCCTGTTTCAACTTCAGTAAGCTAGCAAATTAATATCAAACTAAATCAAAAGTATGTAAAAAAAAAGAGAGTACGTAACAGAAGGTAAAGCAAATCAAAGAAACCAAAAGTCATTATTTGAAAGTATTAGTAGCATTTATAAACCTCTAGATATACTGAAGGAGAGAGACAGAGAACAGATATAAATTATCAACAGTAGCAATTAATTTAAAATCATTATAGATTCCATACACATAAAGGAACAGAAACTATTATAAAATTTTATGCCAATAATGTTGACAGTTTAAAAGAAATTTTAAAATTCCTTGGTAGACACAATAGAAAAACTGACTCAGGAAGAATTTAATGGTTACAATTACGATATTTGTTAATAAAAATGAATTTGTCATTAAAAAAAATTCTCAGCTGGGCGTGGTGGCTCACGCCTGTAATCCCAGCACCTTGGGAGGCCGAGGCAGGCGGATCAGGAGGTCAGTAGATCAAGATCATCCTGACTAACAAGGTGAACCCTGTCTCTACTAAAAATACAAAAAATTAGCCGGACGTAACCTCTAGCTCTATATAACTTAACTGTTGATTTCCATTAAATATTTAAGGAAGAAGCAAAGTTTTTGTTTTGTTTTGTTTTGTTTTGTTTTGTTTTGAGACAGAGTCTCACTCTGTCAGCCAGGCTAGAGTGCAGTGGCGCGATCTCGGCTCACTGCAACCTCAGCTTCCCAGGTTCAAATGATTCTCCTGCCTCGACTTCACAAGTAGCTGGGACTACAGGCACGAGACACCATGCCTGGCTAATTTTTGTATTTTTGTATTTTTAGTAGAGACAGGGTTTCACCATGTTGGCCAGGCTGGCCTTGAAATCCTGACCTTAGGTGATCCACCCACCTTGGCCTCCCAAAATGCTGGGATTACAGGAGTGAGCCACCATGCCCAGCTAGAAGAAGCAAAATTGACGTATAAGCAGCTTACTCTCTCTACTACCAGAGAAGGAATAAATAACATGTCATTAAGGGTGAATATATGGAGTAACATAATAGAACAAGCATGAACTTAATTCCTAATAGACCCTAATCCAAATACTCTCTATGCCACTTCCAGTTGTATGACTGGAGTAATCTCTTTAACTTTCTAAGCCCAATTTTTCTCACATATAAAGCAACGTTAATATATCAGCTGATTATGCTGAAAATTAAAAACTAAAGATAATACATTTAAAGTACACAGCATAGCTTCTGTTTTTTAATGAGTCTTCCAAATAAATATGATTTGAAGGTACATAATGATATTTCTTTTGGGGTTCTTTATCAAATGGGTATTACAATAATGAATCAAAGAGAAAAAATATAATCACTTTTATCTTGAATCCAAATGATCTGGAATCACTGAAAGTTGAACACTTGGTAACAGATATTTAAAAATCTCAGATACCCTAAAGATAGTATGTTTTCAGTAAAGTTTTTTCTCTTAATGTAATTTAAAGTGAACTATTAAACTTTTAATTAAAAAAATCTTGCTTGGCTTTAGAAGCATTTTAGGAAAGCTTTCTGAAGTGATATTATTAATTAAAAGTACTGTCTTGAACCATACACTTTGGGGTGACATAGGCACAATTCACCCTCAGTCTCAACTATTCACTAATACCACTCACGAGACTTGAACAACTGTTAACATTCATAGTTAAAATATATTGTAACAAATGGATACAGATTAAAAATCATCGAAGGGAAAAAATGTAAGAAGTGAAGCCCAGGAGAAACCAGGAGCAAGGTTCCAGGTGTCTTCCCCCAAGGCAGCTGCAAGAATAGTCTTTTTTTTTTTTTTTTTTTTTTTTTTTAGACGGAGTCTCGCTCTGTCACCCAGGCTGGAGAGCAGTGGCTCAAACTCGGCTCACTGCAAGCTCCGCCTCCCGGGTTCACGTATTCTCCTGCCTCAGCCTCCGAGTTGCTGGGACTACAGGCACCTGCCACCGCGCCTGGCTAATTTTTTGTATTTTTAGTAGAGACGGGGTTTCACCGTGTTAGCCAGGATGGTCTCAATCTCCTGACCTCGTGATCCATCCGCCTCAGCCTCCCAAAGTGCTGGGATTACAGGCGTGAGCCAGCGCGCCCGGCCGAATAGTCTTAATTCTCCTCGAAATGTGTAAAAACATCTGCAAAAGTCTGTCAACCAGGGGAACTCCCTCAAATCTTGATGTCCAAGGTTTTTAAATAGGAGTCAGTCAGATGACCTCAATCTCTAACTCAATCTCTAACCCCTCAAAAGCAAAATCAGTTTTCACCACACATCACATTGTTAGCCTAAACTATTTGATCTAACTGCTGCTGGGTGGCCCAAGGCCTTAGGCCAACAGAAACACTCTTATCAGGCAGAATATTCCAAAGGTTTAGCTCATCTCCCAGGAGCTACCAGGGGGCATTCCAAAGGCAGACAGACCTTTCTTAGGAGTCTGCAGGGTTTGAGCAACTCAGAGTTAACCCAAGATGAACAAATTAACCCTTTCCTGAGCACAGACTCATATTACAGAATTCACTATGCAAACAATCACACATCAAACTTGCTGGGAAACTACTGTACTGTACTGTACTGTACTGTACTGTATTGTATTGTATTGTATTGTATTGTATTGTATTGTATTGTACTGTATTGTATTGTATGGTATGGTATTTGTAATCTCTTTGAAGCCAGCCACTCACCCTGTTGCCCAGGCTGGAGTGCAGGGGTGCAATCATGGCTAACTGCAGTCTCAATCTCCCTGGCTATTCTCCCACCTCAGCCTCCTGAGTAGCTGGGACTACAGGTTTGCCCCAACATGCCCAACTAATTTTTATTAATTTATTATTTGTAGAGATGGGTGTCTCACTATGTTGACCAGGCTGGTTTCAAACTCACGAGCTCAAGCAATCCTTTCACTTCAGCTTCCCAAAGTGCTGGGATTACACGCGTAAACCACCGTGCTCTGCCTCTGGAGAACTTTACAATCAAGAATATTAAGATAAAATATACAAGTCTATGTAATTATTAGACTATTTTATTCTTTAGTCAAGATTTTTAACTAACAATTCATTTTTTCTGGGAGAAAAAATAATCGAAGTATTTACAATTGTTCTGGTTGTCTAGACTTGACAAACTGATAGATTTCATCTTTTGGCTGTTAATTTTTTTTCTTTGTCTCTACATATTATAATTTAAAATTATTGCCATAATGAGCCTTGAATAAAACCGTTCATGCACTAAAATCATTAACATAAAATATAAGAGGAATAGTTATGTTCTATAATAACAATTGGAAAGATAGAATTCCTAATATAAATTATTTGCAAATTATATTTGCTTTAGAAGAAGGGGAACAAAAATTCTATTACATAGTATCAAGGCTGGAATGAAATTTTTAGATTATCTAATGTAAGAATGCCATACTTTTTTTTCTCTTTAATGATGGTATTACCCAAGGCTCTGAGAGATAAATTTATATTATTAAAATCACATACTGGTGAATGAAGAATTAAAATCCATTTTTTGGGCATATTCTAATATTCTTTTCACTGTACTGGTGGTACCCAATAATAACTACAAATAATGGGCTTAAAAGAAATGTTAAGATCGCTCTAGGCCGATAACATGACTGTGTTACTTAATAATAACGAACCTTGCACGATGTTTTCACAACCTTCCGGCA
Source organism: Macaca nemestrina (assembly GCF_043159975.1). Classification (NCBI taxonomy): domain Eukaryota; kingdom Metazoa; phylum Chordata; class Mammalia; order Primates; family Cercopithecidae; genus Macaca; species Macaca nemestrina. The sequence goes on along the minus strand of NC_092129.1, from coordinate 65,028,832 downwards.
GAGAGTCCAAAACATTTTTAAATTGCTTGATACAACATTAATGATTTTACCCTTTGTGCTCCCTCTCTCTCTCCCTTCCTCCTCCTCTTTCTTCTCTTCCTCATCTATTGGAAAATAACAAGATGTACAAATAATAGTTTCAACAGACCCATTGGTTGATCAGAAGAAAATTCCAGTAATGTGTACAAAACCACAATACAGAATAATTTTTAAGAAATTATATGGAATGATAAAACTAAATAAGTACAGAATTTCAGTATCATCTGTGCTGACTCTTTAAAGTAAAACACCAACAATATTAGATGGTGAGAACAACGTGCTAGAAGAGAGAATAATGAGAAAAAAATGTTTAGAGCAGAAAAAAATGAATTTTGTTTATGAAAGAGTGAAACTTTAAACAAAGGAATTGTCTTGGCTTTGGAGGCTGATTGGATTCTAGTAAGAGCTAGAGATAAAGATAGAGTTATGGATAGGGATAGAGATAGGAAAAAGAAGAGAGGGAGGGAAGAGAGAAAGAGATAGGGAGAGAGAGAGAGAGTCAGAGAGAGAGAGAGAGAAATAAATGACATGGGTGGGCGGCGGAGGGAAACTGGAGCAAAAGAGATTGAGGAGTCCATGAAATGAACTTGATTCCCATGCCTTCTAACCCTGCTCTCCCCCTCTTCTAGAGTGCCTACATGTACAAACTGTCCCATGTACATGCCTAGCAACCCCCAGCTGTCATTCACTCACTTAGATGCCCTTACCGCTTTCCTCCTGCAATCCAAATTTCACCCACCTTAAAAGGTCTAGTTTCATTATGCCCTGCCCGCTGCAATTTGTGGTGACACCTCCCACTTCTGAAGCTCTGTGGTATTTACATGTTTTGTTTTGTTTTGTTTTTCTCTCTGTCAGTTTCGCTTTTTGAAATAAGCATCCACTTAGTTTAGCTCATTGCAGTTCCACAATGCTCACTGCAATCCTTCAACAGACATTTTTTGGCCAAGTGCCATCTTTTTCTTTTTACTTTTTTTCTTTTTTCTTGTTTTGGATACAGAGTCTCACTCTGTCACCCAGGCTGGAGTGCAGTGGCAGGATCTTGGCTCCCTACAAACTCCACCTCCTGGATTCAAACCATTCTTGTGCCTCAGCCTCCTGAGTGGCTGGGATTATAGGCGCCCACTGTCAAGTCCCGCTAATTTTTAGTTGGCTAAGGGTCCTCTGTCTGGACATTAATTTCTTAGCATAGACATTGACATCTTGGTCCTAATGCATTTTGGTGTCATGTAACTATTAAAGCAAAGGGTCTTATCCGGAGCTAAGCTAAGTTATCCTCTGTTTTTTTCATTCATAAAGCAGGCATTCTTTTACTATTTCAAGCCTATATGATTGAAATGAGATAAATATTAATAACTAATATATTCAACATTCTGAAGCATGCAAATAAGCTTCATAATTGCAATCTCTGCTTTCTGCATTTAATCTTAAAATAGTTGAAAACATCTCCTTTTTGCAAAATTTTTAAAGTATATTTTAGATACTGTGAGAATAAAAATAATCAATAAAATTGACGAGAGTTTGTCCTACTCAGAGAATATTTTGGATCCAAATTAGATGTTACGTATACAATGAAATTAAACATCATTTCCACAGATTATTTTACTGATTTCTTCAGTGTATGGAGGCGATGTTCTTTGCAATATTCTTAGAAAGCAGCCTATATAAATTGAATTTACTGAAAATAGTTCACAAGTCTGGAAAATATGTATTGCAATTATGCAACTTTAAAAAAAATATGTTAATTGAATTGACAACATTTAGATATAATTATGTAGAATATTTTAAAAAGTGCCATATTATTTGCCATTTTTCCCCAAGTTTTTACTTATTCAAAAGAAATCTTAATTGATATTCCTGTGTTTGGTTCCTCTTTGAATGGCTTTAATAAATAAAAAACACTCATATGCATATCTTAAGCAAATCCAAAAATACATTCTTATTGTAGCTACATAAAGTAAGAAAGACTTGAAATTTACTATAATAGAAAAACGATTGCAGAGTGATGGACTCTGTAATACATGTTTTATTCCTATGCATCTGCATAATCACATATTATTGAAGAACATTTTAACAAAAGATAAAAGGTTGAATTCCATTACCAGGAACACACAACAAATACCACGAATGCTCCAATATTCAAATCAGAATGAAGGCAGATTTGTTCATAGTCTCCTTATAATTGCCTTTTCATTTAACTACTTGTAATAACCCTTTAACAATTATCCATCTGGAAAAAAACAAAGCAAGTTCCAAAACACTGAGTCCAATCATTTTTACCTCTTAGCAGCCTCCTTTAAAGGGGACATTTTGTATTTACCCTCTGGTTTATAAAAGAAACACTTTCTAAATCTTCATCATGGGAAATTAACAGAGATCATGTGACTACTATTGTAACTCTGTAAGAATGGTGCATCTTAAGCCCTAGGCACTACTTAGAGCTTGTAAGAGTGAGAATCAACTCTGTGGGTGTTTCTGCTCTTTGATGACATGGCCAGATTTCAAAACATTTAGCTGAGATTTTAGGACACCTAGGAAATAGTATTAACAAAAAGTCATTTAAGAAATAATCATAGATTCTTTTGCAGGGCTTTGGCTTTGTGTTTGAAGAATACCTCCTTGACTGACTTCTTTTCTCACATAAATAAAAGCTGTAGGTTTTTTCTCCTTTTCCGCTGGGGCATGTCTTTCCCAGAGCAGGCCTCACATCTTCCACATTCCTTCAATCCATCAGCTGAAGGGCGTTCACCTTAAAAGTCCTACACCAAGGAAGCCCCATACTATTCACCAGGATACTATTTATCAGAATACATTTATCAAAGGTATTAGCTAATTCAAATACCAGAGGACCAAAAAGGAGAGGGCATTATATTTTGGTGGAAGAAGTATATCTGGCACAAGAATATCTTCTTATGTAGACACTCAGCATTCAAAGAACTACATTCTTCTTGGATTCATGGCGCTCTAGGCCAATTTTGTCTACGATGCTGGAAGAAAGACACGTCTTTTGCCCCCAAATCATTTTGTGTTTCCTTCTCAGGTGCCCAGCGATCTCATTTTGTTACTGTGATAGTCATACTCTTGCTGAAGAGCCTTCAGGAGCTCCTGATTGCTTATTTTAGGAATAATGTCTATGTTCCTTTACAAGGCACTCCCAGGATTCCATTCACGGTTGCAATCCTTGTTTTTCACTTCCTGCCCTGCTCTACTACAGGCACTAGCTGATTTCCCAGACAGTTACCCTTAAAAAAATTATCTATGTCTTTTTTGCTACTCTTGACCCCAGTAGAAATTCACACAAGTCTCCTCAATCCTATCCAACAATCAAGCTAAACGAAACATCCTTTATGAAGCCTCTACAAATCCTCTTTTGTCTTTCCTCATTGCTAAAATATTTGTAATATTCTCATGGTGTTCCTAATATACTGTATTGATCATAGATATTTGTGTGCATGGGAAATCCACTGGAATCATTTAGTAACGTATTTATTCAGCAAGCACTATTTATTAGTTCTACTATTCTAGGCACTATAAAAGACAGACTTTGAGAAACTCATTCTCGTAGTCTGGTCACCAGTTTCAAGGATAACTTTCTACTTAGTTTCAGGTCCCACAACATAAATAACCTTGTATCTCAAATATAAAATGCAACCAATAGTGTTTGCTGAATTGAAACCTATATGATAAAATAAATCTCAGCTAAAGTATTATGAGATTCTGATGTTCATTCATTAAGGATAATTTGTATTTTTTTAAATGAAGAGCTCAAAAGAATCCCCAAGCACACTTGGGTGATATATGTTTGGCAAAATGGGTTTTCTTAAATCTTTTCTAATTAGAGAAAATAGCCAAATACTTACTTTATGTATCTATATCCATAAGGTATGTATTTATGTGTATCCATAGGGGGAAGGCAGAGCTAACTGTATTGTATATCTGGATACAGTCTTGGAACACTGAAAACACTGAGGAAATGCAGGAATGTGGAGAATTACTGGACTAAATTGAAAAGGAACTGCCATTTACTTCAGTGCTGTGGCCACAGGCCGGAATACATACCCTGACAAAAGCTGTAAAGTATTAGTGAAATATAAGACTACCAGATGTTAGAGATAATAAATTATGTTTGATCTGACCATTGAAGACTCATTCTTCTAATGGGCGAGTGAATTGGCTCATAAATCATTATGCAGCAACAGCTGTGAATTGTGAGATTCCTTTGAACTTGGCCATTTAGTGGACTGTCCTCACACACAGAGAAAATCAGTTGACTCACTTGGGCAGCTGTTCTTCATCCTTTTCTACAAACAAGGCCAGAAATGTTTAAGGTGACAAATTGCCTACATTTAAGAAAATGCAATTCTATGCTTACAAAACTTAATGACAGGCAAAGCTCAAAAGACTTAGAAATCATGTTGGAACGAGATAAATGTTCAAAAGACCACTTGCCTCTCAGAAGCCTTTCTGAACTCCTAGTCCTCTTTCCCTCTCCAGGGCCCCTTTGTCTCCTTTTCCACAAGCCTCCTCCCCTGTCCACCTCCACCAGCTTCCCAACAAGCCTTTTTCCTGAGCCATAGTAAAACCCTCCTACATAATTACAGTCTGGTTCCAGGCTCTGGGCCAGGGAGCCCTGGCAACCTCTCAACTGGATATCACTAGAGCTTACTTAAAAAAATGAAAATCTGGCCGGGCACAGTGGCTCACACTTGTAATCCCAGCACTTTGAGAGGCCGAGGAGGGCAGATCACAAGGTCAGGAGATCGAGACCATCCTGGCCAACGTAGTGAAATCTCGTCTCTACTAAAAATACAAACAACTAGCCGGGCATGGGGGCGTGTGCCAGTAATCACAGCTACTCAGCAGGCTGAGGCAGGAGAATTGCTTGAACCCGGGAGGCGAAGGTTGCAGTGAGCTGAGATCGTGCCACTGCACTCCAGGCTGGGTGACTAAGTGAGACTTCGTCTCAAAAAAACAAAACAAAACAAACAAAACAAGGAGAGAAGAAAGAAGGAAGGAAAGAAAGAAAAAGAAAGAGAGAAAGAAAGAAAGGAAGGAAGGAAGGAAGGAAGGAAGGAAGGAAGGAAGGAAGGAAGGAAGGAAGGAAGGAAGGAAGGGAAGGAAGAAAGAGAGAGAAAAGAAAATCTTTAGTGGTTACAATATTAAAAATTCTGCAATTAGGACACTCCATAAGTATGTTCCTCCCTGAAATGGTGTTCATGAAAATGAGTTTGTAGTTTCAATTTACAAGTGGTTTAGGGCAGTTAATTTTTTCTTGGTCACCAAGATTGTGACCAACTATCTCAGGTGTCACAAAAGAGAAAGAGAAGGAAAGTTGAAGGAATTCAAACTTTGGGTTGGGGGTCATGGGGAGTCATCAGCAACTCCAGTCCTGGGTCCAGAGCAACTCATCCTTTGGTGATTGACTTTTTTCCTACATTTGTTCTGAAATTCTTCCCCATAAAAATTAACTAGGGAGAAAAAAATCACTTGAAAGCAACATTTCTTTCCAATATTGCTCTTAAAATCCTGACATAATGTAGAAGGTTCTTCTGTCTGAGGAAGAAGAAGTTTTAATTAAAGATTTACAGACATTAAACTGGATAAAACACACTTATTGAGTTTTGCATTGTTTTATTTTATTTTCAAAATATTCTGAATGCTGATCATTTCTTTTTGAAAAATAAAAGAAAAAAGTGTTGATTCCTGAATCGTTTTTTAGGGAAATAATTGTCACAAGTGCCTTGCTTGCTTACACACTCTCTCTCTTTTCTCTTTGGAGTTCTTGGAAACATATACTATTAAGGAAAAAGTTCAACCTACCTAAATCTAATTTTTCCAGCTAGCAGGCCCTTGTGATGGCCAAAAACATAAAACCTTAATATACTATATGCAAAAAATATGTAAACTTAGGCATCCTCAACATCATTTTGTGTCTGAATTTTATGCAAATTGATCCCCTCATTTCTTGTTTTTTTGTTTTTTTTTTTAATTTAAACATTACATTATTCCATTTAATCCAGTTTAGCAAGTATTTATTGGACACAAGCTTCAACCATTCCTCATGAGTTTGCTCACCATCATGGTCATTTTTCTCTGACACTTTGTCCTCTAAAATAATGGTCCCCAAACTTTTTGGCACCAGGGATCCATTTCATGGAAGACAATTTTTCCATGGAGGTTTTCAGATGAAACTGTTCCACCTCAGATCACCAGGCATCAGATTATCATAAGGAGCATGCACCCTAGATCCCTTGCCTATGAAGTTCACAATAGGGTTTGCATTCCTATGAGAATTTAATGACCCTGCTGATCTGCTGGAGGCCAGCTCAGGTGGTAATGCTTGCTCACTGCTGCTGCTCATCTCCTTGCTGTGCAGCCCGGTTCCTAACAGGCCACAGGTTGGTACCAACTTGAGCCTGGAGATTGTGGACCCCTGCTATAAAACATCTTGGTAATTGTCCTCTGGAACAACCAGCCTGAGTCCAGATTTCATTCTCTGTGAGGTGTGAATGTGAACTCCATTCTTTCTATCAGTGTTTTAAAGCTGTGCTAATTCATAGAATTTTTATGAGGTTTAAATGACACATGAAGCATGAATCCTCTTATTAACTATAAAAGGACATGTAAATATACATTAGAGACATGCAAAATTATACATTGATTATTGTATTTTTATGCAATTGCAACATGAAATTTGGCTTGATGCTCCCCTTATGAATCCAAATTGGGGATTTTATAGGTCAAATGATAAAATTATAATGCTATCATTTACTTAACATCACAGGTACTCATGTCACCTGGTTTGCTTCAGAAGAAGCCGTCAGGGTGGATAAAAGCAAGTCTCTTTCTTTAAGGAACACACATTTTGTTTGTTTTTCTGTACTTACCGATCTTGAGTACCTTTTGTTAAGTCTAGGGAAAAAAAAATTAGAACTCTAATGAAGAGTCTGTTCTTTCCCTATTCAATGCTCTGGGTGCCTTTGTCAAAAATCAATTGGCTGTAAGTGTGTGGATTTATTTCTGGGCTGTCTTATATTCCATTGGCCTATGTCTGTTTTTATGCTTTGGCTACAATAACTTTGTGGTATACTTTGAAGTCAAGGAAGTGTGATGCCTCCAGCTCTGTTCTCTTTGCTCAAAATTGCTTTGGCTATTTGAAGTCATTTGTGGTTCTATACAAATTTTAGAGCATTATGAGTTTTAAGAGAGGAATAACTGAAGTACTGCAGGGACTGCAAGGTAGGAACGGTCATATCCAGTTGACAATGGTGAAGGATCAGAAAAGTTCTATTGTAGGAGGTATTATGTGAGCTGACTCATGGTGGTCAAGGATGATTTTAATAGAGTATTTTATAAATCTCTACACCAGAATTTTCATTTATCTCATTATTCAACAGACAGTTACTGGGTGCCTAATACTATCAAGCATGTGACTGGCATTGAAGATACAAGTATTAATAAATGCTTGTAATCAAGGAATGCAGGAAAGACAAATAAGTAAATGGATAATGACACAAATGTAGTCAGTATAGATAGAGTAATATTTCTCCTACCCAGAAAGAGCACCAGGAATTAAGAAAGCCTTTGGAAAAGAAGTGATGAAGGAATGAACTTTTTAAACATAAACATAAGAGGACATAATAGGACTCAGTGAGGTAAAGTGCTGAGAGGTGGCAATGGAAAGTTACTGTAGGTCGGGGGCTTAACATTTTTATATGTTCAGCCATTAAAAATAAAAAGTGTGTCAATTACTTACACCTTACTAAGTAAAAACAAAAATCTTGAGATAAGTGAAAGCGTAAGTGAGGAATATGTTTAGTAGAGGTGGAAAGCAAAGTGGTTAGCAGAAGTGATCAAAAAAGGGGTGAATTTCAAGAATGAATCAGAATTCACAGGGCTTCAAAAGTCTTGTTATGACCATTGTGGAAGACAGTGTGCCAATTCTTGAAAGACTTAGAGGCAGAAATATCATTCAACCCAGCAATCCAATTACTGAGTTGTGAGGCTTAATACTGAGTGTGAACCTGTTTGGATTGAGGGATACAAAGTATTAATCCTGAGTGTGTCTGTTGCCAAAAGAGATTAACATTTGGGTCAGTGGGCTGGGGAAGGTAGATCTACGCTTAATCTGGCCTGCACAGTCTGATCGGCCACCAGTGAATATAAAGCGGGCAGAAAAACATGAAGAGACGAGACCGGCCCAACCTCCCAGCCTACATCTTTCTCCCGTGCTGGATGCTTCCTGCCCTCAATCGTCAGGCTCCAAGTTCTTCAGTTTTGGGACTCAGATTGGTTCTCCTTGCTCCTCAGCTTGCAGACAGCCTATTGTGGGACCTTGTGATCGTGTATGTTAATACCTAATAAACTCCGCTTATATATTCTATTAGTTCTGACCCTCTAAGAGAACCCTGATTAATACAAGAGTATATTACTCAAAGGAATATAACTCTTTCTATTATAAAGATACCAGAAACATATGTTCATTCCAGCACTACTCACAATAGCAAAGACATGGAATAAACGTAAATGCCCATCAATGACAGACTGGATAAAGAAAATGACATACATATATACCATGGAATACCATGCAGCCGTAAGAAGGAATGAGATCATGGCCTTTGCAGGGACATGGGTGGAGCTAGAAGCCATTACCCTCAGAAAACTAATGCAGGAACAGGAAACCAAATTCCACATATTCTCACTTATAAGTAGGAGCTGAATGATAAAAACATGTGGACACATGGGGGAACAACACACATTGGGGCCTGTTGGAGGGTAGGGGGGTGGGAAAAGGGAGAGCATCAGGAAGAATAGCTAACGGATGTTGGGCTTAATACCTAGGTGATGGGATGATCTGTGCAGCAAACCACCATGGCACATGTTTACCTGTGTAACAAGCCTGCACATCCTGCACATGTACCCCTAAGCTTAAAACAAAAATTGGAAATTAAAAACAAATCTTGTTATGGAATTTGTTCTTTATCACTAACATTTGGAGGACTATTCAACAGGGACCTTGAATGGGGAGCCATCAAAGGATGGACACTAGGTGGTGATACTAGCAGAGTTGTTTTCTAGCCAGAGCCCTTTGTTAGCATGTGGTGAATGGATGGGAGCTGGGCTTGCTGTAAGACTAGTTACAAAGTTACCAAGTTTGAACAAGTTACAAAGAGAGAACAATTGGATAAGAATTTATAGGGTTCTTCACTAGGACAGGGGGAGTGTCGGTGGGAATAAGTGAAGATGGGAGATGTGGGAAAGAGGAGTTTCCTGTAGAACCCGGTGATTAATTAAATGCTGATATTAAAGAAAAGACTGAAGAACAACAGACAATTCATTCTTGTTGGACGATTAATGTCTGTGGTCAAACTACGATGGAATTAATTAAGACAAAGGGGTTCCTGGGAGATCAAGGGAAGGAAAAAAATGAATAGGAGAATGAGAATTGAAGGTATTAAGAAAACTAAAACTTTATAAACACCCTGTTAAATTATATTTAAATTATAATTCAAAATCAAATATTACATGCAAATATTTAAATTTCATTGTAAATATTATTTGCTCATTTCATGCTGGATTATTTTATGTTTACTAACATATATTGTAGTTTTAAAAGTTACGTCTCTAATTTTTTTTTTTTTTTGTAAGACAGAGTCTTGCTCTGTCACCAGGCTGGAGTGCAGTGGCACAATCTCAGCTCACTGCAACCTCTGTCTCCTGGGTTCAAGCAATTACCTTTCCTCAGCCTCCCAAGTAGCTGGGATTACAGGCACACGTCACCATGCCTGGCTAATTTTTTGTATTTTAGTGGAGACAGGGTTTCACCATGTTGGCCAAGATGGTCTCCATCTCCCGACCTTGTGATCCATCAGCCTCGGCCTCCCAAAGTGCTGAGATTCCAGGCATGAGCCACCGCTCCTGGCCTCTAATACATATTAAAAAAATAAAAATAATAAAAAAAACACACTTAACAAAAATAGACACATAGTTGAATGGAACACAATAGACAACCCACAAGTAAAACCACACACAATGATGGTTGACAAAAATAAACAATGGGCAAACGATGCCCTATTAAATAAATGGTGCTGGGAAAATTGGCTAGCCATATGGAGAATGAAATTGGGTCCTTATCTCTCACAATATACAAAAACTAACTCATGATGGATTAAATACTTAAATGTAAGACCTGAAGCTATGAAAATCCTACAAGAAAACCCAGGAAAAAGTCTTCTAGACATTGGCCTAGGCAAATAATTTTTGACTAGACTCTCAAAAGCAAATGCAACAAAAACAAAAATAGACAAATGAGACTACTAAACTAAAAAGTTTCTGGACAGCCAAAGAAATAAACAACAGAGTAAACAGACAACCTAAAGAATGGGAGAAAATATTTGCAAATTATACATCTGACAAAGAAATAATACTCAGAATCTACAAGGAAGTCAAACAACTCAACAAGAAAAATAACAAGGGACATGAACACACATTCCTCAAAAGAAGATGTACAAGTGGCCAGCAAACATGCAAAAATGTTCAACATTACTAATTATCACAGAAATGCAAATTAAAACCACAATAACATATCATTTTACGCTAGTCAGAATGGCTATTATTAAGGTCAAAAATCTACAGATGTCGGTGAGGATGCAGGGAAAATGGAATGCTTATACACTGTTGGTGGGAATGTAAATTAGTAAAACCTCTATGAAAAACAGTGTAGCAATTTCCCAAAGAACTAAAACTAGAACTACTCCTTGACTCAGCAATCTCACTCCTGGGCATTTACCCAAAGGAAAATAAATCATCATATAAAAAGTGTTATACTGTGCAGTAAGAATCTTACTGTCATGTTTTTATTGTTGAGCTAAATCTCTTAAAGAACTTAAATTTATGGTAGAAATATAGTTAAAGTTCTACCATGTGAGCAACACAGTATATCATTTTCATATCTATAACTAAACTAGATTATCTAATGACTCATTTTAAAACACTGAAAACACCATTTGATTCCTTCTATGGGACAGTAAGCAAAATTTCCAAACCATATAGTCCTCAAACTGAATGTATTTTCTCTTTAATAGTAGCTCTGAATATCAGAAATACAGCAAATGCTCAGTTGCAGCATCATACTTTCCAAGACGGTGATTTTTATTTAGCAAAAATTGAATTCCTTGATTTATTAGAATTAAATGACTGTTTAGGAACAAGAGCAGTATTAATATACAATTTTCATTAAGATGTTAATTTAACATTACTTAACTCTCCAATGAGTACGCATTCTGCAAAGAACAGTGTTCTGAGGTAATGCAATTGCTGTGTATTCCCAACAGTAAAAGACTAGCACACGTTCTCTCAAATTGATTTTTAATGTCATTACAGCAGAAAGTGAAGAACCTATGCTTTAGCCTAGTTCCGTTTTTCATGAGAAAATTAAAGATCCAAATATAAATGAAATACTTGATTTTTCTATAAACGTGTACTTAGATTTGTTTAATAGATTAAACTAGACATTCTGTTATTTTTTTCCTAAAACATTGTAGAGATTGTAGTAATTGAAATGCAAAATAATAAAGCTACAAAAGGTTGCAGGGCTGGCATTCAGATAGACATAGAATATATTATACTAAAGCATATAAACAAATTTATGCTTGTGTATGAGGTAAGATAAGGATATAAACTGAATTGCTTTTAAATTGCTATTTATCAGCACATTGTTTACTGAATAACACTTCCCTGCTATTTTATCATTTTTTGACCATATATTTAGAATTTTATATGTAAAGGCATAAAGAATAACATATAAAGTACCTAATATCTCACCATTTAGAGAATAATAGCACTATGTTTGGGTAATTCTTTCCAATCTTTTAAAAACATAATCTATTTTCCCAAAACTTCAGTCATACTAATAATTTCACATTCAGTGATTTAATTATAATTATATAATAAACTATTCATCACACCATGAAAAATCGTTTTAAAATGTTTTTATGGTTGTAACAAAAACATTTTCTCCTAACCAATAGCTAGACATTTTATCCATTTCTAATTTTTTTTCTACTACAAATAACATTGAAGTACACCCTTTTTCATGCATTTTGGTCAGTAGCCTGATACTTTCCTAAGAACAGAGTCAAAAAGGGAAGTATTGAGTCAAAAGAGATAAATATTTTAAAGGTTCCTAATACGTATTGCCAGCTTGACAGTGTTATTTACATTCAGCAGCAGTAACTGCGGTACTGTGAAGGTGTTCATCTACTCACAGTTACCAACATGAGAAATATCATGTGGATGGTTGTTTGAATCTTTGATAATTTAATAGGTGAAAAATTGCATTAGGTCATTTATTTAATTTGCCTTTGTTTATTAGTAAATTGTTTATTACGAGTAAATATATATATGTATATATGTATACATTTAAATTTGGGGTTTAAACATTTACTCAACAAATATTTATCAATATACTTACTTTTAGATTTGTAATTCCTCTTCATGTCATTTGCCCACGTCAGGGTTCCATATGTTTCATATTTGTTACATCATTATAGTTTGGATGGATGTATATGTGTGTATTGTGTGTGTATATATGTATATAGGTATGTGTATATATACACACATATACAGAGAGAGTATAATATATACATGTTGAGAGTATAATATATACATTCCTATTTTGTTGGTTTTTAAAACATTTTGTTTATGATGATTTCTGTTGTAAACAGATATTTAAAGAGTCAGTGTTATGAATACTTTCCTCTTTGATCCATGCATTACCTTGAAATATTTATGTATATTTTCATTGTTCTGTTAGCGCATATATATATATGAAGTAAATTATAAATAAATAGAGACACACACATATAGTTTAATTTACTTAAGATACTTTTGGTATATGCTGTGAGATGAAAATCTAATGACTCCTAAAATCTAGTCAGATGGAGAATATGTTTATACAATTTTTCAGCAGGTTGTCAAGATAATTTTTTCTACATAAGATTGTAAATAATTTTTTTTTTAACCTTTTCTTCCACATAAGGACAACATCTTGACTGAGTGTAGAGAACAACAAACTGTTTTTCACAAAATTCTTGGCCGTTTTTATATTTTCTTCTATCATAAAAACCTGAAGTTAGCTCAGGTTTATACCTTTGTGTCTTTTCCTTCCTTTTTTTGTTTTGTTTTGTTTTATGTTTTGTTTTCCACTAGAATTTTTTTATGATTTTGAAATTCCTAGATATTTCAAGAATGTGCCCAGGTGCCTCTCTTTAAATTCATTTCGACTGAAACATGGCGCGCCCTTTCAAGGGGACTTTCCTTTGTAACTTTCTAAAATTATGCCTTCTATCATTGCTTCTGTTCTAATGTCCTGTCCTCTCTTGAGAAAATAACTATAATTTGTAGCTTATATGTCTTTTCTATTTTTTTTTTCATATCTATAGTCTGCTTTTGCTTTCCTTTATTTTATTTTTTTCTCTGAACTTTGGGAGCCCATATGCTAAAATCATATTAAATTAGATCATCTATGCCAGCAGTTCCCAACACTGGTTTTTCATTCAAATCACATATGAAACTTAATAATAATAATTATTATTATTGTTAATTAATTAGGGCTACTTTCCTACAGATCTCTAGGTTTTTGTCTATTCCAGGTGAGAAAGTACCTGTCAGTTGCCAACTAGTTCTCAATTAAATTAATGTTAAATTAATGAAGATTTATCCAAGATTGACAATGGTTTATCATCAGAATTAGTTTAGAAAGTTTTGATTTTCTTTCTCCATGTTAAAGAGCATTTTGTGGGAAATTGAGAACCGTAATATCTATCCTGTTTGAACTGGCACATTTAAACAGTTCCTTCCCTTCACTCTATGCTCCAGATTAGAAGATCCACAAAACAACTCCTAGACCAGGTTCCAAAGCCTTTGGGTTCTTCAGCCTACCCTCCTTTCCTACTCATTTACAATGTCACTCTGTCTTTTGTTTCAGCCTCTGTTGCATAATACCCACTTCCGCTCATCCCCTCCAGACAGATCCTTCAGTTGAATTTTCTCCTTGGCATTTTATTTGTGCTTCATCTCTGAACACTGTCCTTCAGATTTTCCATGATTCCACAGTCTGTAGCTTGCTAGTTAATCCTTGCTGACCCTTCACTCACAGTACAGCCAGCTTGGTCAAACACCCTGGGATTCCACTTGATTTTTTCAAGTAAGTTTAGATAACAGCATGAATGACTAGCCAGGTTAAGCCAAAGTCCCATTTTAAAAATTTCAATTAATGGCTTTCACTCAAAGTCTCTACCCTGGCATTTGCCAAGCAGTATTTAGATGCTAAAAATATAGAGGTGGGCAAGAAAGAGAAGTTTTCTTCCCAAATGGAGCTAACAGTCAAAGGAGAAAGAAAAAAATCAATTGAAACTCCTACACCTCAATTGTAAAAATAAATAAATAAATAAATAAAAACAAATAACCTAATTAAAAAATGGGCAAAGGACTTAAGACATTTTCCCAAAGAAGATGTACGAATGGCCAACAGATTTATGAAAAGCTGCTCACTAACCATCGGGGAAATGCAAATCAAAACGGAGATGAGATAACACTTCACACCTTTTAGGATGGCTACTATTAAAAATATCGCTTTTACACTGTTGGTGGGAGTGTAAATTAGTTCAACCACCGTGGAAGACAGTGTGGGAATTCCTCAAGGATCTAGAAACAGAAATACTATTTTACTCAGCAATCCCATTACTGGGTATATACCCAAAGGATTATAAATCATTCTACTATAAAGGCACATACACATGTATGTTTATTGCACCACTATTCACAATGGCAAAGACATAGAACCAAACCAAATGCCCATCAATCATAGACTGGATTAAGAAAATGTGGCACATATATACCATGGAATACTATGCAGCCATAAAAAAGGATGAGTTCATGTCCTTTGCGGGGACATGGATGAAGCTGAAAACCATCATTCTCAGCAAACTAACACAGGAATAAGAAACCAAACACCACATGTTCTCACTCATAAGTGGGAGTTGAACAATGAGAACACATAGACACAGGGAGGTGAACATCACACACCAAGACCTGTTGGGACGTGGGGGCCTAGGGGAGGGATAGCATTAGGAGTAATATCTAATGTAGATGATGTGTTGATGGGTGCAGCAAACCATCATGAGACATGTATACCTATGTAACAAACCTGCACATTCTGCACATGTATCCCAGAACTTAAAGTATAATAAATAAAAATAAAAATAAAATAGTGTCACTAACATATATATAAAATAAGTATTGGTTAGGATGTGTAGAAATTGGAACCCTTGTACTCTGTTGATGGGAATGTAAAATGGTACAGCCCCTGTGAAGAAAGTTCTTAAGAAAGAAAATCCACTATATGATCTGGCAATTCCACCTTTGGTTATGTATCCAGAAGAACTGGAATCAGAAACTCAAAGAGATAGTGTATGCCATGTTCTTTGAAGCATTATTCACAATAGGCAAGATACAGAAACAACCAAAATGTTCATCAACGAATGAACAAAGAAAGAAAATGGAATATATACACACAATGGAGTCTTACTTGGCTTTTAAAAAGAAGAAATTCTACCATCTGAAACAACATGAATGAACATAGAGGGCATTATGCTAAGCGAGATAAGCCATCATAGAAGGACAACTATTGCATGATTCTACTAATATGGGCTATCTGAAATAGTCAAACTCATAAAAGCAGAGAGTACAATGGTGACTGCCACTACCTGCAGAGCACAGGAGTTGCTGCTCAATGGGTATACAGTTTCAGTTATGCAAAATGAATAAGTTCTAAACATCTAATGTACAACATTGGGCCTAACGTTAACATGCACTTAAATTTTTGTAAAATGGGTAGATCTTATTTTAAGTATTCTTACACAATTAAAAACCAAAGTCAGTGTGATAAGCACTGACAGAGGAAAAACTTGAGATCAAGTCACCACCCTAGATTTAAATTTCATCGAAACTGATTGTCTAAACTAGGACCTGATGGATTAATAAGAGTAAGTCAAGGAAAGAGGTGGAAGGGAAAGGGTTCTCTAGGAGTATTAACCTTTAACCATGAATATGCCCAGGTGATGGGACCAGTCCAAATTTACTGGGCAGACAACTCATGGAAGTTTAGACAGAAGAGTCTTTGCCAGCCCCAGGAGTACAGCCAGGGCAAGAACTCTTCAGTATTTGCGATGGGATACAAAAGCCTTTTTTATGTATTAGCGTTCTTGTCAAGTCATTATTCAGCAAATATATCTATTATTTCAATGCACTGAACAAGATGCTGCAGGTAGGATAATAAGAAGAGTAGGTATGACCCCTGCTGTTGTGAATTTAGTGTCTGCATGTATTAAGGTCAACTTCTAGGCTATTTGGTTCCAGTGATCTCTCTGGTATTCTCAGAGGCTTCACAACTGAGGTAAATTTGGTGAAACATTTTAACACATGGGGCCCCTGAGCAAACCCTCTGGCAGGTAAGTCGGGGATAAAATAAAGGCCCAGCACCATGAGTCACACCTGTAATCTCAGGACTTTGGGAGGCCATTGCAAGAGGATCTCTTGAGCCCAGGATTTCAAGGCTGCAGTGAGCTATGATCATGCTTCTGCACTGCAGCTTGGGCAACAGAGCAAGGCCCTATCTCAAAAAAAGGGTGAATAAAATACAATTCATAGGAACAAAAGAGAGCAAGATATCAAGGAGACTTAGAAACAAAAAGAGGCAGAAAGGGAACTGCAATAAGGGAGAAAGAGGAAAGAATGAGCATATTTCTGGTTGATAAAGGCAAAGTGCCAGGAAAAGTCCTCTTGGGTAGAGCAGGCTGCCTACCTTTGCATTTAGGATTTTTAAATTCAAGTTTAGCTCAGTCATATGCACATAGGCACATGATACATATTTTATAGGATGAATTCAGGAAAATGTACATCCCAAAGCATTTTTTAAGTGCTTAGGAGCTCATTTTCAAAGAAAATTTTGCATGAATATCACTGTTGCTGATAGAAATCAGGCCAAGTCCTCAAACCAGCATTTCAATGCCTTTAATTCTATTAGAAGTTGTAAAATCTTGGCCGGGCGCGGTGGCTCACGCCTGTAATCCCAGCACTTTGGGAGGCCGAGGCGGGCGGATCACAAGGTCAGGAGATCGAGACCACGGTGAAACCCCGTCTCTACTAAAAATACAAAAAATTAGCCGGGCGCGGTGGCGGGCGCCTGTAGTCCCAGCTACTCAGGAGGCTGAGGCAGGAGAATGGCGTAAACCCAGGAGGCGGAGCTTGCAGTGAGCCGAGATCGCGCCACTGCACTCCAGCCTGGGCGACAGAGCGAGACTCCGTCTCAAAAAACAAAACAAAACAAACAAAAAAAAGAAGTTGTAAAATCTTAAACTAGCTTCTTCAACCTGAAAACCTGAAGAAAATTGCTCATACAACAGTAACTACTGGGCAGTTTAGTTAATTCTGCTACTAAAACCACAAATATTTCCTTAGAAAAAAACTAATTTTTTTTTTACGAAAGAACAAACGGATGGAAAGTGTGTTCCATGTGTATCCTGGATGTGTTGGTTAATTTTATGTGTCAACTTGACTGGGACATGAGGTGCTCGGATTAAACATCATTTCTGCATGTGTTTCTGCAGGGGACTCAGTAAGCAAATTGCTCCCCACTGTGGGTAGGTATCCTCCAATCCATCAAGAGCCTGAATAGAACAAAAAGATGAAAGGGGAAATTTGCTCTCTTTACCTGAATCCTTGAGCTGGTTCATGAATCTTCTCCTGTCTTCATCTGGTTTTCAGAACTATACCACCAGCTTTCTTGGGTATCCAACTTATAGATAGTGGAACATGGAACTTCTTAACTTTTATAATTACATAAATCAATTCTTTATAAGAAATTAAATGTAATATATATTGTATATATACACACATATAAATTATATATACATAGGTATACATATTACACAGACAGACACACACATGCACACACACATATAGGTATGTATTCTACTAATTTGTTTCTCTGGAGAACCCTAAATAATACACTGACTATTCATTTTAATTTAAATCATAAAATACTTAGTGGCTTAATGAACATTCATTAACTACAGGACTCTCTGCTCAATACTCAATGCTACATAGCCACTATGGGGCTTAAAAACAAGAGGCTGTATTTCCTGTCCTTAAACAGGTTATGATCTGATTGTGTAAGGTGAAAACCAGTCCCATTATAATTTTCAAATAAGGATGCCTATGTATACACTTATAAGTGCCTATAGGCCATAAAAGAATTGAAAAATACATGCTAATGAACGAATGAATCATATCAGAATGGGGACAGAAAAGGCCTTTACTGAAAAGATGATAGCAGAAGAGATAGACTTAAGTTCCAGAATTTCAAAAAACAAAGAAGGATGAGAGACTCTTCTTTAGGTGGAAAAAAAAATGGCATAAAACAAAACACAGAGGCAGAAAACTTACATGCTGTTCAGGAAAACATTTAGCTCATCTGGAGCACAGAGTAACACAAAAGCAGCAGTGGGAAGGCCTTGCAGTAGAGGGCCATGAACACCCCTGGGAAATCCACACGCAATTGTGTAAATAACAGGAAACAGTTTTTCTGGTTGCAAAGGAAACAATTTCATGAGAACTTTAGGAAGATGACAGGCAGCATTGTATAGGATGGACCACAGTAGAGAAAGCCTGGAGTTTAGAATCCAATGGAGTAGGGGAAAAAATCACTAAATGTTGGGGTTTGAGAAGGCCCACGGGGTCACCACCCTTTTTTTCTCGGCTCAAATTCTTCATCAACTGAAATAGATAAAGGAGATGGCAGATGAATACAAAAGTGCTGAAGATTATGGCTTAGGAGTACAACACAATCAGCTTCCTAATATAGAGCCCTAGCCTTAGATAAACTTATCATACGCAGAGTCCTCTACAAAATTTAGGACATAAAGGAGGAGAGTGGAGAGAAAGGAAGATGGAGGGAGTTAAGCTACATAGGAGGACTCTTTCCCCAAACACACTGGGGGAGAAGTGAAGGGCCAGATAGAGGCCTAGGGTGGTATAGTAGAGGGACACCCTCTTCAAGAATTTGGAAAACGTGTTCTTCCATCTGCAACAGAAGTGCCTCTATTTCCTTGGTGGGAAAATGATAACTGACACTGAAAACCAGCCAAGGACTCTCTAAGCACTTTACCAGTATTTTATCATTTACTATTCAGAAGACCCTAGGATATGGGCTCTATTATTTCCACTGTACAGTGCTGAAAAGGGTAGGACAATTAGGCAAGATGGCATAGCTCACAGTGGCAGACCCCAGATTGAAGCAAAGTTCAATTATTTGCCTATTCTCTTTGACTCAAGCTGTATCCAAGCCAGCAGACATAAGTGTATCCTGACCCTCTACCAAAAAGACCATTGATCAGGCTTTGGGAAATGCCTACTGGTTAGGATACAGCTTGAGTCAAAGCACCAGAATAGTGCCACAACACGGAAACCAACTGAAACAAATACAACTCCTGGATATTGTCATGAGAGACTCAGGGAAGAGTTTTAGTAGATTGAAGAGAGTGAATGCTTGATTAGAGACACAGGAATGAGTGGACTGTATAAAATGGAAGCAAAATGTATATACAGTACTTTCAAAAAATTTAGCATGCGAAGAAAGATGGAGTTATGGAATGGTAGCTTGTGGGAACAGGAAAGTTGAGAAATTGTGTTCAGATAGTTTGTTAGGGCATCAGAGAACATTTGTAAAAAGAGATGATATTGCCAGTAGAGAGGGCCAATTTGAAAGAAAATGAAAGAGGACAAATTCAAGAACTTGAGTACCAGGAGATGCCAAAAGGAATGAGATCCAGATGCAGGAGAAATGATACACCTTAAAATTTGAGGGATTCTAAAGAGAAATCTCAGAGAGGAAGGCTTCAGATACAAGTTAGGGAAATCACCCCATAGTTTGATAAGGATAGATCAAACACTAAAGGTTTGAAGAGAGATTGCCACAGTTCTCCTTGGAAATGGGATAGGGAATCATTAAAAATAAAATAATTACAGTAAATTACCCAATTATATTAGATTGAAGATCTTTGATCAAATGTATTATGAGTCTAATAATGCTTTGGTGAAAGACTAAAATAAAAAATAAAGAATTCAGCCAATTATTTCATTAATTCAAGCCTCAAACCTCTAAACCAATTAACTCAACATCTTAGGCCAAAATATATTTTTGTACCAAAAATATCCAAATAGGTTTTTCAATACAGTCAAGATTAAGAAAAGGTGTGCCTAGCCTCAGGAATCTCATTTCAGGGAGCAACAGCAGATGTTTGTGTGCAGAGCAGAAAAATTATGATATTTCAAGAAGGGAGTTGTAGTTTTGCTGAGGCTTAATATTACTAGTATTATATATATTATAGTAAAAATATTTTATATTATAACAATTATATATAATAATATTAATATTAATTAATAATAATTGTACAAATCTATATTATAGCAAAATGTGTTCAGCCTGTAGGTTGTAACCCATTCATAAGTCATGAAATCAATCTCGTAGGGGCATGACTGGGCTTTTAAAAAGTGAAATAGAATAAAATAGAACAAAACAAAGCAACATATATGGTAAGAATAAGTGTGGTAAGAAAAGAAACATCTTTCTTGGTTATATATAAATACAAGCATACATATACATATGTGACTCCTAGGTCATGATGTAAAAGGCATTTCTTGCTATGGATTGTGATCAAAACATGTCAAAAGTGATTAATTTAATAGATCACTTTAAAGTCATCACTTTCATGGTTTTGGCTTGCAAGAATCCATTCTTCCTTCTCAGCATCCCAATTTCCTTTTGCAGAATTATTTCTGTCTGAATGTCTACAGATTTGCTGGGATGGAAACCCCAGGGCCTTCCTTCCAGTGTGGAAGCTGGAAGGGGTCGAATCTGCCAATTCAATACTCTCCCCTGGGACTGAGTCTCAAGCAGGTCATATAAAGAGGAAAAACAGGAACAGCTGGCACACACTCTTTCTTGAGGTGGCATCCAGACCAGTTTGTTTCAGCTATGAGACCATTTCTGTGATTCTTGTTGCCTTAGTTTCTGCCCATTCTCTGGCTTCACGTCAATAATTTAAGTCCTGATTTCCTTCCAATAAATCCTATTTTCCTAATTAGCCAAAGTTGTTTATACTCAGAATCAAAGGACCCTCAAACTTATACATACACACTATCTAGTTTAAACCTCACAATTATCCTGGGACGTAAGGTTTTCAAAAAAAAAGTGTAAAGTATTGTTTTATGAAGAAAAAGTAAGATTCATGGTGGTCTGGTAATTTTGCCAAAGATTATCTCACAGGTATGGGATTTAGCCCATGTCCCTGTGACTCACAGTTTATGTCTTTTCTACTGAACAATGCACACTGAACTGCCAATAGCAGACAGCCATGTATTTCACATGCAGAATAATTTTATGCAAAGATTTGTCAGTGAATAGTTCTTATTTTGTTTGAGTGAACTAAAATCAATAATTTTCTGTTCACTTCAGGAAAAAGTTCAGGAGTCGAGATTTTATACAAGGTCTTAAGATTATGCACCCGAGAAAAAAACACAGCTTAGGGTGTTCTGCTGATTGTTTCATTGATTTTAGGAAACAAAGGTCTATCATGCTACTAATTGCATTCCCTAAGCAATAAACCAGAATTCTGGAATGCTTAAGATATATCAAATGAATGTGAACAGCTTAGGAGTTACCTCAAGAAATATATCAATGTTAACAAACAAGAGATAAATTGAATAATTCAGCTGAATAACCCCATTTTTCATCAACAATAAAGTTAAACTTCTTCATTCCTCTAAACCTCCTCCCAAAACACACACATATTCACAGAAAATCATTCAATCAATCATTTATTCATGTTAATTCTTTTGTTACCATCCCTGTCCCTCCATCCTATACTACAATGTTCAGGTACTGAAGCCTGGACTGTTGCTAATGCTTTTAACTTAAATCTCTAAACAAATCCTCAATTTCTGCAAATTCATGCTTCATATTGCTGCCACAGGATCTTTATGAAAGTAGAACAGAACATAATTCTCTATTACTCATACTTAAAACTCCCAGTGTACTTTCCATGATTTAAATAATAAATACTGATATCTTTATTTTAATATCATACAATTTATCAACTTTTTTTGAGATGGATACTTGCTCTGTCACCAGGCTGGAGTTCAGTGGCACAATCTCAGCTCACTGCAACCTCCGCCTGCTGGGTTCAAGTGATTTTGCTGCCTCAGCCTCCCAAGTAGCTGGGACTACAGACATGAGCCACCATGCCCAGTTAATTTTTGTATTTTTACTAGAGACAGAGTTTTACCACGTTGGCCAGGATGGTCTCGATCTCTTGACCTCGTGATCCACCCACCTTGGCCCCCCAAGCTGCTGGGATTA
Source organism: Macaca nemestrina (assembly GCF_043159975.1). Classification (NCBI taxonomy): domain Eukaryota; kingdom Metazoa; phylum Chordata; class Mammalia; order Primates; family Cercopithecidae; genus Macaca; species Macaca nemestrina. Next base: position 65,006,316 of record NC_092129.1, on the reverse strand, counting down.
CAAGTATGAGCCACCGTGCCCAGCCAATTTATCAATATTTTTAAACTTGAGGTATTCTAAATGCACCATACAGTTTTGTATCTGTGCTTTTGCACATATTTTTCAACTATGTAAAATTTCCTCTTCTAACCTGTCCTCCTGGAAAATTCTAAAAGTCTAATTTATCCTTTTATTTTATTTTTTTTTTTTTTGAGTGGGAGTTTTGCTCTGTCTCCCAGGCTATAGTGTAGTGGCGGGATCTCAGCTCTCACTGCAACCTCTGCCTCCCGGGTTCAAACAATTCTCCTGCTTCAGCTTCCCGAGTAGCTGGGATTACGGTGGCCCACCACCATGCCTGGCTAATTCTGTATTTTTAGTAGAGATGGAGTTTCACCATGTTGGCCAGACTGGTCTTAAACTCCTGACCTCAATTAATCCACCCAACTTGGCCTCCCAAAGTGCTGGGATTAAAGACGTGAGCCACCACACCCAGCCTAATTTGTCCTTAAAAACCTAGTCCTGATGTCACCTCCTTCAGGAAGTCTCCCCATATATTTTTCAAACATTATTAAAGAGTGAATCAAACCCTTCTTTATTATCTCTGTTTCTTGCAGATAAAATCTTTGCTTCTTTATTTAGTCAACAAATATTTTTCTACTTACTATTTTCAAGGCACTTTTCTAGCCTTTGGACATATACCAGTGAATTAAATGAACAAAAATATCTACCTTCCTGACAGTAAACTAATAAGGAAAAATAAGTAAAATATATAAAATGTTAGATAGTGATAACTTCTTAGAAGAAAAAAGAGGGACAAAAGGAAGTGTCAGGACAGAGAGTTACAATTCTATGAAGGTGGTCAGGGGATGCTTCACTGAGATGTATTTGAGAAAAATCCATGAAGAATGTGAAGGCATGAGCCTGGGGAATGTATGAGGAAGAGCAATTCAGGCAGAGAGAAATACAAGGTCAAAGGCATCCTGGTAAGAATGTGCTGGGCAAAATCAAGAAAGAGTAACTGATTCAAGGTTGAAAGATGCCATCAGGGGAGACAAGATCACAGAGGATCTGGGCATGAGCTTTGAATGAGATAGGAAGCCATAGAAGAGACAGAAGTAAATAAGGGATATGGTTGGAGTTGATTTATAAGGATCATACTCACAAATTCTGCCCTTATCCATGTGCCCAAGTCAAATGCTGAGAAGAGATTAGACGGACAAGGTGTCTTTACTTAAATGTCATGCTTCTGAACAACTGTGAAACACAGCATCTGCTGCTTTCGGCCTAAGGTAATTTCAAGTAGGACCTGCCAGATATATGCAGCAAGGCTGCCCCTCACTTCTAATATTTAAATTTTAGGTCACAAATAATTCAAAGGGGAATAATGTATGATCTACTTTCTCTAGGTTTGCTGATTTGTGAATATGACACTGATACCTGAAAATGGAATGAATGCAGGGACAAACATAAAAGGACCTTGGGGTTAGAAAAGCACCATGAAAGAGGACTAGGAAAATTTGGAGGTTATTCTACTGATGAAGCTTTAGGAACTTACACCAATTAAATCAGAGTGGGAGAAAGAAGGGATAATAGACATGGAGTCAGTATTTAAGATGCCTGATTGTAAGAGGGCCAAAGAAGGGAGTTTCATAATATATTTTATGGTTTTAATGTAGGCAATTATCTGTCTGCAATCATTTAAATTGTCCCATTTAGAAAGAGATAGATGGCCACTAACGTTTTCACTTAGGCTTATTGTATATTCTTCTAAGCACCTTATGTGTAAGCCTGAAAATTAGGGAAACTAAAACCAGTACTTCATTAATCAAAGGATAGCATCTGGACTGCAAAGTAAAATGTCAGAAACCTCGAAGTTCTTTAAGACATTTGTCTTGCTAAAATAGTCCCATCTGTCACCTTAGAACCAAAAGAAGTACAGGAAATTATGGTGTAATTTTTCTCACCTTTATGTAATTTTATAGTTCTGATTTATTCAAACATTTCCAGTAACATACCCTTAAATCTGTCAGCTACATAATTATCATGCCACTGCACCTACAGTGAAAAGGTATGGGGTTCGTAATAGAATGGGCTCTGGGACCAGACTCACTGGGTCCAATCCTGGCTTCACCATACGGTGTTGGTCAAGCTGTTTTACTTATCTGTGACTCAGTTTTCTCCTCTGTAAAAAGACGTATCCTGAGTAGGTAGTATCTTTATAGCAGTGTGAAAACACACTAAGAGAATTAGAATCAATTTATAAACAAAAGAGCTTTATTTGAGTCACAGTTCTGCATGGCTGGGGTGACCTCAGGAAACCTACAATCATGGTGGAAGGCAAAGAGGAAGCAAGGATCTTCTTCACATCATGGAAGGATGGTTTGTGAGGAAGAACCAGACATTTATCAAACAACCAGATCTTATGAGAACTCACTTACTATCATGAAAACAGCATATGAGAAACTGTCCCCATGATCCAGTTACCTCCCACTAGGTTCCTCCGTTGACATGTAAGGATTATGGTGATTGCAATTTGAGATGAGATGTGGGTGGTAGCCCAGAGCCAAACAATATTATTCTACCCCAGCCCCTCCCAAATCTCATGTCTTTACATATTTAAAAACAAATAATGCCTTCCCAACAGTCCCCTAAAGTCTTAACTCATTCCAGCATGAACTCAAAAATTCAAGTCCAAAGTCTCACCTAAGACAAAGCAAGTCCCTTCCACCTATGCACCTATAAAATCAAAAACAAGTTAGTTACTTCCAAGATACAATGGGGGTACAGGCATTGGGTAAATGTTCCCATTCCAAATGAGAGAAATTGGCCAAAAAAAAGGTGCCATAGGCTCCGTGCAAGTCTGAAACCTGGTCATTACATTTTAAAGTTCCAAAATAATCTCCTTTGACTGCATGTCAGCAGGACACACTAATGCAAGGGGTGGGCTCCCAAGCCCTTGGGATGTTCCGCCCCTGTGGCTCTGCAGGGTATAGCCCCCTCAACCCACCCCCTGGCTGCTTTCATGGGCTGGCATTGAGTGCTTGTGACTTTTCCAGGCACATGGTGCAAGCTGTCAGTGGAGCTACCATTTTGGGTTCTGGAGGATGGCGGCCTTCTTCTTACAGTTTCACTAGGCAGTACCCCAGTGGGGACTCTGTATGGGGGCTCCAACCCAACATTTTCCCTCTACATTGTCCTAGTAGAGGTTCTCCATGAGGTCTCTGCCCCACCCCTGCAGTAGACTTCTGCCTGGACATCCAGGTATTTCCATACATCCTCTGAAATCTAGGCAGGTTCCCAAACCACAATTCATGTTTTCTATGCACCCATAAGCCCAAAACTACATGCAAGCAACCAAGGCTTGCAGCTTGCATCCTCTGAAGCCATGGCTGAGCTGTACCTTGGCCCCTTTTAGCCACTGTTTGAGCTGGAACTGGGGGGATGCAGGACACCATGTTCCAAAGCTGCACAGAGCTGCAGGGTCATGGGCCAATCCCAGGAAGCCATTTTTCCCTCCTAGGCCTCTAGACTTGTAACGGGAAGTGCTGCTGTGAAGGTCTGTGACATGCCCTGGAGACATTTTCCCCATTGTCTTGGCCGTTAACATTCAGCTCCTTATTACTTATGAACATTTCTGCAACAGGCTTGAATTCCCCCCAGAAAAGTGGGGTTTTATTTTCCACCACATGGTCAGGCTGCAAATTTTCTAAACCTTTATGCTCTGCTTCCCTCTCAAATGTAAGTTCTAATTTCAACCCATTTTCCTTGTGAATGCATTCAACTGAATGCTTTCAGAATAAGCCAGGTCACATCTTGAATGCTTTGTTGCTTAGAAATTTCTTCTGCCAGATACCCTAAATCATCTCTCTCAAGTTCAAAGTTCCATAGATCTCTAGGGCAGGGGCAAAATACTCCCAATTTCTTTGCTAAAGCATAGCAACAGTGACTTTTGCTCCAGTTCTCAATAAGTTCCTCATCTCCATCTGAGACCATCTCAACCTGGACTTTGTTATACATATCACTATCAGCATTTTGATCAAAACCATTCAACAAGTCTCTAGGAAGTTTCAAACTTTCCCGCATCTTGTTGCCTTCTGAGCCCTCCAAACTGTTTCAATCTCTGCCTGTTACCCAGTTCCAAAGTCTACTTTTTACCTCACTCCTCATTTTACTTCCACATTTTACCTCACTCCTTGTACCAATTCTTTGTATTAGTCCATTTTCACACGGCTATAAAGATACTACCTGAGACTGGGTAAGTTAGAAACAGAAGAGGTTTAATTGGCTTACAGTGCTGCATGGCTGGGGAGGCCTCAGGAAATTTACAATCATGGCAGAAGGCAAAGGGAAAGCAAGGACCTTCTTCACATGGCAGCAGTGGGGCAAGGAGTGCCAGACACTTATCAAATAACCAGATCTCATGAGAACTCCCTCACTATCACGAGAACAGCATGGGAGAAACTGCCTCCATAATGCAATCACCTCCCACTAGGTCCCTCCCTCGAAATGTGGAGATTACAATTTGAGATGAGATTTGGGTAGGACACAAAGCCAAACCACATCACAATCCAATCCACCTATCCTGACAGTAATTTATACAGCTTTTCTTGTATCTTTGTAACTCTTCTCATTCACCATGCCTAAGGGCTTATCACACTAGTGCTTTTTAGAATGAAAGCAGCTACACTGGTATGGTTTGCTTCTGTAGGAAGGAAAGAAGAAAAGGAAGGGAGGGAGAAAGGAAGGAAGGAAGCAAAGGAGGAGGGCTCATTAAGCAGAAAGCTTTTGTCTAAAGATCTAGTATTTCTCCCAGAACAGAGCTTCCTTCCCAATTCTTAAGACCCAGCATCCAACAAAAGATTCCTAGGGAAACATCTAACAGAGGTTCTTTCATTCTTAGTACAACTTGATGAGTCTCTAAAATGTAGGTTGATTTTATCACATATGTATATATTATATATACTATATTAGTGATATAGCATACTATATTATAATATATAATATATTAGAATATATTGTTATATGGTTATATTACTTATAATACATATGTAATATTATGTGTGTGTATATATATATATAGTTTACTTTTTTTTTCTTGAGATGGAGTCTTGCTCTGTCACCCAGGCTAGGGAGCAGTGGCACAATCTTGGCTCACTGCAATCTCCACCTGCCGGGTTCTAATGATTCTCCTCCCTTGGCCTCCCAAGTAGCTGGGATTACAAGCAGGCACCGTCATGCCCGACTAATATTTTTGTATATTTAGTAGAGACGGGTTTCACCACTTCGGCCAGGCTGGTCTTGAAGTCCTCACCTCAAGTGATCCACCCACCTCAGCCTCCCAAAGTGCTGAGATTACAGGCATGAGCCACCAAACCCGGCCATATGTACATCTCTTAAACTGCTTTAACATTGGTTCCTCTAAAGCAGCAGGCTACTTATTTTCAAGTTGTTTCAAGCCTTTTTCTAAAAGCTGCCTCCCCACTCCTTTCACCATGCAGCTGTATCACTAAGTTAGTGGCAGCTAGGTCACTAATGACATACGACCCTTGCCAGATAAGTGGCCCCACAGATGGGCATTTGATCCCAAGATGTAACACAGTCTCCCTCCCCAGAGAATTTAGAATGGGGACTGATAAAGAAATCTTTTCTCAGCAGCAGATTGACCCTGCTTGTCTCATGTAAACACAGGTGCCTACTGAGGGCCGTGTGTTATACTGTGTGGACTGAAGAAGAAGAGAAGCTGGCCTACAGAGAGAGGGAAGTATATTGCATGGGAGCAGGAATGTGAGAACATCCTATTGATACTGATGTCCCTCATACCAGTTATTTTCCTGATTCCTGGATGTGGCCTTCCCCCATATTATAAATTCACCATTTTCACCTCAGTTAGCTCAAATAGGTTTCTATAACTTGGATCCAAGAGAGACTCCCTTAATACAACTGGTTTCATCAAAGTTCAATGTATATCAATAACCTATTATTATCCAGATACTTTGTAAATTCACCATTTTCACCTGAGTTAGCTCAAAAAGGTTTTTATAAATTGGAACCAAAAGAATCTCTGTTAATATATCTGGTTTCATCAAAGTACAATATGTATCAAGAACCTGCTATTATCCAGATACCTATTTCATATATTGGGTTAAAAAAAATAAAACAAAGGCTGCATTGTTTTATTGCACTGCATTTTAGATGACACATTTCTCTAGAAATAGCAGAGATGAAACAGATAGACTGTGATAGAACATGGTGAACTTCCCACTCTCAGTGAGAGTCCCTAACCTTTCTATGGATTCTGTTCAAGATACAGCTATTAATAAATAGTACTTAACCCTTGGCTGTCAGCATAATCTAGCCTTTGATCTTCTCTTGCTGAGAGTGTACATCCATAGATTGACTCCCACAGATCATTAGCTGTACCTTCCAAAGCTATTACAAAGAGCCATCAGTCACCTCACCTGGCTGGCGAGGTCCCCATTGAGCCCTGCCCCTCCATAGCAGCCTGATCTAGGAATCTTACCGACTTTCCAATCAAAAGAATCTGTCACCAAAGCTCTCAGCTACAGCAAACTACTCTGGTCAAGCACTGGCAGTGTCACCTGAGCAGTAGGTACAGACTCATCTGTTGCTAAGTTGTTGAAGGCAAATTGGTCCAAATGCCTGCTCTCTGGAGTATAACTGCTCATGACCGAGAATTTTCCCCTGGAATGTTACAGGCCAAGACTTCAAGCACAAAGAGACAGCAATAAAAAGAAAGCCCTGCTCATTTGTTGTTGTTGACTCTGATATTTACAGAATTTAAAATTTATAAGCATCATTTAATTTATGTTTAGAATAAGAGTGTACATCAGAAGCTACATATTTTTAACAGCAGGAACTGTGGAAGATTGAGACAAGTTAACCTATTGAAACAGGGCTTACAGAATACAATTTAATAAAATAGCCACTATGTCTTACTGTATTGCTAAGAGAAATATTCACAAGTCACATCCTTTGAAAGGCACTAAGACCACAAATCTTAGACAGTTGAAAATGAAATTCTTTCTTGTAAGATTTAAACAGTTGGTTTATAGCTATTAGAAAAGGATTCTGTTCCTTAGAGGTTCTCAATTATATTTTACTTTTAACTATAATGAAAAATTGTCATATTAGCATTAATCTTGAAATTATGAAGTGTAGGCACTCTGAGAAAATGAATGTATTCCCCATATGTTTGTGGTGGGAAAATGGAGGTTTTGAATATTTAACTACTCTCTATAATCTTGCTATAATTATCCCAACCTGTATAAAATCTGATCATCTGTCCTTGACTTTTAAAACCACCTATTTCAATCTTTGCATCACTTTTGGTAACAGTATCAATAAATAGTAATTATGATAAGTATTTTGAAGCACATAGAATGTTAATTTTTTATCAAGGTGTTTATTTGTAGAAACCTTGAGATTTTAGAAAACATCAGTTTCACATCTAATGTTTTGCCTCGTATAATTGTTGAGCCCAGAGACTGTTTTTACTTGAACAGTTGAGGAAGAAAAGAAGTAGAAATCATTTTTGTTGCTGCCACATGTCCTACTTTTTTCTATGAACTTAAACCTCTCTCTTGCACATTTATATTACCATTGTTGCCCCTGAACACAAATGAATTTTTTATCTTTATTTTATGTTACCTTTCTATACAATTAAATTTATATTTTCAATCGTTTGTTTGCTTGCATCCATTAGGAGTCATTAAAGTGTAAACAGGGCATAGGGACTGCAATTAACCTTGAGAACAAAAGAACAATTTATCACTTTACCAAACAACAAAACTCACTCTTATTGTTAATAATTCATAATAAAGGCAGCAACTATCAATTAAGTTGAGAATAGAAGTGGCAAAACAGGCACAGTCATCAAATTTACAATAGCTAACTGCTCTCTTCTGAATTATCAGCAATAGCTGAGAACTACCCAAAGGTCTGCTGATGGCCACAGTAGAGAATGATTAGTGAATTCATGGCTGCATGTCTGGTTTACTCCTATTTCCCAAACTGAGTAAATAAATGAGAACTCGCTAATCAGGACTATATGGGGTTGCTAGGAAATAAAAAATTTGCTATTATGGGCTGTATCCAACCTAGCAAGGAGTTTGATCCAAAACTTCTATTACACTAGTTAATTAGCACTTAAAACAAATATATCTACAAGAATTTATCAGTACTGGTCTGATTTGTAGGCTCCCCCAAAACCCTGCCCAGCCAATGAAGTAGCTGGAATAGAAGGAAAGGTAACTGTTGCCAACTGATCCAACAACTTTTGGGTTCTTTTTATTTGTAACAGTATACCCCATAAATCTGAGGTGCTTGAGGGTTACCTACCTCTGCCAAACACCTGGACATTTACTGAATCGACTTTTACTGCTAAGATGGCAGAGAACTGTTCATACATTGTATTCTGTAAAAGAAGCCCCCATTCTCATCATCTTTAGGTGCTCTCACTATTCTATAATTCTGGCATGAAAGAATTACTCAAGGCAGACACAAGAACATTCCAGAGATAGGATTCTGTTACTCCTCTGGTTTCCATTAAGAAAACAGAAACCCTCCTAAAGTAATGGCTGGACAGAGTACCATTTAGGAACTGAGTACAGGAACTTTCTTGAGGTCCGGACTACAGACATTACTAGATACTTAAACCCTATTTAGAGCATCTTTAACATATTTTAGCTGATGCATATATTGTGAATACATTCTATTTCACTGATGAAAGGCCATTTATGACACTCTTCATGTTAATTAAGACAACAGTTTCACTAATATAAATTCATGGCTTGCATTCAATATGTCTTTTAGCCAAGGTTGCTGTGTTAAGATCTGGATTGCTGACAGGTTTGTTGCTGCTGCCTCTGGCTTACTTAATTAAAGGTCAGGTGACCTCTCAGGGACTGAGCATAACTGATTAGAATGCTTGAAGTACATGGGTTATAGCTTAACCTAAATAACACACACACAATAGCATACATATTCTCCATAGACAGGGAATGATAATATGAACCCACAAGCATTCACTTCTTTATGTTAAACAATTTCTGTATCTCAGATGGAATCATTACAAAGTCTCTCATGTCCGGTGTGCTGTAAAATTCCTTTTTAAAGAGAAAGGGAAATGGAGAAGGGAAAATATTCTAGGCCTTCAGATAGAGAGGCATTACAAAAAAGTGCTTGCAATATAGAGGGAGGTACAGCGGAAGCTACCCATCGTTCATTTTCTGTATTTTCCCTACTACCTCTCAGGTAATGAATAGAGAAAACTAATGACCAGATCCAGAAGGGTGTCGACAGAGCACAGGAATTTCATGCAACTGGCTTTATAGAAACTGATTGAAAAGTATTTTCAAAGTCGAAAAACTGGAAAAATGTTTAAACTTTTGAGAATCTTGGTGGGTGACATGTGATCATTTTAGAAAATATTCTTCCATAAATTATGCACATGAAGATCGGTGTCTAAGGTCTGCCAGGTCTTTTCCATACTCTTTGTTTCTGGTTCTCAAAAATCCTCAACATCTGGTCTTCTTTCATCAATCCTATATTACTTATGAAATAAGGCAGCAAACTGCTGTGGAGTAATTTTGGGCTTCGAAAGCAGACAGAGCTGAGTACTGAAGAGGGCTCTACTGCTTGCTAGCTGTGTGACACAGGTTTCTGTGCTGTGAGGATTAGAGCTCATATACGTAAGCAATCTGGCAAAGCTCTAGACACATGGTAGTCACACAATACATTGTAGGTGGCATAATCACATCTCACCTGGAGCTCTTTACCCCATATAGGGCGATGCTGTCACTGCGCTCCTGAACACAGCTTGCCCATTCCTGACTCCGAGCCTTTACACATGCTGCTCCTTGGAATGCTATTCCTTTTCAACTCCAGCTCACATTCAAGTCAATGAAGATGTCCTTGTTCCCCTTTGATATTGCTGTAAGATACTTCATAACTAAATTTTTAGAAGCCTAAGGCTTCCCTGGTTATTGGTCCTAACATCCTGGTTACTGAACAGTCAGAAACTTTCACCACTGGACAAAGAGAAAAGAATAACAGAATATTTACCATCTGCAGGTGCCCAGTAGGTATTTTATAAAACCACTGTATTGAATCTCACTTCTGCCAAGTGGGAATGGGGATGAAGATACGGAGTAGGGCTCTTACAGAAATATAACATAAAAGAATAAAATACTGAGTTAGGATAAATTATTCAGGACAAGGCTGAAAGCTGGTGGAGAATCAAATAGTGTCAGAAATGAACCAAGGCATGGATGTTAAACAGTTGGTGAACCTTGGGAACCTAAGGGAGGGAATTGCCAGAGAAGAGTGGAGCCAAGAGGGACTGCTTGGCAACCCCAATGCATGTGAAGTGCTGAAAGAGTGTATGGAGACCATCGTTTACAAAAAGAAATACATGCATCATTAAAAAATACAAATGCAGGAAAATATTACAAAAGAATACCAAGATCTTCAATCCAATATTATTCCCTTTTAAGAAATGTTTCATTTCTGATTCCTTCCAGAAGGCCATGAATTCCTCAAAGGTAGAGGCAACACTATTCATCTCTCAATCTCCAGGTTGTTCTCAAGAAAGGTTAAGTAAAGGAAACAAAGCAATGGGTATCTTATACATGTCTCATTTGTTGAAGAAAATTAGCACCAGCGGAATGCCTCACTCCTCAACTTTGCATTTAAGTAGATGGCATCTTTCCTCCAGAAGAATGATCCTCATTTCCCTCAAAAATCTCAACCTTGTAATGAGGCGCAGGTGTTCTTCTCATTTCTTAGATGGATAAATTTGAAAACAAAGTGGTGAACAGAAGGCTCAGGAAAACCAGGCATCTGCTGAGGCAAGCATAAATTTTGGTTATTCTGTATCCCTGGCAAGTAGACCCTGCAGGCTGGTTTCCCTCCTGAATCTACTCCAACAAAAGGGCCTGTGTTTAGCTGAAAACTGTGTCTCTTCTCCAGCGGACCCACATTCAGTAGTCAAGTTTTGGTTTCACTGCCTGGGAACATTTATTCATGGTAGAGTTAGCAGGTATATATGTAAATTCCTGGCAAGGAAGACTGTACCACAAACAACATCAGTCATTTTTAGGTAATTTATGTTCAACCGAATAAGCCTCAAAGCAACACGTGTTGTAAAGACATCCTGCATAAAAAGTACCAAGCATAGAGTAGAAGACTGGAGATTTCCTAGATATCTTCTATTTTCCCTTCTCCACCCTTCTTCATCCTGCTCTGTGTCACCAGAGATTGATCCTTAGAATTGCTTCAGATGGACATTCTCCTTCTCTAGCTTAGCCAATGTGACTGCCACCAGAAAATCAGAGAGTAGGAGGAGAGGGAGATTCTTTTCCTGGCTCCCTGAAGGGAGGCTGCAGTCTGGCCAGTAGCTCTGTTCCTTTCATGTGGATTCAGCTCTTGCTAGGAATCCATTTCTTGCAGCCACAGATAGCACCAGTTTCCAGTAACCACTCTGACCCCTTGGTCTGGTAGCCCCTGCCTTGCCTCACAGTTTCTTAGTGGTTCCCTTAACCTCTCCACACCTTTGAAAAGATTCTTTTATAAACACTCTTAATTTACCCTTTTGGATGATGCCTCATGAGTATTCTGCAGGGATCCTGACAGATATGATTAATGCTTGCTCCTTTCCAGTCAAAACTTTGGAGCCAGAGGTATCCTGTGCAGTTCCACACAGCCCTGAAGTGTCTGGAAGTCAGCCAACAAAGTACTCTTCACAACGTGTTTGCAACTCAGAGGATATTGTGAAGGGAAGAGATGATCCTTGCCAGGTTCCCACCAGCGTGGTTCTAGGTGCACTGCTCAGGTCATATCATTAAGTTTCCCCAGACATCTCACAAGTAAGTATTATTTCCATTTTATAGACAGTGAGGCTACAGTCAGACAACACATGATAGGCAGGTGACCTAAAAGCTTGTGCTCTTCTCACAACCTCGCGGTTCTCACTCCTCTGGGGCCATTTTCTCCACCACGAATTGAGACTGTTGGACTACATCAGTGATATTTTGGTTCCTGAATCTCCTGGGGGAACTTTAAAAAAAGAATACCTCATTTCAAACTGTCACTCGAAACTTCTAAGTTCCAGGTGTGATTCAGATGAGAACCACTAGATTAAATGTCCCACAAAGTTTCTTTTAATTCTAAAATGTGATTATTATTCTAATATTTTTACCTAAATGCTTCAGTTTTGTCCTTATTATAATTTAATATTGGTAGAGCTTTAAATTGAACAGTTTCCTTCTTTCTTTCAGGTTCTAGTAAGAAAATGATTTTGTAGAACGTGTACAGCACAGACACTGGCATAAAATCATTTCCTTCACGCATCCATCAAACATTGGTGAAGTCCTGCCTATCTATAAAGAACCTTTCCTGTATGATGAGAAGAACACAATACTTGCCCCCAAGGAACTCACAGTTCAATGGGGAAACAGACCCCAAACCAGATAGTTATAATGTAATATGGCAAGTGCAATGCCACATATAGATAGTGGGTGTGTCAATTTCAGAACCTCCTACAGAATAGTAATGCCATGACCTACAGCCTAAAATATTAGTGGAAATATCTCAAAGACTTTGTAGATACATTTTTTAGAGAAGGAGTGGGTCAGTTTTATCCACATATGAATATAAACAATTCAGCCCACATGAGCTGTGAATTCAGGTTGCTTGGCAACAGCTTTTACAGTTGTGTTATTTGCTCTGAAATGAGAGGAGCTGATACTTTTCTCTTTAAAACAAAAGAATATTAATAACAGCAACAATGGTGGGTATTTATAAGTCTTTTGTAGAAGAACGGCATGATACTTTAGTTCATGCATTCTCTGGAGTCAAAGTTAGAAGGTTTTTGGAAAGGTATGAAGGTTAAGGAAGAATCTCATAGTCAAATGTTTTATTTATATATATATATATATACACGAGTTTCCTATACTCAGGTGAACTGAATTATTAATGCAACGTGCACTTATTGAGCATACTTTTTAGGTTTAACCTTCTATTTACAAGGAGTTTTGTGAAAAGTGGGGAAAGGGTGTATGTTAAGGAAAGAGCATAAAATGTGTTAAATGCATATTTCCTGTGCTTAAGATATTTCATTAAATTCATAAATCTGTCCATTTCACTTCAGCTTAAAGAAACAAACATGGAGCATCTCCCAAGCACAGCTGCACCACTGTTGAAAAGGGATTTGGCAGTCATAGGGAAAAAGAAAAAGTTACACCTCCCAATAGGAATAATTAAGGATATACAATTCACAGAAATTCACCTCTAACTTATAGAGAAAGTCTTCCACAAAATGTCAGCAACTGTAGTGGAAAAAAACTCTCTACTGAAGGGTATGTACCCTTTTTCTTCATTTCTAAAAAAATATTTTAGATAATGAAACAAAATACCAATCATATCACATGTCCACCTCTTTCTATAAAACCCAGCTCCAGAAAGGGAGGCAGCTCCTCTACTACCTACTGGTGTAAAATGTAACAATTAATTTATTTTACAGCATTGGAACCTTTTGGAGAGAGGTAAGTTAATTAAATATAAAATGAATAACCAAGTGAATGCAAACTACTGTCCACTTAAAAATACTGCTGTCAGCTTATAGTTATCATAAAAATCATCCATTTTCAAGGTCCCATCTATTTTTCATTTATTTATCAGTTATGAATGTTAGCATATTAGTAAAACCAAATGATAGAAAACAATCTTGGAAATGTGAACAATATTTCCTATGTTGTGTTTGTCGTTTTGCTTGTTGCTGAGCAGACAGATGGGATCTAACTTGTCATGCATGCTCCAGCAAAAACAACGTAAAATGCACACAAAAAATGGTGGTGTCAGGGAAGCCACAGACTCATAGTGCCCATTAGTTAGTAGCTGTGATTTGTAACCAGGGATCATTGCAACAATCAATACCTGGAGGTGAAATGTGTCAGATCGGAAAGAATTTGTCCAAATACTTTTCAAACATTTACGTTCAGCACCCAGCATAGCTGGCTACATAAATCTTGAGTACGCAGTCCTAGCTTACCCCCTTGTAAAACAATGAAATTGGATCAACCCTGGATACCCAATCATAGGTCACCCTATCAGATGGCATGACTTCAGATGTCTAATAGGATACAAAGATTGACACTGCTTGGTCTTACTTTGCTTGTTCACCAGTGACACTGATCAAACTCTCATTTCTCCAGTCACAGAGAAATGTCTGTATCACTGATTTCTAATCTATCTGGAAGTGGGGTAAGGGAAAGTTCTCCTTTTGTCTGGATATCAGCTTCTCTGGAGGAGAAAGTATGAGATAAAAAAGAATATTTAACAAATATTCTTATTTGTTAAACAATTATTTTATAAATAAACAAATATTCATTAAATAGTTTTGTAGATAACTATTTGTAAAATTATTTTACAAATAATTTATATTTGTAAAACAAACAAAAGCCCATTGCTTCTTAATACAGCAAAGCATAATAAAATATGACTTAAGAAATCCTTTGAAAGCAAGGCTTTACTTTCTACATATCCATGATTTTCAGCAAAATGCATGAGAGATTCCTTGGGAATAGGAGAGTTATATTTATCAAAAATAAGCATCAAGGAATTCCCATTTCCTCCTGCTGTATGGAAGGTTGAAAGGATTATAACTTTCACAGTTAAATTTTAAAAAAATATATAGGAAAATCTGCAAAAATCACAATGTTTCTTGATTCTACTAGATAGCTGAGTCACAAAGCAACCAACTAACCTGAAATCTAGGGAAAAACAAGTGTTTCTAAGGAGCACACTAGCCTCTGATGAGCCAAGGCAGATGCTAGACACCCAGTGCAATACAAGCCAGTGAGACAAATTTTACTAAAATTGAGCAGCTTTAAAATGTGAACTCTTGTGACAGCATACAGCCCTTGGGAACCAAAAACACTTGTGGAGCTTGACCCACTTCCAGACTCTTCACAAACCTCACTGGATGCCATCACACTTGACTGGGGGCAGGGCAAGAATCTTGAGAAAGTCTCTATTGGGCCTGGAGGATCAGAACAGCAGCCCTGCAAGAAAGGCATGAAGGCCTACCTGGATCCTTCTCTCCTATCTCTTCATGACGAAATCCTTAAGACTGGAGGAATGAAGAAAATATAATCATCCTTAAGTGCAGATAATGACACAGTGTTGTTAAGGGAAGGGAGCAACAACAACAAAAATTCCCTCACCCTTGTGGAGGAAAAGAAATATATATGGGCCCAGCCCACTGAAGGGAGAAGAAGAATCCTTGAGAAGGCTTTACCCCTGAGATTCAGGGACAAAGTGATTGGCTAAGAATGAAGCTAGACCAGAAGACCAGAGAATGTTCCCCCAGTGCCTACCACCAGAAACAAGTAACAGCAGAGAAACAAGTAACCACAGAGAAACAAGTAACAGCAGTGTATTCCTAGGAGAATGTCAAAAATATAGAACAAACGCTTCTCCAAGGACAAGTATTAAAGGAAAATCCAAAGGTGATGGTGGAAAAACCATTGAGAACAACCCTCTAGCAAACAAACCTCCATTCTAAAACAGAAAATACCCAAATTTTATGGTCCAATATTATAGTCACAAACCACATGTGGCTATTGAGTACTTGAAATGTGAGTAGAGCTACATGTTATAATGACAGTATTTTGGATATGTTGCATTTTTATTTTACTTTTGAAAATAATGCTACTAAAAATTAAAATCATGTATGTACCATGTATTATATTTCTATTACAGAGGACTGCTTTGGAAGAATTGGAAGCCTATATTCTGTTCAACTCCAAACAGGAATGACACAACTCATACTAATAAAGGCCTGCCCCTCCCCAAAAAAAAGCAAACCCATTTCCAAGAAAAAATGCAATTTCTCTGCATTTCCTACCAAAAATGGCACATCTTTCAACAAAAAGTATAAGGCACACAAGGAAGCAAGAAAAAATAACAGAACCAGGCACAGACACGACCCAGATGTTGTCACTATCCTACAGGAACATTAATTTAATGATGATATATATGTAAAGGGCTCTAGTGAAAAAGGTGGACAACAGATATGAACAGACAGATCATTTCATCAAAGAGATGAAACTATAAGGAAGAAATCAAATGAAAATGCTAAAAACAACACCACCAAAAAACGTACACACACACACACACACACACACACACAAGGTAACAGATGAAAAATGTCTTTGATGGCTCATCATTAGACTGAAAACTGAAGTGAAATTGGAAGTAAAATTGTAAAATTGGAGATAAAGGATAAAAATCAAACTGAACGCAAGGAAAAAAAAACCAGAATATTCAAAATATGTGAAGAAAACACCAGACAACTTAACATGCATAATTGAGATCTCAGAGGGAAAAAAATAAAGTAACACATGAAATTTGAGGGTATTATGGCAGAGAATTTTTTATCCACAAAGTCACAAATACAATAAGCTCAGAGACTAACAACAGGAATGAACACATAATACACAAATAAATCCTTGGACATATCGTATTCGAACTTCTGAAAAATCAACCACCACGAGAAAATAAAACATATTACATCTAGAGGAACAAAGACAAGAATAAGAGAAACATTTTTATCATAAATTTTACAATCCAGAATACAACAGAGTGACATCTTTAAAGTGTTGAAAGACAAAAAAAAATGGTCAAGTGAGAATTTTATGCCCTGTGAAAATATTTTTCAAAAATACAATGGAAAATTAAAGAATGGGAGAAAGACAGAGAGAGAGAGATAATACATTGCCAGCAGACCTGCACTACAATGTTAGAGGAAGTTCTTTAGGCAGAGGAATATGATGACAAAAAGAAATTTGAATAAATGGCCAGGGGCAGTGGCTCACTCCTGTAATCCTGGTACTTTTGGAGACTGAGGTGGGAAGATTGCCTGAGCTCAAGACCAGCCTGACCAACATGGCAAAACTGTGTCTCTCCTTAAAATGCAAAAAATTAGTTGGACGTGGCGGCGCATGCCTGCAGTCTCAGTTGCGTGGGAGGCTGAGGCACGAGAATTGAGAATTGCTTGAGCCTGGGAGGCAGAAGTTGCAGTGAGTTGAGATGGTGTCACTGGACTCCAGCCTGGGTGATAGAGTGAGACCCTGTCTCAAAAATAACCTAGTAATTAAGATAAACATAAAACTCATTTTTTTCTTATTTTAGTTTTTCTAAAAGATAATTGTCTCAAGCAAACATAGTTGCAATGAATTTATAAAATATGTCAGAAGAAATTTATGACAAATATGACACAAAATATGAGAGGAAAGAAGTGGAAGTGTACTGTCCTTACACTGCATATGAAGTAGTATAAAATCATTGGAAGGCATAGTTTGATTAAAGATGAGCATTATAAACCCAATGATAACCACTAAAAAAAATTCAGATAGATATAAATAATAAGACAATAATAAAGACAAATGAATCATTGAAACCTCAATCCCAAAGAAATAAGAGAAATAGAAACATATATAACAAATAGGAAAGCCTCTAAGAAGATGATAAATGTTAATACAATTATACCATGATTAATATGATGAAAATAAACCAATTAAAAGGAAAGAGAATGCCAGAATATATAAAAGCAAGATACACTTGTATGTTGTCATATGCAACCTGAAAGATACCCACTTTAAGTATGAAAGAAATAGGTTAAAACTAAAAAAAACAAAGTTGAATCAACCAAAGTGCCCATCAATGGATTACTGAATAAACAAAATGTGAAATAATATTCAGCCATAAAAAGAAATGAAGTACAACTACAGCATAAATGAACCTTGAAAACAATTATTAAACAAATGAAATATAGAACATTACATAATGATAAAGGGATTAATCCATAAGGAAGACATAGCAATGCTATATGTTTATGGATCTAATAATAGAACCTCATAGTGTATAAAGCAAAAACTTTTTAAATTTGAAAGAAGAAATTAACAAATTTATTACCACAGTTGAATTCTTCAAACCTCTTTTCTTAGTAATTGATAGAACAAGTAAAAAGAAAACTTAAAAGATATAGAAAACTAAACCACACTCTGACCTAGCTTGGTCTAACAGATATTTTTATTCCATCTAACTATAGTTTGATATATTATTATTTCAAATGTACATGGAACACTCTAGACTATAAATAAACTGTATTTTAATTATAAAAAAATCCTACCAAAATTTTTAAAAATTGAAATTATACAAAGTATGTATTTGGATTATAAATAAAATAAACTAGAAATTAGTAACAGAAGGATATCTGGGGAAATCTTCAAATACATCCAAATTAAACAACACCCTTTTAAATAACTCATGAGTCAAAGAGGAAATCAAAAAAGAAATGGGAAAATATTTTGGCTTGAGTAAAAATGAAAACATGATCTACCAAAATTAATAGGACATATGAGAACACTGTCATAGTAAATGTTCAACAGTCAGCTCTCTGGGGAAAAAAAAGATATTGATTTGTAGCATTTGCCAATTTTCATGTTGTAAATGTTTCCATCATGACTGACATCACAGAAAATGGAGTTGTGCAGAGACTCCACAATTAGCTCTCATGAGCCAGTATAAGTTGAACCTAGCATACCACTGGATGCAGCTAAAGCAATGCTTAGAGGGATATTTGTGGCATTAAGTATTCATATTTAAAAAGATTACAAATCAGTTATCTAAGTTTCAGGCTTAAGAAAATATAACAAGAGAAAACTGAACCCAGGGCAATCAGACAGAAGAAAATAATTTAGATAAAGTCAGAAATCAATGACACTGAGAACAGAAAAACAATAGAGAAAATAAACTATAAGCTGTTTCTTGGAAAAGACAGTATAATTGGTAAATATGTGACCCCATTGATCAAGAAGAAAGGAAAGATACAGAATGCCACCATCAAGAATAAAAGAAGAGGTACAACTCTAAACTCTACAGAATAAAAGTTTAATAAGGAATGCTATGAACAACTCTATACTCATAATTTTGACAACTTAGATGAAGTAGACAAATTCCTTGAATGACACTGTTACGGAATGAATTGTGTCACCTCAAAATTCATATGTTGGAGTCCTAACCCCTAGTATGTCAGAATGTGACTAGATTTAGAGATAGGGCCTTAATAGAGATAATTAAGGTAAAATGAACTCATATAGGTGGGCTTAATGCAATATAACTAGTGTGCTAATAAGGGAAGGGTACTGGAGGGCTGGAGGGCAGGTGGGGATGGTTAATGTGTACAAAAAACTCAAAGAATTAATAAGACATACTATCTGATAACACAACAGGGTGACTACAGTCAACAATAACTTAATTGTACCTTAAAAATAACTAAAAGAGAATAATTGTATTGTTTGTAACAAAAGGAATAAATGCTTGAGGGAATAGATATCTCATTCTCCATGAAGTGATTACTTCACATTGCATGTCTGTATCAAAATGTCTCATGTATCATATAAATATATACACCTACTATGTACCCACAAAAGTTAAAAATTTTTTAAAATTAAAAACAAGGGGAGATTAGGACATAAACCATCTGGACTAAGGGATGATGATATGTGGATAGACAGAGAAGATGGACATCTACAAGCCAAGAAGAGAGGCCTCAGAAGAAATAACCTTGTCAACACTTTGAACTCTGACTCCTGGCCTCTAGAACTGTGAGAAAATAAATTTTCACTGCTTAATCCACGAGTCTGTGATACTTTGTTATGCCAGCCCTAGCAAACTAATACAGACACAAACTGCCAAAGCTCATCCAATAAATAACTTAAATTGTCTACTCTCCATTGAAAAAATTGAATGTGTAAGCAATATACTTCCAGAAAGAAAACTTTAGGACCGGGTGGCTTTACCAGTGACTTTTACCAAACATTTAATTAAGAAATAATACCAGCTCTAAACCAACTTTCCCAGAATAGAGGAGGAGAAAGCACTCCCTGATTCACTTTATGGGGCTAAGATGTACCCTTACAGAAAAGATAGACAAAGGTATTACAAGAAAACAAAATTTCAGACCAATTTCCCTCATGAATATAGATGTAAAAGCTCAATAAAGTATGAGTAAATAAAAATCCAATAATATATACAAATAATAATATATCATGCTTAAAGTAAGGTAAATGAAATAATAAAAAAGGCTAATTTAACATTCAGATATTTATCAATATAATTCACCATATCAACACATAAAAGAAAACAAAGATATGATTATTTCCATGGGAAGAACTTTCAAGAAACTAGAACAGAAGATAACTTCCTAAACCTGATAGAATATGTGACATGACCACAACTAACATTATATTTAATCATTAAAAACTATATCTGTCATCTTGCCATGGTTTCTTGCATTTCCATTTGATTTTTTTATAGTTTTCATCTGTTTGTTGAAATTATCTGTTACCCTAAGATCAGGAATAAGGTGAAGTTGCCCACTCTCACCATATTCAGCATAGTACTGCAAATTCTGGTTAGTGGAATTTGATCTGGCATTGCTGTGGAAAGACATTTAAAAATGTTGCCCTTAAATCCACTCCCTTTTAAAGACTATTTTAAGAGCAATGTTACATCCTCAGTAAAATTGAGTAGAAGATATGGTGATTTCCTATATAGCCTTGACTCCATGTGTGCTTAGCCTCCCCCGTTATTAACATCCCCCACCAGAGTGGTACATGTGTCACAGTTCATGAGGCTATGTTGACACATCATAATCACTAAAAATTCATAGTTTACATTAGAATTCACTCTCAGTGTTGCACATTGTATGGGCATGGAAATGTTTAATGACATATATTCAACATTACAGTAGCATACAGAATAGTTTCACTGCCCTAAGAATCCTCCTGTTCTTCCTGTTCATCCTTCCCTGCCTTCAACCCTTGGTACCCACTGATCTTTTTATTGTCTTCATAGTTTTACTTTTTCCATAATGTCATATCATTGGGATTATATAGTATGTAATCTTTTCAGATTGACATCTTTCACTTAGAAATATGCACTTATGTTTCCTTCATGCGTCTTGATGGCTTGATAGCTTATTTCTTTTTAGCAGTGAATAATATTTCATTGTCTGGAAGTGCCAGTTTATTCATTCACTACAAAAGACATCTTGATTGCTTCCAAGATTTGGCAATTATAAATAAAGCTGCTATAAACATCCATATGCAGGTTTTTTGTGTGAATATAAATTTTCAACTCTTTTGGGTAAATACCAAATAGTGTGATTGCTAGACTGCACGGTAAGAGTGTGTTTAGTTTTGTAAAAAACTGCCAAACTGTCTTTAAAAGTGGCTGTGCCATTTTGCATTCCCACCAATAAAACATGGGAGTTCCTGTTGCTCCACACCCTTGCCAGCATTGTGTGTTGTCAGTGTTCTGGATTTTGGCCATTCTAATAAGTTTGTGGTGGTATCTCTTTTTTGTTTTAATTTGTATTGTTTTAATTTGTTTTGTGTTATTTTGTATTTAATTTAATTTGTATTGTTTTAATTTGTTTATTTTTGTATTAATTTGTATGTAATTTTGTTTTAAATTGTGATTAATTCTCTGATGAAATGTGATATGAAGCATCTTTTCATATGATTATTTGCCATCTGTATATCTTCTTTGGTGAGGTGACTATGAAGGCCTTTGACCCATATTTTAACTGGGTTATTTGTTTTCTTATTAGTGAGATTTCAGAGTTCTTTGTATATGTTGGATAAGAGTCCTTTATCATATTTGTCTTTTGTTAATATTTTCTCCCAGTCTATAACTTGTCTTCTCATTCACTTGAAATTTTATCATTGAGTTATTTATTTATTGCTTTGCAGCAGCTTAGTAGAAAACAATGTATGCAAAGTGTCACAAACAATGTATCAACCACTTTCAGTCTTGTAATGCCAATAACATTCGATCTGATAAATGCATACTACATACAGAGCTTCACTTTAAGCATTTTGTCATCACTTTCCCAAATAATTCAGTCCTTTCATTTATTTCTGAGAGCAACTGACATGTTGCCTTGATCTTCTAATGTCTGATATTAGACAGAAAGTATATATAATCGTAGTTAAGTGTTAGAGCTATAGAGCAAGTCAGGCTGGGTTCAAATCCTACCACCTATATTTATGTGATCTTAGATATAATGCCTATAGTGCCAATCTTACAGGGTTGTTGTGAGCACTAAATGGGTTTATTCATTAAGTGCATATATAAGTCTTAGTATAAACACCCAGTACATGACAGTTATTTTTATTTCAAATATACACTATTTTGTTTGGGTGTTATCCCTATAATATTTTACTTACTCCCATTATTTTTTGGAGAATATAATGCCCAAGAGATTTTTAGGACAAAACATAAATTCATAGAATTATGGGAATCTAGAAGAATTCTTAGACTTTTATTCCATTTTTGTAAACATTGAAGAATCCCTTATTCAAAAGCAATCTTGAAAGTTTACTTAGTGGGTAAAGTTTAATGTGACTTTGGTTATTTTTGTGAAAGGGTGGTGAGGAAGTTAAGCAGCACAACAGCTCCAGCTCATGCCCTTTCTACTCTGCTCTCTCTTAATGACTAATAGGAGGCTCTTTCAGGTCCCTATGGCTCAGGTCCCTAGAGGCAGAAAAACCACTGATCTGGTATGAAAATCACCACTAGCTACCCTTTTAATTTTACAGACCAAGACACTGGTACCCAGAGAAGTTAACCCGTGCAACGCTATTCAGAATGTCACAAGTTCGGCCAGGCATGGTGGCTCATGCCTGTAATCCCAGCACTTCGAGAGGCTGAGGCAGGTGGATCACCTGAGGTCAGGAGTTCAAGGCCAGCCTGACCAACATGGAGAAACCCCATCCCTAACTCTATACATTAGTGTCATAGGAACACAATTTTCCAAATATTAAAAATAAATACAATTTTAGAGTTGACTTTTTTCTGCTACTAAAGCATATTTCCTCCATTAAAGGCTAACATGGATAAGCTTATAAAGAAAGGATGTTTATGTATTCTCTACACCCTCACCTTCATACTAAAATCTCTTTTACCATTTCATAATGATTATGTTTTCTAGGTTGGCAGACAGAAATTATAAACAAAGATATTTAGTGGAGTTGAAGAGGAGAGTAAGCAGATCACAATACAGCAAGGAGTAAGGAATTAGCATAAAGATAATAAAGTTTAGATGCTGCACTTATAGATGATGTAATTGATAAAAAGATAAATTGGAGAAGCTACAGGAATCAATAGTTCATATGCGAGGTAGACTGTCAAATATCAGGCATCTCAAGAGAGCCTTTGACAGGGTGTGGACTGCAGTAAATGTATGATTGAGTTATCTTATATATACTATTACTATAATGCAATTTATCTATGTTGTCAGTTGAAGGAGAGTTATGTCCTTCAGAGTTACAACTGTCATTGCACTAATTAAGCTTAAGAACCAAACCTAGGTTCCTGGTTGCTATGATTTGAATGTCACCACAAAAAATCATGTTGAAATTTCATTGCCACTGTGACAGCATTAGGAGTGTTCAGGTCATGACGGGGGAGACTTCACGAATGAACTAATTTGTTATTTTGGTAATGGGTTCATTATCACATTAACAGGTTGTTATAATATAAAAGTGAGCCTAACCCCTGGTGCTCCTCTCTTTTGCAGGCAAATGCTTGTCCTTCTGCTCTTCTGCCATGGGATAATGCAGCACAAAGACCCTTACCAGACACCAGCACCAGATCTGGGACATTCCCTCCTCCAGAACTGTAATAAATAAATTTCTTTTCTTTAGAAATTACTTAGTATGGTATTTTGTTACAGTGAAATAAAACAGACTAAAATACTGATCAAAAAGCAATCCTCTTCAGCAACTGTAGGCTCTGAAGGTGATACCAGAAGGACAAAGCACTAGTTTTGGGTTCTATTCAACAGTTGATACACGCTTTGTAGGTACATACGAGGCCTTAAAATTTTGTACAATTTACCATAGAAGAGATAAATGTCAGAGAAAACTTTTAGAGTAAGTGTTTCAATCTTGGTCTCGCTTGAAAACAACAACAAAAGAAAACAAATCTCTAAGAAGTGTAATATAGAAATCTAATGAACTCATAATAATGCCTTCTAAAACTGAATAAATTCTTTTGCCAAAATGAATGTTCAATACCTTCAGAAATAAATGGTGGTGCACAACTCTTTTACACAATGACGTCAGTTTGGATGCAATGGATATTCAATTGTGCTTCTTTCTGCATTATATGCTTTCCCTTCAAAATAAAAAGATTTCCACATCCTACAAAGGAGGTTGCCTATGTTTCTGTTTCCTTCATAAGAAGCCAAAGTTGCAATTTATTTAATTGGCATCTCTGTTATTACTGAGACTGGTCCATATGAAGCATTGATAGATTGGCAGCATATTAAGCATTCATGAATCATAACTGTAGTCTGTTGATGGGATCTCTAAGCTATCTTCTAAGATTTCTTAGTTCCTATTTGTGAAATCAAAGATTGGAGACAGATTAATTAGTGCAATAAATGCTATTTTTAAAATATTGCTATGCAACTATTCTGTGTGATACTGCAATGCTGGACACGTGTCATTATACATGTGTCAAAACCCATAGACTGTATACCGAGTGTAAACCCTAATGTAAATCATGTATACCATGAGTGAACCCTAATGTAAATTATGGACTTAAGGTGATGATGTGTCAATGTAGGTTCATCCCCAAACCCCATGGTGAAAGTGGGGCCAGAAAGCAGAAGCCTTTCTGTGTTATAAATACGTGTATGTGTGTGTGTGTATAATGTATGTGTGTGTAGATACACACACATTATATACCATATATATTTCTGTGTATTTTAGTTATTTCTGAATATTTAGATATTTTAGATATTTATATATGTTATATATAATTGTTTTATATAAAATTGATATAATTTCACTAAAGATAGATAATAGATTTTTAGTGAAATGATATAATAAAATTAATAAAACACTGAGATAATCTTATTCTATTAAAATGTCTGTGTTGTGGGAAGTCAGGGACCCTGAACGGAGGGACTGGCTGAAGCTGTGGCAGAAGAACATAAATTGTGAAGATTTCATGGACATTTATTAGTTCCCCAAATTAATACTTTTATAATTTCTTATGCCTGTCTTTACTGCAATATCTGAACATAAATTGTGAAGATTTCATGGACATTTATCACTTCCTCAACCAATACTCTTGTGATTTCCTATGCCTGTCTTTAATTTCTTAATCCTGTCATCTTCATAAGTTGAGGATGTATGTCACCTCAGGACCCTGTGATGATTGCATTAACTGCACAAATTGTCCGTAATCACGTGTGTATAAACAATATGAAATCTGGGCACCTTGAAAAAAGAACAGGATAACAGTGATGTTCAGGGAACAAGGGAGATAACCATTAGGTCTGGCTGCCTGAGAGCCAGGCAGAAAGCAAATAGGAGAAATACTGCTGAATTATTTTTCTCAGCAAGGAACAGCCCCGAGAAAGAGAATGCGTTCCTCGGGGGAGGTCTCTAAAACCCGCTTTAGGAATGTCTGTCATTTACCGTTGTAGATAAGGGATGAAATAAGCCCCGTCTCCTGTCTCCCGTAGTGCTCCCAGGCCTATTAGGACGAGGAAATTCCTGCCTACTAAAATGGTCAGACTGATTGTCTGCTCTCAAACTCTGTCTCCTGATAAGATGTTATCAATGACAATGCATGCCCGAAACTTCATTAGCAATTTTAATTTTGCCCCGGTCCTGTAATCTTGCCCTGCCTCCATTTGCCTTGTAATATTTTATTACCTTGTGAAGTATGTGATCTCTGTGACCCACACCCTATTCCTACACTCCCTCCCCTTTGAAAATCACTAATAAAAGCTTGCTGGTTTTGCAGCTTGGGGGGCATCACGGAACCTGCCAACATGTGATGTCTCCCTCAGATACCTAGCTTTAAAATTTCTCTCTCTTTTATACTCTTCCCTTTATTTCTCAGACCAATCAACACTTAGGGAAATAGAAAAGAACCTACATGAAATAACGTTGAATTATCAGGGGTAGGTTCCCCTGATATGTCTGGAGGATTATTTGTATATAGCCTCAGGGTGTATTTCTTTAAATGCACAGGTCTCCTATTTACTGAGGGTTAACTTCATCTCTCGATGGTACAATCTTGAAGAAAAGAGCAACTGCAGTAACAGATACTGTGGCAGAGCCTGGGGAGTGAGTGAAAAAGAATCATCTAGGACTTGTGTTCAGAGATCAACAACAAAGTTAGCATAGAATCACAGGTGCCCATATTGCAAGTCTGTCCATTAGAGCATTTTTAACAATGACTGTAGAAGATACAGCATCAGCAGTAATTGGTCAAACCAACCACCTACCAATCAATTGTAGAGCAAATAAATGATCAGAACACAAATACAGAAGTGATTTTAATAAGACTGCTCACATGCCTTTAGTAGAAATAATGAACACCCAGTTATATTCCCAATAGTGGGCTTGCTAGTGATACATAGATAACGTTCTGAGCAGGCATTGTGTCACTCCAGAAGTGACATTTGCAAGCAACAGAAAATCTATTATATCTTTCCTGAAGAACAAAGGGAGTTTACTTGCTCAGATAGCTAAAGAATCCAAAGAAAGAGAAAACTTTGAGCTAGTTTTATTACAGTCACTCAAAAAGGCATGAAAATTCTGGTTTCTTTTCATCTCTTTTTTGTTTCTCACAGTATTGTTATCATTTGAAGTTGATTTTTCCTGAAATTTCAACATGCCTGCCAAAATAACACTAGGGCCACAGTTTTCCTCAGTTCATGTCCATTAGGAAGAGACAGCAACTCCCTGAATTGTTCTCTGGAAAGAAGGAGGAAGTGCTTTTCCCAGAAATCACCAATGGCCTTCTCCTTTTGCCCTATTGGTCCAAATTTTGTCTCCTATCCCTATCCTTTAGCCAATGATAAAGCTAGGAAATGGCTTTACTGATTGGCTTAAATGAAGCAGAACTTGCCCTTGAGGTTCAGGATACAGTCATTCCTCCACACTCATCTCTAAAGGGTATTTACAACACAGTTATCACAAAGGAATTTGAAAGCAAACAAAGGTGCATTCCAGGTTATAACAAAATGCAAGCCAAACATCTGGTTGAGTCATTGTAGGCAAAGAAAGGGAATTTCTCTAGTTGTTCAGATTTGCCACACTCATTTATACTAACATATTGCATGGTTTAAAAATATCCTTCCTTCATTTGTTTTGGTAAGTGAGGTTAACTTAATTACATAAAATTTCTATTATTTTGATGAGCATCCAAATACTCTAATAATCCCATTATTTAAGAATGTGCTCAGTGCTCTCATAACGTAGTTAATAATTACACAGAACTTAAATTTATTTTCAGTGTTAAATTTGGTGTTAATTTATTATTAGAATGTAATTTATTTTCCAAATAAGAAGAACATTAATGGCTACTACATCTGAGTGTTAAAATGGGAAACTATTTTATATTTCTGATTGAAGTCCCAAGAAAACAGATTCTAAATACATACCCCAAATTGAAAATGAAGTATAGCCTATGCAAGACTTCTAAAAGTGTTGTTTAAAAACAGTTTTGTCATCTTTTCCTTTCTTTCATATCAGGAGTTTGATGTTGCAGTTGAATTGGCCACAGACTGCTGAATATCAAAGGGAGGACTTCGCTGGAGATTATTATACTGTGGTACCTCCCCTGTCTTCCTGCTCTTTCCCCTAAACTAGTGAGAGATCTTCAAGAGATTACTCAAGATATGTTTCTTAATCTTTTTAGATACCATATCTGAGACATCTCATAGGTAAAAAGCTGGAGCTGTCTGTGAAGGAGCTGAAACAAGAGGATCACACTCCCACACATGATGACTCAAAGCCACTGTGATTCCCGTGGACCAGATATTGGTCATACCAAAGGGAAAACAAGGCTGAGAAATTTTCTTAAGTCTTCCCACAAGTGCTACCTAGAGGGCTGAGGAAAATTTAGCAAAGAAAAATTGGAAGAGTATCCGGATGCTCAGGGATAATGGAAGAAATAAACAACCATGTGGAGGAGATGCATCTCTTGTATTTGGGGTGGGAAGAAGGTCTCCACAGAATCCATGAAAGTGCCCCAAGAGAAAAGTCAGCCTTGAGTCCTAGTAGCTTTACAGAGGATTGATACTAACTGACCATTGTCTGTTAAATAAGACCTTTTATGTTTTCTTGACTTTTCTCCCCGCTTCCTCCCATTTCAAGCAGTAGTTGTTAGGTGCTGATTGAAGAGATATTACTGCTAAGGAAAAAAACTGCATAAAGCCCTCCCCAAGTCAGACTGAGGACTCTTACTTTTACCAGGCTCTCTCCAAGGGAAGGCAGAAGCTTTCAGCTTACTCAAAATACAAAGTTGTTTCCTATTACACCAGACTGGACATGTTATGAAACACAGACTCTTGTGATAAGAAGTGAATGTAGGACTTTTCATTATCTAAGCTATCAAGCTTATTTTGTCACTTAAAGTCAGAAGAAAATTATTACTCTTTAATGCAGTTTAAAGATAACAGCCATTGTGAAAAATAAAGTTGCCTTACGATGGCAACCTCTGAGTTTTCTCTAGAAAACATAATAGCTACAAACCCCTTCTGTTGTTAGGATAAGATTAGAACTAATTTAGCAAGTTGTACTTAGCTTTTATAACCATCATTAAAATAGTTTTGTCACTAAGACATATTTTCAGAAATTGTTTGCTGCATTTAAAAAACTAGTAAATTTCACCATTTCAGCCAACCCTTCCCACCTCCCTCTGATATTTCATTATTGACCAATCATATTTAATGTGTATTTTCTGAACTTCTTAAAGAATTGGGGAAAGTGTTATCTGTAATCAGTAATTAGATGATTCAATATTTACTTGAATTAACAATTTGTAATAGAGTGGTTGAATTTTAGCTTTTCTTGGCTGATGACATCTAGGCCAATGAGGTTTCTGTGGGAACACAGCTGGATTTCTGGAGGGCCCAAATTATTCATAAGTAATGAAGATATTAGGTTTTTTTCCACCCTTAAAAATAGATCTGCCATAATGTCAGGAAACTACATTATATGCCTGGACTCTAAGGAAAACTGTTAATACTACATGAAAACAGTAAATTATGATGTTCATATTTAAAATATTTAAAATTAAAACTCCCTTTCTTGTGATGGAACATGAGTTATAATGGGTACAATATCTATGAAAGAGTATCAGCATGTGCATGTGGGGTATGAAGACTGCAAATGTAAGCCTAGAATCACAGTAGATTTCTTTTACTATGGCACATGAAATATGTGGCGGAGAAAGGGTATTCCGTTGATGCTAAAGAGATGGTGCTAAAGAGACGGCGCCAAGGCAATGAAATTGCTTTGTTTTTTCCACAACAATAACTGTTTTTATGCAAGTATATTTTAGTGATATTCCTGAAAAAAATTGGCATTTTTCAAGGCTGTTATAGAGATGACTTTTTATTGTTTCCTCCTTTTGGCATGAAATCCTTTGTTCGTGGTCTGTCAAACACATGTCTTGAGGTCAGCAAAACCAAGTTAGAGCTTGCCGATGAAAAGTCTAAACTACTTGCCTGTGGTCGGCCACAGGTCTATCCTACCTCAATCTAACGGAAAGAATGATGTGAAAACATCATGACTTCTTCCTGGGGTGTTTTTCAAGGAGCAAGGACTCTGAAGGATAAAATCAGGACATAAATATGGCTTAGATGGGAAGTTTTTCTTGTGGATTATTCTTTTTTCTTAGATGTTATTTAGATAAGACTGGGGCATAAGTGTGTGCAAAGGTGCAGGAAGCTTATTGCTTAAAAAGAGTTCTTATTTTTGAAAAACTGAATAGCACCAGTGATCCACTGTTTACAATATATCACTTGGCTGTTTACAATATATCTCTACTGTCTGGCCAGAATAGAGCCAGCTGTAAGTTGCTTACAGCTATACATTGCTTACAGCTGGCTTTACTCTGGCCAGATAATAGAGAGACACCAAGAGTTCCTGGGCTTTCTACATTACTAGATAGAAATAAAGTGCTTCTTCTGATCTTTCCTATGCTCTAATATTGTTCTAGATTCAAATGTGTAACGCCCCCATCTAAACTTCTCTTACCTGCCTTCAACACCCCCAATGACTCCACTACCTAACTCACTCATCTGAAGGCCCCAATTTAATGTTACTCTTCAGAGTAACAGACCTTCCAATTATCTCATTCTGACTTACAAACCCACTTGTTTTGTGATGATTAATTTTATGTGTCAACTTCACTGGGCCACAGGGTACCCAGATATTTGGTTAAACATTATTTTAGGGTGCATGTGTGAGGGTGTTTCTCAATGAAACTAACATTTGAATCAGTACACTGAGAAAAACAGATTGCTCTTTCCAACGTGAGTGGGCCTCAACCAATCCATCAGCAGCTTGAATGGATTAAAAAAGGTAAGTAGGAAAAATTCTTTCTCTGTCTCTCCTTTCCTCTCTCTTTCTGCCTGTCTTTAGTTGTGACATCAGTCTTCTGCTTTGAGACTCAGACTCAGACTGGAATTTATAACACTGGCTCTCCTGGGTCTCCAGCAGCAGATCTTGGGATTTTTCAGCCTTCATAATGATGTGAGCCACTTTCATACACGCAAACACACACACACACACACACACACACACACACAAACACAGAGAAATATACATGTTCTATTGGTTCACTTCCTCTAGAGAACCCAAACTAATATCTTTACCATGTATATCTTTCTTATAATGCCTGTTTCCATCATTAGCATGTGAAAATACTTGAAGGCTTGATTTGTTTTAGAAAGTCTTAATTCTCCTTAAACATATCAGAATGGATAAAAAGTATGTATTGTCCCTCCAAGGCATCATCTTGAAGTCTTTACAATTGTACATAATACTTAAAGTACCTTTGCATTCAACCATTAGAATTAGAGTTAGAAGCAGGGATTAATCAGGTGCTTTACTCTGTAGGTGTCCTCAGGCACCACCCAAATGTTGCTGCCTAGGTTACACACCTGAGTTTTTCTCTAGAGTAGGGTTCAGCACACTAGAGTCCGTGGGCCAAATCTGATGCACAGCCTACTTTTGTATGGTCTATGACCTAAGAACCATTCTTAAATGGTTGAGAAAAAACAATAAAAAGATGAGTATTTTGTGGAACATAAAAATTATATGAAATACAAATTGCAATGTCTGTAAGTAATATCTTATTAGAACATCATCTCGCTCATTTGTATGCATATGGTTTATGGCTGTGTACATAGCACAACAACAGAGTTTAGTAGTTGTGACAGAGACTACATGGCCCACAAAGCCTAAATTATTTAATACCATTTGACCCAGCAATCCCATTACTGGGTATATACCCAAAGGATTATAAATCACTCTACCATAAAGAAACATGCACACGTATGTTTATTGCAGCACTATTCACACTAACAAAGACTTAGAACCAACCCAAATGCCCATCAATGATAGACTGAATAAAGAAAATATGGTACATATACACCATAGAATACTATGCAGTCATAAAAAGGATGAGTTCATGTCCTTTGCAGGACATGGATGAAGCTGAAAACCATCATTCTCAGCAAACTAACACAGGAACAGAAAACCAAAGACTGCATGTTCTCATTCATAAGTGGGATTTGAACAATGAGAACACATGGACACAGGGAGGGGAACATCACACACCAGGGCCTGTCAGGGGGTGGGAGGCTAGGGGAGGGAGAGCACTAGGAGAAATGTCTAACGTAGGTGACAGGTTGGTTGGTGGGTGCAGCAA
The DNA here is from genome assembly GCF_043159975.1 of Macaca nemestrina. NCBI lineage: Eukaryota > Metazoa > Chordata > Mammalia > Primates > Cercopithecidae > Macaca > Macaca nemestrina. Next base: position 64,974,498 of record NC_092129.1, on the reverse strand, counting down.
ACCACCATGGCACGTGCATACCTATGTAACAAACCTGCACGTTCTGCACATGTATCCCAGGACTTAAAGTATAATTTTTTAAAAATCTCTGATTATTTACAAAAAAAAGTTTCTTGACCTCTGGTCTAAGTCTACACTGGATGTTGAGTGGCTTTGGGCTGTTTTCAGAAATATATTCCTACTCGAGTGGAGCTGGAGTAAATGCCATCAGCAAATCCCCATTGCTTTTATGATACAACCAGACTCTTATCTGGTTTCAGTAGATTTCATAATGACATGGAGCCCCTTCCCACCTCTCCACCTCTCTGTGGTTGTCTCTCACCTCTCTCTCCCATGTTCATCTTGTCACCCACCCTATGCACATGCTATTTCTTCTTCCTATAACACTTTCACCTCATCCCAGCTCTGACTTGCCTGGTCATGCATTTCTCATGCTTGAGGTAGCATCTGAGATGTCATTTGACCCAGGGACCTCCTCCAACCCCCACACCTATGCTAGATGCCCACCGACGTGCACTCTCACACCTTGTCCTTCCCCTTTACTGTAACTCTATGAGGACAGGGACAGTGTCTGTCTTCCCAACTTATGGCACATGGGAGAAGCTCAGTTTATATATGAAAAGAAGGAAAGAATATAAAGGAAGAATGGATAAGAGGAACGAAAAAGGAAAAATATTTGTCTTAATGAAGATGCTAAAAAATATTCAGCAGTTTATGAAATACTCCCAAAATTATTTAATCTACAGATTAAGATTATGAATTGTAGAAAACAGAGTAAACCATGACATTAAATTCTAACACAAAATATTAGGACATATATGCAGAGGAACTCACACTCTCTCATATAGGTGGACTTTTCAGACTAATGCTTTTGTGAAAAAAAAAATTAAAAATAGCATACTCTGACTATCTTCCTGATAGTACATTGAAATTCAGCAATGTGAAAAAAAATTCTTAAAAATAAAGTGACTTTTGGCATTGGACCTGATAATACACATTTAATCGTACATGTCGTTTCAAGTGAGAGAATTCAAAATTAAATTGAATAATTAAGTAACTACCTGTATTCACACTGCTTTCCATTTTCAGTAAAGCTATTTGAAATATATTAGTTTGTCACCTACCGATGGTATTATTTAAAGGTATCCAAAAATTTAAATGCAGTATCCATGATATGTGGATACATTAAAGACACACAAATATGGACACACGCACACATGTAATTCTACATATCCATATACACAGATATGTAATTCTACATACTCATGACCATTTGTTCTTTTCTACCTCCTTGATACATTCCCTGTTCATAATACTAAGCTTATACACTCCCATATGTGTGCACAAGTGCACACATACACACACACACACAAGATTCATTTTATCAGAGGTATTTGTAACAAGGTAGAATTTACTGAAGTTTTTGCAAGAGAGATGGAAAGGGTTTACAAACTCTTAGTTTTATTCTTCCCCAAAGAAAGCCCCTGTCCTACCATTAATTCACATTCCCTTTCTCTGGAGATCATTTTTTGTAACTTATTTTTACCAAGGTTCTATAAGAAATATATTTACCCAACACATATATACATACATAAAATTGAAACGTTTTACAAAACAATACTTAATCTTCACTATACATGACATGCAAATATTTCCTTAAAAATTATTAATCTTTGCTATGTCTTACATACCAGTATTTCCTATTCTCTTCTTCCTCTTTTTTTATTTTTATTTTTTTTTTTTTAATGGCTGGTTGACAGCCATCAACTGATTCCATGACTTACTAACAGGATATGTCCTACAGTTTCAAAACCACCGTTCTGGGCTGTCCCACACACTGACCATTCGAACTCTTATTTCATTCATTCTTCATTTTTCAGCGCTATTCTCTTCCTTACATGAAACCTAGGCATACGTTCTACCCAAGACTCCAAAGTCTTGTTCTCACCCCCTGGTGGCTTTATCAAAGCCTCTTCTCAACAAGCTTTCTCACACCAGCTGCTGGGAAGATAACATATTCTCTTTATCCTCACACATTTAAAATATTCCCATGGGCAGAAACTTAGTTAATAAAATGCTCTCTGCTTTAAAAAAACTACTTCAAATTCATCCAACCAGATCTTGATTTGAATGCTATTTCTTAAGGCAGATGTACTTGATCATATCATTTCAAACTCTAAATGAGAAATGAGTGCAAAGAAAATCTAAAGCTTTTAAAAATAACCCAGGCTTGAGCAATCAAGGGATTTGGAGGAAAGAGAAATCAAAAAATCATTTCTAAAACATAACATAATTTAGCTCTTCAAAGATGAAGAAATCAAGCAAACCGTGGGTAGGTGACTCCACATCTTTTCACTAAAGAAATAAGAGAACAGATTTAATGGTGGTGCAGCCATGATGTTGTCTTTACAATATTATTTCCACAACGATATGTTATAAGCTATACCTGTGGCAGGAAGAATGTCTTCTTTTCTTGGTTTCCCTTGTATTTAAATATCAAATTCACCTAGTGAACCTCCAGAAATTGATAAACAATGTCACAGCAAAAGGCAGGCTGTTATATCTGGAATTGTGGATGTATTCACAGAAGTTGACGTTTTGTGGCAAGTAGATTTCACTACCCATATAATTAAGCCAGGATCTGAATCCTTTAAGACTCATTCTTCTGATTTTTTCATATGTGTTATTCAACAAGGAACTAATTTATTTATGTCTCTTATTTTGATACTAACTGACTTTGTCAGAATCTTGCAAGCACATCACTGATTTATGTATCATTTATGATTTTGTAAAGTTTCCTTAGTCAAGAATCAATACTCATGAATCAACGGCAAGGAACTTGCTTCAGAGAACACCTTTATCCCAAATATTTTAAAAGTTGCACTTCGTATCTGTAAATGACTTTCTGCTTCAAAAATATTTTCACACATGCACACAAAAAGAGTTCATGTCTGTAATTACCTAGGAAACGTATCTAGGGCATTGAAAGGGATGTAAAAGAAGCATACGATCTGGACCTTATTCTCAAGATCTCACAATCTCACCAAAATTGAATTCCAATAGCCAGGGCCAGAAAATCATGCTAAGTTTTTCACAACCCTTGTGTCTATTCCTCTCACCAGCACAGTGACACATGGTTTCATTTAGGTGGATAAGAGATCAGACTCTGCAGTGATCCCTCTCCACACACGGGCTGGGAGACGTTGACAAATTACTAACCTCTCTATTCTTGGTACTTTTTTCATTCTCTAACATGGAGATGACAATGGTACCTGACTCACAGAGTTATTAGGATAATTAATAAAAATGTATTGCAAAAAAAATGTATAACAAAATAGTTGGCAAAATGTACATGATAAAATGATTTTGTTATTACTGTAATACAGCCTATCTGCCTTACAACATCTATTCTTCCTTCAAGATAAACCTCTAAAGTCACCTTCTCTGGGAAGCCTTCACCTTGTAAATATTCCTCTATTCTTGATGCTCCCCAGACATGTTTTACTTGTACCTATTAATGCTTTCATTTTATGTTGTAATTAAGAATGTTATCTATCACTTCATATAGACTATGGGCTCTGCATGCATAGTCTTGCTGAAAACACACAAAAGAAAGGTCATGTCTTAGTAAGTGTTGCCTTTCAGCTCCTACCATAGTGCCTGGCACACAGTAGGCACGTACATTCCTCTCAGGATTTGAATAAATGAGTGACTCCATTGTTGGCATAATCTGCCTCTTACTCTAAATATTATGAGAGCACAATAATATTAGAGACCTTTCATGACAGGCTGTGTCATTATTGAGTTGATCAGATAAATGCCTTAAAATATTAAGTCAGGGCTCTATTGAACCTGTGCTATGTTTATGAATCATGATTTTTATCTGTAAATAGAACGATGTTACCAGTGGAGAAGAATGCAAGTGAAGTCAATGCACCAACTCAAGGTATTGCTCTCTGGGCAACAAATTTGACAATGAACACGCTACCATTTAGCAGCAACAGTACAGAGATTTCCAACAAGAACATACACAAAGATTACTTTATTCTAGTAGGTATTCTATGTGTCACAATGGACGAGAAATTTTCATTACTTTGCTTTCTCCTCTCCTATCTCACTGACCTATGACTCATTTGCACTCTTTAAATATAAGAATCATTATAACTAGGTAATTATATATTCTTGTCTTCTCAAATTAAGTATAGATCCCACAAGGCTCCTCCGGTCTTACTCACTTTTTTATAACATATTAATAAACATGTATGTCTATTAATGGAACTACTAATGGAGTCTCAATAAATAACCATTATTCATAATATTTAGACTTCACCTACACCAAATTTTCTCTAGTTTTTCAATGCTATAGGTCTGGAAAGACACCTTAGAAACTCAAACCAATTGGGCTCCTTGATTGGGTACCATGTTGTTCAAAAAAACAGGTGGCCTCCAGAAGGTGGTGCTTAGTTGGAAATGGTTTCTTAAAAGATTTCACTGCCAATGAAATGTTCTCAACAATTTATTGGGTGATAACTTGACTTCAGTGTGTGAGGTTGCTCATGAAAGTACACAGTGACTCTGCTGTGAATGTTTTACAGTTTGGAGGAACAGGACTCTTCCATGCTAAATGCTGCACCTTCAAGCCACAGTTTCCATTAGCCCCAGTTGCTGTTACACTGTTAAATTGTGTGGCCAACTTTAATAAACTTTTCTAAGAGAATCAGTCAACTGAAGGATATTTTTCCACTGGAGGCCAAAGAAGGCGAACCTCAGATCAAGCTGTTAACATGGCAACAACAACCATTCAAAAGAAGGTGACAATGTAGGTCAGATGATTTTAACTGGTATTTTGAAACAGCAATGTTTGATGCTGTTCTCAAAGCAGAAGTCTACTATGTTTTTCTACCACTAATTATCTATTTCAGATTTATAAACTGGATGTGACCTTATTGAAAATATATATTTTAAATGAAAGAAAAAAGCATTAAAATTCTTAATGATGTTTGGTATATTCCTAATTTTCAGTCTCTAGAGTTGATAACATTTACCTAAAAAGAAAACAAAATTAAGACACAATGGTATTAGCACATTTTTCAACTGGACAAATCTAATACATACTACAGTCTGATACATACATACACATATGTATATATAATCTAATGCATACATAGAGTCAGATTTACAGAACAATTTTAGAACTTTTCTACAATATACAGTATTTTTAAAAAATGTTTGACTGGGCACAGTGGCTCACGCCTGTAATCCCAGCACTTTTGGAGGCCGAGGTGGGTGGATCACTAGGTCAGGACATTGAGGCCATCCTGGCTAACACAGTGAAACCCCGTCTCCACTAAAAATACAAAAAATTAGCAGGGTGTTGTGGCAGGCACCTGTAGTCCCAGCTACTCGGGAGGCTGAGGCAGGAGAATGGCCTGAACCCAGGAGGCAGAGCTTACAGTGAGCCAAGATCATGCCACTGCACTCCAGCCTGGGCAACAGAGCGAGACCCCATCTCAACAAAAAGAAATATATATATATATATATAATATATATATGTGTGTGTGTGTATATATATGTGTGTGTGTGTATATAGATATATGTGTGTATATATATATGCTTGTGGGTACATACTAGGTATATATATTTATGGGCTATATGAGATGTTTTGATACAGGCATGCACTGTGAAATAAGCACATCATAAAGGAGGAGACTTTTTGGTATTGTTGTAAAATTTTTTTAATGAGAAAACACATCTTTAAGATATTAGCCTGGGCATAGGCATGGGCAAAGACTTCATGTCTAAAACACCAAAAGCAAAGGCAGCAAAAGCCAAAATTGACAAATGGGATCTAATTAAACTAAAGAGCTTCTGCACAGCAAAAGAAACTACCATCAGAGTGAACAGGCAACCTACAGAATGGGAGAAAATTTTTGCAATCTATTCATCTGACAATGGGCTAATATCCAGAACCTACAAAGAACTCAAACAAATTTACAAGAAAAAAGCAAACAACCCCATCAAAAAGTGGGCAAAGGATATGAACAGACAGTTCTCAAAAGAAGACATTCATACAGCCAACAGACACATGAAAAAATGCTCATCATCACTGGCCATCGGAGAAATGCAAATCAAAACCACAATGAGATACCATCTCACACCAGTTAGAATGACAATCATTAAAAAGTCAGGAAACAACAGGTGCTGGAGAGGATGTGGAGAAATAGGAACACTTTTACACTGTTGGTGGGATTGTAAACTAGTTCAACCATTATGGAAAACAGTATGGCAATTCCTCAAGGATCTAGAACTAGATGTACCATATGACCCAGCCATCCCATTCCTGGGTATATACCGAAAGGATTATAAATCATGCTGCTATAAAGACACGTGCACACGTATGTTTATTGCAGCACTATTCATAATAGCAAAGACTTGGAATCAACCCAAATGTCCATCAGTGACAGACTGGATCAAGAAAATGTGGCACATATACACCATGGAATACTATGCAGCCATCAAAAAGGATGAGTTTGTGTCCTTTGTAGGGACATGGATGCAGCTGGAAACCATCATTCTTAGCAAACTATCACAAGAACAGAAAACCAAACACTGCATGTTCTCACTCATAGGTGGGAACTGAACAATGAGATCACTTGGACTCGGGAAGGGGAACATCACACACGGGGGCGTATCATGGGGAGGGGTGGGGGAGGGATTGCATTGGGAGTTATACCTGATGTAAATGACGAGTTGATGGGTGCTGACGAGTTGACGGGTGCAGCACACCAACATGGCACAAGTATACATATGTAACAAACCTGCACGTTATGCACATGTACCCTAGAACTTAAAGTATAATAATAATAAATAAATAAATAAATAAATTAACTAATTAATTAAAAAAATAAAAAAATAAAAAGAGAAAGAGGATAATGAATAAAGTAAGAACAAAATAAAAAAAGATATTAGCAATATTATTAAAAATATGTTTAAAAGGCCACTGCTTATAGGAACACTATTCTAATAAGAGTAGGGGCACAAAAATCAGGATGTCTCTAGAACATTATTCACATCTATTTGTTGCTTCTTGCAAGAAAAAGTTTTTTGGGGAGGCAGCTATAGATCTGTACATTAGGAAGTATGATGGAGAAAAGCGGTTCAGAAAGAAGACAGAAAGTGGTTGAGAAAAAAAGAGACAAGGGCCAGAGAGAAAAGACAAAAAAAAAGGAATACTGACATAGATGGAAAAATAAATACATGCTTGATTATCGTAAGACTAGCCATCATTAAGGAAGAGACCAATTTGGAAGACTTTGAGATCCCTTTACACTCTTAAAACTAAATTGAAATGATTAATGGACATGTTTAGTAACATATTATGTTGGTTACTCTGGAAAGCCAGACAACTATCTAAAGGCAAAAATGATATAAAACAATAACAAGTATGGAGTGACAAACTTTGAGCATCACAGTCAGACCGTGGAAAATTCAAAGTCAAATGGGGCACCATCATAAAATGGGTCTATTTTAGTCCAACTCTATTATAAGGTGTATTTCTGGGTTAGCAGAGTAAGACTATCCTTTCAGAGCAAGGTAGATCACAAACCCTCTGCTACCGACTATGTTAAAGCCCATCCACTCCTGTCACTGTTCCCATGAATATTATGCTTTTTTGTTGCATCTCTCATGCCTTTACTCAAGCTCAGCCCTCAGACGGGCCATTCCTCACTGAACTTCATGCATTTCTCTCTCTGGTGAAGTCCTACCTATTTTTCAAAAGTAGATCTAATTCTACCCTCTCTGTGAAGACTTCCTCTATATATATCCAAAAGAAGTATTTATTCCTATATTCTCTTGTAGCATTTTGGACATAACTCTATTATTCTTCACACTGTACTACAAATATATTCCCCTAGTCTGCCTCTACCCCCTACTTAATTATGAGTTCTCTGAGGATTGACCTATTGTACTGATACTTATCATATCCTCTCTGGGTCTTTGTAATAGCTCCCAACTGATCTTACTTTTTGTGGTTTATTCTAAAATACTCATTTTCCAATTTATGTCTTAAGACTACCACCTCCTTAAGCAGGTTTTCTCTGACAACCTTACCTAAAGTAGCACATGCTGTTCTCTATTGGAGCAATCTTTGTTTTCTTTCATGGAGTTTAGCACAATATTTAATTATCTTATTCATTAATTTATTGTTTATCTCCCTCTCCCATGAGACCCATTATGGCTTATACCATGCCAATCCAATTTAGTACTTACTATCTTCTTTGCATACAGCATGGAGTATTACAGAGAGCCGTTGTGATGGTTCACCTCAGGTGTCAGTTTGACTGGATTAAGGAATATCTAGAATTAGAGTATTTCCAGAAGAGATTAGTTTATGAGTCTGAGAGGACTTCCTGGGGGAAGATCCACCCTCAAAGTGGCTAGGCACCCTTCAATTAGCTGAGACCCAGGAGAGAGCAAAAAATAGAAAAAAAGCTGAATTGGACTCTCTCTTTTTCTCTGGGAGATAGGAGACATTCTTCTTTTACTGCCTCAGACATTGGGACTCCAGGCCTTTCAGCTTTTGGACTCAAGGACTTACACCAATGGCCTCCTAGGTTTTTAGGCTTTCAGCCTCACACTAAGAGTTACGCCATCAGCTTCCCTGGTTCTGAGGCCTGCATACTTGTGCTGAGACATGCTACCAGCATCCCAGGATCTCTAGCTTGCAGACAGCCTGTCATGAGACTCCTCAGCCTCCCTAGTCATGTGATCCAATTCCCCCAATAAAACCCCTTTCATCCAACTATCTATCAGTCAATCAATCTATGTATTTATTTGTCTATCTATCTATCTCCTATTGGTTCTTTCTTTGGAGAACCCTGACTAACACAGCAGTTAAGCAGCTAATACATATGGAATGAAATGAAAGAATACATTAATAAATCAATGCCTACTGTATTCCAAGCACTGAACTAGTCAGTGGGCATATGTACAATAATGCGGAAAATTGAAATATCCATTACCCTCGGATTTACAGGATCCCTTTCTTCAATCTGTCCCCCATACTACAAGCAGAGAGATTTTTCTAAAATGCAAATCTGTCCCCTTCTTGTTTTTTCACTTCCAGCTCTCTGATGCCTTTTGATTTCCCACAGGTGAAGATCAAAATTAATTTCTTCTAATATCTAGTCTTTACTTACCAGCACCTACCCAGTCTCATCTATCGATACTCCAACACTCTCATTTTGAATTCTATGCTTCAACCTGATAAAACCTCTCTCATAATCCATCATGTTATCTCACTTCTTATCTTTCATGCATATGCTTCCTCTCTTCCTGCCCTTTCCATTCCCTTCTATCCTAAACCAAGTGAATCTCAGTTTAGCTATTAATTCCTCCAGAAAAAAAAAAAAAATCATAAGAAATCCCCTGATGCCCCCATATATTCTATTATAGAATTTTCTACTTCCCTTATTATACCGATTACCCTAAATTGAATGCACAATTAAGCTCTGTAAGGCTGTTTCCTTCACCTTTGTGGTTTTATACCACAGCATCTGCTATCAAGTCTAGCATGTAGTAGAAACTCAATAAATGTTACCTTATGAGAAACAATTGGAAATAATTCTTATACTAAAAATAGAATAATTTAATAAATGAATACACTAGGAAGCAATATCAGTTAGGTGCATATGTACTTCATAAACTAGCTGTAAATTTGTGGTATGGTTGCCTTAGGGAAGAACTCTCCAATTGGGGGTAATACAGCTAAAGGGTCCAGTTTTTGATCTTTGAACTGAGTTTGGAGGGGCAAGCCTGGGAACGTAACCACCATGTATTCAACATTATTTTATACATTTTAAAAATCCTATTACTTCTTTACCATAGCAGCAAATAATCAATTCCGTGAAAGAATGGTTTCCTCTATTAAGACTAAAAAGAAGTTGGAGAAAGAAAAGGAGAAGACAATCCCATGTCCTCCAAATAACAGCTATATGCTGACATTTATAGGCCTGGAGCATTAATATCTGGTCTAGATAACTCAGGGATTGTCTCCAGATGAAAAACCAACCCAGGTCACCTACTGATTTATTTATTTGAGGTTATACTGAGAATTAGAAGGCAATGCTGAAGCATCTTCAAAACGAAATCTTTTTGGGAATGCAAAGATAAGCCCTGTTTGAATAAAATAGTCAATTAGTATTAATTGTTTGCTATTCACATGGATCAGTTACATGCTGACATGTTGTGATGATCTTTAGGTGTGTCAGCTTAGCTAGGCTACAGTTCTCAGTTATTTAATCAAATAGCAGTCCACATGTTGCTGCGAAGGTATTTTGTTGATATTTTTAAAATTCATAATCAATTGACTTCTGGTAAGGGAATTCTCCTAGATAATTGAGTGGGCCTGATTCCCTTAGTTAATAGATATTAAAGCAGAGTTGAGGCTTCCCTACTGAAGAATAAATTTCACCTGTGAACAGCAACTTCTGCTAGTTTCCAAGAGTCCCAGCCTGCCGTTCCTGATGCCCTGAACTGTTGATTTTGGATTTGCCTAGCCAGCCTTGACAACTGTGTCAATCAATTCACTGCAATGAATCTCTTACTATGTACCTCTCCTAATGGTTCTGTTTCTCTGGTTGAGCCCTGACTGATACTCTTGTTGTTCTCTGGGTTAGCCCAGTTCCTGAGAGCCAAGCCAGTTAGTGGAATGTAAAAATGAAATTGAAAAAAAAAAGAACTGTATAATTAATATTTAGAAAAAAGATTAGAAACAAACACTGTTGTTCATTATTTATTGTTGTTTATTGTCTGAGCAATTAGCTCATAGAAATTTAAGTATAGTCATGGATTTCTGGAAGATGTAATTTGAGATGTTTGATGAAAATTTACAGGTGCTTTTTCAAATAAGATCTTAATAAAATATGTTCTAGCCACCAACACATTACTTAGCAATTAAACTGAACCCCTAATGGATGTCATATAACAAAAAGCCTCTTGATAATCAAAATGATCTTATTTGATGATATTTTAATCTGATTAAATATCAAACTTCCCCCATTTAAGAGAACCAAGAAAAATTTCAAATTTTAGCTTAAAATATGAACTGTCCATCCCTATAACGGTGGCTAAGAAAACACATTTTCTTTGCTTTCCTTTTTTTTTCTGTCATTAGAGACTGGGTTGTCTCTTCAAGTTTCACTGGAGACACACAGGTCACCAAGTACGAATGACAAGTGTCAGAACTGTCAACTTCTTCCAAGACAGTGGATAAAAACTCTCTGGACCAAAGACAAACTCAATGCTCATTACTTTCTAAGAACTCTAGGGATGCCTGAATTTTGAAAAATACTATACCAAGTTAAGCCAAATGTTTTTTCTTCCCTATATAACTCAACTAGACAGTTACACTGATAGAAGTTGAACAACTCAATGGAGCTGAAAGCAGGGAGATGATTTGTTTGAGTAGGTCATAATTTCTTTATATTGAGAAGTCTCTTTCCGAAAGGGTCACATAAGAGGGTGGTGTGCATAACAGGCAGTCTATTTCACCCATATGCTTAACTTACTGTGAGGTTTAAAGGTTTCTTCCCATTCCTGCTACGAATCTCCATTCTTTAGCATACACAAGCCTGCCTATGTGCCACTGGAGCAAGAAGCATGCCATGCAAGCAACCCCTGCATGTGGGGGGCTCAATGTCATGCAAGCAACCCCTGCATTTGGGGGACTGCCCTGAAATTAATATCCTTTATTTTGGAGAACTATCAATTCAGAATAAAGAATTGGTAAATGAATGAACCCTTTTTCAAATACTTTCCCTAACATTGGGGTAGGAGGTGGACTCAGGATGTTTGGTAAAAGGGTATTAACTTTCACAACAGTGCCATGGGCAGGCTCCTGGGTCTTGTTCTCACTATTTCCTTCCTCTTCCACCTACCTCAAACTCCTATCCCTGTTCCTGCAACACCTACCCATAATCCAGCACTCCCTGACATTACAAGAAAAAAGGAGCAGCAGCTTTTATGCCAACTCTGGTCCCAGTACTAAATTGTCTTGTGTTACTACAGTGTGGTATGGTAAAGAAAGCATAGGATGTAGAATAAGTATAATTAGTTTCATTGTAACCTTACAGCATCTTGCAGTGTGTCTGCTTCATACTGTGTTAAGCACTTATCACCTATTTTCTAGTTTAATACTATAGTAACATTATGGATAAGGGTTATTATTATCCTGATTTCATAGATTTCATAGAACTCTGAGGATATACAGTTCAAGAACATATTTAGAAACTGTAAAATTTTGGACAAATTGCAAAGCTTCTGGGACCTGGTTTTCTTTATTTTGTCCCTCAAGGCCATGCTTCTCAGGTCCTTCCTTTTGACATTGCAACTCAATCTGCTGAGTCACTGAAAAATTCTAAGAGTATAAAAGCCAAGAGACTCCTATGATATTGCATCTGAAAATGTAATTGCTTATAATTCGACCCCAGTTGTGCATTCAAAAATAACGTTACCTTCAGGAAATATAGTATGGTTGTTCTTTGTATAAAATCCCATGTGCAAAGTAGAAATGCCTTACTCCTTGAGATTACTTTCTATTAAAATATTTTATTGTAGTACCACTACATTTTTTAAGAGCACCAAGACCCTTAAACCTGGAAGGCATATTTCAACCTCTGCTTTCCTTACACTCTTCCCCACTGCTGCCTAACAATCTAAAAGTGTTTTGAGAATAAAGTATCTACTACTCTTCAGTAACACTAAGGTTCATTGAATCACTGAATCCAAAATAACGATACCAATTTGATTTGTAATGTAAATGTAGAAAATCCTAAATAATTGATATCACATCTCAATGATAATGCCTCAGACATCCTCCTTCCATGAATGAAATATACCCTTCCATCCCTAACCATCATTCTGTTCTGTGTAACTTGCCTCCAAACCATTTTCCATGAGTCTTTCAAATCTATACATATTTTTTTTCTGAAACCCTATATAGTAGAATAAATCTCATGTGCCTGGAGCCATGGACTGTCAACCTTTTATGTGATGGTTCATTACTTCTTGGTTCTATGAAATCACATTTAAAGTACAAAGAAGTGAATGAAGTCAGAATGGAAAAAGTTGGCAAATTTTACCAACCTTCACCTACTTAATCAAAAATGTCCCAGATCTTTGAAGCACTCTGGGACCAAGTTAATTGCACTCTCTAGGACAAATCATCCCAGGTGGACGATTTTCTATTCTTGCCTCTCTGACTCTTAACCTAAGATTTGGAGCATTTGCACAATTTTCTAAAAATAAAAATATCTATTATCTGCAACATGGTCACAGGAAAGAGCATAGGATTTGGATCTAAAGGATTTAGATTTCCGTCCTGGTCATGCCAACCTCTAGCTTCATACTCTTAGATAAATGAAATGACTGAGGTCTCTATTTCCTGTCTAAAATATTAATAATAACTAATTTATAGGTTTGCTGTCAGGAATAGAGTGATAAATATGATATTGTTTTATAACTATAAAAAAATTATAAAGTAATATGTTGAGGTTAGTATATATCATTAATATTTTTACTCATGGATGACACATGTCATTTTTACAGATTTTCAAACTTTCATTGATTTAGTCAGGTCATCTCGTGTTTTTAAAGAAATAAACTATGCTGTTTGTAATCACTGGCATTTATAAAAATTTAAGAGGAAAAATTAAACTGAGAGCTGGAGACTACTCAAAATTGCAACACAAAATGAATTACTATGATTGACAAAATACTGCCAGTAATTTATCTTTCTTCTAGGGAGAACTATGTGTGTGTGTCTGTTTGTGTGTGCATTTCATACATATATGTATACATACATATATATGTGAAATTCAAAGGTAAAATTCCTAACAACTTCAAAATGCGTAATGATAGTAAATGATCAAGACCCTGACATGAGTAGAATGACGAAAGATTGGCAGAGTCCAGAAATAAGGTTAAGTATTTATTTAGATGATATTTTTAATAACCAGATAAAGAGGTGGAAAGGGGAACACACTTAACACTTTGTCTGTATGAATAACGAACGTTACTTGTTTATGAATGACTTAAAATTGTGAAATGAAAGATAATTCTAAAACAATTTTTACTGCTTCATTACTTATAACAAACTACACTATACACAGAAAAAAATATACAATTTTTTTTTCAATAGAAACTTTACCTGTTCACTCTAAATAAAAGTCGAAAAGTTATGTAAGGATTATCGGTCTGAAAGCATGTTATGCCATTAGCCTTCTTGGGTTACCAACAAGGATCATCGAGTCGCCTGACGGAGAGGTGACCTATGTCATATCCCTGTATTCTCTAAGTCACTGCAACCCCGCAATACTTATATCCTTCTATCTTACTCAACCCTCAACTGCCTCTGGGTCTATACAAGTGAAGTCTGACGACAGTGAATCAGGGCAACCTTTAAGAAAAAAAGAGAAGTCACAGAAGGATGACAGGCAGCCTGAGGGTTGTTGTGTATGAAAGAGAGAAAGAGGTCTTTTGGGAGGGGGAAAAGAGGGAAAAATCTCAGAAGCTGATTAGATTAAAATGCCTATAAATTCATGTCTATTATATGTCAAAGACTGAAATGTATTATCTGAGACTTTTGCAACAATTCTTTGGGGAAAATATTACAAATCCCATTGTAGGGACAAGAAAATAGGCTCAGACCAACCACTTAAAATGTAATAGATAACTAGTCACTAAGTTTAGGCAAGGATTCAAACACATGTCTATCTGACCCCAAATGTCTTTTTTGCCCTCTCATCAAAAAAACCAAAATTGTCTTTCTAAACTTTTAGTTGCCTGACTATTTTAAAAGATGGGGTTTGGGTGGTATGTGATAGTATTATGGACAGATATCTAGGAGTGTCTCTAGCTTTTCCTGCTCATTACTCCTTCTCTCTGCAGAAAAGTAGGAATTGAAATATTACTTAACTAGTAACTATGCAGGTACCTAAAATAGAGCTCTGATAGAGAAAATATTTGCAAACTATGCATCTGACAATGGTCTAATATCCAGCGTCTATAAGAAACTTAAGCAAATTTACAAGAGAAAAATAAACAACCCCATTAAAAAGTGGGCAAAGGACATGAACAGATACTTCTCAAAAGAAGACATACATGTGGCCAACAAGTATATGAAAAAAAAGCTCTATATCACTGACCATTAGAAAAGTGCAAATCAAAACCACAATGAGTTGTTATTACAAACATTTATACACTGTTGGTGGGAGTGTAAATTAATTCAACCATTGTGCAAAGCAGTATGGTGATTCCTCAAAGAGCTTAAAGTATACTACCATTTGACCCAGCTATCCCATTACTGGGTATATACCCACAGGAATATAAATCACTCTGCCATAAAGACACATGCACATGAATGTTCATTGCAGCACTATACACAGTAGCAAAGACATGGAATCAACCTAAATGCCTATCAATGAGAGACTGGATAAAGAAAATGTGGTACATACACTCCATGGAATACTATGCAGCCATTAAAAAGAATGAGATCATGTCTTTTGTGGGAACATGGATGGAGCTGGAGGCTATTATCCTTAGCAAACTAATGCAGGAACAGAAAACCAAATACCACATGTTGTTATTTATAAATGAGAGTTAAATGATAAGAACTAATAAACACAAAGAAAAAAACAATAGACTCTGGGGTCTACTTGAGCGGAGAGGGTGAGAGAAGAGAGAGGAGCAGAAAAGATAACTGGGTACCCGAAAGTGCCCAAAAGATTGGGTACTGGGGTTAATTCCTGTGTGATGAAATAATCTGTACAACAAACCCCCTTGACATGTGTTTATGTAACAAACCTTCACATGTACCACCAAACCTAAAATAAAAGTTAAACAGAAGAAAAAAACACTATTTAAAGAAACTAACAAACTTCCAAGTCTGTGTATAAGATCAAGTAGATTTTAGGGGGAGAAAGAGAGAGAGACAGAGAATACAAGAATGTGGCTGCTTCTTAATCAAGCTCCCTGAGACCCTAAGACCACTTGCCCACTCAGCTGCATAAAGCCAGGAAGATAAAAATAAATAGGCGTAACTTTGTAATTATTAAGGAATGATAACCCTGGCAACTGAGAGTATTGAGATCCCAGGCATGGGATAGCAACTCCTCCTTCCTCTCATGGGAACATCTAGCAAGAAAGTAAGGAACTAGAAGTGGGGATGATCTGGGAAGACAAGAATAAAATTGCCTTCCCTGTCAAGTGTACACTGTAAACACTATCTTCCCCCACATGCCATTGGGCTTAGCTCCTGCTTCTCTATCTGTAGTTGCTGAACACATCTTTCTGCCTTATACTCAAAAGCAGAAAAGATTTCAAATGATACAGGTCCTAGAGAAATGGTCCTGATTAGCTTTCTCAGGATATAGGAAACCATACTGACCATGCTTGGCAGATGTCCCCACTTCTCTTTCTCTGCTACAACATACATCAACCTGTTCCTTTCTTTAACCACCTTTCACCTAGGTTTAAACATCCTGGAACCTACAGAGATCAAGAGAACATGAGGATGCTGTCCACTAATTGACCTCTGCTCCTGCCTCCCTGGGAGAGCCTGCCTGTGACTCTGCGCATGCCTGCAAGTTTTTGCTTGGAGAATGTGGGAAAAGGAGAACCTGGTAAATGTCCAAATATTAATCAGGGCAGGGGCAGGGTAAGGCTGAACCTCAGTTTGCTTACAATGCAAAGTTCTCTCAGATTGCCTTCAGAAAAAGTGTGTGCCCCAGAACAGGATAGAAAGTAGACAAACGGCTGAGTCCTGCTTAAAAGGGAGAAAATAAAATTAAGTTTTAATGTGCCATTTCTAAGTATAGTTATTGAGTTTTTAAATCTGATTTCACTTACCTCCTTAGAGAGAAGAATATGCTGCATTGTTATGATAACAATTCAGGTTCAGACTAACTTAATGAAAAATAAAGTTTCAAAAATTTTCCGCATAATAATTCACCAGGCTCCTGAAATGTTCACCATGTTACCTCTGTTGCTTTACCCTTTTGAATATTCACTGTCAGATCATCTAGCTATTAAGAATTTGCTTCCTAAATATTCACTCATCTGAAACATACATGCTGGGTTAAATCAATCCTCAAAAAGGAATGAGGCAAAAAAAGCAGAAAAAGGCAGAACACCACAAAATTTTCCATAAAATGAACATTACCTTTTAAAATAAATTTTGTTTGCTATGAAAGAATATTAAACAGTGTCCACAATAAAGAAAGAAATTAGCTTTGTGGAGGAAGGGACTAAAACTCAATGACCTCCTTTGTCATTTTCTAACAAAATCTTTGAGTGCTATAGATATTTTTTACTCTAAAATATGTCCTCAATTGAACCCCAAAGTATCCTGAAGCCACTTTTCACATTACTTAAAAGTTTACTAATTAGAAGTAGATTAAATGCAGAATATAAATGAAGTCATTGGACATTTTTCATGCATGTGTTTTCATGTAGTCATTCAATAACAAAATATTACATAACACTGTAAAGGGGCCAACTCTATTGAAATGCAAGGATCCTATGAAACAAAGCCCTGTCCTCATAGAATATGAGAATATATCTTAAAGCATTACATGAATTTCAAGGGCAGCTATAGAGTGGCTGAAAATAAGGCCATTGCCTTACACATTGGCTCTGTTCCCTTAGTCCTGTTTCAGAACTCTGCATGCACAAAAGCCCCCTGCTGTGTTTGCTCATGAACCTGAGCATCCCAAAAGCACACAATCAAGGCTTCTAAATTGGTTTAAAGTTCAATATTCTCTTCCAACCTTTTTTGCAGTATTTTATTTGGCAAAACTTATAAGCAACATTTAAATGAAATCTGAATTACTTCTGAATTATCACAAAAATTCAAGAAATTTGTTTAAAAAATGAAGTTCTAAACATGGACATGGCATATTCTAATATCAGGCCCATCTATAAATGTGATACCTGGGCTACACCTTCTGCACCCATTTCATTGGACCCTATGAAGTTACATGAAAATGTTAACAATAGACAGTGCCCTGCAAATAATTTTAAGCACAGTTAAATGGGTCTTTTCCAAATTAAAGGGCGTAAATTAAGAAAATTATAGAAAAATAGAAATAGATTTTTCTGTGCTTATGTATACTTTCTTTGCTAACCATAAAAGTTCAGGAAATTAGGGTAAATTGGTAAATGCTTTCATCAATAGAAACCTCTGTGCTAGAGCACTTCCGCCCATTGTCTTATTACAAAATTTTAAACAGAAGCAATATATCTGCATTTTTTTCTTTCATCACTCTCATCACCAAGCAGACCAAAAATAAAGGGCTTGTGAAGTTCCTGCTAATCCACCTTATAAATTAACACATGCGTAAAGCTAGAGAGAAGACTGGCTGTTATCAGTTTGACAATATCTAGTTATCACTTCTTTGAAAGCTGTAGGTGCATGCAATTAACACTCAATAAGAACATTATATTCAAAAATAACACAATCTACATGTGTTGAAGAACAAGGGAATTTATTCTTATAAAACGTTGGTATAGTAACTGAAAAAAAATACTTCTTTTTAGTTGGAAAGATTTTTGCTATCCACATACCCAAAGGATAAGGGAATTCCCAAGGGTGACAGTAATTAAAGCTCCAACATACAACATTGTGGGAACTTACATGAGAGATAAAGTTTTTCATAATCTTTTCTGGTTTTCTCTTTGCTGTGGAATTCAAATTTAGGATCCAAATTCAAGTTTCAGAGTTTCCAAAAGTTTTACAACCCTTGTTAAATAGCAGTTAAGATTCCTCTATACATACTGTGCTTTAGGCATATAGTCTGATAATCTTGACTGCCATCAAGTTCTGATAACCTTGAGGGCCATCAAGTTCACTGAGTCACAAGCCTGGCCACGGAAGAGAAAGCTGGTGGTTCACAGAAGAAATGAGTTCTCTTCCTTTCAGCATAAAGCTGTCCCTGAAATAGGACTATCCAGTCAGCTAACTGGAAGCAGAGGATTCCAATGTCCTGGTGGAAGACAGAGGAACAACAGGAAAGATGAAACCCCCATAGAGGGAATAGCGGCACAAATGGCAGTAACCCCTTCCCCAGACTGTCACATGACCAGGAAATAAACTCCTCTGTATTAAACCACTAAAATCACTAAATTTCAGGGATTTATTTATTTATTTAGAGACAGAGTCTCTCTCTGTCACCCAGGCTGGAATGATGTGGCGCTATCTCGGCTCACTGCAAGATCCACCTCCCGGGTTCATGCCATTTTCCTGCCTCAGCCTCCCGAGTAGCTGGGGCTACAGGTGCTCACCACCACACCCAGCTAATATTTTGTATTTTTAGTAGAGACAGAGTTTCACCATGTTAGCCAGGATCGTCTCAATCTCCTGACCTCGTGATCCGCCCACTTCGGCCTCCCAAAGTGCTGGGATTACAAGCGTGAGCCACTGTGCCCGGCCAATTCAGGGATTTATTTCTTACAGTTTCTAGCATTATCCTAAGGAATCAAATGCTATCAGACAGAATCACTGAGGTAGAGCCTTCGACTACAATTTTAAAAAATTTTCTGCTGAAGTTCTTGCAGCCAACCCAGCACTCCTCCATGGTCCTGAATCTGAGAATCTCAACTCAGAAACAAGAGTGGAAAGTTGCTTGTCTGGAATCACGCAGCTGACCAGTGAGAGTGCTAAGAAGATAATTCAGGACCCCTGATGATTTCAGCCTAGAGGAAAACAAGAAGGCTGGACTTCACAGTAGAAACTGCAGGCTACATATTTTGAAAACAGTTCAGGTTAAGATAATCCACGTTCATTTTATTAATAATCAATTAGAAACCTCCATCGTGTTAAGAATTGTAAATAATATTTAATTCAGCTTAGCACAATGTTCACTGCTCTCCTGAGTACTGGAGCTGTGTTAGGCAGTTTCACTTCTCTTCTCTCATGTGATCTTCAGAGCAACCCTGTGAGACAGGTGTGATGATAGCTGCTTTTATTGATGAGACAACTGAAGCTCAAAGATGTAAAAGTACCTGCTGAAGATCCCACTGCTAATTACAGTAAAAGTCTGTATGACTTCAAACCCGACAGATCCCATACTAACCAGCTACTAATACATTTATGAGAATACTAAAAATAGGTCTGACTGTGTATACTTAAAATGAACACATTATAAGGCATGGGATAGCTACATGATACATTGATGTGTATGGAGCATGTGCATGCAGGTTTATATATGTATTTATCCATGGTGCAAATAATAATATGGAGTGCATATTTCTACATGTGTTCATTGGGGGATGCACTCTCTGGCTATCCGAGTCCCACTTATCTGAGTCATCCAAGATACGTTGCATCAGCCACTCAGGGTCCTTCATTAACAGTAACCTGCTAAGTCACATTCAGCATTAGCTTCCAAAGACTCTTCTGCAGAGCCATAGACAACATAGGAATGCCCACATGTCAGCACTGCACAGTGGTTGAGAGCACTGACTCTGGAGCCAGACATTGTGCGTTCAACTTACAAGTTGCACAACTTACAAGTGGCACAACCGCTTACTAGCTTCGTGATTTTTAGGCATGTCATGTAACTTCTTGAAGCCTTACCCTCTTCATTTGTAAAGTGGAGATAATAAGAGTGCCTGTCTCAAATGTACAGTTACGAGTTAACATATAGAGAAATTGATATGAACTGAATGTCTGCATATCTCCAAAATTCTTACGCTAAAACCATAATTCCCAATGTGATGGAATTTGGAGACGTGGCCTTTGGGAAGTAATTAGGTCATAAATGTGGAATCCTTCTGAATGGAATCAGTGCCCCTAAAAGAGATATGAGAGAGATGATCTCTGTCTCTGCTATGTGAGGATATAGCAAGACGGCCCTCTGCAATCCCAGAAAAGGGTCCTCGCCAGACACCAAATTGGCAGGCACTTTAATCCTGGACTTCCCAGACTCCATTGTGAAGTTTAAAATATACGTTTTTTAACCCACCAAGTTTACCGTGTTGTTGTAGCAGCCTGAGCTGACTGAGACAGAATCCTTGAACATTTTCTGGTACATAGTAATCTATTATACCAACATTTGTTTTAAAATACAGTAAAAATAGAGAGCATTCTCTTGACCAAAGAAAAGCAATGAAAACCAGGGACATTAAAAGAGGTATCATTTGCACTCCTAAGTTAATTTATATCAGCAACTCAAATTTTAACAATTATAAAGCCAGAGTTTTAAAAAGTATATTTCACTGAACATCCCTCGAAGATGTTTTACAGGTAAAGTCCATGATCAAAGAAGTTTGAAAATGCAAGACCTTTCACAGCCATGAAATGCACCACTCAGATCTCTTGTGCGGACACAGATCCACCACCATGTCTGCGTTGAGACATGAGGAATCTCATGTTTCCCTATGAGTTCCTAACAGCCAAGAAATGAGCAGAGCAAAAGAACTAATACAAGAAACAGGACCCTTCTAATGGACAATTTTGACTCAAGGCTCCAAATGAACCTGACCAAAACCTTCTTTGAAATGCACAGCAATCTGATTCTTTTTCTACCCAGTTCTCCTCTTTCTCTCTCCATTACAGATTTCAGATTTGCATTGTGGCCTGAAGGCTCTCTCCACGTTATGCTCCCTTCCCCTTATCCTTCATATACTTTCACCATCCCCCCAAAAAAAATTATTTTGCACACTTAATCCCATCTTGGCATGTACTTCTTGGAGCAGCTGAACTATCACAGGGGGTCCCAGGAGTAACACAAGAACACAGATGGAAAAATAGAGTTTGGATGCTGGCTCACTTACTGCCGAGAAGACATAGAATATATGCATGCTTCTGCATGATATATGGCCAACACAGAGTTCCTGGAAGGAGGCAGTGACCCAATGACTAAAGACTATTAATGGTGATCTAGGAAAAATGTATTGGGGAATATGCCTGGTATGAGCACAAAGGCATTTGATAGAGATCATGGGAACAATCTCTAGAGAATAAGGCATTGTCTGGTTATTGCTAAGTTGGATTGATGCCCTGAAGAAGGATAATGAGAAACTGAAAACCATGACAAGCAGTTTAAGACTGAAAGATGAGAGCAAGGGAGCCTTACTGGTAGTTTGCCAAAAGACTAGTACCTCCTGCAGTGAACGGCAGAAACAGATGAGCAGCAGGCTGAAGACTTAACTGTTAGAGTTGCAGAGCTCCAGAAATGTTTTAATGCTCAGCCAAGGCAAATCTATGTTTAGTTCAAGTTCCAAATGGGAAAATCTGGAACTCTAAAACATAAAGACATTTGGATGGACGCCTCTGAGGATGTGAGTGCTGCAGACCCTATGAACCCTCAAAGTTTGCTAATGTAGTACACGCTTCCTTAGAAAGAGTTAAGAGTTAGCACTTCTTTTTTTTTTTCTGTTTGAGACGGAGTTTCACTCTTGTTGCCCATGATGGAGTGCAATGACATGATCTTGGCTCGCTGCAACCTCCACCTCCCGGGTTCAAACAATTCTCCTGCCTCAGCCTCCTAAGTAGCTGGGAGTACAGATGTGTGCCACCATGCCCGGCTAACTTTGTATTTTCAGTAGAGAAGGGGGTTCTCCACGTTGGTCAGGATGGTCTCAAACTCCTGACCTCAGGTGCCTCGACCTGACCTCATCTGCCTCGACCTCCCAAAGTACTGGGATTACGCCTCGACCTCCCAAAGTACTGGGATTACAGGCATGAGCCACCGTGCCTGGTGAAAGTTAGCACTTCTCTCATGCTTAAAAATGCAGCAGAGACCTCCCTACCAACAATGCAGTCATACCAACTTCAGGAGCTGTCCCATACCTCCTCTACTGGCAGTCAGGCAGATAATAGGCTACGTCCCAGCATAACTCTGCTAGGAAGATGGTGAGTCTGATAAGCAAGGAAAGAGATGATATACTAAAAAGCTGGAAGAATTAGCTAGCCTATACTGGTAGGAGCCTGGGAATTACGTCTGGGTAATTGAATTTTGAGGTAACTTAATTGAGAGGGTAATAATTTAAGGCTGGATAAGCAAGGATTCATTGAGTTGGGTACACAGAATTTACTATCCCAGCAAGGACACCGGGGGATAGGGGATCCTGACTTTAGGGTAGCTCCTAGAAGCCTGATAAAGCAAATGCTGAATGTGCTTGAGTTGCTTGACTTGCCTTGGCAAATGATAGAGAAGGGAATAAAGAGACTGAGCAAAGTGGGCATGCTATGATGGATATATTATGTGCAGTTAGACAACCCCTCAGAGAGTTGAGCTGAATGGGAAGCCTGGTGGACACACCAGTCTCTATCAGGTATACACTAGTGAGAGGGACACTAGCATCACAAAATTGTTCAATGGTGACTCTCTTCTGCTGGCCTGGTCTAGGAGAAGAGTCACAGAGATGAGCTTGTTAATATTCATGAGGATAATAGGGCCCCGAATAATAGAGGCCATGGAAGAGTGATTTTCCTGTTAAGCCAGGAAGCTGAACTTATTGTAACAAACACAGAAAGTAAGAATGGAGGATTGGATGCTGAAGGGAATTAGCTCAATAGAAAGTCACCATCCTTTGTTCAGTTCACAGACTTGAGCCAGTTTTCAGATCTGGAAACATCTTACTGATGAATTGACTGGGTCCCTGGGAGGAAGGACTTAGCATTTCCCTGGTCCTTCTGCCATATATTCATATAATAGTACACTGGGGACAGGGAATGCCCATACATGTCAAGGATAATTGAACATAAGGTCTGAATTGAAGTTGACACTCAGAAACCCAAAGCATTATTAGAGCCTTTCTGTTTAAGTAGGGGCTTGTGATAGCCAAGTAATAAATAAAGTCTCATCTCAGGTCAAGTTTAAGGTAGGCCACTAGGTCTATGGACCTACCCAATGGTGATTTCTTCAGTCCCTGAGTGTACACTTGTTACTGACATACTTGGAGTTGAAGTCACCACTGTATTAGATCTCTGATCTTGGAAAAGACCAAGTAGCAACCACTGAAACTTTCCCCCACCTCTAGCTGAAATTTAGTAAATTAAAAATATATTTTATCCTGGGGGTGGGAAACTGTTAGACCTGATTGCCATTATTAAATTCCTAAAGGAGGCGGGGTCAATGCTGTATCACATCTCCACTTAACTCCCTGAACTAGCTCTAGCAGAAACCAGATGGAACTTGGACAATGACTATAGACTACCACAGACTCCACCAAGTCATATCCCTCATCTCAGAGGCTATGCTGTATGTGGCATTGCTAAAGCAGATTAGAAAGGCTTTGCTAATTTTTAAACAGCTTTACTGAAGTATAATTGATATACAAAGAACTGCATGTATTTAATGTGTACAATTTGATGAGTCTGAATATCTGCAAACATCCGTGATACCATCACTACAATCAAGGTAATAGAAATACTCAACACCTCCCCAAGTGTCCTTGTATACCTTTGTTTTGTTTTTTGTTTTTTGTGGTAAGAACACTTCACATGAGAGCTACCATCTTAACAATTTTGAAGTGTAAATACTGTATTGCTAACTATAGGCACTATATTTTACAGCAAATCTCTAGAACTTATTCATTTATTCTAACAAGAAATTTATACTCATTAAGTGACAATGCCCCATTACTGTATTCTCTGCTTCTATGAGTTTGACTATTATAGATACCTCCTTAAAAGTCATATGTTGACACTCTTGGCAAATGTGCTCTTTTTCATTACAAATAGAAAAGAAAATCACAAACAGTTGTCATTCACAGATGATAAAGAATACTATTCATTTACAGTTGTGCCTCAAGGCTAGACTTTTCTCCTATCATCTCTTATAATAAAGTCTAAAAAGATCTGGGTTGTCTGAACATCCCACAGAACATCACTTTGATCCATTTGATCAATGACATAATTCGGTTGAACAGGATAAGCAAAAGGTGGCTAGCATGCTGGATGCTTTGGTAAACCCCATGAGAGCTGAGATGATTCAAGAGGTTTCCACTTCAGAGGTGTTTTCAGGGATCTTACCCCTTTTGGCATCTGCTGCTCCAAGAACCATAAGTCAACTGGTAAATACCACAATCCTTCTTGGAGCACCACATTGCTCTTTAGCATTTTAAAGTCTCTGAGATGTGTATGCAGTAAAAGAAACCTGTGTAATGTTATCTAATCTCAAGTTTTGAAAACATTTCATCTTGGAACCTGTTTTCAATAAGACCAGTGCAGAACCTTATTGGCATTGATCTTATCTCCCCAGTTAGACCCTCCTGGTTCCTGCTATTTCCCATCTGTTCTCATTTCTGAGTTCTATGTCCTCCACAGAGTATCTCCTGTCTGTGCTCTCCCATTGGGAATTCTCTCCTGAACTCCAATAGACATTTTAGCTTGCCTACTTATTTATTGTTTTCTATTATTAGACAACTTCTTATGGGTGTAGGTGCAATTTCCTCAACCCAACTGCAATCTTCTCAAGGGTAGAGAATGCTTATTTTACTATCTTCGTGTTATTTTGCATCTTTCACAGAATAAAGCACCCAACACAGGGCTTTGTATGGATTCTTAACAGATGATTGATTGACAGATTATATTGACATATAGCACTATTGTATTTCTTCAAAACTATTATATATAAATGAAATCACTGGCTCTTAAACATTCCTGTGCATAAGATTCAGCTGGAGAGTTTATTAAAACATAGATGGCTGAGCCCCAGTCTCAAAGATTCTGATTCAGTAGGTTTGGATGGGTCCTGAGAATCCTCATTTCTTAGAAGTTCCCAGGTGGCATTAATATGGGTCCCCTTAAAGGGACCACACTTTAAAAACCACTGAACGGCCGGGCGCGGTGGCTCACATCTGTAATGCCAGCACCTTGGGAGGCCGAGGCAGGGGGATCACGAGGTTCAGGAGATCGAGACTATCCTGGCTAACGTGGAAACCCCATCTCTACTAAAAAAGGAAAGATAATAGTAATAATACAAAAAATTAGCCAGATGTGGTGGCGGACGCCTTAGTCCCAGCTACTCAGGAGGCTGAGGCAGGAGAATGATGTGAACCTGGGAGGTGGGGCTTGCAGTGAGCCAAGATAGCGCCACTGCACTCCAGCCTGGGCAACAGAGCTAGACTCCGGAAAAAAAAAAAAAAGAAACCCACTGAACTAGATAAATGCAAATAGTCTCTTTGACCATCTTTGTGTTAATGACAATGTTTCCTCAAAGAAGGGTTATGACATCCAATTTTCAGATGGCATTTAAATCTAAAGGCATATAATTACCCATCACTTAAAAATCACGTTCCTTATGAAACTGCTCATCTACGGTTTTCTCCATTATCATGCACCAGAAACAGCCTTATTTTTTCCACCATACCCGTGGTGACTATATAATTAATTATCCAAACTGAGATACCTTTGTCCAGGAAAATACTAAACTGAACAAAACGCTAAGACTGTAGACACACACCTGGACTGTCCCAGCCAAATTGGGACTTGTGGTCTCTATTTGTAGCTATCCCTCTCTCAGTACCTCCTGCTGTTGAATCTATTCTTTTCTTCATCAGTCACCAGCACTGCAATTGTATGAACGTTCCCACTTTACGAAACAAATGAAGAGGTCTCCATCCTTTCATTTACCACTGTCCAGCTCCCTTTCTATTTGTCTGTCCATGTTTATTCCCTCTCTATCTCCTTTCTTTATCTTGCTATGCATCTTCCCTTTTATTGGGACTTCTGAAGGGACAAACTAAGTGATAAAACACAGAAGTCAGTAAAGAATCAAAACATCAGCTTCACTGCTAGTAAATTTGTATTAGAGAATTTAGTTTGCATCTGGGACAAACACAGGCTTTCCTACTTCCCCTGGCATGGATACCTCCCCACACAGGGTCAAGGCCTAGCCATGTGCACTTACTGTTGCAGGGGAAGAGAAGAGACTTGGCCTACAGGAAACCTGGGTGAAAAGAAAGAGCAAAAACAGGGCTCAAGCAGGCATACTTAGTAATCCTCTCCATCTCACCCATCAGTAGAGCCTTGCTGCTGAATGGCGGGTCTGAGGAGATGAAGAGATAGGTGAAAAGTTTTCTCCTAATATCTGTGAAGTTCTCATTTTTATGGGCCAATGCTAAAATAGAAAATGAATAATAGAAGATGGTTGCAACTACATCTTCCATATGCTGTTGAAGAGAAGGTAAACAAGTTCAGCTACTAAAACACACACACAAACAAAAACCCAAAACCAAACAAACAGAAAAACAATCTGGCAGTGTTTCACAGAAATCAAGAATGTCCATGTCCTAAGACCTAGTAATTACAGTCCTAGGTATGTATCCCAGAGAAATACTAGCACAGGACTAAAAGGGGACAGGAAAGTTCATTGTGGCAGTTACTTGCAAACTACATAGGTCTCCATCATCAGAGGAATGGAGTTAAAAATACAGTAGAGGCCGGGCTCGGTGGCTAAAGCCTGTAATCCCAGCACTTTAGGAGGATCACGGGCGGATCACGAGGTCAGGAAATCGAGACCATCCTGGTTAGCACGGTGAAACCCCGTCTCTACCAAAAAATACAAAAAGCTAGCCGGGCGAGGTGGCAGGCGCCTGTAGTCCCAGCTACTCGGGAGGCTGAGGCAGGAGAATGGCGTAAACCCAGGAGGTGGAGCTTGCAGTGAGCCGAGATCCGGCCACTGCACTCCAGCCTGGGCGACAGAGCGAGACTATGTCTCAAAAAAAAAAAAAAAAAAAAAAAAAAAAAATACGGTAGAATGCACAAGTAAAAAGCAACAACCTAGACATATGACCTAGAATGCATTTTTAAAATATGATTTTAAAAGAAAAAGAACAAAAAATGTATTGCATTATAACAATTACATATTGTAAAACCTGACACATACAAAATATGTATCTCACACTTTTGCTTCCACCCTACCAAAATGGTGCTTGTATACATCATCAATTACCATCAGTGGCTAAATACATCATCTCCACCTGGTGATCCACTGACCGCCCTTGACGCAGGTGACTACTCACTCCAGTTGCACTTTTATCACTCGGCTCCAGGACACCACATTCTCCTAGGTGTTAATCTCCCTTTCATTGGCTGCAGTATCTCAGCCTCTCTACTTGCTTGTAGTTATTTTCTCATGGTCTAGCTGTCACAGTACCCCAGGGTTCAGTCTTTGGACCACATCCCTTCCCTAAATTCCACTCACACCCTTGATGATCTCATCCAGACACATGACTTCAAATAATATATATATCCTAATGACTCCCAAATGTGCTTCTTCAGCCCAGAACTCGCCTTTGAATTTAGACTTGTATATTCAACTATCTATTTAACTTCTTCACGTCTATAATAATAGGCATCTTAAATTTAATATACTCAAAATTTTTCTTTCTCTGCTCTAGTCCACAAACCTACCCCACTTAGGGGCGTCCCCATCTCAGAAAATGGCAAATGCATTCTTCCAGTTGTTTGGTCCAACAAAAAACTCTTACCTTACATCCAGTAGTTAACAAAACCTGTTGCCTCTACCATGAACTCTATCCATAATCTGGCCACTTTCCACCTGCAACTATTCCTTCCATGCCAGTCATCTTCCTCACTATTACTCACTTGGGTGACAAAAAGCTCCTTCTTCCAGCTGTGCCCACCTAGAGTCCATAGTCCATATAGCAGGCAGAAGAGCCTGTTTAAAATGTCAGTCAGATCATATGTAAAACTAAAAAGTTTCACAAAAATACTTTTTGCTAGTACATGCAATTCACTCTAATATTTTCTATTATATTACATTTTAAAATATAGATCAGTAAATTGACTTCATAACCCACCAATCGGTCACAACACAGTTTAAAAGTACTGGTTACTGGTTTAAAAAGAGTAAGAATAGTGAGAATTTTGAAAGTAGGCATTTAAGTTGGATGACAATAATGAAGGGAACAGGAGGATGACAGAGATAAGCCAATGACAATCATTATTTTAATTTTATACTTACATATATCGGGTATTTTATATGCCAGGAACTGTGCTAAATACTACATTGTTCTTTTTAATCCTTACCCAAATTGACATATGAGGAACCTGAGGTTTTGTCCAAGGCCAAGTGCCTAATAAATTACAGAACCAGAATTCTAACCCAGTTCTGTAGATTTTAATGCCCAGCTTCTTTAACCAGGATAACATTTTCTTCCATGTATGTTCCATTATCATTCTCCAATTTGGTTGTGCTAATTAAAAAACCCAGATAATAACCCCATTTCTCCTATTTCAATGTACTGTCATGTAGATGTTATGATATATTTATTTCAAAACATTACCATAACCATTCTCATTAAAAGGAGGATGGCAGAACATTATTATTCCACAGACTTTCCCCTTTTCAGTAAGTGAATGCTAGCATTTGGAAATTGTCTTAGACCACAATAAAATTTCTTTACCCTGAAAGTTAAGCAATCTTAAAGTGTGAAGAGGTTAGTAAGTAGTCTGAATAATTACTTACTTGGTCTTAGCACGAACAAAAGATTGCAATAGATCAATATGTTTATCCCAATTTTTCCAACTTCTTCTGTGATAAATAGTCCTTTCCCCAGCTTGTTTGTGTGCTGTGTGTTCCCTTCTAAACGAGAAACCATTTATATTCAGTACAAAAGCTTGTCAGTGTTAATCTGTCATGGACCAGAGATTGACTGACAGGAAAGAACAAAAGGTGATAAGATTGTTTTCAGTGTCAGCATGAAAGAAAGGAAACAGAAAAGATCCAACCAAAGATGCATACAGGAATGAAGAAAATATCTGGAAAAAAGAAGAGAAATTGGGAAAGCAAAAGAGATTACACAAAACAAAAAGATTAATTAAAGAAACAAGATAGAAAACAGAGAGGATTCAATATTTTCTCCCTTTAGGTAATTATTTAGGTAAAACTATCAAGTGTGATCCCATGTAGAGGAGCATAAAGGGGCAGTGATGTGACCCTGAAACTAGGGGTAGAGGATTCTTAGAAGCAAATCAAATCCATTTTTAATACTTAAGAAAGATAGCTGAGAAAAGCTTCAGCTTAAGTTGGAAATCCAGTCAGTAATAGGGTTAAACAGAGAGGAATCACCTCAGATGGAAACCATCCAATAAACCACCTCACTCAATAATAGCACAGGCTTCATCACAGTGCCAGACACTGTGCCTGGCACAGTCTACCATGCCTACCATGACACCCATGGTAATGCCATGGCAGAGAATGTACCAGATGCTATAGATGGAGACACTGAAAGGAATGGGGGCACTATGGCAAGAATCCGGACTAAGGAAGAATCCAGACTAAGGAATCCAGACTAAGGAAGAATCCAGACTAAGAAAGAGGCTGTGGAGAAGATGAATCAATGAAGCTTCCTGAATGGGGAGCTGACTTAGGCAAAGGGGACTTGGAGAACTTTCCAAACAGCAGTGATAGAGCATGCAAAGGCATGGAGGTGAGAGAGAGAGAATGGCAAGTGCATGGAGGATGAGGCAGCTGTGTGATGATATTGAAGAGGTGGTCTAGGGTCCAGTCTTAAGGAGATATGAATACAATGCCAAGGAGCTTGAACTACATCCCAAAGACTAAAATCAGCCTCTAATATGTAAATCAGAGGGAGGATGTGTTTTGATATAGCAATGTGAAGAACAAGTGGGAATGCAAACAAGATTGGGGAGAGAGAAAATTGCAATGCTGAGCCAAGAAAGTCAATTAGGAGGTGAAGGCCTGAACTGAAGTAGTGGCAATAGTGATGGAGATGAGGAGACAGAGCCAAAAAACTATTGAAGAGTTAAAAACAACAAAACGTGGTGACCAAAAATTGTATTTTCTTATTATTTGTGATTATATTCCTCTTTTTACTTTTTAACTTACTTCAACAGTAAATATTACCTAGCCTTTTTGTAGTTGTTCCATCATCTCCAGTTTTGAGAGCTTCTCCTCCTGAGTTCGTGTTGACAGACTCCCTCAAGGCGTGATATCACCTCGTGTGCTTTCTACTTTTTCTCATGAACTCATTTTTAGTGAAACACTTTTCCCTTAAGAATCTCATGTACCCCAGTTTGGTTTTTCATCTTTGCTTTCTTAACACTCCCAGGATGTTTACTAGTTCAAAATATTTTAAAATTAATAGCTTGGCTTAAGGTGTCTAACAAAACATTCATAAACTAACTTTAGACTCCATGCTCATTTGTGGCTCTGGCCTAGGATTTCAGCTTTTCACTGGAAAATTTTATTTCCCACCTAGGATTTTGGTAGAGTCAAGTTCTTTGTTGCTTCCCAGGCAGATGCGAAAATTTTCCCTGCTTCCTCTTTTACTCCATTTCTTGTAAAGGTCCAGCTTTAGCATTGTTATTCATTCCCATTTCTTCAATTGAATCCAAGGTCACAGATTCTGTTCCCCAATGGATACTGAACTCCAGTCAACAACCCCAAGGCCCTACATCCGAACTTAACATTCCTGCCTTCCCATCTTTGAGCTGCCAAAGCAAAACACTCTAACATGGAATTCTGGTTTTAGATTTCCTTTTGACTTTGGCACCATGGAATTTCCTTTATTTAACAGTGAGGATTTGATTAATTAAAATGTATCCAGAAATTTTATGTGTTATTAGCAGAAGAAAGATTTATGCTACCTCAGTGGAAGGTCAATGTCTAGAGAAGGTTTTCACAGCAGATAGAACCATAGTGGAAAGAGCCATGACGCTGCTTCTGCAGAGAACGTGGCAGATTCACACATCTTAAAATCAGAACCCCTGGATTTAAATCCTAACTCTCGTACTAACTACAACATTGCAACTAAGTGCCTGTCTTCACTTGTACTGAAGGCTTTTATTAATAAGGAAAATGTAAATGACTTTGAGATATATAAAGACCTCTAACATGTGATGATGATATGAAAACATCTTTTCTTTTACTTGAGAGTCTGAGAGCAGCAAGTGGAAGTTTCAATATTTTAGGTCGACAGACCAGAATGCTCATAGAAAGAACTACATGAAAAAAGAGTTCAGAGGCAAGAGAATCGAAGAAGTAAATTCACTCACTGCATTAGGCTCATACTTAGAATCAGAATAGGAATTGCTATAGAATTTATAGACAGATGGAAAAAGCAGCAGGATGTCATAGTGGCTTAAGCCAGAGCTGAGCAAGGCTCAAAAAGCTGGTAGGAATCCCACAGAAAGCAAAAAGCAGGCCAGGTCACTGAGGAAAACAGGAAAAATAGTCCATTGCATAGGAACCAGATCAAGGATCTTAAGGCTTAAGAGGCATGAAAAAGTTTATTTAATGAAGTGAAACAATGAGAAAATGATACTTACACGGAAAAAAATCAACAATTAAGAAGTAGGAGCTTTGGAATTATTTCAAATGTTTCCCATTATACTCAATTGTATTTTAGTCTAAACACTCATAACATTATTGTGCATATTGATTTAACTTCTCTCTCACTACTACATTATGGACTGTTTAAGAGCAGAGATAGTTTCTCCATCCCCAGCCTTTAGCACAGTAGCCTAGCATAGACTATGTTTTCAACAATTGAATTGTGAATGAACAAATAAAAAAACTGATAAAAACGTGAGGGCAGAAAGCCAGGGAAAAGAGGAATGTGTAACTACTATTGTTGTTTGAAAGTGAGGCAGCAAATTCTAGATTTAAAAGAGTTTCTGGTTCTAGAGAATGAGAAACTAAAATGGGTAGTCTAATTTGGTGGCTAATTTATGAATTTGCTGGGAGATGGAAAATAAGCCAATGTTACATGGCCAAAAAAACTAGCAAACGTTTCATCAGCATTCACTGTAAGCTTGGTCCTGTGAAGAAATTTAAAAATATATTCTTTGGCTTATGAAATCATCTCATTATTTAATAATCGGGGATGTTTAAGTTATTGGATTACGGGAGAATTAAACATTCTGACATTAAAATTTAAGAGTAGGATAATATTCATGACAGTCTTCTTGAATTTTGAGTCTTAGTACAAATTGCAAG
Organism: Macaca nemestrina; assembly: GCF_043159975.1. Classification (NCBI taxonomy): domain Eukaryota; kingdom Metazoa; phylum Chordata; class Mammalia; order Primates; family Cercopithecidae; genus Macaca; species Macaca nemestrina. The sequence goes on along the minus strand of NC_092129.1, from coordinate 64,941,502 downwards.
GGAAGGTACAATATTTCAGTCCAGAAATGGGATGCCTGTGGCAATTGAGGAAGCAATAGATAACTCTTATTCTCTTGGAAGCGAAAGGCAATAGAGAATTGCTATTCTCTTGGAAGAGAAAAGCAATGGTTATAACATCTGTGAAGGACCTGAGTGCTACTACAAGAGATCTAGACTGTATCCTATAAAACATAGGGCATCAAAGTTGCTTGTGTCTTAAACTCATATTGACGAAGAAGGACTTTTAGGAAAAAGGATGTGTAGACAGAATGATTTAACAGTGGAATAAAGGATGGGTTTGAAAGAAAAGATGTCTGGAAGAAAGAAAATCAGAGAAAAGGCTGTTTCTGTCATCTCAGTGGTACAGTGACCACAGGAGTTCTTGAGATTCCTGTTAATTCTATAATGTATGGTAGCTGTAAGAGAAAATTAATCATTTTTTGAAACACTTTAAATGACTGTGATAATTATGTGCAGAGATAAACATAATGAACCTTAGTCTTACAAAGAAAGCACTCTCTGCACAGGACAAAGGCTTGCTATTTTATCCACTGGATATTCAGTTTTGAGAACTTTTTAACCATAGAATAATAACACAAATAATAATAAATAAACAACTATTCTACTAGACCTCATGAGATGCTGCATTTGCCTGGTTGTCTTTACTGATCATAGAAAATTATTTCCCAAACCTCATCTATTCATTTGGCTTCTTTTGTAGTGTTTTACTTTTCTGTTGTTTGTGTTGTTTTATAAAAAAGCAAAATAGCTAATTATATATATACATTTTGTACAGAGTTGTTGTATATATTTGTCTTCTTATTAGCAAATATGAATTATATTTCAATTAAAATAACCCAGGAATAAGAGAACATTCATTTTTGTTGTTGTCTGTGAAATATGTCTTCACCTCCCCTCTACTTGGTGCATTGATGAGTACCATAGATCATTTAAAAGAATATGATATTTTCCCATCACAAATTTTAAAAGTTCTAAGACACTTAAATGACATCTTTATAAATGTGCCCTAATGCATACCTCTCACACAAGTAAGGAGGTTAGCGGAAAATGAGAAGCAAATTCTAGTTGATCAAAAACTTCGTGATATGGCATGAGTTATGAATGTCCTCATTTGGAAAACAAAACGCCCTCTGTCTGTATTAGCAAGTAAATATTCTTGATACAGTCTTCATTTATTTTATAATGGATTCATCTTTTTCTTCTGAAATTTAACAGATATTATACAAATATTTTACTACAGTTAGTTGATTAATATATTCTAGCCTTACAGACATCTGAATAATGAAATCACATTTGTTTGTTACCTGTGCAAACACTAGCATTTCAGAGCTTCAGACCTTCTAGACTTTAAAGACAATCGACCAATCTTTTATCAAAATTAGAAGAAGCAGGGTAGTCATTAATGCTGATAACCAATATTTCTAGTTCTCCTTCTTTTAAATACATAGTAATATTGCGTTTCTTCTTCCCTTTAAGTCACATGGGGTCAGGTGACTTGCTCTGACCAATACAAGGTAAATATAACTGACTTTTGTTATTTCTAGGCAGAGACCTTTGAAGTTCCCTTCCATCTGCCATGATTCCCAGTTGCACTCCAAATAGGAAGACTCCCTCCTTAGATAGTTGAGTTAGGACAATGTACAATATAACCCCTATAGCCCAATGTACATATAGTGCGAACAGTAAATAAACCTTTGTGGGTTTAAATCACTAAAATGTTGTGGGTGTTTGTTACCAGAAACTAATTTAGCACATTTTGATTGACATAGACATTTGTACAAGAAAAGGAGGCAGCTGTAACAACAACAAAAAAAACTATGATCTGTGGTTTTGCAATTAAGCAGTAGGTAGGGAAGAAACTGTTATCAGTTAAGCAGTAGGAAAACATCTAGTAAAACTATTAACCTTTAGTAAGTTGGTAAACAGATCATGTACCCAGTAAACTCATGACTCTCAGAAAAGAGGCTAAGAAACAATATCTGTGTTGTGTAGGGAGCTATTGGCTGCATTTGGCAAGGGGTTATAAGAAATTTGGTCAGAAAACAAAATGGTTTGGAATCAAGAATGAAAAAGAAATCTGTGTCCTTGAATTCAGGAATACAGAGACAACTGATTCCCAGCCCAATCAGCAAAAATATAAAATTCATAGTCTTTGAACAACAAACGCAAAGTAAAATCAGTCTTAGAGACAATGGTCATATTAAGAGTTTATCTAGGCTACTGGGAAGGCTGAGGCAGGAGAATGGCGTGAACCTGGGAGGTGGAGCTTGCAGTGAGCCGAGATTATGCCACTGCACTCCAGCCTGGGTGACTGAGCGAGACTCCATCTCAAAACAAAACAAAACAAAACAAAACAAAACAAAAGAGTATATCTATAAGTCAGGTGTGATGACTCATGCCTGGAATCCCAACACTTTGGGAGGCCAAAGTGGGTGGATCACTTGAGGTCAGGAGTTCGAGACCAGCCTGGCCAACTGGTGAAACGTCATCGCTACTAAAAAACAATAATTAAAAAAAAAAACACACAAAATTTTTTTTAAAAAGTAGCTGTAATCCCAGCTATTTGGGAGGCTGATGCAGGAGAATCACTTGAACCCAGGTGGTGTAGGTTGTAGTGAGCCAAGATCGCACCACTGTACCTCAGCCTGGGTGACAGAGCAAGACTCCGTCTTAAAATTAGAAAAAAAAAAGAAAGAAAAAAAAAGTATGCATATAGCACTAAGTGGATAAGGTATCTCAGAGTGAGATCTAACTAAAGGTATGCGTCCCAGAAAATGAGCTTAATGGGATTACTCTCCTCTAAGCCTAAGTGGCTCAAAGTATCTGTGATGGACAATAGTTAGAGATATATGGATAAGCAAATTATAGAATATAGCTGTCCTAAGAAATGTATTTTAAGAAGAACAGTGGGTGGGATTTCTAGCATCAAAAGCTAATTGGAATCAAATAGGTGGGACACCCACAAAGTTTTCAGAGAATTTTACTCCCAAATCACCACAAATCACCAATCTGGACTGAAAGAGAATGCCACTGATCTGGGTTTAAATTACTCCTTGAGCTGTCAGTCATCTGTAAGCAGAAAGTGGATGTGGAAACCTGCTCAGGCCTGAAAGAAGGCATATTTTCCAATACCAGTTTTTCAGAGATGCCTATGAAGGGTAGCAGAAAGGAAGGAATCTTTCAGAAGGTCACAGAGAGCAAAGGACAAGGGAGCTACTTCCAGGTAGCCAAATCAGGGCCTATGCAAGGAATATTTCCCAACCTCAAGGTAGGCAGCTTTCACAATCTTGGCTGTATGGCACAGCACAATTGCTCTGGGCCAGACTAGCCCCATGTTCTTTTATTATTCTTTTTCCAAAGTGAAATGTTTATTCAAATTATCCTCTTCTTCTTTGGTCAGTGTATATTGGACTGTGAAAGTTAATGTGCATTTTTAATTCATATGTGTTCAGATCAAAAAAGGGTTATATTCAGACCTGATACTAAGGCTACTGCATATCATCCAGATGTCATGATCTAGAAGATTTATGCTGTCATTGAGTGGTACTTTTGAGTTACCTCCTTTTGAAAGAGGTTAATGTATTGTGCACATAGAAATAAAAATAAGCTGACCATTTGTTGACCAGATATTACATGTTTGTTACTAATATTTTACTGGAGAATGAGTATTTCTTGTTCTCCACCTTTCAGCACACATGGCACTATTTCATTTCCTTTCCATAAAATAAAGTTTATCAAGTGAAATGTGGGTGGAAGTTATGTAGTCTTTTTAAGGTAAAGGTTTTTAAGGGAAATACTCTAATTGACATGTTCGTTTCTTGTCTCCATGTTAAAGAGCAATCTTGTTGATCATGAAGGCTTCATCAGGCTATATCCCTGCATGAGAATGAGATGAAGCAGAGCCCCACACACCTGAGATGATATATAACATGAAAAATAAATATTTATCAATTTAAATTTCTAGAATGTTGATTGTTTTTTATTGCAGCATAGCATAGCCTATCAGACTAATACACGATAGAGAGGTATGGGAAATCTGTGCTTTGCTTTCCATAGGACTAATAAAAATTCAGTTAATGGTACTGAATTTATGCAGGCATTTTAGTGTTAAGTAACAAAACTCTGACTCAAGGAGAATAAAATTTAGTACATTATCACAGCAGTCCATGAGGTCCATTCAGATAATTCACAGATAGTTAATTTAAAAAACAGAAAAAAGATACCAGTCACTATTAGAGGATTTCTCAGTATTGTAAACAATAGAACAATAGACTATCTCAGAAGGAAGTGAGTTTCCACTCAAGCAAAAATAGAATAAACATGTTTGGGAAGTTGGCGAGACAGTACTTCTTCCGGAGGGAAATTAAGTGAAATGACCTTTATGTTTTCTTCTGATTCAGAGATTCTGTGATCATAATTATCTCCCCCTCTGTCTTTTTCAAACTGATTTAAAACAAAATAGGGAAAAGTCAAGTGCTCAGGCTGGACCCAAGATTTATGATCACACTGTTAAACCTTTTTTTATCATCTGGCAAGTGCTGTCATGTGTCTGAGGTGACCCATGTAAATATTGAATTCCTGGCTAAATCCAGCAGGGCTCCAGGTTCTATGTTTTACAATGCTTCAGGGTTCTCAGTGGGGAGGAGACCTAGTTAATTGCCCACTCTAAGTGTGATTTACAGACTAAGTGGCCTGATTATTGCCGTAGTTCCAGAGATACATCTTCCTGTTTTTCAGCTGTGTTCCTGTCTTTACAGAAACTGCACAAAGAACTTACAAAAACATGAGGATTTATGCCATATGCAAGAGAGAGAAGTCAGGGTAGATATTGGAACCACCAACATTAGGAGTCAGACCAAGGAGTGGAAACTGATAAAGGAGAGAAACGTACATGAATTAGACAAGATAAAACCAAGCAATCAGCCTGCACATGAAGGTTCTAGAAAGAATCGCAGAGTTACTTAAGAAAGACACAAAGAACTTTAAGATCATAATACAAGGCATGGAAAAGGAACATAAAGATCATGTATTCAGGCTGCTTTTTTATAGATAGAAACTAAAATTCAGAGCTGTGTTCCCACCCAGGTCCCAGTAGCTGATTTCAAGACTAGTGACTACTGTTTTTATTTTACTATGTTATCAGTTAATATACCTCCTCTCCTTTCATCACTTTATTTGACCCTCACTGCAATCCTAAGAACTGGGAAGTGGAATAGAAAATGATAGTTGCCTCCCACAATTTATTCTCCTATTCTTAAGTAATAAGAGTTCCTAGTTGGGCACATGGACAACCAAAAGAAAGAATAAACTCTTCAATCTCTCATGGAGCTAAATGTGGCATGTTATAACAAAGTTCTTGTCAATGGGATGTGAAGAGAAGTGATAAATATGTAGAACTTTCATGTCCTTCTTTTAAAGGAAGAGGATCTCCACTTGTCTCCTTTTCTCTTTCCAGTGACTAGACCGTAGATGATATGGTAAGCCATCGAACCCTGCAGATGAGAACCAGAGAGGATGATGGAATGACAAATGTGAAGGAGACTGAATCTTTAGAAGACCTCATGAGGTAGAGCTGTCCTACCAGCCCTTAACTGCCTACCTCCAGATTGTTACGTGTTAGTTTCATTTCTACTGTAGTAACTAAATTCATACCCTAATTCTATGAATTAGGATAGAATATCTGACAAATTCAACAAATACCTGACAAAGCAGGTATTTCTGTTACTAATTTTATGAGAAAATGTTAATACCCAGTTTTTCTAGGATATTTGATCTTTGGTTAGTGTCTCTATTCAAAGAAAACATCAGTGGAATGTTTTATTGACTTAATTCCTAGTATGTATGTCTTATTTCATGTTGTAAACTACTGCATCTCATTCCACTCCAGTAAAAAAAAAAAACGACAACAATAACTTGTATTCAAATCTGAAATGATAGAGCTAGCACTCCATTTTTCCAACCTAAGAAGTTCTTTCTGAGAATGTACTATATATGGATAATATAACATTTTAAGGCAAATTTATGTACAGTTTGCAAAGTACTTTATTTAAAGAGCATGAGGAAAGGACAAGTAATTGTTGTCATTAGAATTTTGCCTGTTCTCTTAATAGGCATGCAAATGAATGATTTTTGAAGTATATTTCCAATTCAGATAACACAGCATGTACAGCTGTAACTGACTGGGGGGGAACTGAGGGATGAAATTAGCTAATTTCTTGCAATCAAGACAAATTCAAAAAAGAAAAAGTTTCATCCACCTGTCGTTTACAAATTCTACTAAAAATAACTCTAGACAATGTATTTCAAAGAGAAACAATTTGCTAGAGGAAAAAACAAACTACTAATCAAGCTTCTTGTCTTTCCTGCTTATTAATGAAATAAATCTGTTTGCAGACCCTGTGTTGTAAGAGCTTACAGTTCACCACAAAATAATTTTTAAGCTATATTCTATGTAAATGAGATGTGGATGGAAAGGTTAACAAAATAAGCCAATAATTTTCATGTTATGTCCAATCCATTTCCTTTACTTTCAGTAAAATAAGAACTTCTTGAGAGGCAGAGCAAGATGGCCGAATAGGAACAGCTCCAGTCTCCAACTCCCAGCGCAAGCGACACAGAAGACCGGTGATTTCTGCATTTTCAACTAAGGTACTGGGTTCATCTCACTGGGGAGTGCCGGACAATCGGTGCTGGTCAGCTGCTGCAGCCCGACCAGTGAGAGCTGAAGCAGGGTGAGGCATTGCCTCACCTGGGAAGCGCAACGGGGAAGGGAATCCCTTTTCCTAGCCAGGGGAACTGAGACACACAACACCTGGAAAATCGGGTAACTCCCACCCCAATACTGCGCTTTAAGCTAACAGGCACACCAGGAGATCATATCCCACACCTGGCCAGGAGGGTCCCACACCCACGGAGCCTCCCTCATTGCTAGCACAGCAGTCTGTGATCTACCGGCAAGGCAGCAGCGAGTCTGGGGGAGGGGCGCCCACCATTGCTGAGGCTTAAGTAGGTAAACAAAGCTACTGGGAAGCTCGAACTGGGTGGAGCTCACAGCAGCTCAAGGAAACCTGCCTGTCTCTGTAGACTCCACCTCTGGGGACAGGGCAATAACAAACGCAGCCGAAACCTCTGCAGACGCAAACGACTCTGTCTGACACCTTTGAAGAGAGCAGTGGATCTCCCAACAAGGAGGTTGAGATCTGAGAAGGGACAGACTCCCTGCTCAAGTGGGTCCCTGACCCCTGAGTAGCCTAACTGGGAGACATCCCCCACTAGGGGCAGTCTGACACCCCACACCTCACAGGGTGGAGTACACCCCTGAGAGGAAGCTTCCAAAGCAAGAATCAGACAGGTACACTCGCTGTTCAGAAATATTCTATCTTCTGCAGCCTCTGCTGCTGATACCCAGGAAACAGGGTCTGGAGTGGACCTCAAGCAATCTCCAACAGACCTACAGCTGAGGGTCCTGACTGTTAGAAGGAAAACTATCAAACAGGAAGGACACCTACACCAAAACCCCATCAGTACATCACCATCATCAAAGACCAGAGGCAGATAAAACCACAAAGATGGGGAAAAAGCAGGGCAGAAAAGCTGGAAATTCAAAAAATAAGAGCGCATCTCCCCCGGCAAAGGAGCGCAGCTCATCGCCAGCAACGGATCAAAGCTGGACGAAGAATGACTTTGACGAGATGAGAGAAGAAGGCTTCAGTCCATCAAATTTCTCAGAGCTAAAGGAGGAATTACGTACCCAGTGCAAAGAAACTAAAAATCTTGAAAAAAAAGTGGAAGAATTGATGGCTAGAGTAAGTAATGCAGAGAAGGTCATAAACGAAATGAAAGAGATGAAAACCATGACATGAGAAATACGTGACAAATGCACAAGCTTCAGTAACCGACTCGATCAACTGGAAGAAAGAGTATCTGCGATTGAGGATCAAATGAATGAAATGAAGCGAGAAGAGAAACCAAAAGAAAAAAGAAGAAAAAGAAATGAACAAAGCCTGCAAGAAGTGTGGGATTATGTAAAAAGACCAAATCTACATCTGATTGGGGTGCCTGAAAGTGAGGGGGAAAATGGAACCAAGTTGGAAAACACTCTTCAGGATATCATCCAGGAGAACTTCCCCAACCTAGTAGGGCAGGCCAATATTCAAATCCAGGAAATACAGAGAACGCCACAAAGATACTCCTCGAGAAGAGCAACTCCAAGACACATAATTGCCAGATTCACCAAAGTTGAAATGAAGGAAAAAATCTTAAGGGCAGCCAGAGAGAAAGGTCGGGTTACCCACAAAGGGAAGCCCATCAGACTAACAGCAGATCTCTCGGCAGAAACTCTCCAAGCCAGAAGAGAGTGGGGGCCAATATTCAACATTCTTAAAGAAAAGAATTTTCAACCCAGAATTTCATATCCAGCCAAACAAAGTTTCATAAGTGAAGGAGAAATAAAATCCTTTACAGATAAGCAAATGCTTAGAGATTTTGTCACCACTAGGCCTGCCTTACAAGAGACCCTGAAGGAAGCACTAAACATGGAAAGGAACAACTGGTACCAGCCATTGCAAAAACATGCCAAAATGTAAAGACCATCGAGGCTAGGAAGAAACTGCATCAACTAAGGAGCAAAATAACCAGTTAATATCATAATGGCAGGATCAAGTTCACACATAACAATATTAACCTTAAATGTAAATGGACTAAATGCTCCAATTAAAAGACACAGACTGGCAAACTGGATAAAGAGTCAAGACCCATCAGTCTGCTGTATTCAGGCGACCCATCTCACACACAGAGACATACATAGGCTCAAAATAAAGGGATGGAGGAAGATTTACCAAGCAAATGGAGAACAAAAAAAAGCGAGGGTTGCAATACTAGTCTCTGATAAAACAGACTTTAAACCATCAAAGATCAAAAGAGACAAAGAAGGCCATTACATAATGGTAAAGGGATCAATTCAACAGGAAGAGCTAACTATCCTAAATATATATGCACCCAATACAGGAGCACCCAGATTCATAAAGCAAGTCCTTAGAGACTTATAAAGAGACTTAGACTCCCATACAATAATAATGGGAGACTTCAACACCCCACTGTCAACATTAGACAGATCAACGAGACAGAAAGTTAACAAGGATATCCAGGAATTGAACTCATCTCTGCAGCAAGCAGACCTAATAGACATCTATAGAACTCTCCACCCCAAATCAACAGAATATACATTCTTCTCAGCACCACATCGTACTTACTCCAAAATCGACCACGTAATTGGAAGTAAAGCACTCCTCAGCAAATGTACAAGAACAGAAATTATAACAAACTGTCTCTCAGACCACAGTGCAATCAAACTAGAAATCAGGACTAAGAAACTCAATCAAAACCGCTCAACTACATGGAAACTGAACAACCTGCTCCTGAATGACTACTGGGTACATAACGAAATGAAGGCAGAAATAAAGATGTTCTTTGAAACCAATGAGAACAAAGATACAACATACCAGAATCTCTGGGACACATTTAAAGCAGTGTGTAGAGGGAAATTTATAGCACTAAATGCCCACAAGAGAAAGCAGGAAAGATCTAAAATTGACACTCTAACATCGCAATTAACAGAACTAGAGAAGCAAGAGCAAACACATTAGAAAGCTAGCAGAAGGCAAGAAATAACTAAGATCAGAGCAGAACTGAAGGAGATAGAGACACAAAAAACCCTCCAAAAAATCAATGAATCCAGGAGTTGGTTTTTTGAAAAGATCAACAAAATTGACAGACCACTAGCAAGACTAATAAAGAAAAAAAGAGAGAGGAATCAAACCGACACAATTAAAAATGATAAAGGGGATATCACCACCGACCCCACAGAAATACAAACTACCATCAGAGAATACTATAAACACCTCTATGCAAATAAACTGGAAAATCTAGAAGAAATGGATAATTTCCTGGACACTTACACTCTTCCAAGACTAAACCAGGAAGATGTTGAATCCCTGAATAGACCAATAGCAGGCTCTGAAATTGAGGCAATAATTAATAGCCTACCAACCAAAAAAAGTCCAGGACCAGATGGATTCACAGCTGAATTCTACCAGAGGTACAAGGAGGAGTTGGTACCATTCCTTCTGAAACTATTCCAATCAATAGAAAAAGAGGGAATCCTCCCTAACTCATTTTATGAGGCCAACATCATCCTGATACCAAAGCCTGGCAGAGACACAACAAAAAAAGAGAATTTTAGGCCAATATCCCTGATGAACATCGATGCAAAAATCCTCAATAAAATACTGGCAAACCGGATTCAGCAACACATCAAAAAGCTTATCCACCATGATCAAGTGGACTTCATCCCTGGGATGCAAGGCTGGTTCAACATTCGCAAATCAGTAAACATAATCCAGCATATAAACAGAACCAAAGACAAGAACCACATGATTATCTCAATAGATGCAGAAAAGGCTTTTGACAAAATTCAACAGCCCTTCATGCTAAAAACGCTCAATAAATTCGGTATTGATGGAATGTACCTCAAAATAATAAGAGCTATTTATGACAAACCCACAGCCAATATCATACTGAATGGGCAAAAACTGGAAAAATTCCCTTTGAAAACTGGCACAAGACAGGGATGCCCTCTCTCACCACTCCTATTCAACATAGTGTTGGAAGTTCTGGCTAGGGCAATTAGGCAAGAGAAAGAAATCAAGGGTATTCAGTTAGGAAAAGAAGAAGTCAAATTGTCCCTGTTTGCAGATGACATGATTGTATGTTTAGAAAACCCCATTGTCTCAGCCCAAAATCTCCTTAAGCTGATAAGCAACTTCAGCAAAGTCTCAGGATACAAAATTAATGTGCAAAAATCACAAGCATTCTTATACACCAGTAACAGACAAACAGAGAGCCAAATCAGGAATGAACTTCCATTCACAATTGCTTCAAAGATAATAAAATACCTAGGAATCCAACTTACAAGGGATGTAAAGGACCTCTTCAAGGAGAACTACAAACCACTGCTCAGTGAAATAAAAGAGGACACAAACAAATGGAAGAACATACCATGCTCATGGATAGGAAGAATCAATATCGTGAAAATGGCCATACTGCCCAAGGTAATTTATAGATTCAATGCCATCCTCATCAAGCTACCAATGAGTTTCTTCACAGAATTGGAAAAAACTGCTTTAAAGTTCATATGGAACCAAAAAAGAGCCCGCATCTCCAAGACAATCCTAAGTCAAAAGAACAAAGCTGGAGGCATCACGCTACCTGACTTCAAACTATACTACAAGGCTACAGTAACCAAAACAGCATGGTACTGGTACCAAAACAGAGATATAGACCAATGGAACAGAACAGAGTCCTCAGAAATCATACCACACATCTACAGCCATCTGATCTTTGACAAACCTGAGAGAAACAAGAAATGGGGAAAGGATTCCCTATTTAATAAATGGTGCTGGGAAAATTGGCTAGCCATAAGTAGAAAGCTGAAACTGGATCCTTTCCTTACTCCTTATACGAAAATTAATTCAAGATGGATTAGAGACTTAAATCTTAGACCTAGTACCATAAAAATCCTAGAGGAAAACCTAGGTAGTACCATTCAGGACATAGGCATGGGCAAAGACTTCATGTCTAAAACACCAAAAGCAACGGCAGCAAAAGCCAAAATTGACAAATGGGATCTCATTAAACTAAAGAGCTTCTGCACAGCCAAAGAAACTACCATCAGAGTGAACAGGCAACCTACAGAATGGGAGAAAATTTTTGCAATCTACTCATCTGACAAAGGGCTAATATCCAGAACCTACAGAGAACTCAAACAAATTTACAAGAAAAAAACAAACAACCCCATCAAAAAGTGGGCAACGGATATGAACAGACATTTCTCAAAAGAAGACATTCATACAGCCAACAGACACATGAAAAAATGCTCATCATCACTGGCCATCAGAGAAATGCAAATCAAAACCACAATGAGATACCATCTCACACCAGTTAGAATGGCGATCATTAAAAAGTCAGGAAACAATAGGTGCTGGAGAGGATGTGGAGAAATAGGAACACTTTTACACTGTTGGTGGGATTGTAAACTAGTTCAACCATTATGGAAAACAGTATGGCGATTCCTCAAGGATCTAGAACTAGATGTACCATATGACCCAGCCATCCCATTACTGGGTATATACCCAAAGGATTATAAATTATGCTGCTATAAAGACACATGCACACGTATGTTTATTGCAGCAGTATTCACAATAGCAAAGACTTGGAATCAACCCAAATGTCCATCAGTGACAGATTGGATTAAGAAAATGTGGCACATATACACCATGGAATACTATGCAGCCATCAAAAAGGATGAGTTTGAGTCCTTTGTAGGGACATGGATGCAGTTGGAAACCATCATTCTTAGCAAACTATCACAAGAACAGAAAACCAAACACCGCATGTTCTCACTCATAGGTGGGAACTGAACAATGAGATCACTGGGACTCGGGAAGGGGAACATCACACACCGGGGCCTATCATGGGGAGGGGGGTGGGGGGAGGGATTGCATTGGGAGTTATACCTGATGTAAATGACGAGTTGATGGGTGCAGCACAGCAACATGGCACAAGTATACATATGTAACAAACCTGCACGTTATGCACATGTACCCTACAACTTAAAGTATAATAATAATAAATAAATTTAAAAAAAAATAAAATAAGAACTTCTTAGGTAAGCTGTGAAAATGTTTGACATAACTTTTCACAACTTTTTTATTAATAAAATAACTACCCTTTCTCAATTGTTTTTCCTTTTAAATGATCTCTTACTTTATATCCCTAAAATTCCACTGCTGTGTGTTCCAAGAATAAACTTTTGTATGCTCTTATTAACTATATTGTTTTCATCCTGCTTATAATTAATAACTCTCAGTGAAAAATGATTACAAGTAGATTTTCTTTGTCAATCATTCTGATACCATATTTATTCACCTCTCTTTCTCACCTGGTAATAGACTCAGGCACTTAGTCCTTAGTACATTGACAAACGATAAGGAGACAAAAGTACCCTACTTGCTAGTTATTTGAAAGAAAGGAGAAATTGACAGTTTGAGCTATAATAATATTTTGAATCAACCTAGGAATTTCTAACATTATACCATAATTCAGCCCTCTATCAATATTTTCCTTCTGAAGTCATTCAACAGAATATATTAAGTGACTATTATATATCAAGTGCTGTGGGTATATTCAAAATACAACAGTAATCATGGCGGAGTGAACTTATATTCAATACAATAAGGAGTTAAGGACCTTGATCTTCTTTTTGAAATGTTCTTTTCTCACTTGAAAATTGAAAGTTATTTTGAGTTTTCTTCCTAATCTTGAATATGATCATATCCTAGGATGGTGACATAAGACATATTTTATTTACTGAACTGAAGTTATCACAGAGACTTCATTATTCAGTGCCTCAAACACTTCATTTCTCACCATTAGTCTTTGGAGAACTTGTGGATTTTTGTTGTAGTTTTTTTTTTTTTTTTTTTTTAAAGGTGGCAAGTTATGTGTGAACATTTCAAGTTTCCTAGCCTCTTTCTAAGTCCATTTTGTATTCACAGCAATCTCTTGCTGAAGTGCATGTTATCCATGGGCACTGCACATCTATTTATGTACCTGAGGTGTGTTATTGCCAATTATCCTCAGTTGATGGGCAGTGAAAATAGTGTCATCCCTTCTTTGGCACAAATGCTCCTCAGCAGAATTTCTCTTATAATTAAATGTTTCATAATCCTATGGATTTTAAGTATGTTATCACATTGAGGTTATTTCTAGTTATACTAAGATTATATCTCCTGCCATTATACCTAGAGCTAACAAGCAAGGTCCACTTTTAAAAATATTCGCTGTGAGTTCTTATTCAAAAGTTACATATTAGAGAAGCACTATTTTATTAGATCATTTTAAACCTAAAGTGCAGTGTGTTAAAAAGAAAAACCAGGCTGTGGGTTAGAAAGAGTAAACCATGAGAAGCTAATGAAAATCCTATGAAGAACACCAATTTTAATATAGTTTAAGTTCATGACATTTGGTTGTTACAGTCCCTTTGGATTTAGAAAAAAAAAAAAGAAAAAAGAAAAATGATCAAGGTTGCAAATCCTATAAGACAAGGAGAAGAAAAGAGTTAGTTCTTTCTTAAATAGAATAATCAGGAAAAGGAATTTCATCAACTATCACTCCACACAATATATATTTCACATTTATTCCTCCAAGAGCTCTAACTTGCTTTGTGTGTAAAGATAAGAAAAAAGTTATTCTGCTTTTAAAAGAGATAATCCTCTAAGTATAACCCTGTTCTATAAGAATCAGTTAAGATACCTTTTCCTCTGGCATAATCAATAGAAATAAACCAGTATCTTAGTTTTACTTCATATTGTCAGTGAAAATAAACTATCCTTAGTTGGAAAATCTGGTACCTAACACTAGCAGCAATAAAATCTAGCAAATCTCTCATATGATTTGGTCTATAATATTAAATAAAAGTTAATATCTGCATAAAATAAATTTAAAGTTAAGAAATGACAGAAAAATACAGATAATCTTTTAAGAAGAGGTTTTTTTGTTTGTTGGTTGGTTGGTTGGTTGGTTAGTTTTTTTGTCTGTTTTTTTGATGAGTTGGGGTTTTGCTCTGTCACCCATGTGATCGCGGCTTACTGCAGTCTTGATCTCCCGGGCTCAAGCGAATCTCCCACCTCGGCCTCCCTAGAAACTGGAGCCACAGCTGAACACCACCATATTCCAGCTAATATTTTTCTTACTTTTCTTTTTTTCGTGGAGACAAAGTGTCCCTGTGTTGCCCAGGCTAGTCTTAAACTCCTGGACTCAAGCAATCCTCCTGCCTTGGCCTCCCAAAGTGCTGGGATAAGAGGAGTTTTTCAAATTCTTAAAAGATGAAGGAATAAAGAACAAAAAAATTTTTAAGGGTTCTAAGTTCTAAATCTGGGCATGCTACTGACTCTACAATTTAAACAACAGGCACCCTGTCTTTTAATTTTCTCTCATATAAATGAATGAGCAGAAAGTTCAATCAATTGACCCTACACTGATACCCACCCATTCCTTCTCCAAAGACTTAGCTGGCTGGGGTCATAAGGTCATCTCTCTGCAAGCTCAAAGTCAAGATAAAGTAAAACTTTATGCACGTGAGAGTGTGGATTTATTTTCTTCAATATACCCTTTTCTCCCGATTTGTATATTTGAGATTCTCCAGTGGTTTATAGTCTGGTACTCTATTTCCTATCTGAAAATGGATTACTTCCAAGACAAAAAATCCATATGTCTAGGTTCTGACCACTGTCTATTTCTCACAGGATTCTCTTCCAAGGCATTAAAATCAATTCCCATTCTTATACCACCAGCCCAGATTAGAGGTCTTGTTGTGGGTAGATTAACATCTTTGCATTAAATCACAGGGATGTTCCTAACCCAGCTTCACCTTAACAGTGCCAGCCACTGGGTGATATACATAATGAACAGTACGCAAGTTGGTCTAGGGCAGATAGTACCAAACATGAATATATAAGCATAGACATTTGGTATCCAAATAATAATGGCTTCTAAATGAGAATTTTTTTTCAAATACACAAAAATTAGATGCTCAACGTCAACATCAGCAGGAATAAGTCATGTTGATAGGAGTTAAGCATCCCTAATCCAAAATCCAAAATGTTCCAAAACCTAAAACTTGTTGAGCACAGAAGACATGAGATAGTGACATCTTTGCTTTCTGATAGTTCAATGTGCACAAACTTTGTTTCATTCACAAAATTATTTAAAACATTTTATGAAGTTATCTTCACGCTATGTGTATAAGGTGTATATGAAACATAAATTAATTTCCATGTTTAGACTTGGGTGCCAACACCAAGATATTTCACTGTGTTTAGAAAAAATATTCCCAAATCAAAAAGACATCCAAAATCCCAAAGCATTTCAGCTAAGGGTTACTCAGCCTAAATAATATGATGAAAATGGCACTTCACTTCCGTGGTCTTAATCCCCCAAATTCATAACGTCAGTCTACTAATGAGAAAAACATTACACAAGTCCTAGATGAGAGATATTCTACAAACTACCAGACCAGTACTCCTCAGAACTGTTGAGGTCGTCAAAGCAAGGAAAGTCTGAGAAACTGTCATACTCAAAAGGAGTCTAAGGAGACATGACAACTAAAGAGAAAGTGGTATTCTGAAACAGAAAATGGACATTAAGTAAAAACTATGATCTGTGTAAAACATAGACTTGTGTTATAATGCAGTATGAACATTGATTCATTAATTGTAACAAATTTTGTCAGTAGAGTACTAACAAAATATGTTACTGAAGCTTACTAAGGGAAATTGAGTGCTGAATATAGGGGAACTTTCTTGACTATCTTAGTGGTTTTTCTGTAGATGTAAGAATAGTAAAATTCATTTAAAAAGTAAAATTTATCAAATTAATACACAGAATAAAGAGTTCTGTAGGCCTGTTATAAAAAATAATCTCTACAAACCTATGATGAGCAAGTGTTTATATGACTACGAGATTGTGATCTTTCACAGTCATTTTTCTTGGCTACAATTTTAAAATGCATTTTTCAAGGCAGAGACAAGAAATGGTCAAACTCAAATTGCAAAAAATGTATTTAATGAGAGCAACAGCAAAAGAAAAAAATTCAGTGAGGGCAGAGATGCCATTTAAATAATGATAACTGAGAAAGGAATACAATTCATTTTTTCTTCGAAACAGTACTCATAAGTTATCCAGGTTCAAAAAGTTGCAAATATGTGAATATCAGATTTTAGTGTGATATAAAAGCTCTGAAACTGAGTGCCAGGAATTTAAGAACATTAAGAGCATAAAAATACATACATTAAGCCATATAAAAAATCAAAGAGAGCCAAATTAAGACAAACACACCTAGAGGAACATTCCTAGAGGAAAGAAGTGAAACTTAACTTGTACAAACTATTTTCAGAACACATCTAGCAGAAAGAGAATGAAGATAATCTAAAATTTTTAACTCAGCCTGTTCTATTCTATTCTAGACTGCTATGAGTTGTCAGAGGAAGTCACTCTGGGAATACATGTCAGTTCTTGTTATTCCCCTGGGTTGAGATTAGGAAATCATATATTGAAACAGTGGACTAAAGGTCAGACATAGAGGGCTCACTTACTTTACTTTGCTGCTTCCTTTCCTGGTCCTCTGTTAGGAAAATGAGATACAAACTTGAAGCCAAATACTTAAGGCTTAAAGAAGAAAAGAAAGCTCAGGCTGAGTCTATTTAGTAATATAAGGCTAAAATGTGTAGCTAATATATATTGGTCTAATGGCATGGAGGGGAATTCTGTTAAACATTTAAATTCCATTTTCTTCATAAAGGTCACAATAGCCCTAATATGGTCGATGTTAATTGGTATCACTTTATAGAAAGGTTAAGTAACTTACTCAAGTTCTCTTAGTAATGAATGGGGAATCTGGAGTTTAGAATGCAGTTATTTCTATTATGGATGCTAGTTAAAAATTATTATATGAGTAATTATCTGATGTAATTTATTGGTTATTTAGAGAACTAACCTAGTTAAAAGATCTAATCCTCTTCTAAGAACTTATTGAATCAACTAATTATTTTGGTATAGAATAGTACAACTTCATTGTTGCTTAGAAAATATACAATATTTAATTTATCTTGAAGGAAAACTTACAGACTTCCTTTTTACTTTCTAATATTTTTGAGCTGTTGATTCTACAGGAGATAGAGCCAAGTGAACTAAACCAAAATTTTAGTATGTTAAGATCTCTGAGTCTTTATTACTGATTTCCTTACCTCAATTGACCAGAGAATCTCACGGGGAGACATTCAAATTATAGCTATTCACTTTAATCCTCAAAAAGAGGTAAGATTATTAACCCAACAAGTCTAAAACAGCAATTACAACACATCATGACTTAAAGTCAAGCACACCAATAAATTTCCTAATTTATTAATCCCTTCCAGTTCCTAATAGGTGTTTCAAAACTTCTGCTTGACTCTTGACAGTTAAAGGATCCTTGCTGACACCTAGAGAAATCTATTTTATTGTTGAATATTCAAAATTGTCAACATTCACTGAGAACTAAGGCGGGCGGATCACAAAGTCAGGAGATTGAGACCATGGTGAAACCCCGTCTCTATTAAAAATAAAAAAATTAGCTGGGCGCTGTGGCGGGCGCCTGTAGTCCCAGCTACTCAGGAGGCTGAGGCAGGAGAATGGCGTGAACCCGGGAGGTGGAGCTTTCAGTGAGCCGAGATCGCGCCACTGCACTCCAGCCTGGGAGACAAAGCGAGACTCCGTCTCAAAAAAAAAAAAAAAAAAAAAAAAAAAAAAAAATGAATTGAATACTTATGAAGCCTAAAGCACTGCTGAAAGGGCACTAGAGTCAAAACTAGCTAAACAAAACCGTGCCCTTATTATAATTATATTTTATTATTTAATCTTCAGAATAACTTAGGAGATAGTTACTATATTTAGTGAATTTTTGTCTGTCCGTTAAAGTGGGGAAAAAGGTTTCCCCAAAACCGCAATGTCTATTGTAACATATAGATTCAGACAACCCAAGTATTATTGTAAGCTCTGTGAAATACAACCAATATATTTTTATAACCTAATGTAACCCCTACCCTATCATCGATAGGGAAGATGGTGGGCCTTTCTCTTCTAGCCAGTAAGGTATAGCATATACATCTTTTTTTTTTCCTTACCATATGAATTGTGCATGAAGACTTGAAAACTCCAGTTTGTGACTTTAAAAACTTCCAATGACCCTGAAGAGGATATTTTGGATTTATGAGATGGATTCTGCATTTGTATTTATGTGTATTGTATTGTTTTATTTTTACTGTTTACCAGTTTGAAGGAAAAACTAGAAAATCAAACCAACTTCTATAAAGTAAAATGCTCCTGGTTTTCATATACTGCTCCTCAAAGTCAAATGGAAAATACAATAAACTCAGCAAGGAAACACCATCTGTATAGACATGTCCAGACAACTGGTGAGAGGCGTTACCTAAAGCTTTTAAAATAGATGACATTTAAGGAAAGTAGAGATTGTAACAAGTATCTATTACAAGTCTCAGAAAACTCAAATGATAACGCTAGCACAGGTGACGTATGTCCTCTAATGTTGTCATTGAAAAATTTTCATTCTGATTTCTGCTTTAACCTCATTAGCATAATAGCTTTAAAAGCAAGACTATAAAATGACTAACAGCCAGACATATTTAATTAGAAAAAGTGATTTCCAAATGCAAATACTATGGGTCTGTTTCCACCACCGTAATAGGCAGCCTCTAAGATGATCCTGCCTCCTTGTGTTCATTCCCTTGTGCAATCCCCTCCCCTTGAATTGCTGGACCTAGTGACTTACTTCTAATGAATAGAATATGGCAAAAGTAGCAGTATATCACTTCCACAATTAGTTACCAAAAGACTATGACTTCCTCCCCTCTCTCTCTTGATCTCTCTATCTGCCCCCCACTTCAGGGAAGCCAGATCTCACCTGAGCTGGCTCCACACAGAGGCCCACATGGCAAGAAACTGATAGCTCCAACAAATAGCCAGCAAGAATCTGAGCCACGGCAACGGCAAAGTGAATGAGTTTGGAAGCAGGTTTTCCCCAAATTGAGCCTTGAGATAATGAGATTTTGGATGGATGAAAATCATTTGCATTTCACAAGTCTTTCTCTACAGAAAGTCAGTCTCAGCCAAGACTTTCCTTTCTTTAAAGAAAATTTAAGGCACAAAGCCTTGGGGATTCAAGTGTAAACATTCCTAATCTAACAAACCAAAACATAGTTAATAAGCTCTTGTTTACCTTTTGGAAATTATAAGTTTAATTAAGTGATTGTATAACAACATAACATTTTCCAATAGTATGTAGTGACCAAAATCAGTACATTGATATAATAATTTTTAATATTCTACTTTGGCAAAACATGTCAGCAAACTACACACAGTATACCTCTTTACTGACATAATTTTTGCAATTCCAGCTCCTTTGCATTTATCTAGGTTTGCAATCCCCACAGGAATGGACTAGAATAAAATTTAATAACTATATAATGTGCTATATTTGATGAGCAAAGAGAAAAAATAATATTCATATTTCTCTATTAGGAATGCTAAATCCAGAAGCCCATAAAGTCATATCCAGTAGTTATTGTGTAGTGTTTCCACACATCCCTGAAGCTGTGTCTACCTTTTGGGAAAAAAAAAATGCCTATGGCAATTTCGAGGGAATATACCTGTGCAGGGAAAATTTAACACTAGGAAAAAAAAGTATAAAAATTTCTCAAACTGAATTTTAAAATCCTTAAGGACATGTTTTTTTCAACTTTCAATGTTGTCTTAAAAATGCATAGAAACATCTTATCTTTAAGAGATAAGATGTCAGATAACAAGTAAGGATCCATATTCTCCCAAATACGTGAACACACCTGACACAGACATAACTGAAACTACAACTCTGAGTAAGAACCTCAGGGAAGGGCCAGGCATGGTGGCTCACACCTGTAATCCCACTTTTTGGGAGGCAGAGGCAGGCAGATCATGAGGTCAGGAGTTTGAAACCAGTCTGGCCAATATAGTGAAACCCCATCTCTACTAAAAAATTAGCCAGGCATGGTGGCGGGTGCCTGTAATCCCAGCTACTTGGCAGGCTGAGGCAGGAGAATCACTTGAACCCCGGAGGCGGAGGTTGCAGTGAGCCAAGATTGCGCCATTGCACTCCAGCCTGGGCAACAGGGCGAGACTCTGTCTCAAAAAAAAAAAAAAAAAAAAGGATCTCAGGACAAAAAAAACTATTCTGTGCAATTTTCAACCATTTCACAAAATTTTTATTTTTATTGTCTAGAATGATGAAGGCAGTGGCTCTTAATTATTTTACTATTCTTCAAAATTACTTTATTCACAAAAAGAGATGGGATATGATAAGATTGCAAGAATCAAGAGTTTTCTCTTTTTATTTATTTATTTATTTATTTATTTATTTGAGACAGAGTTTCACTCTTGTTGCCCAGGCTAAGTGGAATGGTGCAATCTCAGCTCACTGAACCTCTGCCTCCCGGGTTCAAGCGATTCTCCTGCCTCAGCCCCCTGAGCAGCTGGGATTACAGGCATGCACCACCATGCCTAGCTAATTTTTGTATTTTTAGTAGAGACGGGGTTTCTCCATGTTGGTCAGACTGGTCTTAAACTCCTGACTTCAGGTGATCTGCCCACCTTGGCCTCCCAAAGTGCTGGGATTACAGGCATGAATCACCGCATCAGGCCAAAAATCAAGTTTTCTAGTCAAAGAACTTTCAATGCAGCACATCTGTTTCTGAATCCATTTATTACCAAAATCCATCCAAACTTTTACCCAGCCATTAATTCGCTCAGTGTCCTGGGTCAGTGGAAGAAATGTCGCCTCTTTCTTCAAACTCCAGCCTTATGTATTTATTTATGATCCTATCTCCCTGATCAACCTATCAGTTAGTGTTTCTCCACTCTTCCAAAACTTATCTCTTTCTGTGAAAAGTATAAAGTGTTATACATTTTTCAATTTTTTAAATTCAAGTAACATTAAATATGACAAAAAAAAATTCTAGGACTATAAAACATACTGTTTTAATTTCAAACCACTAACCTACCTCTAAGACTCATACATTGTCTTGTGAAAATATACCCTCATCTCAACCCCACATTGAATACCACTGTGCTAAGACCTTTCTTGGCTATCCCCCACCTCAAATAGCTTTAAGATTCTTACTTTCTATCAAGTTTTTCCCTCAATCTACCAATCTCTTAAGGCTCCCTCACTCCTCTACCAAATATTTCCTAGATACTGCTTTTTCCACAGACTCTAACACCTGTCCTCTCTTTGACATTCCACTCAAAATAATAGCCAGCCAAATGTGTCCATGCTCAAATCTCTGGAACCAGTGAATACAATAGGAAAAAAGAAATTAAGATGGTAGATAAAATAAAGTCTTCTATTCACCTGGTCTGAAATTATGGAGAATGTTCTGAGTTATCCAGGTGTGCCCAATGTATATACAATGATCATTAACAGTAGCAGAGAGAAACAGAAGAGAGAACAAGGGAGATGGTAGTGTGAGGAAAACTCAGCCCAATGCTACTGGCTTGAAAATAGAGGAAGAAGGCTGTGATCCAAGGAATGTAGGCAGATTTCTACAATCCAAGGAACGTAGAAAAGGCATGCCAATATCTTAATTTTAGCCCAGTAACACTCATTTCAAACTTCTGACATCCAGAGCTGCTTTTTTTTTTTTTTTTTTTTTTTTTTTTTTTTTTTTTTTTTCCCCGAGTAAAGAATATCTTTAATAGTGACTGGAAAGAGAAGTAATATCTGCTGTCTCTTCTGCCACCATCAAGCTCATGGTAGGACCATATTAACTTATACCAACAGAGGCTTCTAAAAGCCATCTGGATTTGCCACAGCACGGAGGAAGGCATGGGAAAAGAAGAGGCAGGACTCTATGACCTATGATGGAGTATAGAGGCTGGTGGCTGGAAAAAAAAAAAAAAAAAACAAGAACAATAGAAATGAGGCCATCCTCCTTATAATGCCATGCCAAGCAGAAGACCTCTGAAAATTCCCCTAGTCATTAGAACATTCTTCTTCACAAATGATACCACCTCCTCAACTTTGCTCTTGACCTCAGTAGGTATCTGATTGTTCTTATGGATCTTCAGCTCTTTGGCTTTCTTCATGTCCTCCTCCAGTTGTTGCCAGTCATCTTTGATGTACTCAGTATGACTTGCAAGCCAAAGGAGAAAAAGTTCACCCCCTACAGCTGTTGCAGCCAATTTTCAACCTTTTGGAATACGAAACTCATGCACCATCCAGTGAAGCTTCCAATTAACAGCTGGGTTGCCACGGGATACTTTTTAGCCATAGATCCAGATTCCTGTCCAAACAGCTTACCCCCATGGCTGATTTTGAGCAAATTCTGCAAGATCCAGTGACTCAAAATTTCCCTCAAAGTGTCCTTGACTGGACATGGCCATTTCAGTGAGCTCATCTCCCAAAGACACATGCAGAGGATCCACGCTGTAGGATGCAGAGTGGTGTGTAGTTGCCATGCCAGGTGGCTTTTGGCACGTGAGGGCTCAGAACTCAATATTAAAATTTTGTATTTTTAAGTCATTAACCTTGTGGTAATATGTTATAGTAGAAAATAGAAAATGAATACATACATCCTCTGCAACCTTCATCACTGTAGCCAATTTACACAGGAGAGTACTCTTGAGTTAGACAAATTTTTATTTGAATATCTTTGCTGTAGTGACTAGGTAAGTGGCTCCGGAAAAGTCATCAAACCTCTTTGAGCCATAGTTTTCTCATATATAAAATACGTACTAGTACGTAGCACAAATTCAAAAAAGATTATTTCAAGTGATTTCACACTGCAAAAAAATAGACTTCAATAAAATAGTCTACCCAAGATAAAAAATATAAACAATAACAAAAGCAAGCCCCAGAAAAGAGGAATAGAATTAGTGTCTGGAATTGTTACAACATATTACCAAAATTTTCCAGTTTATAACAAAAAAATGAGATATTTTTTAAAAAGTGTGACTCACATACATGCAAAAAAAAAAAAAAAAAAAAAAAAAAAGCAGGCAACAAAAACTGCCTGTGAGATGGACCAGATGTCAGCTATAACAAAGTCTTAAAAGTATCTATTATAAATATATTCAAAGAACTAAGGAAACTATGCTTAAAGAAGTAAAAAAAGGATGCAATGACAATGTCTAATTAAATAGAGACTATCATAAGTTATTTAAAAAAAACAAGAACCAAAATTAATTCTGGAGTTGAAAAGATAAACAAAATGAACAGTTTACTAGAAGGGCTCAACTGTAGGTTTGAACTGGCAGAAGAAATACTAAGTGGATCAATAACGACTACAAAACCCAAAGAACAGAGAGAAAATAGAACAACAATAAAAACAAAAGTGAACAGAGCCTCAGAGAAATGTGAGATACCTTTAAGTGAGTGTACCAACATACATATAAAAAGGGTACCAGAAAAAGTGGAGAAAGATAAGAGAAAAAAATATATTTAAAGCAATAATGGTTGAAAACTTTCCAAATTTGCTGAAAAACTTTTATCTACATATGCAAGAATGAACTCCAAGTAAGATAAACACAAAAATATTAAGGCTTAGCATAGTAAAACTGATTACATTGGAATAAAGAAAAAATCTTGAAAACAGCAAGTGAAAAACCACTGATCACATAAAAAGAAAACCACAATAAGATACAGAAGTATCCCTTATGAAAAACAAAAGAGGCCAAAAAACAGTTGAATGACATATTCAACATGCTGGAGGGAAAAAAAGTTGTTAGCCAAGAATATTATGTCCAGCAAAAATATTTTTCAAAATTAAAGTCGAAATAAAGATATTCTCAGATAAACAAACATTACAGAAAGGCAAATCAAAACCACATGAGATATCATTTTATGCTCACTGAGATAGCTATATATAAAGGACAATAATGATAACAAGCCTTAGTTAGTATGTGGAAGCTTCATACATTGCTAGTAGGAATGTGAAATAGTGGCCTCCTGCCTTCAACAACTAGAACACAAAATAAAATATATGAATCAACTGTTATCAGACATTGTATAAATGTCAATATAGGAGTATCATATTCCAGAAAA
Organism: Macaca nemestrina; assembly: GCF_043159975.1. Lineage (NCBI taxonomy): Eukaryota > Metazoa > Chordata > Mammalia > Primates > Cercopithecidae > Macaca > Macaca nemestrina. The sequence continues at coordinate 64,916,736 of NC_092129.1, read as the reverse complement.
TTAAAATCAAAGAGATGAACCAAATTGCCCATGTTACTGTCCGGTGGTAGTCTCTAGGCTGCAGAACAGGGAGGGGGAAATTCAGCAAAGAATAAGAAAACAGGGATCAGAGTTTGGGAAGGTTGAAGCAGGTAGACTTACTGGGACAGAGCACTGAAAAGGAGAAAAGTGGGTTGAGAAATAAATCTGTGGAGGGATTCCCTCCAGTCTTTAGCTAAGTTCTGATGTGCACATATCTGAGAAAAAAATATCTAAGGCTGGAGAAAGACTCACTGGAAAACATAGAACAAACAAATCCTGGAACTTACACAACACTGAGAACAGCACACACCCCATAAACTGTAGTGGAAAGCCTGCCTGGCAAAAGAGAGAAGAATTTTAAAACAACTACTCTAAATATGTTTTTGTATATCCCAGAAGAACCACCATGTTAAGAAAAGAAACAGAAAGTGTCCGGAGCTGCACGCCCCGGCCATAGCAAATAATAATTGAGGATTAAACGCCTGAGCTATATTCACTTCCACCCCACACCTTCTCCCTATCTTTGCCTTTTTTCCCTGTACTAATACCCCATTAAAGATGGCGCTCTTCCTGCTTCTTCTTCACTCACTTTTCCCGCCCCGGGAAAATTGTTACTTAATAGCTCAAGGGCAACATGACCTCCCACCGGAGAAACTGAAACTAACCTGGCCACGCCCTCGGCAATGAGATCATTTCCGCCTTAGCCCAACCCCTTCCCTTCCAAGTGTATATAAGGCAGTGCATTACCGCCATTAAACGAGACTTGATCAGAGCACTGTCTTGTCTCCATTTCTCAAGTCTCTTGTTCCCCAAATTCCCACCCCCTCTTCCAGGGCCTGCTCTGACTATCCTGCGGGCCGGGATAAGAAAGTAAACAAAATATTCAGGTATAACTTCTAGATGAAAAATACGATATCTGAAATTTTAAAATGACATGATGGGATTAACAGCAGATTAGATGTTACAAAACAAAAGATCAGTGTACTCAAAGTTACAGCAATAGAAACTGTTGAAAATGAAAAAGAGAAAAAAGTGGAAAATAAGTAAACAGATAAATTTTCTATGTAAAAATATCAAGAGATCAAACACATATAAATGGAATCTCAGCTACAAAGAATATAACAGCAAAGGCAAAAATAATATTTGAAGAAGTAATGGACATTTTTCCAAATTTGATCACACTTAACTAAAACATTCAAAAAGCCCCAAGTCCCATAAATATTATAAAACTACATCAAGGCTTATCATAATAAAATGACTCAATACTAGTGATAAGGAAACATGCTTAAGAGCATTCAGTGATAATACATATTAGAGAAACAAAGGTAAAAAGAAGTACTGCAGATTTCTCATCAGAAACCATGCAAGTCAAAGTATAATTAAGTAATATCTCTAAAGTATTGAGAGTAAAAGTCAACTATCAACCTAGAATTCTATACTAGGGATTTTTTATTCAGTAAGACAAAATTAAAACATTTGAAGGCAAAACAAAAAGTAGAAGAAAATTTGTCTCAGTAGATAAGCCCCACAAGTGATGTTAAATGAAATTCTTTAGGCAGAAGAAAAAATACAGATGAAAATATGGATTAATACAAAGGAATAAAGAAGGCCATAAATAGTTTTTATATTGATAAATATAGAAGTTAATTTTTCTCATTTTATTTCTTGAAAGATAATTCACTAAGCAAAAATAACGATGTATTTTGAGTTTAAGAATAGATATAGAAATAAAATATATGATAACAATAGAACCAAAAGTGAGGGAGAAATAGAAATTTACTACCATAAACTTCTTACATCATATGTGATGCAGTATAATATTCTTGGAAAGTGAACAATAACAATGTAAAGAAGTATATTTTAAACCCTAGATTCATAAAATAATTGTCATAGCTAGTAAGCCAAAAATAGAGATAAAATGGAATGCTAAAAATTCAATTAATCTAAAATAAGAATAAACGCACACATGTTATATTATATTTAACAAAATGACAAGTTAATTTAGTGAAGAAATAATATTTCTTTCAGTAAAATGTTCTCAAATGACTGGGGTATTCTTATATAAAAAGAACATTCACCCTTATGTCAAAACATATACAAAAATAAGGTCCAAATGAGTCATATATCTAATATGGGGCAAAAACTATAAAACTTTTAGAAAAATGTTTGTGACCGTGGAGGAGGTAAAATATTTTTGATAGAACACAAAGAGTATAAACCATAAAAGAAGAAATTATTAACTGCACTGTTAAAATTCAAAATGTTTCATCTTCCAAAGACATTCAGCAGAATTGAAATTTCAGATACATATTGAGAGAAAATATTTATTATACATACATATGATAAATCACTTGTGTCCAAAAGTTATAAATAACTTTTACGACTCTGTAATGAGAAGATAAACAACCTGAAATCCAAATGGACATAGATGTGTAAGATATTTCACAAAAAAAGATACTAAAATGCCAGATAAGTACATTAAAATGTTCAACATTATTAGTCATTAGGAAAATGCAAATTAAAACCACAAAGAGTTGCCATGATACACCCACTGGAATAGCTAAAAGTAAAAAGACTGACAACACTATTTTGGTGAAGATGTGGAGGAATTAGAACTCTCATACATTGTTGGTGGAACTGCAAAACTGTACAGCCACTTTGGAAAATAGTCAATTTCTTATACAGTAATTGACAAGGGTAAACATACACTTATGACCCATAATCTCACCTCTAGATAATTCCTAAAGAGAACTGAAAATACATGTCCACACAAAGACTTGTACAAGAATGTTCACAGCAGTATTATTCAAAATAGTTACAAATTAGAAACAATTCAAATGTCTATCAATAGGTAAATGGATAAGCAAGTTGAGATATATTTATGTCATGGAATACTACTCAGCAATAAAGAGAAAATTAGTAATATGCCCAACAACATAAGGGAATCTCAAAAGTACTTTGTCAATTGAAAGAAATCAGACACAAGAGATTACATTCTGTATGATTCCTTCTATATGAAATTCTAGAAAAAGTCAAAGTGTAATGCCATGGTTGCCTATTTCCAGGGGTTGCGGAGGAAAGACTGCAAAGGGGCACTAAGGGGCACTTAGAAACAATGTGCAAGTGTTCCACAACATGATTGCCTTGGTGCTTAAGGCAAAGCATGATTGCTTTGGTGCGTATGTCACTGTATAGAGTTATCAAAATGCATCAAATAAACACATAAAATTGGTGAATTTAATAAAGCTAATTTGAAGACCACAGATAAATTCCTAAGTCCTTTCCCCAGCATATTAAACTGGAATCTGAAGAAGGTGGAGCTCAAAAGCTAAAGTTTTTAAAATATCCCCAGTTTTATGATATAGACAGATAAGCGGCTATGGAGAGGGTCTAACTTCAGGAACAACTCAATCATCAGACCCCATTCTGGTAATTAGCAAGAGATAGTTCATTGGTAGGCCCCAGGCAACTCTAGACTTGGAGATAGCTAAGGCTGACCTTGAGTTATGCTTAAATGCTCCTACTTTGCATTTTGATTAGTCAGAAAACTGGAACATGACTATGTTTTCAGAGGGCAGGTCAATAGGCTAATTTGGGCAGCAGGAGAAGACACCAACACAGGAAATAAACAGAACTTCTAATAGTTTTGTACTGCTCCTACTACTATTAACTAATCTCAAATGTATCTGTAGTTTAAGACAAAAACCTTGAAGGCAAGTAAATTTCAAGATAAAAAAACAGAGTTGAATTGGTAGAGTCACAGGCAATAGAGTTAAACTTTCATTTTGTCTTCCCTTTCAAATATGCCCTATAAGCAGTTCATTCATAGTGAATGCCACGTGAGTGCCAATCCCTGATCTAGGCATCATAAGGTAGTGGTTCTGAAAGCTAACTCATCAGAGAGGGCGAAAAAAAGAAAGAAGATCCAAAGTCCTGACCAAGAAATTGTACTGATGGTCTAAGGTGAGATCAAGGAATCTATTTTCAAGTGTGTCTGCTGATTCTGATTTAAACCCAGGTAAGAACTGCCACAGGTGCTACAAGAACATATTAAGATAAATTCCATATTGTCTCTGATCAGCATCAAAGACAAAATGAACTGAATCATAATGACATCCTTTTCCATCTATTCAAGTTGGGTAGTGCCATACAGATGCAGACAGCACCAGATATCCTTTTCCTCAATGTTTTGATACCCTAAAGGCAGGTAAAGACCATGAAAGTGGAATCTTTCATGTTTCAGATGTCCGGTATCTGAAACATGAGACTATAGGTGTTATACTATAAGAAGGGTTTATAATTACCAACTTTAAGGTAAATCAGCCATCTCAGTTATTATGAAAATCCTGAGCAATTCTGTGCCAGAGAGCTATACTCACAATAACTGTTGATATCTTACAAATAATATTTATTCTCTAGAGTATTCTAAACAAAATTCCTTCTCCTCCCCAAGCAACATTTCTCAGTCTTTTTCTAGCAGTGTAATTTTCCACAAAGCTCTCATCAATCTGCCTGTAGAGCAGGAGTGTTTTAAGAAAGGTATAACCTGTCTACAGGTTTGTAATCATTTCCTGCCCTTGGGAGCTGAGAAAAGGCCAAGTCATATATCTGTAAGTCATGATCATTATGCATCAGAAAATGCTTATCTGCCTTGCTCGCCTTCTGATTATAATCCATTTTTGGAGATGTCACACTTCAATGAAAGTCCATATTCTCTTTAAAATAAAACCTTTGCAATTTTTCCTGAAGGCTGCAAACTTTAGATTCTTCCCCATTTTTTTCCCATAGTGGAAAGATGAAAGCTAAAATAACCCATATTTTATTTTTAAAAAGCATATGAAACATAACACCATGCTATATAATCTTATATTTCAAGGATATAGAGGTCACTTTTCCAAATATGTGTTCTGAAAGAAAAAGATTCCAAAAGGTACACAGTAAAAACCAAGTATTTCATTTGCTTTTAAATGAAACTGTAATCTTCTTTCCAAATAAAGCTATTGCCATTTCAACCATTTTTTACATGTGTGTTTGATGTGTTTGTTGTGTTTCAACTAAAAAAGCATGGCATTTAAAATTTTCTTAGACCAACTTTTAGCTAAAGGGCCGGAGGTGGTGTTTCTCTGCAGTGAGGAGTGATAGAAAGTTGGCCTAATGAGTGAGAAGATCACAGAGATGCGAGAAACAATAGATAAAACAGTACACACTAGTAAGGGACAAGGAACTGAAATGTAAGAACGGTGTAAAAAAAAATGTAGTCATAATCCAGTGAAAAAGGCTAGCAAATATATAAATAAATGTGGTACACCTAGTATGTCTGCTCAGAGACTCCTAACAAAGCAGAATGTAAATTTACAGAAAAGTCTTCCCAAGATGAGGAAACCAGGGTGGAGGCTCAGGATAATGCCAACACTAAGCAAAGGACTAAAGACAGGAGGCTCTCACTCAACCTGAAAGAACAGTGTGTCTTTAGGGGAGCTAAGGTACCCCCAAGGGACTTACTAGTGAGACCCAGTGATGACTCATCAGGCAAGCAGGCATTTTGGGATTAGACAAATACAACAACCCAAATGGGTTGTTGTTCCAATTTTACAGATGAATTGTAGAGATACAGGCTGATTGAAAAGCATCAACCCTTACCAAACCAGGTAAAATTTACTGATTCTAGACTATCACAGGGAAATCAGGGGTCACACAGTGAAGCTACCTGCTCTGTCTACTACCCACCAAGCACTTCGATGTAGTTATTAAAAAGTTATCATGACAAAACACGATGCTAGGCATGAAGGAAAATAAACAACTGTGCAAAACTTGGTTCCTACAGTTGAGGCAGTTACAATTCAATACCTATATATATATATATATATATATATATATATATATATGATAATATGGTGCAGTAGTAAGTTTGAATATTGACTTCACCACTTATTAAACTTAGGAATTTGGAGTAATTATTGAACTTCTCTGCTTTTCAAGTCAACCTTTCAGGGTTGTTGTTGGAACTAGAGACAACATATATCAATAGCCTAGTACCTACCAAACCCTCAATAAATAGTAGCTGATTTTTGTATTCATACACATCAATTATTCTCAGTTTTAATTTCCTCAGATAAAAAAATTAAGAATTAGAACAGATTCATCAGTTAACTATTAGAATTTTAATAATTGTAACTTAGAATTTTAGAGAAATAGCACTCATTCCAAGTTGGCTTCTACATAAATATAGTTCTATAGATAAAGCCTGGTGTGAAAAGAGAATGATATTGTAAAGTCTCATGTTAAGATAAAGAAATCAGCTGGAAAAGAGGTTAAATGAATTATCCTTTAATGAATCATCATAGGAAATACTTAAAACTAAGCACAAAATAAAAGAATGCAAAGAAACAAAGAATAACTAGAAATGTAAAATAATTTTCTCATGGGAGATACTTTAGCTGATTTTCCCAAAGAAGGTGACTCTAAACAATGAAATAAATCTCTGAGAGGGCAAGTTAAAAGGAAACTAAGATTAATGCCAATATCTCTTAAACAAAATAATCATGGTAAAGCTAGAACTCTTATCTCATGTTTTGTTTTGTTTTTCCATTACTCCACAAACTTACTAATTAATAGCACAGATTCTGATGTTGCAGTCCCTAAGTTCAAATCCCAGCACTGACACTGCAGCACTTTTTGACAAGTTACTGTATTCTATAAATTGAGAGGGGAATAATATTACTACCTATCTTATCACATTGTTGTGATAATTAACTGAGTTATGTGCAAAGTTCTTAGAACAGTGCTTATATATAGTAAGTCCTAAACAGGTATTATCAGATGCAGGTGCATCATCAGCATCACAATCATTATTAAAATTATTATTATAAATATAGTGCACATAATTCTGAGAAGCATCTTAAATAAAGCTTTCATAGAGCCAAGAAGAAATTATTCTTTTGCACGATGATTAACTTGATTGTGATTAGTTAATTTGCTTGGTGGAGAATACTATGCCAATTTGTTCAAAGTCAAAGTTTGAGTCTCCCCTGGGTCTGCTGGCTATATTCCATAACCACAGATTTATCCTAATATTGACCAACTTATTCTATGAATTCTGGTTTTAACAAAGCGGCTGGTGAGAAAATTGATCAGACCCAATTCATGAACAATATTAGACATATCTATAAATACATCCTTATTGATCTTAGATTAGCCATATTTTCTTAATATGTTATAAATTCTAGGACTGGAAAAATGTTTAAAGATGACCTGGAGCCAAATATTTTATTTTTATAGAAAAAAATAGGCTACAAGACAAAAAGCTACTAAGTAAATAAGATCACATAATTGCTCCGTGGCATAGCTAGAGCTCTTAGCCCATGTTTTGTTTTGTTTGTTTTTTTCATTACCCCACATTTATTAAATATATGATATTTTTATTCTCTATGAGAGCTTCCTTTTTTAGAAGTCTATTTTTCTATCAATATAGTTCATTATTCCATTCTAAGCAACTCATTCCAAGTGATCAAATATGGAGCTTTGAAGGCCTTTGTAATGACTTTGTTATGAAAGAAATAAGGGATCATTTTAAGGCATTAGGCATGTAAGGTAATGAGTGACATTACTTGACTTAATTTTTTAGACGATCACTTTGCCTTATATGTTGAAACTAGATGGCCAAGAGGTCCAATTTTGAGGTTATCACAATAAGCCAAGTGAAAGATGATGGTGGCTTGGACCAGGATCATAGCAGAGGAAGTGGTGACAAGTTGTGCACATCTGAATATGTTTTGATGGTACTGCCAAGAAGAGTTCCAGACACATTGCATGTGAAGTGTGAGAGAAAACAACAGACATGGAGACAAGGGCACATAAGTCTTCATTTAAAAAGTTCTAATTTTTTTTAACCAAATCTCTCCTGCTGCTGTCTACACCATTATTTACTATCTTCATCTGTATGAAAAGAAGTTCATGACACCTACACAATGCCCTCTTGTGACTCTGGCAGTAGCCAGAATCATACCATGTGTTATGAAAGAAACCAAACAATGGCTTCTGATCTCAAAAAAGTTCAACATTTGGTACATAAAAATCCCTTGGAAAGGGAGGGAGATATATTTGACAGCATTACTAATATAGCTAGAAGTTGCAGCTTGAGGTTAAACTGTAGCCATTCTGGACACGTCTGCTGAAATGAGGGAACCAAGTCCACCACGTGTCCATTGACATGAGTGACAGAGCACCATTTAGGATAGAATCCATCCCCAATGAAAAGAGAGAATCAGCCACCTGAAGGGAAGACTAACTCTAAGGATGGCATCGTTTCACTACTTGGCTCTGTCCCCAGCTCAGCTCCTTATAAACTCATATCTGGATATCAGGGAAGGGAGAGAAAATTGTGAACAAAAAAAATTTTAAAGGCTGCTTTCATCAAAATTCTCTAAGAGCGGCATTAAAAGCCAACACCATTTTGAGAGCCACTCATGGAAAGTAGCCCAGAAGAGCAGAGACACTTTCCTTCACTTGGCAAAGAGTATGGTATAGCTTTGTCATCTCAAGGATTCCATGCATCAGTGACCATAACTATTACCACAGGAAGCAGTGTCCTCAGAAGCTCAGGTGTTCATTGCAACAATAGCTCCCTCGGATATGTCAGTGGAATCCAGCAGAAGTGGGGCATTTAAGAGGAATAAAAGAGGTAGACATCACATGTAGCTGACCTCTTCACAGACAAGCACATAAACAAACACATGTGACTCTCAGAAATACTTGTATGAGTTCACCTGCATTATTAGGAGGTAAAAAACAAAGAGCTAGAAAGACTTAAGTTGCCATTATCATTCTTGCCCAGCTCATAATGGTGACAGAATATATTTTTCACACTCCAATTACACATAGCACAATTTTGTGTAATTATGTTTCATAATTAGGTAGTCTATATGCCCTGAAGTTCACAGGTTTGCCACATCTGTTCAATATCTCCAGAACCCAGGTAGATAGCCATTTTTGAGGATATTATAAAAAGAATAAATTCTGCAAAACAGACTATTGTTGTTTTGTAAATTATAAATATGAGAATTTTTTAAAAACAAGCAATCTTCCTAAAAGCAGTCATGTTACAGAAGCAATGGAAAGGCCTGAATGTCTGTACATCCTTTGTCCTGGTGCATTTATTAAGAATATTACTCCATGAAACACTTCAAAAATACTGTTTACCTTCTTTTCACTCCTAAAAGAAATAACATTTCTTATTTAAATACTCCTTAGAAGACCAGTTTTCTTATGAACATATTATTGGCTTCCAAAAACTGCACCATGTTGAAGAAGCCAAGTTGACTCTGTGTGCCAGTGTGCCAATTTTGCCCACGTTTAATAATTATCTTTATCATGAATTACAATTTGACCTTGGCTCCACACCTCCTCATGCTTGGAGAGTATCTCTTTGTTTCTTTATTCATTTATTTGTATTTCTATCCTACTTTCTTTATTTTTTTTTTGAGATGGAGTCTCGCTCTGTCGCCCAGGCTGGAGTGCAGTGGTGCGATCTCTGCTCACTGCAAGCTTCGCCTCCTGGGTTCACGCCATTCTCCTGCCTCAGCCTCCCGAGTAGCTGGGACTACAGGTGCCCGCCACCACGCCTGGCTAATTTTTTTTTTTTTTGCATTTTAGTAGAGACAAGGTTTCACCGTGTTAGCCAGGATGGTCTCGATCTCCTGACCTCGTGATCCACTTGTCTCGGCCTCCCTCTATCCTACTTTCTTTTAAAAAGTCCCTGAAGTGTCTTATACCTCTAATTCCAGGTGATGGCAAAGTTAGTCTTACTAGAATTGCAATCATTATTATAAACACAAGGACAGAAGGGAAAGGTCCAGTGAGCATGTCCACACCAGTACTACCCAACTTCCAAGAGCAGAAGATCAGTGGTTGAAGCTCTTTAATGGGTGTGATATGATTATAGTGTACCCAGAAGAAGAGATGGGAAGAGACAAAGAGATTTGGAAGATAAGTGTGATAGGGTTGAAGATCAGTAAAGATCAGGTAAACTCAGTAGGTTCCTGGGGAAAATTGAGCAGTTTCTTTATGCAATATTAGAAGCTGGCAAATTAAACAAGATATCTGTTAGGTCAAAAGCCCTGTGAAAAATCCAGTGATGATTACCATCTGTTGCCAAACAAGTACACACGATTTAGAAGGAGAACAGAAATTTTGGGACCCACCACCAGCAATTCCAGAAATCACATGCAGAAAGCATCAAAATTAGCTAACTCATAAATGGGACAAGATATATTATAAACTTCCACAGTTCTGTTGCATATCTTCACTTGTCTTTAGACAACTCTATAAATTTCAAATCTTAATACATATTTTCCATTTTCACTGCTGTTCTTTATCCACTGATATCTCAATAAGATGCGCATGTTTAGGAGGTAGGAAGACATAAGCATCAGCTTGGGTGTGGAGAAAGCAAGTGAAACGAATAATTCTCCAGATCAAGACATATTCTGCCAAAAAGCTTTCCATGTTTTTTTTCTGAAAAAGTCTCAATATCTTGTTATATGCTGCTCTGCTCTTGTTTTTCTTTCTTTCCTTTTTTTTTTTTTTTTTTGGACAAAAAAGGCTACAATGCAGTGGCACCAATCATAGCTCACAGTAACCTCAAACTCCTGGGCTTAACCAATCCTCCCTCCTGAGCCTTGTTCTTCTGTTGTCTAGCAGGAAGATGCCAGTATTCACATTATCAGTGAGATCCAGAACTAATGTTCAGCTCAGCACTGCACGTCACTCCCACTTTGGAGTTAGCAAGTCTAGTTTTGTGAAAGTAAGCATATGTGTTTCAAAGTGTGTGTGTGTGTGTGTGTGTGTGTGAGAGAGAGAGAGAGAGAGAGCGAGACTTACCTTCCAATGAGTGAGAACTCGCCCACGACACCAAGGCGCCGCATGGCGCTCAGGAGTCCTCGCACTGTCATGCCTTCGCAGAAGCAGACCACCACTCTGGCCTTGGGAAGCCTCTCTCGGAGTTTGCGCAAGAGTCGATCAAAGCTCTTTTCCCCAGCATTGCTGTAGATTTTGTCAGAATGGGCGATGCAGAGGCCTTCCTGGGCAGCCAACTCTTTGAAAGCGTCCATTCCGCTCTCCCCGTAATTCCCTGTCCGGAAACAATCAGCAGATGTTCAAGACAACTGTGGCAACAACACTACTTACAAAATGGAATAACAACTTGTTAGTCACAGGAATGGCAAATAATTTGTAAATATAACTGAGACTGAAGGAAGATCTGGATGGATTAAAGAGAGTAATGAAATGTAACCAGACAATCAACTCTGTGGAAATAATGAGAGACAAGCTGAGCTAGGGAACCTATAATGAGACATGTTTTATAAAATGAAGGATTGCTGCCCTATTTTCCAACCATTGTTAATAGTTCTTGTCCCAGATTTTAACCACGTAGGAAAGATCAGTGCATTGGACTAGAGAGGTCAAAGAAACACAAAGAGAAGGACTCTTCATTTGAGGACTTGCTTCAGCTGGCTGCCAGGTTAACAAGCAGCCACTCTTGGTGACATAAAGCCCTGCAATATTTCCACAAAGAATGAGTAAGCAAAATAAATGGAACACCTGGCCAGGTCAGAGATCGGCAGACCAGAAACAGCTATAGGGCCTCGTCAGAATCCACCATCCTCTGACAAAGTGATGGGTTTATGAGAGGTTTGTGTCTTATATTATGATTTTTATTTTATAGCATTCTTATAATAAAAAACACTTTAAAAAAACTGAAAACTCATAGAAACCAATGAGATAAATATCGCACTTTACAAGTTCCCTGTCTCTCTATTCCACTGATACTTTAGCTCCCATTTTATGAGCCTCTGTGTCTCTATTCCTCTCCCGAAGTTTGGGGATTTTCATATGCATGTGGATGATAGATCTGATACCATGCCCTCATGGTTTCTCAAACTCTCGCCTTCCACTGATGTTTCCTGTAACCAACACAAGTCCAGGGTCACACTTTTGACCTTGTTATCACAGATGTTTCTAATTCCTCTGAATGTGGATGTTAAACATCCGTCTCTGCTACCTCATCTTATCATACAAACTCATATATTCTACTACCCTTACCACAGCACTTCTTCAACCTCATCAAAATTTCAAATCCATTAACCTTCTTATTTTTTCTTTCCATTCTCCCTCTCGTTTCCTTCTTAGCCCAGCTTAGATTTCATAGTCTACCTCTTAATTGCTTCTGGCAAATTCCTTAACTCGTTTGTGTTTTCCTGACATTAATGCTAGTTAAACCCAACCATCTGCCTATTCCATGTCTACACCTGAGCACCTAAACATGACTAAAAAAGACTCATGACCTTGCTGAATGGTTTTATTTAAAATTCATGAGCACACATACCAAAAGGGATATTCAATAGCACAAGGAAATTATACTACATCACCCCTGTAAGTAAACTTTCTTACAGAACAAATTATTTCGTTAATTATTAAATATTAAATATTTCATTAATTATTTCATCCATACTCTTCTCTCTTCAAATTTCCAAACCACCAAAACCATTCCCACTCCCCATTTCAACTTGGTCATCATTTCAAATTTCAATAAGAACATAGAAACAATCTATCTAAAACTACTTTTGCCTCCCACTACATCTATAAACATTTCTTCACCGGCATGTATATTATCTATCAACCTTTCTGTTGTAAATTTGAAGTGTGTCTACTCTAGGTTAGAGCCAACCCCTGCTCACGGACCCTAGATCCCATCACTTTTTGTCTGTTCAAGGAGTTTCTCCTACAATTGTTCTCTCTCTTGGATAATCAGTTTATCCCTCCTATCAGTGTCAATCAAAAAGAAAAATACCCCTGACCTCATTGTCCCTCTTGAGTTACTGATTCATTGCTCCTGTTTATAGCAACAATAGTTGCTTAGGTCAATGTATTTGCTTCTTCCATTCTTTCCTTTTTAGCATTTTTTTCTCTTTTTCTCAGTTGACATCTAATTGATATATAAAAACTGTACACGTTTAATGTATACCTCTTGATGAGTTTAGACATAGGCATACCCATCACCTCAGAATCTTCTCTTATCAAAATCTTCTCTTGTCAAGATCAGCAATAATCTCCCTGTTTCCATATCTTGTGATCTGTTGTCTTCATCTTCATCAACCACCCCGTTGCATTCAACAGTTGGCCATACCTTCCTGGAAACATTTTATTCTCTTTATTTCTGTGATACAACCTTCTCCTGTTTTCCTCACTTCACTGGTCACTCCTCAGTATGTTTGTTGGATTTTCTTTCTCTGCTCCAATTGTCATACCAGGACTCAATCCTGAGAAATTTTGTCTTTTTCATCTATACTCTCATCATAAGTACTTCCACTCTGTCACATGCATTCAAATAATATTTATTTAATTGCCTACCCAGTGGTATCCGTTTATAGACACTTTAACATATCTGAAATAAAATTATTTCCTTCTCTACCTTGCAAATCTACTTCTTCCAGACATCCATTAGTACATGATGCCATTACCCACCAAGTTGTACAATAACAAAATTTGAGAACTACTTTTATTTCTGTCTTTTTCTCACATTCCAGAACTATTCCTGTAGCCCTTATCTCTAGAGCATTCCTAATCCTTTCTCTTTCCTCTATTTCAGCCTCTACCATTGTAAACTGTGTCTTAGGTTAGGTTATTCAAAAACAGAGCCTAATATGAAGATTCTTATTCAAGTAATTTATTGAGGAAGAGAAGACAAAGAGAAGCAGGGAGGAATAGTAGGAGGCAGCTAAGCAGAAACATCATTTAAGCTAAAGAATAGCTTCAGGCTGACAACACAATAAAGTGCTAGAGCACATTATACAGAGAGTTAACCCCACCTCCAGGCAAGGGATCCCCTTGTCGGTCAATCATTGGCTAAGGTCCACAAGAAGGAAGACCAGGTACCACCTCCTAGGAAGCAGGCAACTGGGACTGATAGAAGCCTACTTTCTTATTTATTTATTTATTTATTTATTTATTTATTTATTTATTTTTATTTATTTATTTTATTTTTCTCACTCTTGTTCAGTCTGATATGCAGTGGCACGATCTCAGCTCACTGCAACCTCTGCCCCCTGGGTTCAAGCAGTTCTCCTGTCTCAGCCTCCTGAGCAGCAGGGACTACAGGCATGTGCCACCGTGCCTGGTTAATTTTTGTATTTTTAGTAGAGACAGGGTTTCACCACATTGGTCAGGCTGGTCTCGAACTCCTGACCTCAGGTGATCAACCTGCCTCAGCCTCTCAAAGTGCTGGGATTACAGGCATGAGCCACAGTGCCTGGCCGATAGAAGCCTACTTTCATGGTGGCTAGGAGACTGGCACACCCAACAGGTAAAGGAAATCTGGGTGGGCCAAGTATAGTATCCTCTACACCAACTAAATATCAGCTCTTACCTAGACAAGTGCTGTAGGCTTCTGATTGGCCTCCCTGCATCCATTCTTGTTCTCAGTGATTGATTTCACACCTAGCAACCAGAGTAATCTGTTAAGGTATAAATCTGATTTTGTTACTCCTTTACAGAAAGCTCCACTTGCATTCTAACATGCTTGGAATAAAATGGAAACTCCTTCCCCTGGACTACCAGGCTGTGCATGGGCTTCTCCATAAGGCTGGAAAAGGTGATGGAGGGAAAGTAGGAAGAGATGAGGTTGGAGAAATTGGAAGGTTCACCCCAGGAACCTTTTGTCCTTTTCTGTTGGCGGAATACCCCAAGCTCATGCATGCTATTTCCATCACCTGAAAAGATGCTCTTCTACTGGGTGATCTTATCAGTAATATCATGAAAGAAATATCACCTCCTTTGAAAAGCCTTTCTTGATCAGTTAGCTTAAAGCAACCTCTAAGTAAATCCTTGCTTTTATCTCAATATAGTCATGTGTCACTATACCACAGGGATATGTTCTGAGAAATGTGTTGTTAGGTGATATTGTCATTGTGCAAACATAATAGTGCGCTTCCACAAACATAGATGGCATAAGCTACTATACACCTATGGTATATCGAATAGCCTATTGCTCCCAGGCTACAAACCTGAACAGCATGATACTGTACTGAATACTGTAGGCAACTGTAACACAATGGTAAGTATTTGTGTATCTAAACATAGAGAAAGTACAGTAGAAGTACCATATTATAATCTATGGGACCACTATCATATATAGGTGGCCCATTGTTTCCCAAAACGTCATTATATGGTGCATGACTGTACATATTGCTGATCTTTTTGTTTATTTTTCTTTTTTCTCTAGAATGTAATCTCCAGGAGAAAATATTCTTATGGCTTTTTCAATGATGTACTCATGATAGTTCTAGATGCTTAAATGCACAGCAAAGGTGCATTTGTTGTATCAGCCCAATAGAAAAATGGGCAAAAGTTATAAACAAAAGCAATATAAACAAAATAAGTAAAAGTGGGTAACAGGCATATGAAACAAATCACTGAACCATATTTGTTATCAATAGAGTACCTTTAAAATGAAACATTCTTTTTTCGCCTATTAGAATGCTAGAAGTTCAAAGATTAATAAGATTCAGTGTTGGCAAGGTATAAGTATATACACTGTTGGTGAAAGTAGTTCTAACTTTTGGTACACAATTTGGTAGTACTTTTCAATTTTTTTTAAGATAAATATCAGATAAATGCAGCAATTATTTAAGAAAATAATTGTAAAATTATGACAGTAGTCAGAAAAGACTTGGGACTTAAATGTCAGCATCTGTAAAAGTTTCACGAGCATTGTAATTAAATCTAATGAGATGTTCTTGTATTTTTTAAAAGAAGCTTTCTTATTTCCTGTTTTATGAGATTAAATGATCAAATTAATGCATTTTTCTCTTAATTCAACCACCTTCAGTGACCTAATTCAGCCCAGTGAAGCCCAAAAGAAGCATTAACACATTACAAAATCTTTAGCTCCAAAGACTGTGGAAACGTGTCACGATTCAAAAGACACGCATTGACTGGTGACAAGGGAAAAAACCACACACAGCAGGCCAGCGAATGCCTTATTCATCTGCACAAGAGGGCACGAGGAAGGAAGTCAGATGCCACTTTCTCACAATAAATGCAGGTTCAGGAATCTGCAAGGTAAATAGGCATCACTAGCAGACTCTCTCAGCACAAGTCACTGTCAGCCTGTCAGAAGATTGTGTTACAAGGAGAATGAGTTTACTGCAGGGTGCCCACCCTTGGACTTCAATAAAAGATGATTTTGCTCCTTTTTGAAAACACATGCAGGTTAAACAAACAAGAATGCTCTTTGCATTCGATTAAGAACATCCTTGTGTTTTAAACCTAATAGAGACCCTTAGGCATATTCAGAAAAACAGATCAGCTTACAGACAAGGAAACTGAGGCACAGAGAGGTGAAATATCTCACCAATGGGCACGAAGCTTATTGATATGAGAACTGGAACAGCTCTGTAGTGACTCTTAGGTTACTTCTTATTTCTCTTAGTAGCAAAAAGCAATTAAACATGTATTTTTCATAATCTAAAATGTCTGGATGAGTTAACTGGTTTCATGAAATGTTTGTCCCAATTTCTTTATTTATATGTTATTGTTTGAACAACAGTTCTTTTTGTTGTTGTTGTTGTTGTTCAACTTTTAAGTTCAGGGCTGCATGTGCAGGATAGGCAGGTTTGTTACGTAGGTAGACGCCTTCCTTGGTGGTTTACTGCACAGATCAACCCATCACCTTGGGATTAAGCCCAGCATCCATTATCTGTTCTTCTAAATGCTCTCCCTCCCTGCACCGCTTCCCATGACAGGCCCTAGTGTGTGCTGTTCCCCAGCATATGTCCATATGTTCTCATCTGTACAGCAATTCTTAACTATACATATTGATAGAGAGCTGAGTATTATGCATTAGACTATGTTAAAACTCCCCATTTTGCTCATGATACATAAAAGCCTTCAAACTTACATATAAATTTCCATGAGTGCAACACTAATGTAGAAAGAACTTGTCCTTTTGTCAATCTTTATACTTTATTGCGGCACTATTCACAATAGCAAAGACTTGGAATCAACCCAAATGTCCATCAGTGACAGACTGGATGAAGAAAATGTGGCACATATACACCATAGAATACTATGCAGCCATAAAAAAGGATGAGTTTGTGTCCTTTTTAGGGACATGGATGCAGCTGGAAACCATCATTCTCAGCAAACTATCGCAAGAACAGAAAACCAAACACCGCATGTTCTCACTCATAGGTGGGAACTGAACAATGAGATCACTTGGACTCGGGAAGGGGAACATCACACACCGGGGCCTATCACGGGGAGGGAGGAGGGGGGAGGGATTGCATTGGGAGTTATACCTGATGTAAATGATGAGTTGAGGGTGCTGACGAGTTGATGGGTGCAGCACACCAACATGGCACAAGTATACGTATGTAACAAACTTGCACGTTATGCACATGTACCCTAGAACTTAAAGTATAATTTAAAAAAAAAAGGAAAATACCAAAAAAAATAAATAAATAAAATAAAAATTGTATTTGTACACATTATCTTATTTGATTCTCAAAACAACCTTGTTATACTCATCATATTGGTAACAGTGTTAGATGCAAAGAGCATACAAACTGAAAAGGAAACCACCTCCCATTGAGCTTAACATTCTATTACTTTCATTTACTAAAAACATAGCTAATGACATGACCAGGACAACTACAAGTATCTAATAGAGGTGCTATGGGTTAAGAATCAGGAAAACTGTCTAAAGAAAGTATCACTTGTTCTGAGTCTTAAAATATAAGCAGATTCTCCATAAATGGAAAGAAACTAGGAGACATGTGCTCTTTGGCTATCTACCAGGTCATGAGCAAGCAATGTCAAGTCGAAGATAATACTCTCAACCACAAGCCTACCCTCTGCCTTCCCCCAATCTCATTCTGCCACTCAGGCCTCTTTCTGCCTTTGCTGGTTTGAAGAATTTATCTAGATAATTCTCTGTGTCTAGTATCTGTGGCATTGAAAGAAAGTTGTGAATATATAAGAAGGTGACCTGGCTGGGCGCGGTGGCTCACGCCTGTAATCCCAGCACTTTGGGAGGCCGAGGTGGGCGGATCACGAGGTCAGGAAATCGAGACCATCCTGGCTAACACGGTGAAACCCCGTCTCTACTAAAAAAAAATGCAAAAAACTAGCCGGGCGAGGCGGCGGGCGCCTGTAGTCCCAGCTACTCGGGAGGCTGAGGCAGGAGAATGGCGTGAACCCGGGAGGCGGAGCTTGCAGTGAGCCGAGATCGCGCCATTGCACTCCAGACTGGGCGACTAAGCGAGACTCTGTCTCAAAAAAAAAAAAAAAAAAAAAAAAAGAAGGTGACCTATAATAAAACACTTAAGAAATAAAAAGGCTATGTAATTGTAAACACTCAGGGCTGGTAGAGAGCTGCATATTTTCTTTGGATTAGCAAATATTTTATTGAACTCTTAACCTGAAAAATTACCTGTGCGCTGCCCTTTAAGAGTTGCCAAGAAATGTTAGACACGGACTCTCCCTTCAATTTGATGAAAATTTACTATGTGTCTGGCACTGGGATAAACACCTAAGTATTTCATGTATTCATCATAATAACTCCATATAGAAGTTATAACCCCTCTTTTACAAGTGAGAATGTGGAAGCTCAAAGAAGTTAAGTAATTTGCCCAAAGGGACATGGTGGTGGATCTAGGATCTTAACTTGAAAATTCTTGCTCATAACCACCATTTTGTACTGCTTCCTCCATGGACTTACAGTATAGGTGTGAAGGCATGACACAAGCACACAAAATACAGCAGCGATACTGAGACATATATGCTACATGAAAAATAAAAAATACCGTCATCCTAGATTTTAGGATGGGAGAGCAGAGATAATCAGAGAACACCTCTTCAGAAAAGCGAGAAGGAAAGTGGGCTTAATGCCAAGCAAGGCATTGGCATTCAGGGTGAATGGGAGTGAATGTGAATCTATAGAAGGTATTTTTAGAGTCAGTAAGTAGAGAGGACCCACTGGAGCAGAAGTGAACTTTCACGATTTACAGAATGACACTCTGTCTAAAGATCTTTATTGAGGCCTCTGGCATACCCTTACAAGATTGCAACATGGTAATGTGCTATATGTTGCTGCATTGTAGAAGATTTGATAACAGACTTTATCACTGTTTAGATCCTGCCTAAAACCTAGAGAGTACGAGAGAAAGGGAAGAGCAGTGTCTGACAAAGTCCATAACATATACAATTTAATATGCTGAAAAATCTTCACTTTATCTTAGTTATGTGACAACAGTATTTACAGAGTGTAGGTTACATCAGATATGCTCTAAAACCAACTTCTAAACAGAACTGATGGGATATTTATGAAGGAGAACACATGGAGCTTACAAAGAAACCGTATTATTTGAATAATCATGAAAGTACTTTAAAATAATAGAAGTGGACATTATTGTTTATATCAGGTAAAGTTAAGATAGGCACTGAAAATGGGGGTAAAATGGGAGAGAGAAAATAATGGCAACAACTCTGAGTTCTCTAAACTATGTATGATTTTGAAAAGTCAGACAATAATTATCCAACTGAAAAAACAGAAATTTATTCATAAAAATTGATTTATAGTAACTTGGTGGCTAAGTTTCATTGAGCCATGAAATAGATTGTGTTGCATTTCATAATCACCTCTATGAACTGCCATCATGGCAAAAAAAGTAGGCACTGAAAACTAGGCTTTATGTTGATTTTTTTCCACTCCTAAAATATTGAGGCTATATTCAAGAAACAATCTGAGCTCCATTTGGTGGCTCAAGTAACATTTCAGACATCATGTAGCACTTAGTTCAAATCCTGTTATTGCATCTTCAAATACTTTCTTGGTCAAACAACTTAATTCAACATTGCTCGTTCTTGCATATTTACACATCAGTTACACCAGGGGAAACATTCTTATAGAGAAAATATGTAGATATTTGTTTGTACACTTTCACTAAAAAAGAAATGGTTTCACTTTGGAGAATCCACCATCTTATACTCTAGACACTCTCAATTCCTGGGTTATTCCACATAGTCTCTCTCATTCTCCTGTGATGATGAATCCACTCCTGGTCTGGTCTCTTGGGTCACAGATAATTCCCTGTCATTTGCCTGTCAACCAACTACTTTGCCTCCTAGGACATCTTGGACAAACAAGAGAATGTCCCATTTAAAAAATATTTCTGGGAAAGTCTTTATTTCTCCTTCATATTTGAAGTATAATTTCACTGGGATGAATGGATAGAGAAAATGTAGTGTGTGTGTGTGTGTGTGTGTGTGTGTGTGTGTATTTATACAGGAATATTATTCAGCACACATACACAGGAATATTATTCAGCCATTAAAAAGTGAAACCTGTCATTTGCAACAACATGGATTGAACTGGAGGACATTATGTTAACTGAAAATAGCCAGGAATGCAAAAACAAGTATTGCATATTCTCACTCATTTGTGGGAGCTAAAAGTTAAATCTCATGGAGATAGAGTAGAAGGATGGTGACAAGAAGTTGGGAGTGGTAGTAGGGAGAGAAGATACAGAGGGTTTGGTTAATGAACACAAAAATACAGTTAGATAAAATGAATATCTACTATTTAGTAGCACCATAGGGTGACTGTAGTTAACAAAACATATTGTATATTTCAAAATAACTAGAAGAGTAAAATTGGAATCTTCCTAACAAAGAAATGATCAATGGTTGAAGTGATGAACATCCGAAGTACTCAGATTTGAACATTGCAAATTGTACGACTGTGTCAAAATATCACATGTACCCCATAAATATGAGCAACTATTATGAATCCAACAATAAAAATAAAAAATTTTAAAAACAAGTATTAAAAGGTAAAACAAAAATAATATTTTTTGTGAATAAAATTGATTTCACAGCACCTTCTGGAAAACTATTATAATACTCAACATCTATAACTATTAGGAAATTCTTCTTTGTTACCTGAATTTCTTATGATAAAATCTGAATTTGTTTGTTTCCTCCTTATTCTCAGTGCAGACAGATGTCAGCTGCTTTAAATTCTTTTTTAGGGAGAGGGGAGGTGGTCCTTCTTGAAATCATAATTCAGATTTCTCTTCTCCCAGCAGAGAAACAACCCCTATTACTTTAACTTTTCCTGGTAGCCTTTGAATTTGTTTGGTTCTGCTCTGCCACTTAACACCTAGAAAATGTTATGGGTTCCCTGCCTCCATCCAAACATCTGCTGAGTCCTCTAACACAGTCAGCATGATGGGTTTGGTCAGTCAGAGGTGAGTGAATCATCACCTGTCCTGGTGTTCCCAGGTGGTGGCATGTAAGGAAATTTATATTCAAGGTCAGTGAAGGAACTGCCTCACACAGGGCAATCAAAGAGAAAGAGAGTCTTACAGGCAATTTTCCAGCTTCACCTCTTTTCCCACTTTGGCAGGCACAAGTATAGCACCCCCAAGTAGAAGAAGGAGATTTACTACTAATTGGGTGTTTTCTTTAGGTAATAGGATAGAAACCAAGTAATCTTTGTCCTCTTGTTTCACTGTGTTCTCAGCATCGTGTTCCCATCGTGCCTTACAGCTAAATGATTGAGAGGATGAGACTTGAAGGCAAATCAATCTGGTCTGAATCCTGCATCTTCAATAAAGAGCTGGATAACCCTAAAGTATTTCCTTCTCTAACTTTTGGTCCATTTTGTGTAAAACGAAGGTCATAATGCACATCTGAAAAACTCATCAAGGTGTATAAGAATGCTTGTGGTTTTTGCACATTGATTTTGTATCCTGAGACCTTGCTGAAGTTGCTTATCAGCTTAAGGAGATTTTGGGCTGAGACGATGGGGTTTTCTAAATATACAATCATGTCATCTGCAAACAGGGACAATTTGACTTCTTCTTTTCCTAACTGAATACCCTTTCTTTCTTTCTCTTGCCTGATTGCCCTAGCCAGAACTTCCAACACTATGTTGAATAAGAGTGGTGAGAGAGGGCATCCCTGTCTTGTGCCAGTTTTCAAAACGAATGATTCCAGTTTTTGACCATTCAGTATGATATTGGCTGTGGGTTTGTCATAAATAGCTCTTACAATTTTGAGATACATTCCATCAATACCGAATTTATTGAGAGTTTTTAACATAAAGGGCTGTTGAATTTTGTCAAAGGCCTTTTCTGCATCTATTGAGATAATCACGTGGTTTTTGTCTTTGGTTCTGTTTATATGCTGGATTACGTTTATTGATTTGCGTATGTTGAACCAGCCTTGTATCCCAGGGATGAAGCCCACTTGATCATGGTGGATAAGCTTTTTGATGTGCTGCTGGATTCAGTTTGCCAGTATTTTATTGAGGATTTTTGCATCGATGTTCATCAGGGATATTGGTCTAAAATTCTCTTTTTTTGTTGTGTCTCTGCCAGGCTTTGGTATCAGGATGATGCTGGCCTTGTAAAATGAGTTAGGGAAGATTCCCTTTTTCTATTGATTGGAATAGTTTCAGAAGGAATGGTACCAACTCCTCCTTGTACCTCTGGTAGAATTTGGCTGTGAATCCATCTGGTCCTGCACTGTTTTTGGTTGGTAGGCTATTAATTATTGCCTCAATTTCAGAGCCTGCTATTGGTCTATTCAGGGATTCAACTTCTTCCGGGTTTAGTCTTGGGAGAGTGTAAGTGTCCAGGAAATTAACCATTTCTTCAAGATTTTCTAGTTTATTTTCGTAGAAATGTTTATAGAGTATTCTCTGATGGTAGTTTGTATTTCTGTGAGGTCGGTGGTGATATCCCCTTTATCATTTTTTATTGTGTCTATTTGATTCTTCTCTCTTTTCTTCTTTATTAGTCTTGCTAGTGGTCTATCAATTTTGTTGATCTTTTCAAAAAACCAACTCCTGGATTCATTGATTTTTTGGAGGGTTTTTTGTGTCTCTATCTCCTTCAGTTCTGCTCTGATCTTAGTTATTTCTTGCCTTCTGCTAGCTTTTGAATGTGTTTGCTCTTGCTTCTCTAGTTCTTTTAATTGTGCTGTTAGGGTGTCAATTTTAGATCTTTCCTGCTTTCTGTTGTAGGCATTTAGTGCTATGAATTTCCTTCTACACACTGCTTTAAATGTGTCCCAGAGATTCTGGTATGTTGTATCTTTGTTCTCACTGGTTTCAAAGAACATCTTTATTTCAGCCTTCATTTCGTTATGTACCCAGTAGTCATTCAGGAGCAGGTTGCAGAAAGAGAGCCAAATCATGAATGAACTCCCATTCACAATAGCTTCAAAGAGAATACAATACCTAGGAATCCAACTTACAAGAGATGTAAAGCACCTCTTCAAGGAGAACTACAAACCACTGCTCAGTGAAATAAAAGAGGACACAAACAAATGGAAGAACATACCATGCTCATGGATAGGAAGAATCAATATTGTGAAAATGGCCATACTGCCCAAGGTAATTTATAGATTCAATGTCATCCCCATTAAGCTACCAATGACTTTCTTCAAAGAATTGGAAAAAAACTGCTTTAAAGTTCATATGGAACCATAAAAGACCCCGCATTGCCAAGACAATCCTAAGCCAAAAGAACAAAGCTGGAGACATCACGTTACAGACTTCAAACTATACTACAAGGCTACAGTAACCAAAACATCATGGTACTGGTACCAAAACAGAGATATAGACCAATAGAACAGAACAGAGCTCTCAGAAATAATACTACACATCTACAGCCATCTGATCTTTGACAAACCTGACAAAAACAAGAAATGGGGAAAGAATTCCCGATTAATAAATGGTGCTGGGAAAATTGGCTGGCCATAAGTAGAAAGCTGAAACTGGGTCCTTTCCTTACTCCTTATAAGAAAATTAATTCAAGATGGATTAGAGACTTAAATGTTAGACCTAAAACCATAAAAACCCTAGAAAAAAACCTGGTAATGCCATTCAGGACATAGGCATGGGCAAGGATTTCATGTCTAAAACACCAAAAGCAACGGCAACAAAAGCCAAAATTGACAAATGGGATCTAATTAAACTAAAGAGCTTCTGCACAGCAAAAGAAATACCATCAGAGTGAACAGGCAACCTACAGAATGGGAGAAAATTTTTGCAATATACTCATCTGACAAAGGACTAATATCCAGAATCTATAAAGAACTCAATCAAATTTACGAGAAAAAAACAAACAATCCCATCAAAAATTGGGCAAAGGATATGAATAGACACTCTCAAAAGATGACATTCATACAGCCAACAGACACATGAAAAAATGCTCATTATCACTCACCATTAGGGAAATGAAAATCAAAACCACATTGAGATATCATCTCACCCCAGTTAGAATGGCAATCATTAAAAAGTCAGGAAACAACAGGTGCTGGAGAGGATGTGGAGAAATAGGAACACTTTTACACTGTTGGTGGGACTGTAAACTAGTTCAAACATTGTGGAAAACAGTGTAGTGATTCCTGAAGGATCTAGAACTAGAAATACCATTTGACCCAGCCATCCCATTACTGGGGATATACTCAAAGGATTATAAGTCATGCTGCTATAAAGACACATGCACACGTATGTTTATTGCAGCACTATTCACAATAGCAAAGACTTGGAATCAACCCAAATGTCCATCAGCACTATTCACAATAGCAAAGACTTGGAATCAACCCAAATGTCCATCAGTGACAGACTGGATTAAGAAAATGTGGCACATATACACCATGGAATACTATGCAGCCATCAAAAAGGATGAGTTTGTGTCCTTTGTAGGGACATGGATGCAGCTGGAAACCATCATTCTCAGCAAACTATCGCAAGAACAGAAAACCAAATACCGCATGTTCTCACTCATAGGTGGGAATTGAATAATGAGATCACTTGGACATGGGAAGGGGAGCATCACACACCGGATCCTATTGTGGGGAGGGGGTAGGGGGAGGGATAGCATTAGGAGATATACCTAATGTAAATGACGAGTTAATGGGTGCAGCACACCAACATGGCAATGCATACATATGTAACAAACCTGCACGTTGTGCACATGTACCCTAGAACTTAAAGTATAATAATAAAAAAGAAAACTCATCATGATTATCAAATTATATGTGATAATGATTTTAAATTTCCCAGAGCAAAGAAAAGTGCAGGGCATATTCTCCATGTCTTTCTACAGCTATAGAATCTAAAAGTGGACATAAGGCTTTAGCACTGACCCAATAGCTTTAGCTTCATGCCCATGTTCCTATTTATAAAACCCAACCTCGTGATGGTTTCTTTACTGCAGTGCTTCACTGTCCACTCATGGTCACCTTTTGTCCACGTTGTCCCTATAGTTTTTCTGCCACACTTGCACAAATAAAGTCCTTCTCTTTTTTTATTTTGTGGCTTCTAGTGTTTAGGTTTAAAAAAATGCATTGCAAGTCTACATTTATCTATGTCCAGCCTCTGTCATTGAGTCTTCTTTAAGTTACAAACACTCATGCCTCATTGTATCCATTTTAGAGCTTCATACAATGACCCACTTCGTTGATTCTCTAACTTCAGTTAGCTATTTATGAAATGGAGAAAGAAGTTAAGAGAAGGCAAAATCTAAGTGGTATAAAAGTACAAAAGGAGATCATCATTCTTGGGAAAAGAAACCCAGCATTTCCCACTGTGGTTTCCACATGCAAGAAACAGGTTCACAGAAGCAATTCTATCTCACCTGTCTGCTATCCTTACTATCCTTACCTATGTGGTACTGGTATATAATCAAAAGCAGGTAGGTTGTATATAGCAACAACAAGTTCAGAAAACGTACCTCCAAATTACACGCACACACACACACACACACGCACACACACACAAAAAACTTTATATGTGTTTGTTAATGATAATAACCAGTGTTGGCAAGAGTTTCTGTTAATGGTGTAATAAATTTTTCTCATCCTTTTGGTAAAAATTGGTAATATTAATATCAATGCTATGAAGTATGTTAAATTATGTTCATATCCTTTGACTCGGAAATTATTTCATTATCCACCAAGTTTCCATCATAAAAATTATAACAGCACATGTTGGAAATAATAACAAAAACAGAAAGCAATTTGTGTCCAACAATAGGAAGTTGGTATGTATTTATAAAAATAATACATGCAACCATTTTCAAGGATGATATAAAACTGTATTTAATATCAGGAAAAATATATATGTCATATTTTTAAGTGTCAACATGGTTTAAAATAAAACGTAAATATAAATCCAATTTTTTAAAAAATATATCAATACCTTTACATATATAGAGAAGAACAAACATAAAAATGTTAACAATAGTTTTATTTAGATGACAGAATTATATGTAATTGTGTTTTAATATTTTTAATATTTTTGGTTTCTAAGTTATCTATAATAATCAGGTATTAGTTTGTTAATATAAACAAGTTTGAAATAAAAACACATAGAGATGAAAACTGAATGCCATGCCAAGCACAGCTATTACAGGGTATTTGGGAAATTTTTCCAGAAGGGAATTGAACCACTTATAATGCCTACATAACAATTTTTCTTCCTGAAGGAAATAAGAAATCCTAATGTTGTACTGACTGCCCTTAAGTAAAGTTGTCCATAGGCTATGTGCCACTTTCTGTGATAGCTACATTCTTAGATTAAAAGACCATGTGTAATACATACACATTTCTTGATAGAAATCCTGAAATCTGATGTGAGAGCCCTAATTTACTAAAAAAGCAATTTGTCTTTTTTTTTCTTTCTTTCTTTCTTTTTTAAGTTAAAGATTCAATGATACTGAGCTTGGGAGATATAGATTTATTGATCTACTGAGCCTCTGCCTTAAGAAAAAATATACAGGACTCAGGACACCCTCTCTGTTTGATGTAAATTTCCTACAAGGGCTAGGCTGCAGGCCTAGTCACTTCTTCTCCAACACAAGGAAGCACTTCAGCTTGAGGACAAGATGGCTGTCTCATAGAGGACTTCCCTTTAGGCAAAGGGTTAGAAGCAGAAAGAATAATTATTTTTAATAAGAAATAATGCTGAATAAAACCTGTTTCACCAGCTTCTGTGTCTTGGTATTCTGAATATTCTGTCTCACTAAAGTTAAAAGAAATTAAAGTATGACTTTGTCCAGGGAGGATAAGAAACACAAATGCCTTGTGATTCTAAAACGGTGGTATAATGTGAACACTAGCATTTATGGAGACCTTACATCTTAATTATTATCTTTCATCTTTACCACAACTTCGTCACCTTATTTATCGTAATTCTCTCCATTTACAGAGGAAACTGAGGACTAGAGAACTTAAGTAACTTGTCCAAATACTGTCAGAGCTGGGATTTGAATTCAGATGTGTTTGACTCTAAAGCCTATCACTCTTAATTACTTACCTACAACACGTTCTACGTTTCAGACTCTGGTAGTTTTCTATACATTATCTATTTCCCTGTTCTTCTTTAATAAAAAAAAAAATACCCACTTTTGTTTGGAGTGACTGGGTATAAAAAACACCTACCTGCCCAGATGCCCTTGTAGCCAGAGAAGCAAAGTGACCCAGTTCCAGGCAATGAGATTTAAGCAGAAGTTGTCAAGTGAAGCTTCTGGGAAATTTTTGAAAAAGTCAGATGGCAGATGGTCTGCTTCTTAAGCCTTTTGTCTCTTCTTTTTTTAGCCAGTAAATGGACTTGAGCCTGGAGGTGTAGCAGCCATGCGGTAACAATGAAGGGTCAAATATGAAAACTGTATTACTCTGTTTTCTGTTGCTTATAACATAATACCAGAAACTAGGTAGGTTATAGAGAAAAGGAACTTATTTCTTAAAGTATGGAGTCTGAGAAGTCCAAGGTCTATGGTGAGCATCTTGTGAGAGTCTCCTTACTGATGGACACTCACTCCAGTGTCCTAAAGTTGGCACAGGGCATCATATGGTAAGGAATTTGCATGTCCTCATGTGCTAAAATGCTGGCTCAGGCTTAATCTATTCATGAAGGCAGAACCTCTTAATCCAATCACCTCTTAAAGGCTCTACTTCTCAATACTGCCACATTGGGGATTAAGTTTCAACATAGTTTCAGAGGGGATGTTCATATAATAACATTCCACCATGGTCCCCAAAACTCATGTCCTTCGCAAATACCTTCATTCCAGTCCCATCAACCCAAAGTCTTTATTCATTCCAACACCAACTCAAAAGTCCAAAGTCTAGAATTTCATCTGGGAACATGCGAAATCAAAGCAGGTTATCTAGTTTCAAAATACAATGGTAGGTCGGGTGCAGTGGCTCACACCTGTAATTCCAGCACTTTGGGAGGCTAAGGCGGGCAGATCACGAGGTCAGGAGATCGACACCTTCTTGGCTAACACGGTGAAACTCCGTCTCTACTGAAAATACAAAATTATTTAACCGGGCGTAGTGGCAGGTGCCCGTAGTCCCAGCTACTCGTGAAGTTGAGGCCGAAGAATGGCGTGAACCTGGGAGGCGGAGTTTGCAGTGAACAGAGATCACGCCCCTGTACTACAGCCTGGGCGACAGAATGAGACAAAATGTACATGTTGAAGTTTTAAACTCCAATGTAGCTGTATTTAGAGATTGGGCCTAAAAGGAGGTAATTAAGGTTAAATAATGTCATAAGGGTGGGGCCCTGATCTAATAAGATTAGAAGCCTTCTAAGAAGAGACACCAAAGTGCTCACACTCTTTATGTGCAGAAACCAAGTATGTGAGAACCTGTGAGGGCACAGCAAGTGGTACCCATCTGCAAGCCAGAAAGAGAGCTCTCACCAGACACCAGATTTGCTGGAAACTTGATCTTGGACTCCCCAGGCTCCATAACAGTAAGAAAATAAATTTCTATGGTTTAAGCCTCCTAGTCTGTAATAATTTTGTTATGGTAGCCCAAGTAGGCTAATACAATATGAAATTTCACAATAAAATTTTCAGAATGAGAGCCAGGAGTCTTGATTGCCTCTAACTAGTTATGACCTTGAGTTGGGTATCATTCTGTCTTCTTTATTCATGTACAAAATACAGGGTTTGTACTAGGAAATCTCTAAGATTTCTTATAGCATAAGCATTTGGTGATTCTAGAGCAATATGAATCAGCACTCTTTCATAATCTGTAGCCTCATGTCAAAACATTTTTCATATTCTCAGTATTCAAAGTAAGCACCTGCTTAGCAGATATTTTTCAACAGCTTTTTTCTTTCCCAATCTGATTTCTTTTACAAATGTATTACTGTAGGGGAGGACAAAGCATTTGTTGTGCAACCACTTAAAATTTATCTTGCCTGCAGATTCATTTTTGCCAATATTCATTTTTAGGTATGCAGTCACTGAAAAACAGGGAACAAGGTACTGCCCTGCAGAAACAGCCAACGTGTGATAAAACAAGGCCACTTCCAGAACGAGCTCATTAGGTGAACCTGAACTAACAGAAAGACATACTGCCCAGCATCATTGGACTGACATTCATCACGATCCAGCTCTTCTGTTATCCCTCCAAGTAGCTGCTTGTAGCCACCTTATGCTCAGTGGAATGAATTAAACCCTATTACTAAGCTCTCAGTCTCCTCCTATTTAACCCCATGTTTTATATATATTTTACATCATCAGTAGAAAATAACATTTAGCTAAGTCAAAATAGATTTTACCCAGGGTCAAAAGGAAATTAGGGTATGGAGGAAAAGTTTCCTTTAATTCAAAGAACATGAGGACCTCTTGCAGTCAAGGTAGTGCATTTAAAAGTCCTTGGAGAACCCATTGCCTTGAAGGTAAAGACCCAGTCCTGGAGGATTCATTATCTGCTGACTAAAGAGCCCTTCGGCCCTGAATAATCAGTAGTGCTAGCAAGGTAGTGCACATCATGGGCCTTGGGTGAGACTGAGATGTGCTGGCTTCGGGGGTGACCCAGCACATTCAGAGACGTGGTAGCTATGGTGGGAGACTCCTTTCCTTGAGAAAAGCAGAGAAAAGTGAAGCAGACATTGTGTTGTAGCCTAAGTATCAGCGTGGCCGCAGTGGGTTAGAGTACCAAGCAGGCTTGCAGGGTCACCGATTCTAGGCCTTGGTTCTTGGGTGGCATTTCTCAACATTCCCTGCGTGAGGAGAGAGCCCACTGCTCTGAAAGGGTGAGTCTCAGGCCTGACAGCATTCACCACAAATTGACTGAAGAGCTGTGTGGCTTGAGTGAACATAGGCCTGTGGTGGTGGTCCATGGGGAGAAACTCCTCTGCTTGTGGAAAGGGAAGGTAGGGTGGGAAAGACTTTGTCTTGTGGCTTGGGTGCCAGCGAAGCTGGAGTAGACTACAGAACAAGGTAAATTCCTAAGGTTTCTGACTCCAGGTCCTGCCTCCTAGATGGCATCTCTGCACCCACCCAGTCCTAGGGGAACTCATCAACCTGAAGGGAAGGACACAAGCCTGACTTGCTTTGTGATCTACTGATGGTGAGCCCAGCAAACATAGGCAGTAGCCAAGTAGTAGTTAGAGTGGGTCTTGTGTGAGTTCCACACTACTGTGCTGGCTTCAGGTCTGACTCAGCACAGTTGCAGTGGTGGTGGCCACAGGAATGCTTGTGTCACCTCTCCCACAGCTCCAGGCAGCTCAGCACAGAAAGAGAGACTCTATTTGTTTGGGAGAAAGTAAGGGAAGATAAAAAGAGTTTCTTACCGGAAATCAGAGAATTCTTCCAGATTTTATCCAAGACGACCAAGGTGGTACCTCTTATGAGGTGGTACCTCTTATGAGGTGGTACTTATATGAGAGCTACAGTGTTACTGGGCATGAGGTGTCCTCTACTGCAGACATGGCTGCAATGACCAAAAATGTAGATAACAACACCCAAGTCCCTTTGAATACCTGGAAAGCCTTCCTAAGAAAGACAGGGACAAATAAGCCAAGACCATGAAGACTGTATTATCTAACTCTTCAGTATCCAGCCACTGACAAAAATCCATAGGCATTAAGAATATCCAGGAAAACATAACCTCACCAAATGAACTAAATAAGGCATCAGGAATCCATCCTGGAGAGACAGAAATATGTGACCTTTCGGACACAGAATTCCGAATAGCTGTTTTGAGGAAATTCAATGCAACTCAGGGTAACATAGAGTAGAAATTCAAAATCCTATCAGACAAATTTAACAAACTGATTGAAATAATTAAAAAGAATCAAGTAGATATTCTAGTTGAAAACTGCGATTGACTTGCCAAAGAATGCATCAGAGTCTCTTAATAGCAGAACTGATCAAGCAGAGGAAAGAATTTATTAGCTTGAAGACAGATTATTTGAAAACACATGGTCAGAGGAGACAAACAAATAAAAAACAATGAACCATGCCTAGAAGATCTAGAAAATAGTCTCAAAAAGACAAATCTAAGAGTTTTTGGCCTTAAAGAGGAGATGGAGAAAGAGATAGGGGTAGAAAGTTTATTCACAGGGATAATATCAGAGAACTTCCCAAACTGAGAGAAAGATATTAACATTCAAGCACAAGAAAGTATAGAACACCAAGCAGATTTAACCCAAAGAAGACTACTTCAAGGGATTTAATAATCAAATTCCCAAAGGTCAAGGACAAAAAAAAAAAGTCTTAAAAGCAGCAAGAGGAAAAAAACAAAAAGAACTAATAACGTACAATGGAGTTCCAAATATGTCTGGCAGCAGACTTTTCAGTGGAAACATTACAAGCCAGGAAAGAGTGTCATGACATATTTAAAGTGCAGGATGAAAAAAATATTTTACTCTGGAATAATAATATATTCAGTGAACATATCTTACACACATGAAGAAAAAATAAAAACTTTCTCAGACAAACATAAGCTGAGAGATTTCATC
Source organism: Macaca nemestrina (assembly GCF_043159975.1). Lineage (NCBI taxonomy): Eukaryota > Metazoa > Chordata > Mammalia > Primates > Cercopithecidae > Macaca > Macaca nemestrina. The sequence continues at coordinate 64,884,881 of NC_092129.1, read as the reverse complement.
AACACCAGACATGTCCTACAAGCAATGCTAAAGGGAGTCCTTCGATCTGAAAGAAAACAAAATTAGTGAGCAATAAAAAATCACCTGAAGGTGCAAAGCTCACTAGTAGGTACCTGCTAGTGTAACATAGAATATTGTAGCACTGTAATGGTGGTGTGTAAACTACTCATGTCTTAGCTAGAAAGACTAAAAGATGAACCAATCAAAATTAATAACTACAACTTTTCAAAACATAAATGATACAATAAGATATAAATAGAAACAACAAAAAGTCAAAAAGATTTTAAATTTCTGTTAAAAAAAGCTTAAAAACTTTTTCAACAAAAAGTTAAAAAGCAGACAAAAGTTGAAGTGTAGAGTTTTTATTAGCTTTCTCTTGTTTGCTAGTTAATGCATTTATGCAATCAGTGTTAAGTTTTCATCATTTTAAAATAATGGATTACAAGATATTATTTGGAAGCCTCATGGTAACCTCAAATCAAAAAACATATAACAGGCTGGATGTAGTGGTTCATGCCTATAATCCCAGCATTTTGGGAGGCTGAGTTGGGTAGATCACATGAAGCCATGAGTTCAAGACTAGCCTGGCAATCATGGGGAAACTCCATCTCTAGTAACAACACAAAAATTAGCCAGGCATGGTGGTGCATGCCTGTAATTCCAGCTACTTGGGTGGCTAAGGTACAAGAACCACCTGAGCCCAGGTGGCAGAGGTTACAGTGAGTTGAGATCATGCACTGCACTCCAGCCTGGGCAACAGTGTGAGACTCTGTCTCAAAAATAATAGTAATAATAATAATAATACAGATACAAAAAATAAAAAGCAAGAAATTAAAATATACCACCAGAAAAAAATCACCTTCACTAAAAGGTAGACAGGAAAGAAAGAATGAAGGAAGGAAGGAGGAAGGAAGGAAGGAAGGAAGGAAGGAAGGAAGGAAGGAAGGAAGGAAGGAAGGAAGGAAGGAAGGAAGGAAAGAAGGAAGGAGAAAGAAAGAAAGAAAAGAAAGAAAGAAAGAAAGAAAGAAAGAAAGAAAGAAAGAAAGAAAGAAAGAAAGAAAGAAAGAAAGAAAGAAAAAGAGAGAGAGAGAGAGAGGAGAGGAGAGGAAAGGAAAGGAAAGAAGGGAATGGAAGGGAAGGGGAGAGGAGGTGAAGGGAGGGGAGGGGAGGGGAGGGGACGGAAGGGAAGGAGAGGGGAGAGAAGGGGAGGAGAGGGGAGGGGAAGGGAGAGGAGGGGAGGGAAGGGAACAAAGCAACTGGAAAACAAGTAACAAAATGGCAGGAGTAGGTTTTTAATTATCAATAATAACATTGAATATTAAGTCGACTAAACACTCCAATCAAAAGATATGAAATGATTGAAAGGATTAAAATAAATAAGATAAAATAAATAAAATAAATAAGACCCAATGATCTATTGCCTATAAGAAATACACTTCACCCATAAAGACACACACAGACTAAAAATAAAGAGATGAAAAATGATATTGCATGCAAATGGAAGACATAAAAGAGCAGAAATAGATATATCAGACAAAATAGATTTCAAGACAAAAACTATAAAAAGAGATAAGGATCATTATATAGTAATAAAGTGGCCAATTCACCAAGAGGATATAACAATTGTAATTATATATGGACCCAACACTGGAGCACCCAGATATATAAAGCAGATGTTATTAGAGCTAAAGAGAGAGATTGATTCCAGTACAATAATAACTAGAGACTTCAACCCTGTGCTTTTGGCATTTGACAGATCATCCATACAGAAAATCAACACAGAAACATCGGACCTAATCTTTGCTATAGATCAAATGGACGTAATAGATATTTACAGAACGTTTTATCCAGTGGCTCCGGAATGCATATTCTTCTCAGCACATGGATAATTCTCAAGGATAGACCACATGTTAGGCCACAAAACAAATCTGAAATAATTCAAAAAAATTGTAATTGTATCAAGTATCTTCTTTGATCATAATGAAATAAAACTAGAATTCAAGAGGAATTTTGAAAACTATGTAAAATGGAAACTAAACAGTATGCTCCTGAATGACCAGTGGGTCGATAAAGAAATTAAGAAGAAAATTGAAAAATTTCTCAAAACAAATGATAGTGGAAACACAACATACCAAAACCTATGGGATACAACAAAAGCAATATTAAGAGGAAACTTTAGCACTGTAAGTGTCTACATTAAAAAAAAAAAAAAGAAAGAAACACCTCAAATAAACAACCTAAGTATGCACCTTAAAGAACTAGAAAACAAGAGCAAATCAAACTGCAAATTAGTAGAAGAAAATAAATAATAAAGATCAGAGCAAAAATAAATGAAATTAAAACAAAGGAAACAATACAAAGGATCAATAAAATAAAAAGTTAGTTTTTTGAAAAAAGATAGACAAACCTTTAGACATACTAAAAAAAAGGAGATAAGACTCAAATAAAATCAGAGATTAAAAAGGATCATTAGAAGGTACTGTAAGCAACTATATGCCAATAATTGGACAGCCTAGAAGAAATGAATAAATTCCTAGACACATACAACCTACCAAGATTGAACCAGGAAGAAATCTCAAACCTGAACAGGCCAATAACAAGTATGATCAAAATTGTAATAAAACATTTCCCGGAAAACTAAAGCCGGGGAGTTGATGGCTTTGCTGCTGAATTTTACCAAACACTTAAATAACTAATACCCATCCTACTCAAACTATTCCACAAAAAAAAAAAAAAAAAAAAAAAAAAAAAAAAAAAAAAGAAGAGGGAACACTTCGCTTGATGCTGAAAAAGCAGTTGATGAAATTCAACATCCCTTCATAATAAAATAAAAATCTCAAAAACTGGGTATAGAAGGACCATATATCTATATAATAAAAACCATATGCAGCCAGGTGCAGTGGCTCACGCCTGTAATCCCAGCACTTTGGGAGGCCGAGGAGGGCGGATCACGAGGTCAGGAGATTGAGACCATCCTGGTTAACATGGTGAAACTCCGTCTCTACTAAAAAATACAAAAAATTAGCCGGGCGAGGTGGCGGGCCCCTGCAGTCCCAGCTACTCGGGAGGCCGAGGCAGGAGAATGGCGTGAACACGGCAGGCGGAGCTTGCAGTGAGCCGAGATCGCGCCACTGCACACCAGCCTGGGAGATGGAGCAAGACTCCGTCTCAAAAACACAAACAAACAAAAACAAGCAAGCAAACAAAAACCATATGCAACCACATAGCACATCTAGTATCATACTGACGGGGAAAAATTGAAAGCTTTTCCCCTAAGATCTAGAACACAACACAGATGCTCACTTGAAGCACTGTTATTTAACATAGTACTGAAAGTCCTAGCTACAACAATCAGACAAGAGAAAGATATAAAGGGCATCCAAATTGAGAAGGAAGAAGTCAAATTATCCTTGTTTGCAGATGATACAATTCTATATTTGAAAAAGCCTAAAGACTTCCTCAAAAAACTGTTAAAACCAGTAAAGAAATTCAGTAAAGTTGCAGGATACAAAATCAATATTTAAAAAATTAGTACCATTTACATATGCCAACAGTAAAAATCTGAAAAAGAAATAAAAACTAATCCCATTTACAGGAGTCACAAATGAAATGAAATACCTAGGCATTAACTTAACTGAAGAGGAAAAAATCTATCCAATGACAATTATAAAACACTGATGAAATAAATTGAGGACACAAAAAAATGGAAAAATATTTTATGTTTATGAATTGGAAGAACAAGTGTTGTTTAAACGGTCATATACCCAAAGCAATCTATAAATTCAATGTGAGTCATATCAATATACCAACAATATTCTTCACAAAAATGGAAAACACAATCCTAAAATGCTTATGGAAACACACAAGACCCAGAATAGCCAAAGCTATCCTGAGGGAAAAGAAATTGAGAAATCACATTACCTGACTTCAAAATACACTACAGAATACAGTAATCAAAACAGCATTGTACCAGCATAAAAACAGACACATAGAATAATGGAACAGAACAGAGAACCCAGAAACAAATCCACATATCTACAATGAACTTATTTTTGACAAAGATGCCAAGTCCATACAATGGAGGAATGGACAGGCTCTTCAATAAATGGCATCAGGAAAACTGGATATCCATATGCAGAAGAATGAAACTAGACCCCTGTGTGCCATATAAAATAATCAAACCAAAATAGACCAAAAACTTAAATCTAAGACCTCAAGCTATGAAGCTACTAAAAGAAAACATCAAGGAAATTCTCCAGGATATTGGAGTGGACAAAGGTTGCTTCAGTATACTGCAAAAGAATAGACAACCAAAGCAAAAATGGACAAATGAGATCACATCAAGTTAAAAAGCTTCTGCAGCTCAAGCCTGTATCTCAGTACTTTGGGAGGCAGAGGCGGGTGGATCACCTGAGGTCAGGAGTTCGAGACCAGCCTGGCCAACATCGTGAAACCCCGTCTCTACTAAAAATACAAAAATTAGCCAGGTGTGGTGGTGCATGCCTCTAATCCCAGCTACTCGGGATACTGAGGCAAGAGAATCACTTGAACCCAGGAGGCGGCGATTGTAGTGAGCTGAGATCGTGCCACTGCATTTCAGCCTGGCCGACACAGCAAGGCTGTGTCTCAAAACAAACAAACAAACAAAAAAAGCTTCTGCACAACAAAGGAAACAATCAACAAAGTGAAGAGACAATCCACACAATGAGAGATTATTTGCTATTGGCATATATAAATAGTACTAATTTTTTAAATATTGATTTGGTATCCTGCAACTTTACTGAATTTTTTTATTAGTTCTATTTGCAAACTACCCATCTGACAAGAGATTAATCGCCATATTATATATGGAGCTTATACATCTCTGCAGGAAAAAAAGTAAGAGTCATTTTAAAAAATTAACAAAAGATCTGAATAGACAGTTCTCAAAAGAAGACATACAAATAGTAAACAGGTACATGAAAAGTTGCTCATCACTGGTTATCAGAGAAATGCAAGTCAAAACTACAATGAGATCTCGCCCCAGTTGAAATGGCTTTTTCCAAAAAACAAGCAATAAAAAATGCTGCTGAGGATGTGAAGGAAAGGGAACCCTCATACACTGTTAGTGGGAATGTAAATTAGTACAATCACTATGGAGAATAGTTTGGAGGCTCCTCAAAAAACTAAAAACTGAGCTACCATATATTCTTGCAATCCCACTTCTAGGTATAGCCCCCAAAGAAAAGAAAACAGTATATTGAAGAGATATCTGCACTGCCATGTTTATTTCAGTACTATTCATCACAGCAAATATTTGCAAGCAATCCAAGTCTCTATCAACACACAAATGGATAGAGAAAATGTGGTATATGTACACAATGGAGTACTATTCAGCCATAACAAGAATGAGATATTCTCATTTCCAACAACATGAATGGAACTGGAGGCCAGGCACAGAAAGACAAGCTTTGCATGTTGTCACTTATTTGTGAAAGCTAAAATTCAAACAATTGAACTCTTAGAGATAGTGAGTAGAAGGGTGGTTTCCAGAGGCTGGGAAGGGTAGATGGGGGGTGAGGGGAAAGTGGGGATGGTTAATGGGTACAAAAATAGAAAGAATGAATGTGATCCAGTATTTGATAACAAGGTGATTATAGTTAATAATAATGTAATTGTACATTTTAAAATAACTTAAAGAGTAGAACTGGATTGTTTGTAACACAAAGGATAAATGCTTAAGGTAATGGATACCCCATTTACCCTGATGTGATTACTGTGCATTATATGCCTCTTTTGAAATATCTTATGTACTCCATAAATATATACCCTTACTATGCACCCACGAAAATTAAAAATAAAATAAAAGCCCTTGGAAACCTAATCAGTGGTTAGTTCTCCCTCATTGTAACTATGACTGTGTGCAAGTTCCTGCACTGCCCTGGGTTACAGTGTCCTTATGTACAAAGTGAAGGAGTTACACTGAGTAATCTCCGACATCTCTTACTATGTGTCTGTAAGTCTAGCCCAGGTTTTCTGCATCATGGTAGGAAAAGCTCATTCCACACCACTTCGCATCACAGAACCTTAGTCAGATCTGCATTTCACTTGGATTCAGATTGTGCAGAGGAGTTTTCCAGTGGCTTTGCCAATACTTTTGGAGTGATATCATCCATCTATAGAAGAGATAGCATTGCAGAATGGTGATAAGCAGGCACTCTGGCAGCAGAGAGTCCTGGGCTCAAATTCTAACTCCCTACTATTTACTAGTTATGAAACTTTGGGTAAGTCAGTTAATCTCCTTGTGCTTTGGCTCCCTTACCTATAAAATGGGCATAATAGTAACCACCTCTTACAGTTATCATTAAGAATTGAATAATTTTTATATATGCAAATATTATCATATAGTAAGTATCTGATAGGGTCTGGCTCTGTGTTCCCACCCAAATCTCATCTTAAGTTGCAATCCTGAATTGTAATCCTCATATGTTGAGGAGGGGACCTCATGGGAGGTGATTAGATTATGGGGGTGTTCCCCCCATGCTGTTCTTTATGTTTCCTTTTGTTTTTGAGACAGAGTCTCGCTCTGTCATCCAGGCGGGAGTGCAGTGGTGCCATCTTGGCTCACTGCAAGCTCTGACTCCTGGGTTCACACCATTCTCCTGCCTCAGCCTCCTGAGTAGCTGGGACTACAGGCACCTGCCACCACACCTGGCTAATTTTTTTTCTGTATTTTTAGTAGAGATGGGGTTTCACCACGGTAGCCAGGATGGTCTCAATCTTCTGACTTCGTGATCCGCTGGCCTCAGCCTCCCAAAGTGCTGGAATTACAGGCTTGAGCCACCGTACCTGGTCCATGCTGTTCTTTTAATAGTGAGTGAGTGCTCAAGCGATCTGATGGTTTTATAAGGGGTTTTTCTCCACTTTGCTCTGCACTACTCTCTCCTGATGCTATGTAAAGAAGGACATGTTTGCTTTCTCTTCCGCCATGATTGTAAGTTTCCTGAGGCCTCCCAAGACACCTGGAACTCTGAATGAATTAAACTTATTTCCTTTATAAATTACCTAGTCTCGCGTATGTCTTTGTTAGTATCATGAGAATGGACTAATACAGTACCATATGAGAGTTTGTAATTATTTATTTTGGTAACATTTAATGAGCTCTATGTGTTAGGTACCAAATTAAGCCCTTTATATTCATTATCTCCTTTTGTCTTCAGAAACACACAACATGCCATTTTGCATACAATAAAAATTAGGCTCAGAAAGGTTGCTTATGTTCCCACATACAGTAATGGGAGAGAGGGGAACACAGCCCAGGCAGTGAGACTCCAGAGCTCACAGTGGTATTCAATATGCTGCAGGAGAACGAGACATATAAGTAGGCATCTATAGAGGGTAGACCAGAGGGAGGGGTGACGCACTGTGCCTGTGTGAAACACTGGGCAAGCCCAAGTCAATGAAGTGCCAAGAATACAAGCCAGTAAATGTCACTGGGCATCTTATCTGCTCCACAGGCCAGGATTTTGAGGATAAGACTTACATATGATGCTACTGAAAATGACGGTAGAGGCTCTTCTAACCTAAGATACTCTACCACTAGCAAGATGTTACTTTTCTCTTGCTCCTGAAAAGAAAAATGATCCTAGGAGAGGTAACCCATTAAAGCCCTGACATCCTAACATGCTTTGGTTCCACAGATCCTTCTGATGGCAGTGGGCAGCTGAGGCATCATGTTGCCAAGGAGGTGAGGACTGCAAAGCACAGGATTGTAAAAAAAGGTTGATTTTGTCAATTCCACATACAGTTGGGTCCCAGGTGCTTTGATCATCCTTAGACGATCAAAAGAACCAGAATGGAAATCATCCTGTCATCTCCTGTCATCTATATGCCATATATTTTCCCCTATCCTTGTGTACAAATGCAATTTAATTAGTAGCCAAAAAATGAGAATATGTTAGTGTCTAATTTTCTGTTTTGATATTAAGTCATCATTAGTTTTCACCAATAAAAATTAAGAAAAGAGACATTATTTCTGAGAAACCCAAAATTAGGACTCCAGCATTTTAGACAAATTTGGCTGTAATGTTGCAGTGCAGAGTGAGTCAGTTGTAGGACTAGATCCCCTCTGAGGCTCCTTCCAATTCCAAAAGCTTTAAGTTAATGAACCACATAGGTATTGTTGATTTGGCTTTTCCAAGGACACTTTGCCAAGCTCTATGACTGTCTGCCATATGATAGCCTCCAATGTCTCTGACTCATTTCAGAGAGATGATAGCAGAAATGAAAAACCTCCGGTAAGCCACTCTCTAGTCTTCAGTTTTCACACTATCACCAGAGGACATAGAAAGACAACTATTACATCCTACGAATCAATATGATCTCTTTGTTGTTCAATGTCTTCCAGCATGTACATGCCAAGTAGAACTAGGCCTTCAGAGACAAACAAATAAAGGAAATCCCATGCACTAGATAAACTCATAGGTTTCTGGAAGAGTGAGACCTGCAAAGGAATGATTGCAGCTGTGTACAGGGTGCTGAAGTGCAGACCAGAGGTAAGAATATCTATACCTAGTTAAGAATAAGACAGACTTCCCCAGGGAAAAAAATCTATACTAGATTTTAAAGTAGGTCTTGATTCTGATGGATTAGGAAATAAGGGCATCAAAACTATACCTTCATCATATGTCTGTTTCTTGGACCCATTCTAAAATAGGAATAAATTACAGATCTTTTCAGTTAACAAAACAAGTAAGAGGGGAGGAATACACAATAAAATGTGGGACAATTCCAAATACACCCACACATACACACACACACACACACACACACACACACCTGTGCATGTGATACATGAAAAAGTTGTCTTTAATGGAAGTTAATTTAGATATATTTCATATGCCCATTCATGATGAAATCATTTTATTTCCTTACACTTGCTCACCTGTAATCTATCAACTTCTTAATAACATGTTGAATCTATCCGTATTATTATCTTAATGTAAGTCTTCATTGGCTCTCTCCTTGACTATTGCCATATCCTTCAGTGTGGTCCCCCCACATCTACTGTTTTTCCTCTCCAATCCATTCTCAACCTAGAAATCATAGCTATCTAGATTATCACTCAGAATTTTATACAAAAAGAGAAATATAACAAATACAAAAATCTAACAGTCTACTTGAGAATTACAACATTCTAGGACAGTACAGACAAATTCATCATTAGCCACTGCTCAATGACATAATCAATGAAATGTGTGCCTTCTTCTTAGTGCCTAAGTCTTAACTGAGTAAATCAACACCTAGAGAAGTAGACATTGTTTAATTCTTCTAACTCCTGAAACATTATGTAATATTTTAATAGTTATTATGGAGCAACCTTGTTCCAGGGAGAAAAGGTAGGCCTTGGGGGAAAGAGAACATACCTGGATCTCCCAGCTTACTATCGTTAGGATGACTCAAAGAGTGGCAAGAACTTCCATCTGTGATCATCAGGAGTGCTGATGGTGCTAATTCTACTCTAAGAAGAATTACTTAACAAAAAAAGTTGAAGACCTATGATGGTAGATAACATTTTCGTGCATATATTTATCTCCTTCTAGAAGTTAGAAGGAACTTGAGAAGGGAGCTAGCCTCACAGTTGCATCACTCTTGCACTGCAATGTCACAGCCTGAACTCAGGTAAAACCTTTTGCTTCCTAATATTGTATTTCTCAAAAATTAGGTGTCTCCTTTCTCAGATTTTTCTTGGTGAAACTAGTGAAATTTTAGTACAAAAATAAGATTATCTGGAGTTTTACCTTCTGGAAATACTGAATAAATTTATTATTAATAAACTACAGTAAAAGGTGAGTTCACTGTGGTGAATGAAAAGCATATCAAAGTTTTCTTTAAAACTTAGCACAGTATTGAGCTTTACCTACCATGGCACTTTAAATAAAAGTATTAAAACTTAAAAATATATAAAATTAAACCAGTTAGCTGATTCTCAATTGTTCAATATTCACTTTCTCTTAACTATCTAACATCCTCCATCTACTTTTCTTAAGAAATTTATTTTCATTATTTACTTTCAGGAAATACACAATTGTTAAAACTCGTAAGTGTACTGACTGATAAAATTCTTCACAAAATTATTTGTCTTTTTCTTACGAAGGAAGGAAGGAAGGAAGGAAGGAAGGAAGGAAGGAAGGAAGGAAGGAAGGAAGGGAGGGAGGCAGGGAGGGAGGGAAAGAAAGAAAAAACTAAATCTAGAGCCTCAGAAAACAACAGTGGGAATAAAGTAAATTTTTAGTGAATTATCAGGATCTTCAGCCATTGCAGCGAGAGTTAAAATTATATGGTGGTAGAATTCCCCATGACTTCCAATTACACTAATCATCTTAATTATACAATGAAGCGTTGGATTGAGCATTGACGACTGGCAATTTTTTTCCTACAATTGCCTTTCTAAAGCCAATACATCTGAAATCTTATAGTCTGACCAGCAAGAATGTCTAGTTTGCAAAATGGTGCTCTGAGTGGTATTTTTGTTCTGGATAGAAAAACAAAACAAAAAAATCTGAACATCTGTGACTCTAGCCTTAGGAGTCCAGACTCAGGACAAACCACGATACCAAGATGATAACCTGAGTTCCCTGGGGAGTCAGAGAAGTCCCGACCGGCACAACATTCAGAAATCAAGTTGGGCCCTTCCTGTTGCAGAAGTGTCTGCAATAGGGACATCCTAATAATGACCACGCAAAACAGACCCAGGCTAGAGTTTGGAACCTTTACCAACATCCAGTTGCCATCAAATCACGACCTTCTATCTCAAGCAGCCTTAGAGTGGCCTAGCTTCACTAAGAACTCAGCCTGAGGTTCAGCTCAAGATGAATCGAAGGCCACAAATCCTTGTCATCTTCCCAAGTTGCTCTGTGCCACCTCTCAGTGAACACCTGCCATGGAGATTCTGGCTTTTTCCTGCCCGCAACTCTTCATAGAAGGCTTCACGTAGGATAAGAATATGGTGGTGTGCGGTATAGTTGGAATTGATTTCCCTGCCGCAAACATACTCACATACACACACGGGAGTTCTTTGTCTTATTTAATGAAACACTACACTTCAAGAAGAAGGCCATATATCCTAGATAATAAGTGCCTGCTACTCTGAGACCAGTCACTGCTTCTGGAGGCTGCTTCTATATAACGCAAGCTCTAGGAACATGGGAATGTTATATTCTGTTCTCCTTCCTGTACTACACACATATTGCTATTTGGTTAAATATTAATAGCTAAAAAAAGAAAACTTCCAATAAAATGTTCAAATATTTAACCACCAAAAGAAATTAAAAAGAAAATTTTCACCCTAAGTCAGTCATTCTTTAAAGCTCTAAAGTCAAACTGCTAGAAATTTTACATTTACTGGAAAATATCAGGGAGAAAAAGTGATTTAAATTATTATTTATTCTCAAAAGTCATTTAAGCTTCTGGCAACCACATCTAAAGACTCTAGAAATACAAAAGGGAGTTGGGCCATGTAAAATCTTAGGGTTTTTACAGTTTTAACTAACATTCTCTGATTTCATAATGAAACTGCAAGGGGTGGTCTGTACTTTTCGGGAGATGACCAAGGATACTGAGATGAGACAGCAGAATGATCATAGACAATCCTTTAAAGAAAAGATTCTCAGTGTCCTTTGTAGGGACACAGATGCAGCTGAAAACCATCATTCTTAATAAACTATTGCAAGAACAGAAAACCAAATACCGCATGTTCTCACTCATAAGTGGGAATTGACAATGAGATCACTTGGACACAGGAAGGGGAACACCACACACCAGGTCCTATTGTGGGGAGGGGTTTGGGGGGAGGGATAGCATTAGGAGATATACCTAATGTAAATGACAAGTTAATGAGTGCAGCACACCAACATGGCACATGTATACATATGTAACAAACCTGCATGTTGTGCACATGTAAGCTAGAACTTAAAGTATAATAATAAAAAAAAAAAAAAGAAAAGATTCTCAGAAGTTTTACCTCTGGAAACACCAATACTATTATAATATTATTTATTATATGAATTTTGTAGCCAACCAGACACACATTCACTGTGTGTCTGAAATCTAAAATATTAATATTTCTGTGAAAGTTTCCCAAAGTCTTTCCTTTAAAAAGACTTAAATTTGGAGAGCGAATTTAGAGTTCACAAAGCATTTTTATGTATATGTTCTTGTTTGATCCTAAAAATAACTGCTGCGAAGGATTAAAAGCACAACCTCTAGAGACATGGGTCCAAATCTCAACCCCACCCCTTAAATATCTTATTGGTGAAATAAGACTCCCTATGCTGCATTTTTCTCATCTGGAAAATAGAGATGATAATTACAGTACCTACCTCAGAGTGTTGTGGTGATAAATTAAATGAGGTGATGTATGTATGTAAATCTCTTAGCACTTGATACATATTAAATGCTCTTGATAAAAGTATGCTATTATTATCTTAGCAGCAGGATTGTATTTTCTAAAGATAGTCCCAGGGATATATCCCCTTCCACATGTTTCTCCTACAACGTGAATTATAACTCCTCCACTGAGACATAGACTCTGCTCCCTCCCTTTAAATTATAGTAGGTCTGTGACTCTGACCTAGATGACTTCTGAAGCTACGTCATGAATGTGTTACAGGTTTTTCCTGGACACCCAGGGATACTTGCCCTTGGAAACTAGCCACCATGCTAGGAGAAAGCCAAGCAGTCACGTAGAGAGGCCATGTGTAGGCCTGCCAGCCACATTCTGAGGTTCCAGCAGACGGCCAATGTCAACTGCCAGGGAGGCTTGTGAGCAAACTCAGCAAATGATGATGATTCCTACCCCCAGCCTTTGAGCCACCCCAGCTAACTCTCAGTAGCACAGAGACAAGCTGTGCCACTGAGTCCTGCCCACATTACAGAGTCATGACAAACATGCATGTTATAATTTAAACCACTAAATTTGGGAGTGATTTGTTACATATCAATAGACAACCAGAAAAATACTTAATATCATTATTTTACAAATAAGGAAACTGAACCTCGGGGAGATTGAAATCTTGCTGAAGATTACACAGCTCCTACCAGCTAGCAGGAGATCTAAGACCCAGATTTTCTGATTTCAAATTTTGCTTCTTCAGCAATTTAGAATTTGGAGTTGTCTCACTCAAGAATGCCCAGCTAAACTGAGAATATTCCTGGTTCATTGTTATGTTGTAGGTCTGTTGCACCCCATCTGTAATCGTTTGAACCCAAGTGGACCTCCCATCCATCAAACCTCAGGAGTAAGCACCAGCCATGAGCAATATTGCCTGCATCTCCCCGGGAAAGGCCTTTCTGATTACTTTCTGAATTCCTGAGATGGGAATTTCTGTTTCTGCTTCAGATCTTCCCCCTCATTTGACTACCAGCTTATACTGCCTTTTCTGATTTCTGAACATTTCCCAATCATTCTCTATTAATATGTCACTGATGAAGCCATCACCTGAAATTTCAGGTACATAACCCCTCTCTTAGTCTTGACTGCAGAATGCTCAGTGTAGCCCCTGGCTCTCCCCACCATGCCCTCACCATTTCTTTCCAAGGAAACTATAAATCCATTTTCAGTAATGTAATTTGTAAAATGTAACTATACTTCTGAAATGAAAACTAATGTTAACTCCTGAGTCAAGGCAAATTTAATATGAAGAAAGCTCTAAGCTTCAGGGCTGCTCGCTCACATGGGCTCTTTTCAAGACACTGGGAAGGGCCCTAGCAATGTACTTATGGAAATATCTTTTTATTACCTTCACCAAGTGTAATATAATTTCATATATTTTTATTCTAAAAGGCTCTCCAAATCATACTAACAACCTTGAATCCACACTTACTCCTGAGAGGCTTAGCTGAAATGGATCACACACTATAGCTATTAAGTTCTATTTCCATAAGAGGGGTTATTGCATTTGTTTGAGATCTTAGAACATTTTGGCAGCAGCAAATTTAAAATAGTTTCTTCAGAGCAAATTTAAAACTTTCTTCAACAGTAGATTTCATAATAAATTTTTAAAAAGAGCTTCTAAAACTAATGAATAAAATTAGGATTCCAATAACCAAACACACAGGAGAATATTTCTCCTATCCCTTAATGATTAAAATTACAATGATATGATACAACTAATGAGACTATTTAGAAGAATACTTAAGAATTTGAAAAAGGTATCTGTAATAGATCGATTTGAAATGAAATAATTGTTCAGTACAAAGAATATTTTGATTATCTGGTTTATTGATTTTAGAAAACGAGGTTGGTTCCAGTTGAACCAATTATATTAATAATTTTTAAAGGCTTGGCTATACACACAGTAAGTTTTAAAATATACGTATACTTGTATACAAACAAATATGCACCAAAAATATATAGAAAAGCAATGTATCAAATTGTTGTAGTAAATATTTCTTGGTGATGAGGTTATGGTTGCTCTTTCTCTCCTTTATATTTTTTCTCTATTTTAGAAATATTATGTAATGAGTACAAATTATGTTCATAATCACAAATAAAAGATAAACATTCATTGTCAAGAATGTATTTTTTTCAAGTGGTGGTTCAAATGTTTGTGTTTAGTTCAGCCTTCATTAAGATTAATTCCATTTGTTCCACAATTCTGGTCAACGTTTGATCCTTGTTGGTATAGGAAGCATCCCTAAAGGTTTCCACAAAAAATATAAAGCAGAAATTTTTCGTTCCGAAAATCATTTTTTCACTAGTTTCTGGCTGTAACTACAAACGAATAGAAATATATCACTTCGTCAGAATTAAAAAATAGATTAAAAACAAAAATGTAATTAGAAAACAATCTGAGCTTTAAGAAAATAAGACAAATACAGTACTCTGATCAGTCAAATTACATCATGAATTCACTTTCAGGTTATGTTTGATTTTCATTACTTTTAAACATTTTCAGAATAGGCTGCTTCCTTCAAGAACCAGGTGATAAAATGAAGAAATAATTGACCACTACTAAGGATTCTGACTAAGTGAATTAGAAAAAAACACATGCGAGTATGATAAGCACTCACATAAAGAGCAATTCAGAATGGAGAAAAGGGGTGGGGGGAAGAATAAAAGAGTTTAGATGGTTAAAGTGCTACTAAAGATGATAAACACAAAATGATTACCTTAGCCTCAAATACACTTAGTATATAGACCTACACTCTTAATTTGTAATTTATACCTTAAGTCTAAGAATAAAATGATGACAGTCAGAAAGAAAAAATAATGGGAGGAAAGGAGAGGGAGAGAAAAGAGAAAAGGGTAGAAAAGGTGAGAGAAAGTTGAGGGTGGGGGCAGAGAAAGAAAGAAAAGAGAGAGGCGTGAGGGAAGGAATGGAGGAAGGGAAGAGGAAAAAATACCATTATGTTCTAAATACCAGCTCTACCCACACTAAGGGCTTTGAAAATGGCTGAACATGACCAGAAAGCAAAGAAAACATAAAGTCACATTTAATAACTAAATTAAGATATGTTTTCTGTGTGTGTTTAATTGCTCCAGTTAAAATATCAATTGAAAATAAAAAGTTAACTATTTGGGTGTTGGGAGTGGTAAATATATTTTTGTTTACTCCTTTTTTTTTTTTTTTAAGAGAATGTAAAAATAGCTTCAAGTCTAATTCCAGATTCCATGATTCTACAAGTAGCAGTTACCGAAGAAATACAAAAACTAACCTGGGTCATTCTTGATCTCAAACCTATTTGGAGTGACAGCAAGTAACACCAGTGGTAAAGCATGTTAAAGAATCCTTTTAACTCATTTACATGATGTCATTAGCATTTAATAATTAACACAATTTTTTACTCCACTAACAGTTTTCTCTTGTTTAAATGAGGAACTGGAACTTTAAAAATTTTCATTTTTCAAGAAACCTCAGCAATATTTCTCTCCCAGAGCTCTGTGGTTATTAATGTCAACCTGCAGAAGTGCATTGCACTGGATTCTTGAAGTTTTAGATAACCACAGATGGGTTGTAAAAAGATAAGCATGTATTTAAAGTTATAAAAATGCTCTGTTTTATTTCTATTGATGAATATTATTTTTGCTTAGTTTTTCAGAAGTATTTATTGTAATATATACCAATTTTGTAGTATATGGGTATATAGTTGTACCATATTGTAGTATTACCAATTCTTATGCCACAGAAATAGGTATAGTTGATACTAAGATTATGAAGATAATTGTTGCCAATATATCACCTTATTACTGTGATACAGATATAAATGTTGTAAACATATACATATTTATTAATGTATAATAGTGATCATTGTCTCTAAAAGGATAACAAAAATGGTCCATATAATAATGGATCTGGAAAAACTAAATATTTAATGAATATAGAGACAATCTCTGCCAAAATCAGTGCAAACATTTAATGTCCTCTTCGAAATCAGCAATGAAGAAATTATTACTAAATTATTGTATAGAACTAGCCTTGATTGAAATTACAAAACCACAAAACTTAGTAGTTTAAGTTATGCTATGAAGGCTTCAGTGTTTTATATTTGAATCAATTTATCCTTTGGAAAAGTATGATTTTGGAAAGCATTACATTGTTCAAATCACTTACTAATTAAAACTTTCCAAGTATTTATTTTTTCATCTGTAAAGTGGAAAAAATAATACTGAATTTGCATAGTTATGAATAAATATATGTGCAGACATGTGACAAAACACTTAATATTTCTGGAACTGTTATTCAAAGCTGAAATCAAAAGAAAAATGATGAGTTTTGTAAACTCAACTATGCTGATTCCTTAGAAGAAATCAAGTTTTATTACTAAAACTCAAAACAGAGTTTTTCTGCTTCGTGATGGATATCTGAGCATATGTATCAATCTTTCCTGCTTCCCATGATGCCACTCAAATAACAGCAGAGATTTAAAAATAAGGATGAATCCATGGTAGCACTAGAAACCTGGGAAGGATGCCAGCCAGAGACCAGAACAGTGGGAGAATTTCTAGAAGATCTGAGGCAGATGGGATCAGATTGGTGGTAAAAATCAAATAGAGCTGAACCTGTAGCATTGAAAAGACATGAGGGAAGGCTACTAACAAAGTGAGTGTTCCTCTCAGAATTCATGAAGAACACCAAGATCAAAGACAGCAGAGACTAGAGGCACAGTTCGGTATTGAATGGTGAGCTGTAGAATTGCTGTACTGCTGATTGTATCATAAACCTCCAGACTAGAGCTCTGTAAATAAAATGGAGACTCTACCATAGGAAACTTACAAATGTTATTGGGGCAAAAGAGCGAGAGCACTCCAGCGGTGCTCCAGATAACTTCTGGTCCCTTTGCGGAGAGGCAGCCCCTGCATCCGTCAAGCAAACTCTCTGGGCAACCTAGAAAAAGGTTTGCCTGGTCCAAACATGCATTCTCTCTTCCTAAAAAGCTCCTCTAAAATTAGAATATAAATTCACTCTCTGAAAGAATTATATTCACTTTTGCTGGGAAGATCATCTCTAACCATCACTGCTTACTAATCTCAGTCTTCAATTAGAAATATAAGTATGTTTCAGAAAATCTAACAATGTGAAAACTGGTGTTAGACCAAACCAAGGAACTAAAGTTAATAAAAGAAATCACAGGTCAGGCACGGTGGCTTACGCCTGTAATCCCAACACTTTGGGAGGCTGAGGTGGGCGGATCAAGAGGTCAGGAGTTCGAGACCAGCATGGCCAACATGGTGAAAACCCATCTCTACTAAAAATACAAAAATCAGCTGGGTGTGGTGGTGTGCACCTGCAATTCCAGCTACTCAGGAGCCTGAGGCAGGAGAATAGCTTGAACCCATGAGGCGAAGGTTTCAGAGAGCCGAGATTGTCCCATTGCACTCCAGCCTGGGCGACAGAGGAAGACTCCGTAAAAAAAAAAAAAAAAGAAAAGAAAAGAAAATAAAGAAAGAAAAAGAAATCAGAGAAAACTTCAAATAGAATTCTTAGGGATTTGAAAACAATTACACCCACAAAAATGATTGAGATTACTCTTAAAAAGAAGCAATTAAAAATAAGACAATTTAAATGTAAAAGTAAAATGAATACCAAATATCAGAATGATATAGGCTTAAAGCTAATTTGTGAAATGGAAGTTTGTGCTGAGATATTCTCCAGTGTTCAATGCAACAGAATGAAAACATTAAATAATAAGAGAAAAGCAGTCACAGAGGAGAGAACCAAAGGACCTAACACCTAACAAGAGAAAAGTAAGAAGTAGAAAATAATGAAGAAATTAATAAAAGAAAATTTACTGGAACTAATGAAACACTAACATCTTCAGAGAGTGAGAACTTCATAAAATGTTTATAGGAATGTTGCAGTGGGGGGTTGGGCAAATTTGTGAAATACAATCTAGATACCACCTAATAAAATTTGAAAACTCCAAAGATGAGGAGAAAAATACATTATCTTGCCAAGGAAGAAAAAAATACTACAGAAGAACTGAAATCAAACTGGCATCAGAATTATTGTGTAATCTCCAAAAAAAGAGCCTAGAAGGGGGCAAAGACCAACTACAAAATGCCAGTGGAAAAAGACTTTTATCTAAACAAAATTATTTAAGTCAAAAAATAAATATATCTCAGATATATAAAGACATAAAAAGTTTGCTACTCATGCATCTTTTTTGAAAAAATTATTTATGCTACATTGCAGCAAAATAAAAAATGAATTCAAAACAAAAGGAGACAGAGTATTAAGTAATAGTGGTAAGCAAGTTGTGTAATATGTATAAAAAGCTGAATAAATAATTGTTTATAAGTAGTTACATGTTAAAGTAATAGTCATAAAGTAAAATATCTATAATGTAAAACAATGACAATCAGAACTTAAATTCTTGATTTTTAAAAAATTCTGAAGAGAGCAAAAGGAAAGTAAAATAAACATATTAAAGCTCTATTGTACATGTGCAAATGGCAGGGGGGTCTTATAGAGGCTATAGATATTGAGCTTTGAAACCGATGGGAAAACTAAGCATGTTTATATAAATATATTAATTAGCAGAATTGTAATAAAATAATACCTAAAGTATTTTATAGTAGATAGTAAGTGAAACATAATCAGTTTGACCTTAAAATAAGTAAAAATAAACCAAGAAATAAGAAGTCATAAAATGAAAGTGCAAAAAGAATATATAATATAGAATTGATCACAAGAAAAACAAATAAATTAGATGCTCTTATTGAAACACAAATTTTTTCATTGGCCTAACAAACTATATGCAAGTTACAAAGCAAGTTACAAAGCAAATAAACAGATCAATAAAAAATGAAATGTTACAGAAAGGTAAGAAATGAAGAGTTAGATGTATCCACTGGATGAATACCAGCAACAACAATTTTAAAAAGGGAGTAATAGCCATATATTAATAACAAAGTATGTTTATAGCAAAAAGAATTATATAGAAAGTTAAGTATTTTATACTCCTCATTGAAATACAGAATAGAATACAATAAATATAATTTTTGACCCAAATTCAGTTATCAAAATATTAATAGATAAGCATAAAACTCAAGAAACTAGAAAAAAATAGAGCAAAATAAATCCAAGGAAAATTGAAAGAGAAATTTATAAACAAAAACACAGAAATTCATAGACTAGAATAGAAAACATACTAAAATAAACACACCAAAAATAAAACCAATAGAAGACTTAAAAAAATAAAAATATTGTCAAAATTCTTCCAGATTTACTCAAGGAAAAAAACAAAAGAATGCAAGTAAACCATATTGAAAATAAATATGGGAGTGGGAGTGGTGAGAAATACCATGGTAAAGACAATAAAGTACTAAAAAATTAGATAAAATTTTATGTCAAAATAAGAAACAAAATAGTACAAAAAATAATTTAAATTTTCACATTGACAAAACAAAAGTTGGAAATTTTCATAGATTAGTGACCACAGATCTATGTATGGGTAGAAAAAAAATGAAAAATTTAAAAGACTTATCTCTCCACAAAAGGTACTGAAATCAGATGACTTAACTGGTAAATTTTATCAAAGCTTTGTTGAAGCTACAATTTTCAACAAATGGTAAGAAATGAAAGTTAATACATTCTTTGATTCTAAAAAAGCATGTGAAACTGATAACAAAACTGGAAAAATATATACACACATACACACTCAATTTACTGTGGATTTATCTCTTATGTAAAAATCCTAAGTATAATATATGAACAAAGCAAATATAGAAGGATATTGAGAGAATATTATTCAGTTACCAAATAGGGTTTATTCTAGAAATACAATAATCGTTTAACATTAAAAATGTATTAATATGATTCGGTGTTGTAGCTGTTTACTGACATGATCATTTGGAAGTGAGGAAAAAGTCTTTGATAAAATTCAAGGCTAATTCCTTAGTTTTAAACTTTACCCTGAGTTAAAAAATAAATAAAAATCTCTCTTAAATTGATGAGTGGTGGCCAGGTGCTGTGGCTCACTTTGGGAAGCCAAGGTGGGCAGATCACTTGAGGCCAGGAGTTCAAGACCAACCTGGCCAACATAGCTAAACCCTGTCTCTACTATTATTAAAAATACAAAAAGTAGCCAAGCATGGTGGCACATGCTTTTAATCCCAGCTACCTGGGAGGCTAAGGGAAGAGAATCACTTGGGCCCAGGAGGCAGAGGTTGCATTAAGCCAAAATTGCGCCATTGCACTCCAGCAGCCTGGGGGCAATGTGGGGAGACTGTCTCAAAAAAAAAAAAAAGATGAATGGCATCTATCAAATATAAATGATATAAATGATAAAAATGATAAGGGTTAAATGCTGAAAATATTTTAAATGAAACAACTATATCTACTATGAATGTAATTACATACAATGGTACATAGCTAATACAATAAGGCAAGAAGAGAGATCAATCATTAAATATCGAAGGAAAATCAATGTCATTTTGCAGACCACATGTTTGTCTATTCATTAATACCAGAAAATATCTCAAAAATCAACTAGAACTGAAATGAAAGCACATAATAGTGACCAGATATAAGAATATCCAATCAAAATAAATAGCTTTTCTAATAAATCAGTGTAAAATACTATGAAATATCTCCACTTCACAATTGGAGTAGCAATTTTGTAGCTCACAGAAATAAACACCAGAAATGTGCCAGACCTATATGAATGGGAAGACGGTATTAAAAATTTATATATTTATGTAATTAAGGTATAGAGTTGCTAAAATAGTATTTTAACAACTCCATAGCTTAATTCCCCATTTCAAAAATGAAATTTGGCAGTTAGTACTGAAGTTAATTTGAGGAATAAGCAGATAATTTAATCAAGAAATATTGAATAAATACTGGTAATGCATAGCATACTACGAAAGTAAAGCTACAACTAGATCAACAGAATTGCAATACTAGCTGCCACGTATTGAGAACATACTATGTGTCAAGCACTGCTCTAGTGTGAGAGACTATACATATATAATATTTTATATGTACAAGTCTATATTGACAAATATTACACGTGTGCTACATAGTATATGTATAGTATATGTGTATGTATGTGTGTGTGTGTGTATGTGTGTATGCATTTAATCTTCAAAACAGCCCTGTGATTCTTATCAGCATTTTAAGATGAAGAAATTGAACTACAGAGAAATAAAATAACATACCTAAAGTCAAACAGCAATTACTTTTCAAATCTGTAGGTTTGAAGGAGGTTACTCAGTTTTCTCTCAAATAGCATGTCTCAATCAGATTTTTGACCCCAACTATAATCTTAGTATCTGAAAGTGTAGATTTTCTGAGTTGTTAGGGAGAATTTTCATGTCCTTTAGTCTTTAGGTAAGTCATTGATAAACAACAAACTTGAACACTAAACATCTAATCTAAATTCTTATTATTTATGTATTTTTAATCCTTAAAATGAGGATAACAATGCAAATCTGCAGAGCTCTTACAAGGATTAAATGAAAATGTATGTAGTTTATATAGTCTATTTGTTGGATGAATAAATGAATAACCCCATCACCCAAACACAACTAATATTATAATTTTAATATACTCCTTTCTATCCAGTCTGATGCTTATAATATTAGAGTAATACAATTTGAGAATCAGCCTGCTTTTACTTACTATTGTACAATAAACAGTTTTACCATGTTTATGATACCAGTTTACCATGATTTTGAAGGCCTCATAATGTACAACTGAGTGAAGGCATCTTAATTTTCTTAATCATTCTACAACTATTATTTATTTGGATTTTGATTTGATTTGGTTTTGCAATTGCACATATCACCTCACAGAGTTTGTTCATGCTTATAGTTTTCTCCATAATTTCAGTTATTTCCTCAGAAAATGGAATTCCTGGGAAAAGATTATACACATTTTTAATTTTAGAACATATCCTAGTTTTATTTCCAATTATTAGAAAAGCAATAATACCATCAATATACGAGAATACCATCTTCAAACTCTTTGTAACTTTGAATATTGATTATTTAAAGTTTTTTGTCTGTTTAATAGATTCTAAACAACCATTACTATTCTATTCTGAAATCTAAAACCAATGCTTCTAACAGCATAACTGGTTTTTATAAATGAGATCATCTTTTCCAAATTCTCGATGTAGAAAAATTACACATCAGAGTCCACCAGTCAAAATGTTAAATATAAGTGATCTACCTCTCCTTTTTCAATTTCAACACATGTGTCAACAAATATAGTAATTATGTAAGAGAAGTTCATGCATGTAGATCCAAAATTGTATTAGGGGAAGCTGATTTGGGAGGAGTACATGGCTCAGTTCAAGGTTTAGGGCAAGAAATAATGTCCACACAGTGTTTCTCAGTGTGCAAATAATTAAGCAAGGATTGAGGACTGGTGGCCCAAAGAACCTCTCCCCAAACAGCCATGAACTCACCCATTCTTCTGAGAAATAGATACAGCCTAATGATTTGTCCAAATCTATCACAATACATCTGAGAGAAATGAATCTTATTTTTATTTTCATGAAACCTTTTCTCTGAAAAGTATAATTGGTTTCACTGTCACTTATAGGCTTTGTTGCAAAAATTTGGAGAGAAAAACTGTCAGTGTTCCAGACATCAAAACATCACTAGCCTCACACTGAGTGACCTTCAGTAAAAAGGCTTCAAAAAACGCTGTACTGCACTACACAGATTCAAGAGGAACGAAATGAAGCTATCCTCATTTGCATTCTCATTTTTGAAGTCTTCAATCTTTAAAATAAGGAGTACATATACTTTCTTCTGGAGGGCCTGGATTATGCAGCATAAATGCAGCAGCATATTTAGCATAAGATAAGGCCTTGTTAGTGCTCTATCCTTGCAGCGTGCCAAATTCAAGGGCTCAGAAGTTAAATATAGTTTAATTACTGTCACAAGCGGAATATCATGAAGCTTTAAGTTGCAGCAGGGAGTCATCAAATAACAATGCAAAGCTAGTGTCTCAAAATATTCTACGGAATTTACTATGTGTTTGTTGAGTGTCTATTCAATCTACGATGTGTTTCTTGGCAGTGTGGGGGAAACACGAGGACATGCCATGATCTATTCCCCTAGGAATTTTCCATTGCAGTTAGAAGACAAAAGTTAAACCACACTTAAATTGAAGACTGAGCATATCAATGGAGTAAGAGTACTTTTAATTTAGTCTCTTCACTGCTCTCTTGCTATTGGCTTTATTTTATGTTTTTTTAAAAAGGAAATATGGAGCTTAAGACTTAAGAAGAGGAAAAGAGAACAATATAAAATACTGGGTTGCCATTAACTTATTAAAGTTTTACCCTGTCTATTGATTGTTTCCAAAGTGTGCTAGATGGCTGAAAATCAAACAAATGTTTTTAAATGTGTGTTGAAGCTCAAGCTAGTGCACCTATGAATCATTTGAAGGTGACCTTCTATGAAGAAAATGAGAATAAACAACAAAAAGGGCCACCAATTCAAGGGGGAGCTGACTTGGCTCAGATTTGAAGTTGCATAAAACCCAAGAGGCATCTGTAATTCCAAACAGCAGACAATTTAAAAATCAGTGTATGTCCCTGAGTGAGTGATCTGAATGTGAACATACAAAGGAAAAATATAAAAATCTTCCTACTTCTTATGCATAGAAACAGTGACAAATACCTCTTGGGAAACTTCCATTTAGGAAGAAACCTTTACCAGGGAGCCCAGATAGAGGGGTCTCTATCTTGATCTCTATTCTGTCAGAGAGAAAAAGAATACATGCTCTAAAGCACAGAAAAATCTAAACACTTGGCATTTCTAAGAAGAAATAAACCTTCAAAGTCTAAGTAACAGTATGTATCTCAATAAAGAACTCACTAGTTCTGCTTATCTCAAAAGCAGATGGTGTGGCAAATAAAAAGAAAAAAAAAACTTTTCTGAAGATAGTCCCTTTCCAAAATGCTAAGTAAATTCTTCATTGCTTATTATACTTGTGTTGTTCTTTTTTTTTTTTTTTTAGATAATCATACAAAAGTCAATGTTATTCCAGAATGACAATTAAATATAGATCAAGCTGAGAATGATGCATGCTTACACACTCCACTGTGTGCAAGTTGTTATTACAGAACTCATCAGATAGCCTCATGTGTATGAGATGATGTTAAATGGGCAGAATCAGGCAGCTTAGCTGAATTACTCAGAACAGTGCATGTCATCTGCATGGGAAAAGCTGTTGCTGAGTGGCGCACTAGGGTAACACTCACATCTAACAAGCCTGATCAAGTTATGTGTGTCATAGAGTACCACATTGTGCATGCAATAGTATGATATATAGGCCCTGTATTTGAAAAGTTTATGGTGTAGTTTTAATAATAAAACACATATTAAAGCAGAATAAAAATAAGTTAAAGAGTGAAAGTGTTAACTACCAAGCATTGTACCACACGTTACATCATCTGTGTTAATCCATTCATGACTCCCAACAGCAAGAGAGCCTTGTTACCCTTCTCATTGACTTCTTATTGCAACTTGAATAAAACCCAAACTCCTAACTACTGCTTAAAATCCCCACATGATATGCTGCCTCCTTCTTCAGCAACCACCCATACTGGCCTTCTCTCTGTTCCTCTAATAAACCAGGCTATCTCAAACCTTATGTTGTCCTGCACGAACAACTCCTCATCACATCTTTGCAAGGCTGGCTTTACACATCAGTCAGGTCTCAGGTAAAGTATCATCTTCCTCAAAGAGAGGCCTTCTACAACCATCTTCTCTAATGTGGATTCTTTCTGCCGTGGCTATGTTGTCAACTGTTTTTATTTTTAAAATCATTTAATATTGCCTGCAACTCTTGACAATCTGTTTTACTTGCCTATCTCCCTCACGGTCTTTGTGTGTCTTGTTCATTGATGTGCACACCTGGGATATAGTATGCATTCAGTAAATTTTTTCTGAATAATTCCCCACTTTACAAATCAGTTAGCAGGGACCCATCGTCGTGAAGGCTGGTAGGTAACTGTCAGGATTTGAACCAAATCCAGGTGGCTCCGAATCCCATGTTCCCCAACCCCATAAAATCTTATCTTTGAAATGGCTATGCTATGATTCAGAACATCTAAAATGGAGCCTGGAGTCATTTTGTTGAGAAAGTTCTGCACATCCACAGACAGCTGTACATGGAACTTCCTGTGAACTTTAGAACTGGTCCAAATCACAAAGACCACAGCACCATGGAACACTGCTGAATTTAGTCAACCACTCTTGTAGCCAACTGTGTATGGACTCATGTACTTTACAGTGCCCTAACCAATGACGATTTTTGAAAAGCAACTTTTGTAATGTTTTAAACTTTTATCTTCTTTCTTCTTTAAAACTCTTCTCTCACCTTCCTCCTTTAGGAACACAATTCAATTTCATATTGAGTTTATGTCTACCAAATAGCAATTTCTTTTTTTTTTTTTTTTTTTTTTTTTTTTTGAGACGGAGTCTCGCTGTGTCTCCCAGGCTGGAGTGCAGTGGCGTGATCTCGGCTCACTGTAAGCTCCGCCTCCCGGGTTCACGCCATTCTCCCGCCTCAGCCTCCCAAGTAGCTGAGACTACAGGCGCCCGCCACCACGCCCGGCTAGTTTTTTGTATTTTTAGTAGAGACGGGGTTTCACCATGTTAGCCAGGATAGTCTCGATCTCCTGACCTCGTGATCCACCCGCCTCGGCCTCCCAAAGTGCTGGGATTACAGGCTTGAGCCACCGCGCCCGGCCCCAAATTGCAATTTCTAAGACTCCTAATAAATGTCAGTAACTAGCTGCTTCTTGCCTGGTTTCATTTCAGTTTGATTCCTTATCTCTAATCATCTAGTTTGGCATAGTTAACTAACCATACAAAACAGCCTATGAGAAAATACAAAATAAATGCCATAAATAACAAGCATTTACAGAAAATAACTCTAGACTGGTTTTGTCAGGAACAGCTTTTAGGAAGGAGGGAGACTTGAATGGAGCCTTGGAAAGTGGGTCTTCTGATTCATTGAGAGAAGGAGCTAGGTGAGAACAAACAGATGGGAAGCCACATGCCATCTGTGGGATAGTAGGGTGTATTAGTACATTTTCATGCTACTGATAAAGACATATCTGAGACTGGGCAATGTACAAAAGAAAGAGGTTTATTGGACTTAACAGTTCCACATGGCTGGAGAGGCCTCACAATCACGATGGAAGGTGAAAGACACATCTCACATGGTGGCAGACAAGAGAAGAGAGCTTGTGCAGGGAAACTCCACTCCCCTCTTTTTTTTTCTTTTTTTTTTTTTGAGAAGGAGTCTCACTGTCTCCCAGGCTGGAGTGCAGTGGCGCTATCTCAGCTCACTGCAAGCTCCACCTTCTGGGTTCACACTACTCTCTCCTGCCTCAGCCTCCTGAGTAGCTGGGACTAAGTAGAGAAAATGAATGGGAGCTAGAAAGTAGAAAACAATTAATGCCAGCTGATATAAGTAAATAATTTCATAATAAGAAACTTTTATGATTAAGTCCCAATAATTAGAGAATCGAAAAGAGAGAATTATAAGGAGGGAAAAGCATTCCCTTATATTAGGGAAGTGATCTCCCAGATAATCCCAAGTCTTTTTAGGAAAATGAGGCCCTCGGGTGAGAGGAATAGGAAGGTACCTTGCAGATTCCTTGGATACATTAAAGCATGCATTATCCCCAAACTTACTTGTCAAATGTGCAAACATCTACTGGTTTATGAGATAAATACAAATGAAAGATGATTAAAAGGAACAGAAATCAACAACTACTGAGAGGGACTTCTTGAGTTCCCAGGAGAGTTCAGAATTTTGGAAACAACTGTAGCTCCGTTTTGGGCTTGAAGGGGTGAAGGCTCCAGTAAGAACAGCCACCTCAGGCCAGTAATAGGCAAAGCTGCAATTGCCTCCAGGAAGCCTCTGAGGGATCTCAGCCCAGCCAGGCCCTGTGGCTGTTTGTCAGTGTCTGAAAGCATTGTAAGTAAGTCAAGGAATGTTGACACCATAAAAAAACCTACCTGGAAAGACAACAACAAAATATGTATTTAATTGAGCATACTACTACATTACGCCTGGATGTTTCTATTTATTTTATGTATTATACCTGTATTATATTTCTTGATTTCATCTCATATACAATAATAGTAGTATTTGACATAAATATTCATAGAAAAAATTCAAGAATGTGCTAAATGCATTTTAATTTTAGAGGAGAGGGAATAGAAGGAGTCATAGAAGGCCATCTTCCTGCTAAAAGACATACAACATTGCCGGAATGATGTCAAGGGAGAGATTGCAAATTCAACCTACTGGAGTAAAGGCACAGTAAAGGGCCACTGAGGCCAAAGGAGAAAACACTTAAAGTCCTATTGTCATTTGCTACCCCGAGGTCAAAGAGTAAGTTCGCTACTCTCAAAGTGCAGAATCAATAAAGTGATACAACTAAAAAACATTTATCATTTTTTAAAATAATTTATTTTAGTTTTACTTTCATCTTCAAAGCCATTCTGGGTATTACTAACTACAGGTTAATCTAGGGGAAATCCTTGGGTTATTTTTTATTATTATTATACTTTAAGTTCTAGGTTTGGCTAATAATTACTGAGAGCTCACTCTGTGCATACCACCATGCTAAATAGTTAAGTTACCCAGCCTCATCACCTGCCTTCAAGGCACCCACAGTGTGGCAAAGGTGTTTGTTAGTTCTTATACATAAGGAATGACACCACAAGGTCAACTAAATTTAAATGAATTGAGCGTTCTCAGTGATGACATGGCTCAGTGAAGTGATAAACTAAAGGATTTTGTTGGCAGTCACTTGGAAGGTCAATGGCTACAAAGATCTTCAGGCTGCCTGAATACAAATTTCTCATTTTAAGAGACGTAGCCCCTTATGACAAAATCAATGGTTAAAAAAATCCTGATGTGAACTGAATTGGTAAGTTTTGCCTTGTATTATATGATGTGTCACGTGGGACACTACTGTTCAAAGAGGATAACTTTCCTATAAGTATAGGGGCAGACAGTAAATAAACTCTGAAGGCCACAGTTTGTATGGGGCGTATTGTCTGGGGCCCACCACCTTTATAGCCAAGAATCCATTTCCTCCTATCTATAATGAAAGCAGAAGCACTTGCCATCCACAAAGGTATCTTAAGGGTCTGTAATGAAGCAACACAATATTTCTCATATTGTAATATTAACAAAAAGTGACAAGATGATGCAGTTGACCTTCTGTGTCAGGATTTAAATCTGTATTATGAGTTGCATTTAAAGAGAATGTCCATTAATAAAGTGGTGTTCTAATCACATTCTACAAAAGAGATAATTCCCCCTAAATAAATGTTACCACCCCATGACAAAATACAAATTATTCTTAACAATACATTAAACCTTTTTAGAATTATGACTTGAAAAAAAAAAAACAATTTCCAAATACAGAATATTTTATATTGGTACAGACCAAATTCTATTGTAACAACGCCCTAGACCCTATTTAGAATCTTAGGTAACAAGAAGATTTGCTTTATGAGATATTGCTCAAAGGTACTGAGTGGAATTATCACTAGACTGAGAGGTGAGAGACCTAAGCTTTAGTTAGGCTTTCCACTAATTGTGTGACCTGGGTACTGACGTTCAGTCTCCAAGCCCGTGGAGTCCCAATCTGTCAAATAAGCAAGTTAAATGAACTATCTTAACGGTCTCCTGTTATTCTTAATTTCTTGACTCTAAAGAAATTTTGAAGTGTGGACTTCAAAATTCTGTTTTCAATGAAGTTAAATGTGTTGTATTTTGCTGTATCAAAAATATCACAAAATACAAATACTATGCTAAAACTATAAAAACACTAATATAGCAAAGATTCTAGTGTCTTGAAATGATTAATGACATATACTGAATTGCCTGTCCTTTTAGATAGTTCATCTTTTTTTTTTCAAGCAGTCCCATGTTACAACTCCAAGTTTCTAGGAATTATTTATGATATTCACAAAATAACAAATATCAAAACCTGACTTTAAAAAAATTGTTATTTGCTTGCCACCATGCATTTTCATCACTTACTACTAATGTTTCATTTGGTTATTTACAACTTACTCCTATCTACTTGTATGTGTTACAGATTTTAACTAAGGGTATTTGCCTTGGGAGTACTAAGTTTACTAGTTTAAAGGCTACTTACTCCAAAGGGCTACTTTATCTTTTTCTATTTCCCATCAGCATACAGAAGAAATAATTCACATTTCTGGATTTTGTTCTTTCAGTTTCTCAACCCAGGACAATCAGACTTCTACCACCAAACATTCTACTCAAGCTTCTCAGCAAAAGTCACAATGATTCTGAAATTAATCATTCCAATTGTTTATTTTTAAAACCTTGCTTATTGTAAAATACAAATTGCATCATAGAAACTTTTACAAAACAGAAATGTACAGCCCAAAGGTTTACCCCAAGGGAAATATCCATAAAAAATCACTCAGGTCAAGAAAGAGGACTTTACCAGAACCCAGCAGATCCCCTTATGCCTACTTTATTACCCCCTCTCTCCTTACAAGGGCCCATTTTTTTCCAGCTTTCTTTTACATTTGTGTCACCTATACAAGTATCGCCAAGCACTACAGGTTTAACTAAACCCATCTTTGTAGAAGATCTAACTTTTCTCACTCAACATCACATTGCAAAATTATCCATTTTTCTCAGATGAACCTGCAGTCATTTTTTACAGTATGGTATTGCATTTATTAATATATCCCCACTTATGTGTTCATTTCACTAGAGCTCGAGGGCTTCTTATTTTGAAGTTCTCAACCTGCTGAACATCTCTGGAGCATGGAACAGTGTTGACCTTTGCCTTTCTGAAATTCTCTACTCTCCAGCAATGTTCCAGTTTTCCTTCTTCCACTTTGATGGTTCTCCAGTGGTTCACTAGTTGCTCTTCCTTAATGCATCCCATATGAAACACTGGTCTTCTTTAGGTATCTTTCGTTACCTCCTCATTTTACACATTGTCACTAGGCAACCACTCCTTCTTTAGCTCTGGCACCAAACTATTTCCTAGCTCATTTTTTCGTTACTTCTGCCATTGTTCATCCTCATCCCAGCCTACCTCTTTGCTTCTCCCGAGACATCTTACACAGCTGCAAAACAAGCTACTCCCAACCATACCGTTCCCTTTTTGCCTTTTCATGTGCTGCTCCTCCAGCCTGGAATTCTCAAATTGTTTTTTTTTTTTTTTTTTTCACTTTAGATCAAATGTTTCCTCATCTTCCAGGATAACTGGGCAATTTTAATTGCCCCCTCATTTGTGTTCCCTACACGCATTGTGCAATCCTCTGCAACAGAACTTATGATGTCATATTGTAAACACATGTTTGTGCCTACCTCCCTCACCAGAGAACAGGAATCTTGTCTTAATCATCTCTGCATCCCCGAGAATGATGTGTAAATGTTGCCAGGATGAATGAATCTGTTTACTTGGTAACCTTTGTGAGCTTCCTGTTCTAGGGAAAAGCCTCACAGCATTCCCATGAATGTTATGCTTCTCTGGCAAAGCTGCATCAAACTTTTACGTGGTGGGAGTTGCAAGTTAGGTTCCCTTGGAAGCAGACTCTAAGATGAAGATTAGCATACAGGATGTTTATTACAGAATCAGTGCCTGTGGAAGGAAATGGAAAGAACGAGAAAGAAGGAAGATTAGGCAGAGGATGATGTCAAGCTGTGACTGTCTCAACAGAACCCGTAGCTGACACTATAGGAAATTCTGAGGACAGAATGTACCAAGAGCAGGTGACAGAGCTGGGCCTTCATGTCCCTTCACCTGTCTCAAAGCAAAGCATGACCCCTTTGGCTTAGGTAATCCCAGAAAGGCTCTGATAGCCAAGAGTGACACTGTCAATAGCAAACTACACATCATGGTGTCCCTCACTATATAAAACACTGTTAATAATTTTTCATTAATCAATCTCCTAAGTTATATATAATGCTGGTTAGGATTTCTAATGCCGTCAAATATACTTATATCATTATGCAAAAATGCCAATTGCCAATTTCACCATGTTTGGTATAAAAGTATCTGTTCTAACTTAACAACTTTAGTTTTGTTGCCTGTGGCACTGCAGAAGGACAGCCACACCATCAAAGATACCCCTAAAAGCCATCACAGAAGCTGCACAGAGAAACCCCTGCAGCAAGAATTTAATGTGACTCCATCTGAAAAGACTGAGGTATCCCCAAATATTTGGTTGCTCACCCATTAACTTCAATGAAATGCACATTTTTATGTTCTCAGCCACACTTTTGTGAACATTGAAAAAGAAATTGTGAAAATCTCAACTTAAGTTCCAAAGTATTTGAATATCAGTTTCTTTACAAGTTTTCTCTTCCATAATTTTAGACACCTAAAAGTGTTGGAAAAAATCAGTGAGTACTTGTATGATACTCTGCTGGACAATATCAAAGTATAAGCTGCTAAACTGAAAGAATTATTTTCAATATATGAAAAAATAGTTACTGTATCCCAAAAAAGGATAAAATCTGCAGTTATTTTATTCTTTTTAGAATAGTCCATCAAATTACCAACATATCAAGCTGATACGTGCTCCAAATGGGACAGCACCAGGAGATGGGTCACGAAAGACCAGAATGCAAAGAAATCTGCATTGGTAGAAGAGATTTCTGAGGCTCGCATGGTAAAAACAGTTCTACGATTACCAGTTTTCTGGAATGAGCAAATGGATGAAGGGTGGTGCTTTAAACCAGCATAAGATACACAGGAGGAGAAGGAGGTTTAGGAGAAAAAGATTTATGAGCTCAGTTTTGTAAATATTGAGCTGGGATGTCTAGACTCCAACCAATGAAGATATAAGATAGTTTACCATTCAATAGTTACAAGACAGGCATCATGCTAGGTCTTAGATATAATGAAATTGGTATGTTAAGTGAAAGCTTATGTTGTGGGAGAGGATATCATACAAGGAAGGATAAGAAGAGTGAGAAAAGGACCAATGGCAAGATCCTGGTGAGGAGCCAGATTGAGGATATGAGCAGTGGAAGAGAACCCTGAAAAAAAGAGTAAGAGAAAGAGGCAGGATGGACTAAAGGAGAACCAGAGGTGAGCGAGATCCATGGATTTAAGGGAGAGACAGAGTTTAGACTCTGGGCAGAGTTTAGACTCTTGCATGAGGCTGACTTCCCTGTAGAACTTACTCTTCATGACCTTGGATAATGGAAAGACCATCTCCTCTTTGATAATAATATCCTGTGTGTAAAAGTAGTGGCTATAAAGTGCTGCTCCACAAAAGATACTCAGTAAGTTGCTATTAATTTTATCACTAATATTATTATTAATATAATTATGTATTACTATAATTATATTATAGTAATTATATATTACAGTAACAATATATAATTATAGTGTTATTACTATAATTATAATTATAGCTATAAGTATAGTAATAATAATACCAGTGATATTTACCAGTGATATATACCATTTATAATTACTATGGCTACTATTAATACTTTTAGCATTATAGCAATGTTCTATAATGCAGAAAAATCAACATAAGGACCTTGAAAAATAGTCCTTGACTTTAATCATGAGAGGATCCTCTGGCAGAGCAGTTGCAGTGTGGTGGTGGAAGCAATCAAATCACAACAGTTTGGAAAACGACTGGCTAAAAGGTAAGAAGGAATAGACAGAAGCATGGCCCATCATGCCTAAATCATTGACCATAAAAGGAAAAAGATGTGTAGAGTATATAGGGAGCTACTGAAGGGCTTTTAAAAATGGGTACATAATGGGTTCAAATTATGTTCATGTAATAAAGAGAGTAGCTCAGTGGAAGAAAAAACAGTGAGAACACAAGTTAGTGAAAAGAAATGATAAGCAAGATCTAGGAAGATTTTGATAAGCTATGATAAATAACAAAGATGGGTTTATATAGCAGTATCAAAATATATCAGGTGACTCGGAAAAAGTCCAACAAGGATGTATAAGGCTACTACAGAAAAATCATAAACTGTTATTAAATTACATTTTAAAAGACTTCAGAAAAATGAAATATATAGCAAATTCATAGATTGAAAAACTACTGACTATAAATATTTCTCCTGAATTTTTGTTATGAGATAGGTTCTCACTTTGTCATTCAGACTAGAAGGCAGTGGTATAATCATAGCTCACTGCAGCCTTGAACTCCTGGGCTGAAGCCATCCTCCCACCTCAGCCCCCTGTGTACCTGGTAGCCTGCCATCATGCCCAACTTTTTAACATTTTTTTCCTAGAAATAGGGTCTCACTATGTTGTCTAGGCTAGTCTTGAACTCCTGGCCTCAAGCAATCTTCCCACATTGGCTTCCAAAAGTGCTAGGATTATATGTGTGCACCTACTCTCTCCTGAAATGAATATATAGATTCAATGAATTTCATGTTACCAGCAGATTATTTTAGTGTGCATGTGGAAGTTCACAAGTAGATTTTCAAATGTGTATGTATATTAAAAAGGCCAAAGTTCACCAAGAAAAATAAGGTAGAAAGGACTTGCCCAGATATCAAGACCTATATAAAGCTATAGTAATCAAGGCAGTGAATTTGTATTGCAGAAATAGATATTTAGACCAAAGAAATATATTTTAAGTTCAGAAACAACTTCACACACACAAAGACACTTGATTTATAACAAATTAGCACTCCAGGGCAATGAGGAAGGCCACTTTTTAATCACTGGAACTGTAATAATGGGTATCCATATACAAAATCAATTAAAAACCTAAGTGGAAGGTGCTGGGGAGGATGTAGAGAAATAGGAACACTTTTACACTGTTGGTGGGATTGTAAACTAGTTCAACCATTATGGAAAACAGTATGGCGATTCCTCAAGGATCTAGAACTAGATGTACCATATGACCCAGCCATCCCATTACTGGGTATATACCCAAAGGATTATAAATCATGCTGCTATAAAGACACATGCACACGTATGTTTATTGCAGCACTATTCACAATAGCAAAGACTTGGAATCAACCCAAATGTCCATCAGTGACAGACTGGATTAAGAAAATGTGGCACATATACACCATGGAATACTATGCAGCCATCAAAAAGGATGAGTTTGTGTCCTTTGTAGGGACATGGATGCAGCTGGAAACCATCATTCTTAGCAAACTATCACAAGAACAGAAAACCAAACACCACATGTTCTCACTCATAGGTGGGAACTGAACAATGAGATCACTTGGACTCGGGAAGGGGAACATCACACACCGGGGCCTATCATGGGGAGGGGGGAGGGGGGAGGGATTGCATTGGGAGTTATACCTGATGTAAATGACGAGTTGATGGGTGCTGACGAGTTGATGGGTGCAGCACAGCAACATGGCACAAGTATACATATGTAACAAACCTGCACGTTATGCACATGTACCCTAGAACTTAAAGTATAATAATAATAAAAAAATAAATAAAAAAAAAAAACCTAAGTGGAAAGGGCAAAATTTTTAAACTTTGAGGAGAGAATAAAAGTAAATATCTTCGTAATTTTGTGACAGGGGGTCTTTAATAGGACAGAAAAAGGAGTCATTATAAAGAAAAAGAGACAATTTTAACTACATTAAAATTAAGAATGTCTGCTCATCATAAGACTTTATAACAATACTCGATACACAGTAAACTCAATAAGAAATACAAATTAAAAAATACAGGTGATTCAATAGAAGAGTAGGCAAAGAACTGAACTTGAAGAGAAGCTTCGCAAAAGTGAAAATCCAAATTACCAACGAACTTCTGTTTTTTAAAAAGGTACTCAACCTAACTGGTAAAAGACTAAATGGAAATTAAACAAAATGAGTTTTCACTAAACACTCTTAAGATTGGGGAAAAAATGCAAAAGTAAATACCAGTTGTTGGTCAGGATTTGGAGCAGCAGGAATTGTCATACACTGCTCATGGAAATATAAATTTATACATGCACTCTGGAAAACAGTGTGGTGTTTTCTAGCCTACTTGAGGCACACATACCCTTTGACCCAGCAATTCCACTGCTAAGTATATACCTTAAAGAAATGCATGCACCAAGACATATTGTTCAAAATAGCCCCAAACTGGAAGCAATCCAAATTACCTTAGAAGTAGAATGGATAAACTGTGGTATATTCATTTAAAGGACACTGTATAGTATCAAAAATGAATGGACAAACTAAAGTCACATAGAACAGCATGAATATATTTTACCAACCTAAGGTTAAGAAAAACAAGCCACAAAAGAATACATATAAATGATCCCATTTATATAAAGTTCAAAACCAGAAAAACTTATCATTTTCCTTAGGGAAATTATAAAGGTAAGAGAAGACATTAACACTATAAAAGCCAGGATAGTATAAGCAGTAGAGGAAAGGAATGAGTCTGCAACTGGCAGGGATAATCAGGGAGATGCTTGTGCTTGGCTAGCTTCCTCTCCCTCTGACCTCAGTAGATATTCCAAATCTTTTAAATGAAAAGTTCTATTTGGTCTAGGTAGTTTTTAACACAGATTATTTGCTTTTTAAAATTATTTATTTATTTATTTATTTATTTATTTATTTAATTATTTTAGACAGGGTCTTGCTCTGTCACCCACGCCGGAGTGATCTGGGCTCACTGCAACCTCTGTCTCCCAGGTTCAGGTGATTCTCCAGCTTCAGCCTCCTGAGTAGTTGGGACCACAGGCCAACGCCACCACACCTGGCTAATTTTTGTATTTTTTCTAGAGACAGGTTTTTGCTGTGTTGCCTAGCCTGGTTTCAAAGTCCTGAGCTCAAAGTGATCCACCCACGTTGGCCTCCCAAAGTGCTGGGATTACAGACATGAGCCTCCACACCCAACCGACACAGATATTTGCTTTATAGTTATTTCTAAAACTGTTAATATGGGTTGCATGTACTTTTCTTTGAGAAAGTTACATTTCTCAATGAAAAGTGTGAAAAAAGTATACGTGGTGTATTAGTCCATTTTCACACTGCCACGAAAAAATAATTTTTTAATTATTTTTAAATTTTTTTTTATTTAAAAAATAAACTGGGAAATTTACAAAGGAAAGAGGTTTCATTGACTCACAGTTTGGCATGACTGAGGAGACCTCAGGAAACTTACAATCATGACAGAAGGGGGAACAAACAACCCCTTCTTCACATAATGGCAGGAAGGAGAAGTGCCAAGCAAAAGGGAAAAACGCCTCTTATAAAACTATCAGGTCTCATGAGAACTTACTAACACTAGAACAGCATGAGGGTAGCCACCCCCGTGGTTAAATTACCTCCCACTGAGTCCCTCCCACATGTGGTGATTATGAGAACTAGAATTCAAGATGGGACTTGGTTGGGGACACAGCCAAACCATATCAGGTGGTAAGATTAGCTTTAGGTAATAGTAGGAAAATAACATTTACCCAATAACTTATTGACCATAATCTATACAACATGTTTAGTTACACATCTAACACAAAGCAACTTGTATGACAATTACAATAGTGAAGTATTCATTTTAAAAGACCACACTTAAAAAAAAGAAAAATTCTATTAAAATCTTGATGTTTTATTTCAACTCAGAAATACTTCAGGCAATATTTTTACTACTTAGGACTACTTGTGGTTACCAGTAATCATAGCCTTTTTATGTAAATTCTCTATAGAACCATATTATCAATATCCTCTTGAGATGGATAAGCAACTTACCAAGGCATTTGGTTAAATGTTATCCTATTGAAATAAGTGGTTTGATCTATACATTCTAAAGTTTAGCATGCCAATATATTAAAAATGATTCTGTCTTAGATATTTCGTTGTCTCCCTGGTTCTTTAGTATACAATTTTGGAGATTAATTTGGTACAGTGGTGTCAAATCAGCTAAAATAATCACTCTGATTCATTGAAGAATTACTGAGACCTGCAGACAATATTTTATTCAATTAATATCAGTTTTATAAATACTTACGGAGCTTGTGCACCATAATAAAAATTGTAACAGGGATGAGGATAAGGAGTGCTAAACAGAGGAATAACGTGTGGCCAATAAGGAGATCACAGAATTTAAGTTCAGTAGATGAATATGAAATAACTAATCAGAAGACAAAGCTGGTAAAGCAATAAATAGAGGTGTTAGTAATATGTTGTAGGAATATTTAATTCTGACTGTGTAAATCAGGACAGACTGTCACTGAATGAGACTGGCAGATGATCCAGATTCGACCCTCAACAGTTCATGAATTTGAACAAGGTCCTTTGGCACATCAGTGAGGAAACTGCAATAGCAGAGGACAGAAGTTCTAGATATGCTCAAGAATCTTAAAGGAGATTGATGAAGCTTGAGCATTCATTTTGTGGAAAATGTGGAGGGAGAAGATACTGGATAGGTAATTTGGAACCCAACTTTGAGAACACAGAAGTAGTTCTAGCTTTTCTAGAGTAAGAGGGTTAAACTGGCTATAACGTGAGACAGAAAAATACAACCCATCATGTAGTT
Source organism: Macaca nemestrina (assembly GCF_043159975.1). Taxonomy (NCBI): domain Eukaryota; kingdom Metazoa; phylum Chordata; class Mammalia; order Primates; family Cercopithecidae; genus Macaca; species Macaca nemestrina. The sequence goes on along the minus strand of NC_092129.1, from coordinate 64,846,925 downwards.
TTGCAAATGCATTACAGAATTATTTATGAAATTCTATTTAACAAATTTTTCTCACCCACACTTACTTGTTATCTTAGGTACTTCCTACCCTGTACTAGCAAACACCTATCCCACATCTTCATACATATTTTTCTATTCACAGGATTAAAACTGGTTTCTACTAAAAATTTTTAGAATCATCAAAAATCAACTAATTTATTCAGAATATGAATTTAAAATAAAGCAATATTTTTAAAATGCAGATACAAAGAGTTTTCTGAAGTGGCATGTCTGAAAGATGAGGAAAAGAGTAAAATCATAATTTACTTTGGAAACAGCCCATTAATCAAAATCTCCCTAAAATTTAATTTAGCATATTATCCCACAGATTGTCTGTATTTTAATTCCTGAATAAAGTTTAGGTATGTATAATATCAACTTTTTGGAGTATGTTCCTCATAAGCAGAACCACTTTTTCACCCAAATCTTTTATTTCCTCAATTTACTATTGCCAGTTACATAATCTAACATAACTATCATTCCCTGGCATAGTAGAACCTAAAATTTTTTAAAAAGTAAGCAACAATCTGTGAAAAAAAAGTAAATTCACAGTGTTTTCAGACCAAATATCATCTGTTTCCTGTACTAAACCCAAATGTATTTCAGTAGATAACATTAAATGTGACTTAAAATTTTCAATATAACAAATTTTCCTTTTTTATGAGAAACAAAACTGTCTCACAGCTAAAAATGGTATCATCATACTTATTACTCAAGCATGTTCCTATGATGAATCTCTGATTCTCTCATCTTCCTAAGAATTAACACCCACCCAACATCACTCCTTAATCAGTTGACAGAAGAAAAACAGTTGTCTGCCTGGTCATGGGTGATACACCAGCAAGTGAACAAGTAAGAGATTCAGAGGGAAAAAACATTTGCTATGCTTGTGATTAAGTTCGTGAGATTAATATCATAGCTCAAAAGTGAAAAGCTTCTGTTGGAGCATATGGTATTACTGCATATAAGAAACGTGTGGAATAAGTAGCCGCTGAGTCCTCTCAGCAGGCCAGCAGCTGGGAATGCACCCTCCTTTCCTGTAGAGCTGATGGCTGCAAGTAAGGTGTGCGACCTTTAGCAAGTCCCTTCCTCTTAGTTAGGCTGCACTGGATCATCAGAAAATTAAGTTGAACTAGCTAATCTCCAGGTCTCTTCCATCCCTTTGAATCTATGAAGGGAAATAACAGTTTAAGAAGAATGGTGATAGTATCACAGATGTATGCATATGTTCAAACTCATCAAATTGTATGCATTAAATGTGTGCAGGTTTTTGTTTATAAAATCAAATATATCTCGATAAGTCTGTTGGAAAAAAACAAAACTAAAAAAAAAAAAAAAGGATCTGAAGAAAACTTCAGCAAAGACAGGAAGAATCTGGATAGCTCTCAGCTTGAGACTGATTAAAACAAAAGACTATTTTCAGCCTTATTAAGTTAAAGTACCCTTAGCTCAGTTGATAATAAATCTGAATCTTGAGGTCAAAATATTGTCAGGAGAGAGGGGGAGAGAGCCACATTAGAACCTGTCTGAAATGGAAGAGACTCCCTCTAGAAGAGTCAAGTTAACCATCACTGGAGATATTCAAGAAAAAGCTGGGAGATCACTTGGCAGAGATGTTGTGGAGAGGCTGAGAAGCTTCTAAGTCAAGCTGCCTCCAACCTTAGAGTATAAAATGCCACCATAAGCTGCTGTACAAGAATTCGGTGTCGGTTACTCTCATGAATCTCATGGCAGAATTGCAGCTCATCATTCATCCAACACATTTATTGAAACCTACCCTGGGCCAGACACTGTGCAAGTCCTATCAGGCATACAAACATGATCCAGAGAATACACTGTAATACAGAGGGATGAGAGAGGAACATGATAGCTACCAGATAGGTGGTGATAAGTGATAAAGAAGAAGCACAGAAGAAATATGAAGATATTTCCAAGAAAAGGAGATACTATTTCTAGCTTCACAGAGCAAGGATGGAACACTAATGAAGAGTTTTTGGAAGATAGGAAGATGGATCCACACCTGAAGGAAAGCAAAGGGAGCAGAGGGAAAACAAATGGCTTCTAAAACCCTGCCATTCCTGAGCTTCCATGTGTTTCAATAAATAGCTAAGAATGCCATGAAAATGAGCACATATATGTTGGTTCCCCCTGCCTTCAAGTGATCAATCTGCTCACCATTTGACCATAAGGGACTAAATAGGCAAGAGCCAGTTGGGTACACCCTGCTATCAGAAGAACTGGGGCCCGAACAGGAGTTCACACTGGTGTGGAATCAGAATCACATGTTGGTTGTCTTTGAGTGATGCCAGCAAACTTAAGGCCTCACATGCAATTTTAATGGCAAGAATTTAGTTTTATAAAGACATTATAGAGTTAGCTAAGACTCACTCTATGGACATTGCCTTAAAACTTCAATTTCAGTGATACATATACATTCATATTAGTGCTGAGCATATGTGTATTTTTATCCCTTTGATCATTTACTGAATATACAACTCTATGAACATCTGAATTCACTAATAGCCTTTTATTTTGATTATCTATGAAACTTCACCTTTGGATCTTTGGAGGAATTGTCTTGTGGCAACTCATATATGACTTCAGTCTTTTTAAAAATATAACCACTGCCCTGGTCTCCCCCTTTAAACTAGTGCATGATTCTCAGCACATTTTCTGGGATTTGAGAGTTTAGTCATGAATCTATCGTAGATCCTCAATGACATATCTCAATGAGTATTGATTATTCTCCTATTCCATTGCAAGATTATAATTATAATCTAAAATGAATCTCTGAGTCTTTGCCGTGTAGAATAACTATGCACCATTTAGAATAACATTTTTTCAGTATTTGTCATCATACCATTAACAATGAAATGACTAATTATACATGCATAGGGTAACCTAAGTAAGTTGTTCAAAATTCAGACTTGCTAGTGTTACCAAATAGTATAATTAAAACAGTAAAGAAAATTGAGCAATACGTCCTGTAGCAGTCATGCAAAGATAGTATTTTGTGATTGATTCCAGAACTTATGGCATAGAAATGCTAATAATTACAAGTATGATAGAGAGAGAACTGTAAGGCCTCATTCCGTGTTATTGTAGTAATGACCAGGAAAAGCTAGGCCCCTGACCACGACTACTGGTTGTGTATAACCTAGAGGGACAGGCTCCTCCGTCAGAAAAATGGACAGTCATCACAGATTTATCATTCCCAGCACTCACACTTTCTCAACAATTTTGTGCTGCATTCTCATACCTGGTGTTCGTTGTGTTTAATCCTTATTTAATAAGGTTAATAAAATGCTCTTTTTTGTCAAAGATTTTGTTGTCCCTAGTTTTATTTATATCTAAGAAAGTCATGTAGCCAATTATTATCAGAAAAGTTTTAGGGGTTGTTTGTTTTTATAAGCACTATCAACAAAAGAGAATGTTTAAATCCTGAGCCTCTAAACAAAATTCTGCAAAATTTTACTTATTATCAAACTCATTTTCTTCCTATATTTTAGGAGGCCTGATATGATATGAACTCTGAGACTTTTTAATACAGTTTTAATATTCATTCCCCTGTTATTCAAGTAGGAGAAAATCGACCTAGAAATGAGAGGATAATATTCTAATTATAATAGAAAAACCTGCTAATTATATTCATAGGGCATATAAGCACCTAAGGAGAGTGGCCCTTGGTTCCTGGCAGTCCTTTATTGAGCACCTTGATGGATTTGTATATGCAAGTTTGAGAAAAGGAGCTGGAGAAAGCTAACTTTCATAGTAAAATTGAGACTGAAGTATTTAGAATTTCTAGGAAAAAATGAGAAGTGGGTATGGGAGACAAGAAAAGAAAAAAAGAGGAGTTCACAAAAGGATATAAAACATTGTAATGTATGGGGCTAGAACTGAGACAGGAAATTTCAGTGAGGGACAGCCACAAATGATGTTAGAGAGGAGGTATCCAGAATATGGATTGTTTTTGAGCTATGCATCAAGGGACTCCTCCCTTTAACTAGCAATGGTAAAATCCAGTGTGCTCATAAATGCTCTGAGTGTGTGTAAAACAACTAATCAATATTCTGAGAATCATCTCTGAATTAACTGCATGCACAGCCAAGACAGCAAGGTGGAAACAAGAGTCTGGCAGTCAGAGGAGATCACAAGAAAGAGGGAAACTGACAGAAATCTTCCAAAGATGTTGAAGCATTGGATTCAAGCCAATCTTATGTAGATATTTAGTGACAGCAAGGCTTTCCCATCTGACATTGCATTTTGCATATTTCCAACTAAATATGTTTCTTTTCTGAATATTTATTGGTATGGGAATAACCTGAAGCAATATACATGGCCTCTAGTCTCAGGAAGATTTCAAATTAGTAATAAAAAGCATATACCTAAAACTTAGAGAATAATACCTAAGATGAGTAATGTGGTGGAAAATTCTAGTCCTGTTCACCCCACATTCTTTCCCCAATCAAAACTCAAAATTCTATTCTGATCTCTGAAAGGGGAAAGAACTAGTGATATTATCAGCAGTGTTTCACACTCTATTTCTACTCTGTAAATTGTTCCTCCTCTTGGAGAGAGAAAAACTAATCAATTTGGCAAAATCAGTAAGATCCTAACTTTCATTGAACAATGTTTCTGGTGGAAGTCGCATTGCCTCAAAAGTTAGAAATGGGCTCTGTGCTCTTCCCTTGCTTCCTCTTGGTTCTGCTTCTTCAGATGCAGCAGGGGTCAGGCTTCCAGCTTCCATGCAGTAAACCCTCTCAGATGTGCATCACAGCCTCTCACCTGTGACAAGATGGGTAAATTCAGTCTGGGGAGAGTCAGAAGACCTGCCAGGGTCCTTGATCCAGGAACAAAAGAATAAAACAAATGCCCACACTCCATGCCCGTGTGACTCTGTATGTGTAAATTCTCAACCAGTTCTATGAAGGGAAGGAGAGACCATGCCATGCGTCTAATCTCTAAAGATAATACAATACCAAAACCACATAAAAATGTTAATATTTTTAAATGACTAGTGCAGGCAAAAATGACCAAGGTGTGAGGTAATAGATACCTGGAAAAGGTGAAGAGAGTTGATGTTAGAGACTGTATGTTTGTATTCTTCCAAAAATCATGTTGAAATCCTAGTCCCCAGTAGGAGTGTCAGGAGGCAAATCCTTTTATGGAATTAGTGTCCTGATAAGAAGAGAAATATACTAGAGCTCACTCTCTGGTCATGTAATGGTATAAGGATAAGGTAGCTGTCTACTACAAGCCAGGAAGCAGGGCTTCACCAGATACTAGGCCTGCTGGAGCCTTGATCTTGGACTTCCCAGCCTCTAAAATTATGACAAACAAATGTTTGTTGTTTAAGCTACCCAAATTATGGTATTTTTGTAATAGCAGCCAAAACAATGAAGACATTTGGAGAATGGAAAAATGAAGTGTGTCTTTGAAATTATTTCAAAGAAAAATTCACAGCCTGGTTGATTGATGGGATACTGGGTAAATGAAAGATGACAGCATGGAATCTCAAGAGTTCAAAGATGCCAGCATGTTTGTGTCTCCTAAGCTTGACTTTTCTGAGTTTGCAAAGTGCCTCCAATCATATGCGATACTATTAATGACTAAAGTATTTTAACTCCGCGCAATTAATCTGAATTTTTGTTTCTGAATTCTATTAAGATTGCAGACATAGAATGTTTCACAATTCTTCATGACAAACTCAGCTTATCTGCTGAGTTCCATATCTACATTTAAAAGCTGCCCTTCATCGCTCTAGTTACTAATTATTCTTCAAAAATATAAATACTATAAAAATGATTTCCCTACTCAAAACTTCAGCTCCAGCCAGTTTCCCCAGTGTCCTTGCCACACTGACCCCTGGCTGCTCCCTGAACACATTGGGCAATTTTATGGCTCTCCTTTTATGTTGTTCTTCTGTCTAAAATGCCACTCCAGCTACCAAACATCTCGCACACTTGTACTCATTCGTTAAATCTCAGCTTCAATGTCACAACCATCCACCTAAATCCCTATTGGAGCTAAGGACCCCATCAGCTATGAAGAGCCTTTTATGAATACACTATCAAAATATTAGGAGGGGTACTCATTCACCCTGGCCTCCTCACATTCCCACAGTAGAGAGGGAGCTCTGTTTCCTGAAAGGATACTCTCTGTCTCCTTGCCCACACTAGTCCAAGGGAGGAAAGACTTCTTTGATTCTGCCAATAGGAAGAAGGAACTCAGATAAACATTTCAGCTTCTTTATCTTTTTCAGACAGCAAGGTCTTCAGGACACACATCTTTTCTTCCCATCCCTGACCAGGGCAGTTCTGTCTTTTTAAGGCCTGACATTGTGAGTAGACAAGTTTGATTCACAGGTTGGGGGAGCAGAGTAGGGAGACGGAGTGTGTCTATAGGTCAAGTGGCATTCTCTAAGTCATCATCAATAAAGTAGCGGATATTTTCCCCATCATCTGTTTGGACTCCTGTATGTTCTTTTTGGGTTGTCTTTTTTCCCAAACTCAGGAGGTGAAGAGGAATGTCATTGACTGGTTATCTTCAGCCCTAACTTAAGGGTTCATGGATTGGAAATTCTCAGCGATAAACCATGGACCAGAATGTGGGCCATGCTTAGAAAGAAAGGGAAGGAGGCTAGAAGCTCTCAACACCTTGGTAACCTTAAGCCTCCTGGGTTTGGACTTCATAGGATTTCTGTAGTTTTTATTGTCACCATATGGCTGATTTTTAATTGTTGAGGGAGTGTGGGGCTTAGCAATCATAGCCTGTATGGTTTTCTGTGGCTGAACTTGCCCTGACTCATGCCAGCACAGCTATGGCTTAAAACCACCCAATGGGGCAGGGATTACATTACAGTTAAGAGAGTTTCTTTTGCCTCAATAAAGGCTAACCTTAATGTAGGCAGCATTTTAGTGTAAAAACCTTGTAGGCACTTATGAGAAGCTCAAAAGTAGCTGATTTTATTATATTTCTTAGATCTATAGGCTGGGTCTTAAAATGCAGAAGCAGCTATGTTACAGTGCACAGAGTTATACTAAAGTAGGTCTCATACCACGAATAGGTAAATAGTACTAAATATGATGCCCCAAATTGCATTTCCTTGTATTTTGTTTTGAAATACAACAAGAGTAAAAAATAGAATTTAGGATAAATTAACCTATTGGCATCATGAAGACTGTTGGCAAGGTTTTAAGAGTTGCTCTCTAAACCCATGGCCTTAAGGAAGCTTCAATTTGCTGTTGGAATAAACAAAAACCAGGGCTTGAATTTCAAAGATTTACTATAGCTTCACACACAGAAGGGACATGGATGCTATTAGCAAAAATTTTCATTTTTACCATAAATTTTTTTTCATAAAGTCAACAGAAAACAAGATTTGAATAAAAATCTGCAACATACAGGTCTGAAGTTTAATATCTACAATACATATTACAATAAAAGAGACATAAAAAACAGAGAAGAAACATTGGCAGAGTTTTAAAAAGCAGTTCACAGAAGAGATAACTCCTGTAACCAGAAACATTAAAAAATGCTTAAACTCACTAGTAGGCAGTGAAATTTAAATTAAAGTAACAATGCGATATCTCTTTATTCTTTTGAGACTGAAAGGATTTATAAACCTCTATTAGGGCCCACTGCTAGTAAGAATAAAAGAAAAAGGATACTCTTACACATTGCTGGTAGCATGTGAATCATTAGAGCTTCTTTAGAAAGCAACCTGGCATCACCTATTAAAATTTAAAAGAACATGCAGTAACCACATTCCTGGAAAATCTAACTATAAAATAAAGGCAACAATATATAAGGATATACGAATAAAAATATTTTTGAGTATTGTTTCCAGTGGCAAAAATAAATAAAATCAGGGTAGGAGTGAAGTTGTATTGATTTTCTATTGCTGACTAACAAATTATTACAAATTTGGTGACTTGAAACAACACACACGCATTATCCCTTAGCTTCTGTGGGTCATGATTTGAGAGGTACAGTTTAGTTTAGGCCTCTGCTTAGGGCCTTATCAGGCTGCAACTGAGGTCTCATCCAGGCTGCATTCTCATCTGATGGTTTGACTGGGAAAGAATATGCTCCCAAACTCACTCAGTTTGCTGGCGGAATTCATTGCCTTGATACTGAAGGACTGAGTGAGCTCTCTGGCTTCTTGCTGGTTCTTGACTAGAGAATGCCCTCACTTCTCAAAGGTTACCTGTAGTAGGTCCACAGTGCCTTGCCAGATGGGCTTCATTAACGTGGCCACTTATTCTATCAGGCCAGCAAGGAGAGTCTCAGAGTGAGTCTGTCAGCCAGACAGAAGCTTACATAATGAACAATAACAGGAGTGACCTCCATTTACCTTTGCCATATTCTGTTGGTTAGAAGCAAGTCACAGGCCCTGACCGCATTCAAGAAGAAGGAATTACACAAAGGTGGGACATCAAGAATGGCCATCATGGGTCTGCACCTCCACTAAAGTTAAATGTCATTGATTCAGGGAGGATAGGTAAATTGGTATGTGTTTATATTTATATTGATTATTATAAAGTATTACAAATAATACATTAGTGATGTAGCACTTGATTTAACAGATGTGGGGACAAGGGAAAACTACCCCTAGGAAGAAGATTTCATAGGCCTCTTTCATAGACAGAGGCACAGGGGGCAGTTACTGTGGTGGGAGACCTGCTCATAGATAGGTGGATTTTCTCCCCATTTATGGTAAATGCATCTTTATTAGTAATTTCTTACAGTTCAGTTTAATTTTTAGATCATGGTGTTTGGACCAATGATATCCACTGGCATCCTGGTAAGACTTAAAACAAGATTGCCTCTGTCCACCTTCCTTTCCTCAAATATCAAGGAATTTCCATGAGGATCTTTGGCAACAATAACAGGAATCAGAACTAGAGTAAACACTGGGTTCTGGAAAATTATTTTGCTTAGGATTACAACTCCAATCACTCAAATTTTTGCTTGACTCACAATTTCATGGCTATGGAGTTGATCTTGAAATATCAGGTGTTTCAGTATTATTTTTGAACTTTAAAAATGAGGCACATGAACACATACCTGGCAAAGAACATATTTCTAGAATACACAAACCCTCAAAACTCAATAGCAGAAAACAAAAATCAAACAATCCAATTAGAAAATCAGAAAAAATATATCGTGACATTACACTGAGCACAAGGAAAGATGCTCACTATCACGAGCTTTTAGGGGAACACAAATCAAAACCTCAGTGAATTATTAGTACACATATCAGAATAGCTAAATTAAAAAATAGTAACAGAACCAATGCTGGTAAGATGTAGAGAAAATGTATCACTCATATTTCTAGTGGGAATGTAAAATGATACAGCTACTCTGGAAAATAGTTTGGCAGTTTCTTTAAAAAGCTAAACATATACTCAGCATGCAAATGAGCAATAGCACTTCTGGGTATTTATCCTAGAGAAATGTAAAGTTTGTTCACACTAAAACATGCACACAAATGTCCATAACAACTTTACATGTAATATCCAAAAACTGGTAACAACTCAAATGTCCTTCAACAGAGAATGGTTAAGACAAATGGTGTAAATCCATGTGATGGAATACCACTCAACCAAAAAAAGGAATGAACTTTTGAGGCATGCAACAAATTGAATAGATTTCAGAAGCATGATGGCGACTCAAAAACTTCAATTTCAAAAGGTCACATCCTGTATGATTTCATTTATATAACATTCTTTAAATAACCAAATTATAGAGATGGAAAAGAGATTTGTGGTTGCCTGGGCTTAGAGATGAGGTAAGTGTGGAGAGTGTGGGTGTGACCACCAAGGACAAACCCAAAGGATCTTTGTGATGGTGGAGTAGTCTGCATCGATTGTGGTGAGGGCCACATGAATCTATACATGTGACAAAATTTTACAAAGCTACACGCATGCGCACGCACACATACACAAGTGCATGTGAAGCTGGTGAAATTTGAAGAATGTCTATGGATTTTACCAATGCCAATGTTAGTTTCCTGGTTTTGACATGGTACTGCGGTTATGTAAGATAGTATTTATCACTGGGGAAAACTAGGTGCAGGCAGATAGGAACTCTTCATACTAATTCTTGCAAATGCATGTGAATCTACAATTAGGTCAAAATAAAAAGATAAAATAATTAAGGCACAGGACAGGCTTAGGATTGAAAGAACCTTACTCACTCCAATACAAGGCAGCTCAAACTGAAGCTGATTAAAAAATTTAATTATGTCTAGACTGTGGAGTACATGCCACTATCTGAGATTGGACAGAAAGAAAAAATGGATAACATAGATTTTGAAAGTTGATTTCTTTAAACTTTAACATAAAAGTTTTGGATCTTAAAATTTCAGATGAAAGATAATTTTCATGTGTCTTTGACACAGGAATGTTTTAAAGGGGGGAAATCTGCACTTGGGGACATTTATATATTACCATCATAATATTATTGGAGTATCTTTATGCGGCTGTTTATCTTCCCGAATAACATTCCTGGAGCTATATTGATCACGAGGCTAGACATACTTGGAATGAGAATTAGAGTAGGAAATGACTGCTATCCCTGGCTAACAGCAAGGTCTGATAATTGATTTAACTAATGTGCAGTTCTGATCCACTGCATATCTGCACTGCCTACCAGTTGTCCCAGAAGACAGACAGGTCAATTGTTGGTACTGGGAAAAGGAGTTCATGAAGGGAAGAGCAGGACGCATTAATGATCTCCTCCTCCGAGAGAGACATCACACCCCTGGGTGACCTGAAACTTAGGTATTAAAATCAATATATCTATCTCCTACCTTTTATATCCTATCTAGGATAGAAAATGCCAGTCCTTGGTTGTAAATAGTACCAAACCCCTCTTTCACTTCTCTCAAAGAGGAGTGACTTAACTGATAGCAGCTTTGGCAATGAGAAAATGAGCACCCTTTCTCTTACAGAGTACTCTGGCCTTGAGACACATACTTTTCCACTAATCTGTTGTAAAGTTGTGTTGTAGCTTATATTGTAAACATGAGGACAGGTTTTGTCCTTCAGGGAGAAAGCTGAAGGACAAAACAGACATGTGTGATTCAGTGAAATGACCTGGGTAAGCGGAGCAAATCAGAGTTTGTATAGCTATCACCATAGGTCAAGCCAAATAACTAATTTAGTCTTTACAAAAATGCTACTTTGATTACTGGCTCCCTCATTCCTTGGTAATCATTTTCGAACTAGAAAGAGGTAGAGACTTATTATGTGTGGCTCTTTTCAAATCTAATAATAAGAATACATACTATTCCACTATCAAATCACCTACATAAGAATGCACTCTATTCCACTCACATACCCCAGAATTGTTTTGGTAGCTGGCACAGCTTATATTTCTATATCCCCGTCACATAGAGTATGCCAGCACAAAGCAGTAACTTTCTCAAATTCTATTAAATAAACCACAAATTCCATGAACTTTCAGCAGTCATATCAGAGTATAATTCTCAGCTTTAAAAAGAAGTTATCAAAAAAACCTCAAGTCCTAATTCCTCAAAGCAACTAAATTCTAATTCCTCAAAGCAACTAAATGTGTAACCCACTGATTGATGACAATAAAGAAAAATGCCAGTACACTCTTAGGGTGTTGAGATTAATGTACAATCGAAAAGAACAGCGGTTTATACATGTCTACAGTTGGTTAAGCAGCAAAGATTTTCTCCTCTTTTTATGAATATAGAAGATACTACTTTCTTCTATTTCTTTTTATCAAGAGATCTAAATTAAAAAGCACTGAGAAGATATTGAAATAAACTTTTAAAGCTTGTCACTTATATTGAACAAAGGATCTAGTCAGCTTAAAAACCTAGTAGATACTATTCACCTCAAGAAAAGAGCCTTACTAGTGATCTAAAAACAGCTGGTCACGCAGAGACATGTTTGAATCAGAATGAAAAGAATAGTCTATGCCATCTTAAATTTCTTCTCCGAAAACTGGTCAAGTTCTTTCTCCATTTTTCCTTGAAGCATTAATGTTTCTTTTATTGTTTTGTGTCATTCATTTATGTGACAAAGATAGAACCTATTTATCATCTCCTTTGTTCTCCCAGTTTCTCCCTTTTCTTTAATTTTCTTTATAATGTATTTAAACATGCATCATTGTATTTAAAATATTATATTTTTATTGATATGTAGTTATATTAGTCAGCCATTTCTGTTGTTGGTTCTTCCATTGTTTTAATGTTTAGAAAATCATTTTCTTCCCAGAGATTAAATAAACCTGCACTTATACTTTCTTATAGTTTCAAAAATTACAAATATTCCTTTGAGACTTAAAGAATAACATGACTAAATGGAGACACTTAACATGCTTCTGTAAGACAAAAGTAACTATTTGTCAGTTCTCTTCAAAGCACAGTTTTGTATAATCCTGAGGATTTGTGGGCTAATCTAGAAAAAAATAGGAAAATTCATAAAGCAAGTTCTTAGAGACCTACAAGAGACTTAGACTCCCACATAATAATAGTGGGAGACTTTAACAACCCACTGTCAATATTAGACAGATCAACGAGACAGAAAATTAACAAGGATATTCAGGCCTTGAATTCAGCTCTGGATCAAGTAGACCTAATAGACATCTATAGAACTCTCCACCCCCAAACAACAGAATATACATTCTTCCCAGTGCCACATGACACTTATTCTAAAATTGACCACATAATTGAAAGTAAAGACTCCTTAGCAAATGCAAAAGAACTGAAATCACAACAAACAATCCCTCAGATGACAGATCAATCAAATTAGAACTCAGGATTAAGAAACTCACTCGAAACCACACGATTACATAGAAATTTAACAACCTGCTCCTGAATGATTCCTGGGTAAATAATTAAATTAAGGCAGAAATCAAGAAGTTCTTTGAAACCAATGAGAACGAAGACACAACACACTACAATCTCTGGGACATAGCTAAAGCAGTGTTAAGATGGAAATTTATGGCACTAAATGCCCACATCAGAAAGCTAGAAAGATCTCAAATCGACACCCTAACATCTGAATTAAAAGAGCTAGAGAGGCAACAGCAAACAAATCCAAAAGCCAGCAGAAGACAAGAAATAACTAAGATCAGAACAAAACTGAAGGATATAGAGACAAAAAAGCCTTCCAAAAAATCAATGAATCCAGGAGCTGGTTTTTTGAAAAAAAAATTGACAAAATAGATAGATTGCTAGCTATACTAATAAAGAAGAAAAGAGAGAATAATCAAATAGATACAATGAAAAATGAAAAAGGGGATATCACCACTGACCCCACAGAAATACAAACTACCATCAGAGAACACTAAAAACACCACTATGCAAATAAACTAGAAACTCTAGAAGAAATGGATAAATTCCTGGACACATACACCCTCTCAAGACTACACCAAGAAGAAGTTGAATCCCAGAATACACCAATAACAAGTTCTGAAATTGAGGCAGTAATTAATAGCTTACTAACCAAGAAAAGCCTGGGACCAGACAGATTCACAGCTGAATTCTACCAGAGGTACAAAGAGGAGCTGGTACCATTCCCTCTGAAACTATACCAAACAACTGAAAAGGAGGGACTCCTCCCTAACTCATTTTATGAGGCCAGCATCATCCTGATACCAAAACCTGGCAGAGACACAACACAAAAAAGAAACCTTCAGACTAATACCTCTGAAGAGCATCAGTGCAAAAATCCTCAATAAAATACTGGCAAACTGAATCCATCAGCACATCAAAAAACTTATCCACCATAATAATCAAGTCGGCCTCATCCCTGGGATGCAAGGCTGGTTCAACATGCACAAATCAATAAATATAATCCATCATATAAACAGAACCAATGACAAAAACCACATGATTATTTCAACAGATGCAGACAAGGCCTTCAATAAAATTCAACATCCCTTCATGTCAAAAACTCTCAATAAACTAGGCATTGATGGAACATATCACAAAATAGTAAGAGCTATTTATGACAAACACACAGTCAATGTTACATTGAATGGACAAAAGTTGGAAGCATTCCCTTTGAAAACCAGTACAAGACAAGGATGCCCTCTCTCACCACTCCTATTCAACATAGTATTGGAAGTTCTGGCCAGGGCAATCAGGAAAGAGAAAGAAATAAAGCGTATTCAAATAGGAAAAGAGTAAGTCAAATTGTCTCTGTTTGCAGACAACATGATTCTATATTAGAAAACACCATCGTCTCAGCCCCAAAACTCTTAAAACTAATAAGGAGCTTCAGCAAAGTCTCAGGATACAAAATCAACATGAAAAAACCACAAGCATTTGTATACACCAATAATACACAAGCAGAGAGCCAAATCATGAGTGGACTCCCATTCATCATTGCTACAAAGAGAATAAAAGACCTAGGAATACAGCTAACAAGGGATGTGAAAGGACTTCCTCAAGGAGAACTACAAACCACTGCTCAATGAAATAAGAGATGATACAAAAAAATGGAAAAACATTTCATCCTCATGGATAGGAAGAATCAGTATTGTGAAAATGGCCATACTGTCCAAAGTAATTTATAGATTCAATGCTATTCCCATATAACTACCATTGACATTCTTCGCAGAATTGGAAAAAAACTACTTTTTATTATGGATCAGAGGAGGATGAAATATGAGTGCCAGTTCTAGCTGTTGGAGCAATTCAGTAAAAAATGATTGCAACTTGAATAGGTGAGGATAATGATAGGGAAAATAAAAATATTTGAGAGAAACATTTAAATATGGATTTGATAGAACTTGCTGATTGATTGGATATGGGAAGAGGTAGAGAAAGGGAGCAGTTAAAGATAAAGACATGGGATCCTTACTTCAAAAGAGATATCAAAATAAATTCCATATAGGAAAGAAGGCAAATGTTTAAAAAGATGAAACCACAGGCCAGGTGCAGTAGCTTACACCTGTAATCCCAACACTCTGGGATTACACGCAAGGCAGATGGATCACCTGAGGTCAGGAGTTCAAGACCAGCCTCACCAACATGGTGAAACTCTGTCTCTACTAAAATTACAAAAATTAACTGGGCGTGGTGGTGGGTGCCTGTAATCCCAGCCACATGGGAGGCTGAGATGGAAGAATTGCTTGAACCTGGGAGGCGGAGGTTGCAGTGAGCCGAGGTTGCACCACTACACTCCAGCCTGGGTGACAGTGTAAAGCTCTGTCTTTAAATAAATAAATAAATAAATAAATAAATAAAAATTACAGTATTCCTTAAGGGAGCTAATGACTCTAGATTTGAGATCCACTCCACCACACCTATTTTCTAGTCTCAAAGCAGCATTATGAAGAATGCCTCCATCTGCCCAATTCCCTATACCTACATTTCAGCATATGTTCTTCCTTTCATGAGAACTAACCTTAACTTCCCCATCTCTACTCGCTAAAATCCTACTGACCTTTGAAATCCAGCTAAAATGTCACCTCCTCCACAAAACCTTTCTTGTCCCTCAAATAAAAATAATTTTTATTTTGTTGCCACAGTATGTTACTTATAAACTTTGTATAGTTATTATTAAATTCTATTGTTTCATGGTTGGACTCATATGTCTGCCACCTCCAGAGAGCCATAGACATCTTGAAAGAAAATCTTCATAGCTACAACCTAGCTCTACTCGTCCTAGCTCGCACAACACCTAGCATAGACTGCTTAATGTACACTTCATTGATGAATTAAATAATAAAGAAAGGCATTAAATTTAATTTGAAAAAGTGCTTCCAGGTAAAATCAGACATTGTGCCACTTACTTACCAAAAGCTCAAGATTTTCCAAAACTCATCTTTCTGCAAACTACAGACTGCTCCAGGCCATTCATTTTATATTAACTTCAGCTTAAAACAAATTAACACTCTGCTTCCACTCTTGCCGTGATATGTCCCCAAGCTTCTGCGAGTTGTTCTTCTTTTTTTCTTTTCTGATGTGAAGAGGTGGGCCCCCAGATATTACTAATTCAGTACTGCAGGGCTGCTCTTTTTGAGTAAATGATGTTCTGCAGATCTCGAACATGACCTAGTCCACTCTACATACATTGCTTTATTTTATTTTTTGGCCTCTCTCTGTAACTTCTTAACTTGTTATTTTGAAATAATTTCAGATTTACAGAAAATACAAAGTTCTGTATACCCTTCCCCATATTTCCCAAATGTTAACATTTTATCACAGTTGCCTTTTCATTCTCCCACCCACACCCTCTCATACTTAGAGCAAGTTGCAGTCAAGATGCCCTTTTATTTCCAAGTACTTTGGAGATTCCATAGCTTTTAAATGATGCTTTGCTGAGGCGGACCTTATTCTTCCTGGACTTGGGTCATCTATTCATGGATGCTACTGCATCATGCTTCACTGCCAGCAACAAAGCTGCTCCAGGGCCTGCTGTCTCTGAGCCATTCCCACATCACCCTTGGGCACTTGGGAAACATTTAGCTGTTCCCACTCCACCGTGGGTGTGGGAAATTCAGTAGGAATGTGTAAGGCTATGTTTGGGCATATGTACAGCCATGTGCTGTCCCCACCCTTTGGTGGATACAGAGAACTATGAAATTATCTAAGCCGTGTCTGCCTGGACACCACGTGCAGCCAATTCTACTTTATTGCCTCCAACCCATAGTTGGGAATACACACAAAAATTAGTCTGGCTGCCTGCATTTCCTCCCCTTTCTACTCCCTTTACTGCTCTTGTCCTCCCACCCAATCCCATCTCACACCAACAAGGCTTGGATCCTCTCTGCTCTCAGATTCCCCCGAATTACCTGAGGACCAGAGACTCTGACCAGGGAACTAGGGTAGGGGCCCCTTGCTCAGGAACCATCAACATCTTACTCTTCTGCTTACCTTGTAACTTCCTCCCTTCTCTTATCACTTAAGGACCTTTTCTAGTATAGGGAATGAAGAACTGGCTCTCCCTATGTCACGTGTATTTTTACATCCTGTCTCCCCAGGACCTAGGCATTAGAAACACAAAAAGTAAGACCGGATTTCTCTGTTTTTGTGTTTTGTAGTATCATCCCTTCATTGAGGCAGTGAAGGCAGAAGACAGCATATTCAGAAGAGGAAAAAAGAGGAAAGTAATTGATGAATATTTCAAAGTATTATTATGCAACCCAGAGGATAGTGTACATAAAATTCTTACATTCACAATTCGAACATGGTGGGTAAACTTAATTGCTACATTGCCCTCAACATCAGCCTCCTTCTACACAGTAACAGAGTCAAATCACCATCCCCGGTGAAAATTATAAAGTTGCCTCCGACTAATAATTTCTTGAAGATGCTCTGAGTCCTTGGGCCACCAAAATCTCACACTTACCTACTTTATTGGTGACAATCTGCCAGTGCATGCTCACTTTAAAATTATGGGTTGTCACCAGGGCAAACCTATAGTGAAGAATTCTGAAAGCCTCCCAAGCCCCATTTTCACTGAAAAGAATGAGAGAAAAATACAAAATGAAATCCAGGCATCTGTTTAAACCTTTAACAACCTCTTAACCCATCCGTAGTTGTAAAGAGATATGGTGGATGTGCCTGCACAGGCAATGAAAATGAAAATGTCACTGATAGTTCCTCTACAATCCCTGGCATTATAATACATCAGTCTGGTTTTCATTTTTGATGTTCCATGAGCTACTAATATTCTATATTCTCATGATCAAAAAGACAAGGCTCTTTCACTGACTGCTTAGGAAGAAACAGACATTTCAATGCCTTGGAGTACTTGCTCTCCATGCCCAGGTACCATACAAAATGGGAGGAGGGAGGTTCGATACACTCTCATCTGTATCAAAGTTTTCTCTCATAGAGTTAAATAAAAAGTATCATCTTTTTGATAATTGAGACAGGATAATAAATTTTTACTTATGGAAGTGTTTCTTATAAAGTTTGAACAACTTAAAAACAAACACAAAACTGTTCTCCATCTATCTGCTCCAATAAGGAAGATAAATTTGGGGTCCTTTCTTTGGCAGAGTACCCCCATTTTATTTTAACCCTTTCCTCTCTTGCATTCAGTAGAGATGGCCTTCTCATCCCCACCCATTCCCTCAAAGCTGGATCTCACATATCACATCTCTGAGGCGCTGAATGGAATGTTGCCTTTAAACTAAAAATCACTTCCGAAACTGAATGCTGCTCAACCTAATTTCCAGCCCATAGACGTTGCAACAAATGCTTCTGGACAACCACAGTAATAATGATTATGGTATTGGGACAGCCAAGTAAAAAGGGCTCCCCTGATAATCTCCAACTGGTCTGTGCACTGGGAAGACAGGGTGATGCCTCAGGAAGTTCATGCGATTTGCAGGGAGCAGGTGCCTGGCCTCTCCAGTTCCTGTGTGCTAACCTGGGATTCAATCTGTGAGATGGGGCCTGTTAACAGGAACCCCTCTCACTTTGTGGAGATTTTTCCTTTTCGCCCAGTAAACTCCATTCCCCCCCACCCTTCAAAGTGTCTGTGAGCTTCATCTTTTCTGTCGTGTGACAAGAACCTGGTTTTTCCTACAACAGTGGGGATGATGGAGATGGGAAAGGGAAGGCCAGAAAGAGCCTATTTACAGGGAGAGGAGAACATACCATTCTCCTCTCCCTGTAAATAGTACTAACAGTATCATGTTAATACTAACAGTATCATAAAATTACAAGAACAAACTACATGATTGGAATGACTAAAGTCATCCCACCACATTGTTTTATTAAGTTCCTGCTGAAATTACTCATTTTAAATACTGTATAACATTCTATAAATAATAGAACAATTTTACCCAAGTATATGTATCCAAATATATTTATACATTATCTAGTGATAATCAGTCTTTCTTAACTTCTATATCCACATTTTATGCCAGTGGAATGGTAATACATACATTTCCTTCATCTTCTTTAATATTTGTGTCCCGGCATATTAACTATCAACCATGCCCAGTGGACCCTGACTGAACCATACATATCCAAATGCCAGTTCTAGCTAGCACTTGTACTGAACAGCCAGAATCTTTTTCTTTTTTTCCTTCTTTTTTAACAATGTATTTCCACAGCCGCTATTTCAAGTGAGTTATCCATCTTGAGGTCTTTCAGACTGCCATTGAAAACAACACATTAGGAAGGCAGTTCAGACAAGGCAACAAAATTTAGCAACAAAAATCTTGTCTTTCATCTTCCATCACACCAGCAGATCTCAGCCTGAATAATAATGAAGATGCTGTCAATGTGATGTTACACTAAACACTAGGAAACATTCCCAATCCGTGTAAAAATTCTGCTGACAGTGCTTACTCCTCTCATCACATAGAGTAACAAAGGAAATCTTTTTTTCTAATAGTGCTCATTTGCTTATATTTTGTTGAATGTGTCAACTAAGCTAACATCTGCTTTGTCAAAGGAGTTGAAACAAAACTCAGTGTCTCATTTTAATATGGCGCACCTTTATCAGGCTGTCTACATTTCCTTCTTCTTCTCAGCTTCACAACTACTCTATTTCTGCCATCTTCATTAGCTGTCCTCCTGGCTCACCTGAAGCAGCAGAGCCAACATTGAGTTGCCTCGGCCCTGTCTTGACCTCCTAGACCCAAGTCCTTCTGCCAAAGTGAAATAGAGAATCACCTCTATACCCATACCAGGGCCTGGTGTATGAGGGCATTTGGCAAATATCTGTGGAAATAAATGAGCTAGATAATTTAGAAATTATCTTTAAAGATAAGGAAATTTCTTCTGAATTGCCTGGTAATTCAGGCTAAGTAAGATATTTCCCCCTTCACTATCCAGATATAAAATTAATTTTCCAATATTTGTAAGCAATGGGTGATTGGCTATTATTTTTTTCCCTTCCAAAGTTCAGCAGAAATCTATTGACACCTGTTATGCTCAGTCCAGCTAGTGCTTGTTCTACTGCACTACTCTGCTTCATGATTTGTCTTTGTGTTGAGGAAAATGTCTATCTCCTGAGTGCTGAATTGAAGATGGGAAAGGGAAGGTCAGAAAAAGCAATGTAGGGAGAGGAGTGCAGAAGGGTGTCTCTGGAACAAAGCAGCCACTAACTGAAATCACCAAGGTGTAGCTAACCACCCTATACCCCCAGAAAGTACCCCATCCAAATACAATTTGGAAGGAATAGAGGTGTTGCATGGATCTGTCTGTGTATGCCTTAGCAATGGTGGTACACATAGCTCATGTTTGTATTAGAACCAGAATTCACAGTGATCTTCAAGTCTAGTGATTGGAAAATCAGACCCCAAATATTTTTATTTTGAATATGTATCCATCACTCCATACTGTAGCTTCAATCACGAAATCCATAACAAATTTAATTGAAAATGAGAAAAGTTAATTATTATTTTTCATTCAAATTCCAAAATAACAGAAATATCCTACTATCAGTCTCTTTTATCCATTGCCTTCACACGCCTACCCTCTCTAGACTTGTCCAAGGTGATTCTGACTAGAGGGATAAAAAGCCAGGACCTGGCTTCCTGTGAAGAACGGAAAAAGAAGTGGCCTGTTGGATATACTTCCCATGGAGGGTATAAGCAGGGCTAACACAGCCTGAAGGCTTTCAGGCAAAGGGGAAGTTGGGTTAATGTATTTGACCCAGAGAGTCACTGGTCCTGAAGAAGTGCCGGTGCTAATTTTCACAAATACTATTTGGCAAGAGGCAGCTCTTCTGTGAGATCTCTCACCTCAACTTCAACTGTTTATGCAAAACTGACCATCCAACCTCTCCACTACAATGTTAAAAAGGCATCTTGTACATTACATGACCTAAATAGAGCTTCTAATCCTACCTCCAAACTTGCTCCACCGGCTTCTGCATACCACTCAGTGTAACTCCATCCTTCCGGTTACTTATGTCAAAATCCTTGGATTCACTCTTGACTCCCTTCTCACACCTACATCCAAACAATCAGCAAACCTTCTAGCTATATCTTTAAAATCTACCCAGAATCCATCCAGTAACTTTTTACCACTTCTGCTGCCACCACCCTGATCCAAGCCCACATCATTCTTCACTGGAATATTGCGATCAGATTGCTTCTAATCACATTCCCTGCATCTTCCTTCACCCCTGAAATTTATTCTCAACACAGCTGACAGAGTGAAGCATTTAAGACATAAATCAAATCCCTAAAGCTCCCTATTCTGCCTCACATTAAAAAGCCAAGATCACTAGTGGCCTACAAGTCCCTGGACAGGCTATCTCCTAGTTCTTCTCAGACTTCAGGCCCTCTATTCCGCTTGTCACTAACTCTATGCAAGAAAAATAAGCTGCTTGAAGTTTTTCAAACACACCAGTCATGCACCCTCCTCAGCACATTTGTACTGGTCCCTGGGCCCCAAACACAAATACCTGCATGGCTAATTATCTCATAGTCATAGATTGAATTTTGTCCCTGACAGGAACACAATTGTTTGATCTTCAACAAAGATATGTTGAAGTCCTAATTCCCAGTACTTATGAATGTGATCTTATTTAGACATAGGATCTCTGTAGATTTAATCAAGTTAAGATTATGGTCTCTAAAGCAGACCAATATGACTGGTGTCCTTATAAAAAGAGGAGTGGACACTCAGAGACACACACAAAATAGAGGCCCACGTGAAGAGATGTAGCGGAGATTGGAGTGAGGCAGCTACAAGCCAAGGAATGTCAAAGAGTGCCAGGAGCCACCAGAAACTGGGAAGGAAAAAGGAAGGATTCTCTCTTACAAGTTTCAGAGGAGTCATGGCCCTGCTGACACCTTTATTTCAGACTTCTAGCCTACACAACTGTGAGACAATCCATTTCTATTATTTTAAATTATTCCGTTTGTAGTACTTTGTTATGGCAACCCTAGGAAACTAATACACTCACCTCCAATCCTTCATGCAGATTCTACCTCCTCAATGCAGCTATCTTCACCATTTTATTTAAAATGTAACCCACTCTAGTTCTCCCCATCATCCTCACCCTGCTCTGTAGTCTCACAGCATTTAGCTTCTGAAATATCATATAATTTAGTTATCTATTATTTATTGTCTTCTTCCAGGAGAATATCAGCTCTCTGAGGATAATTTTGTTCACCCATGAATTGTCAGAGCTAGCACAGTGCCTGACAATAGTAGATGATCAATTAATAATTTTTTAAATAAATAAGGAACAGTCGTTGTGCTTTTTATTAATTTAGAGCATAACACTGGGCTTTCTAACAATAATTGTGCTGTGAGTTTGCTTTGCTAATCAAAGTAATAATATATCTTCTTTTATGGAGTATATCAAATATCTCCTTATTATTTGCAAAGGGTAAATATCTAATTCTTCTTGATGGAACACTATCAGGAAGCAACAGAGCACTGAGATCAATGACATCCAGTTTATGATATATGATCACATTGTTTCATAGCATATGAACTCTGGAAAATTGATGCTTATTTAAATGATAAAGGCAAAAAGATGTCAAATAGGCATATAAAAGCAAATTATAGTTTCTATGAATTAAATGCTCTTATTTGGCAGCATAACTGTATTTCACTAAGCTGCCACAGCCTTGATTATATGTAATTTGCACAGGTATTTTGGACTTCTCTAACTTGTCACAGAACCATGGTTTAAGGTCATTAAACTGTTATGTGAAAGTAAATAAGCATTGCCTGTGGGATATTCGTGTCGGATTTATTACTCTCAACTATTCAATAAAAATTGTTGTTACAAAAAGTCCAAGTAATTCCAGCCAAAAGCAAAAGGGGCCAAAGAAATTTAAGAATAAGGCTTGTTGGGTAATACTCGTTTGAGACCAACTTCTAAAAGCAAACAACAATTTATTAAAAAAGAAACCTGCCAGGAAGTGGCTACCCAAGCCAAAGGTGACTGCAATCCTGGGCACAGGAGAAATGCTCAAAAAATGTCCCACGACTGACAAATCCATTCTCAGATAAAAAGACTTCCAGGTCTCTTGGTGGAGTCTAATGTAGGCACGGATTTGTGACTCTGAATTTGAGGGAATCCCAATAACCCTGTGAGTTCTCAGGCATGGGGGATGCCTGAGGACTGAGAGGCCAGGGAGCATGGAAGTCACACACCATCAGCCTTATTACTCTTCTTAAATTCCTCTGAAAAAGCAGGTGACTAGGAAACAACCAGGCAAAAACACAGAAATGTACACCCTGCAACCTTTTTGAGATGAAGGTTGCACAATCTTGCCCACACCACTCCAACTCCACTCTAGGGAGGAGGATTAGAGATACGAGGCAATCTAGTCTTGATATCTCATCCATCAACATTTGGCACATTGTTTCCCCCAGGATAATGACCTCCTGGGTTAAGTAGGTCTTTTTATCTCGGTATCTCTTTCAGACATCAAGGGACAGCTGCTCCCCAAATCCAGTACTCCCACACTGATAAAGCATTCAAATGATCCTTAATCTTGGTGATTTTTATAGATTTGAATTCATACATCATGTTAACTACCAATGTTTTTAGACTATTTAGAATCAATATTTCCAAATAGTGTCAACATCTCTTTTCTCTCCAGACACGGACATCTCTACATTTACCTGATTACCATCATGGCCAGTTACTTTTGTGATCCACACATTTATTTTTTCCTCAAAATGCAATTCGAGAATTTCATCATTCCAGATACACATACATAAAGTTTCGTTCAGTTGGAGCTATTTTTCCCTGTGCCTTTCCAAATAATGCCTAGTATTCTTGTGGCCATTTTAATTATTACTTATAATACTTGTAAAGTTTTTTGTCCTACTTTCCCCATCATTGCTGGTTTTGCAGACAACACTCTACAATAACACTTGGATTTTTTTTTCTTTATTATTATTATTATTATTATACTTTAAGTTCTACGGTACATGTGCATAATGTGCAGGTTTGTTACATATGTATACTTGTGCCATGTTGCTGTGCTGCACCCATCAACTCGTCAGCAACCATCAACTCGTCATTTACATCAGGTATAACTCCCAATGCATTTTGATGACACTTTGTGGGTTATAATCTATAATTTTATAATTTATTGCATTTTCATTATGTTTAAAAGTTTTAAAATTATATTTGTATATGCCTGTGTCCTTTGATCCTCTTATATAAATAGGCCAAATATTAGTACCAGAATACAAATGAAAAGTAAAGTTTAACAATTTGGCCATTTGCATAGCAAACAGTGGTAGAGTCTTTTGACTCTTATCTCAGATCCACATTTTACTACACCATGCCTTACTTTAAAGTCCAATCCTCTCCTTTTACAAGAAAGGATGCTTTAATAATGTGTGTTCTAACCCACATTGAAAATGTTTTGACTTCTTAAGCCTCAGTCCCCTTCTAGCCAACAAGGTCAACAAACTACCATAGGGTTTGGCATGCTGATAAGTTTAACTTCTTCCTTACAGATCCATCATTTCTCCCTAGTCTCTGCAATCAGAGTAATACATATCCTGTCCCAATAAGCACACCCTGAGATATGTTATTATAATATTACATAATATTCAATTTCCTTTATAGATAATTAACTAACCTATAATCATCATCATCCCCCCCAAAAAAAGATAGAGTAGAAACTGGGAAAGTTTGAGGAGTGTTACCTAAGAGTGTAAGCGTCTGAGTATACATATTCAGGTGGCCACTGAGACCCCTGTGCACATCTTCCCTGTGTATTACCACTAAATAGTAATTTGGTTGGCAGCAAGTCCCATTTCTTATTAGTCTTTATATCCCAGGCACCTAGCATACAGCACAGCACATCAAGAAAACTTAATGAATATTTGCTGGTGAATATATCAAGTGTCTTCAGAAATTTATAGACAGTTTCTACTTTTATCACCAATTTTTCCTTTGAGCCTTAGTAGTTTATTGTCTTTTGCTTTATAATTAATTCTTTCACCCACACAATCTCTTCCTTCCTCTGTCTGGCATAAATTAATAATCCCCATATTTCAACATATATTCCTATATAATATATATCTAATAGCTATATATGCCACTTGACCTCACAAATATGGTCAAATGACATCTTACACCTTAAATATATACAGTAAAAAAAAGAGTCAATACTCTATTCAGGACAATAACATTTAGGTTTTGTTTATTTATACACTTTGCTTTTGATGTGGAATCTTGCTAAAAACTTTTGAAAGTAAAAAAAAAAATTATCCATTGGTTCTACTTTATACATCAATCACTTGATTGTCTGTGAGCATTTAGTGCAGGATATTATCGAATAATGCATGAAAGGAGGGAGGGATATCACAACATCACTGTACAGATTCTATCCTGCTCATTTTGCAGAAAAGTATTAGGAAATGTTACAGCTCAGATGCCCTAATGGGAGTATCCGGGAAGGTCAGTTAGGAGAGAAGGAAAGCAAAGGAAAAGAAGTATCTCTTAATGTATACCAGGGCTCAGGGTGTATTCTTGTCCAGTGGATAGATATAAAGAATGCAGATTATCAACCAGAGCAACACCACTCCTTCCTCAGGGAGGTCTATCAAAATAATGTTTTATGTTTATCTAAAAGAAGAATGGTTTGAAATGGTTGAGATAGATTGGCCTAATCTATGTCATTATTTTCTCTTCATGAAATGCTAGTGTCACGAATGCTGCATTGTGCTGCCAAGATCCTGTCTTTAGCACTGAGGGATTTATTCCCCAGCTACTGGGACAGCTCTCAGCTGTTAATCAAGACTATACTTAAGTGACTTTTGAATAATAATCACATGGACAAAACTCAAGAAATTCCTGTCAATGTAATAATAAACTTGATGCAAAGAAGCAGACCAGGATGAGACAAGAACAGCATGAACAAACAGAATGACTCGCAAATTTGGAAGAGAAATCCAGACACACAAAAAGCAGGTGATTCCCAAGCCCCATAGGCTAATTATTTTGATAGTTTCTTAGTGAATTAAAATAAGCAGTTTATACCAAACACTGCGTTATAGTACTTTAGTTACTACAAGTTATTATGTTTCAGTGAAGTGTTAATGGTTATTACGTGGTGTGGGTTCAGCCATTTTCAACTAATATTTTTGTTGTAAAGTCCCGAGCTGATAAGTCTTTCCTGATAATTCAAGTAGATTCCTGAATGACTAGTAAGGTCAAGATTCTGCTGCCAATAGTTGACAAAATAGGTTAAGAAACACTCCTTACTGGACGGATTTCTAACTAAATTTATTTAAGTCTGTTTTTGCTACCTCTTAATTTTATATATTTGTACAGTGAATCTATTTTAACATAGATTCTACTAATCTACTTGGTATAGTAGAAAAACTTGCTTCTCTATAAACCTCAGTTTCCAAAGGGAACCTTCTCCCAGACTAGAAATCAGGTACCAAAACTATGTGGGAGATACCATGATCCAATTGGAAATGCAAAAGCCTTGGATATCACTGGATAAGGCTGAAATCCTGGCATCTCTGCTTACAAGTCAGGTGCCTTGGTCATATCTCTTAACCTGTAGGAGTCTCATTTTTCCCCTTCATAAATCTTATATAAAGTGCATACCATAAGACCGTTGTAAGTATTCAATAAAATCACGTGTATTGAGTGCTCAAAATGTGCCCAGTTTTTTCCTAATGTAATTCTCTCACTTATATTCTTCATGCTTTCAGCTGTAATGACAGCTTTCTTGGATATTTTTAAATAACATTAAAAAATTGGACTTGGTCACCAACACTGAGCAATAAACTTATTAGAGGAAAAAAATAACTTTAAGAGCACTGGAGGAAAGATGAAGAAGTGTTTACAGAAACTTTTCTGAGATTCTATGCTTCCAAAGGGCAGCAACCAGGTCCTATTTATTTTGGTTTCTCCAAGGCCAAACACAGAAATTGGCACAAAACAGATAAACATTTTTATTAGACTTCTGGGGTATTTATTATGGGAGATAAAGGTGTGCTTTGGAAATTTAGTTTAAATCCAATCTCCTCCATCTTATAGCTGAATGACCTTGGCTAAGCTACTGAAACTATCTAATGCTCAATTTCCTCCTCCCGAGTGGAGTCATTATGAAGATAAAATGACCTTGCATATTTAAAACACCTTGCATAGCATTTAGCATATAGTGAAAAACAGTAGTCGTAGAAATAGTGGTGATGATAGCAGTGGTAGTACAAAAAAGGCGCAACATAGATTGCTTCATTGGCTTTCCAGTAGTTTTCATAACTTTCCTAAGCTAATGTTAGGAATCTTTCATCATAAGAAAATGTTGTGCCATATTTTAAATTCAACTTAGAATTGACAGTGTTATTTAAACACAGCCAAGGGTACTTAACTCATGGACTTTTTGAAAATAATTTTATGGATTGGGTACCAACTACAAAACTGGCCTCCAGGGAGGCAGAATAATATGTGTTAACAATTATAAATAAAATAAAAGACATTTCAAACATATCAAAACCTTATCTGTATATTTTTAAAAGATTTCATATTCCTATTACTTGTAACAGAATCCAGAGTTGGTCATAAGTTCTTAAAATATTTAACATATAAAAGTGACTTTAGAAGATTTTTTGAAACTCAGCTATAATGTAATGTAATATAAAGTAATATAATATGAGCATTGTCATTCAGAAGCTTACAATCTGATGAAAGATATTTAATAAAATGTTCAAAATAACCGGTAAGTTCAGAGATTCTCAGTGTTGTACAGGATCAAGGGCTCCCAAATATAAGTAATCATAGTCACAAGGAAACATAAAAAGCAATTGAATGTTGGGACTCAACTTCTAGATATTCTCCTTCAATAGGTCCACAAAGAAGTCTGATAATCTCTTTATTTCAAAAGTCAAAATGTGATTTGACGTTTGGGGACCACTGACATCAAAAGATCATAAGTTTAACAGTTCAGAGATTTAGGAATTTAGAAGCTTCATAAGAAACACATAGATCAAGAAGCAGAAAAATTCACATAGTCAACCTGAAACATAAATTTCATATTAAAAATTTGAAAGAAAGTGTGACTTACATTTTCAAAGTATGATTTTTTAAATATGTATCAATTGATGTTCAAGGATTGTTGGATTAAGCAGGTAGCTTTTTAAATGAGGAGGTGCTATTATGTAAAAATTGTGTTTTGTTCAGGTAAGTAATTAAAATCACAAAGTAGCATTTGGCTACTGTTTAATTGTCCTCAAGACAGTCAAGCCAATTATTCACCTTTATTCTGATTCATGAAATAAATTAGCCTTTTCTGATATTACTCTCAACTGGATGGGCTGTACCATGGGTTTGCAGCAATTATTATTTTCCAAGACAAATCATTTAACAATTATCTGATTATTCAGTCTGTAGATTAGCTCTGGCTTGAAATTTAATTCCAAACAGGCCCTCCTCATGACTTGCCACCTTCCTTGGTCTTCTCTCCCTATCTTGTGAATAGATTTTAGTTTTACCCTCAGGAGAATGGGGGAATAAAGTTAAAAATGTGGATGCAACGACATCATTTAACACAATGACAAAGTCTTTTTAAAATTATTTGAAGGTTCAATGATATTTAAGCTACACATTCCATGAATTCTAACAACTATTGCCAAAAAGCAGAGTTGTTTTGTAGGTAAGCTATAAGCGACCTTTTAAAATGCAAAGAGCATTACAACTGTTCCCCTAAAACCCTGAAATTACATGATTAGAGCTGATCAAAATAAAATCAGTGAAAAGAAAGATAAAACCAGATTGTTTTCTCTAGTATGAGAGTTCTAAGAGTTATATTTCATTTTATCATACCACAGTATAAACTTATCAGGTTTAGGAAACTATTTTTACAACATTTTGAGAATTATTTGCATAATAACTTGAGGAATTCTCTTTCAAAATCTTTATCTTTGTAATCTTATTTTGTTGTTTTGCTTTGTTTTAAGAATGTAAGAAGCCTTTTTTAAAAAATAAGAAAAATCTAAGCCCAGTCCTTATCTTAGGCTTTTATTTGTATAACAATGAACTTGTGATAGATAGGTATTTTGAAACCATTTTAATAGTTTAAGATTACTTTAAGTTACTTTACTAAGGATCATGTTTGGTTATTTATTTATTAACTCTTTACTACTTAGATAAGCATAATAGTTAATTTCTTTAACTGTCTTATTCCATTTCAAAAAAATGTAAACATTTCAGAAGGATATTTATATGTTTAGTAATTGACTCTCTAAATTACGGTCAAATTATTACCCAGAAGCAAAACATATGTCTAAGACCCTTTATAATAATAGTGGTTGGAATGTGTCTAAAATAAAACACAAAATTAATTTATACACTGCCTACCTTCACCCTTCACAGGAGATTTAAGGCATATAACATATTGAAACATAGGTAAGCAATGGACAAACAACCAGGTTTCTAATTCACTTGCTACTCTCTGTAAGGAATATAGCCATTCTCATTGCAGATGAGCAAATTTAGTTACTTTGCTAACGTGAGATCAATCAATCAAATTGTTCTCTCAGTGAAATTCATTAATGCCAGAGTCAGGGGTGTAATACAGAAACTCACTAGTTCAATTGGAAATATTAACTAAAATGGGTTTGGAGAATTAGCTACACTTCTGAACTCTCTAATAAGCATGGATTATACTTATGTGGTTAAATGTAAAGACAAAAATAAAATTACATCCAGACTATAGCTTGGAAAAGTCAAGAACTGAATAAATATGTTAACATTTTTATTAGAAATTTGGAAGACTGAGTATCATACAACCATTAATAACAGCAAGTTCTCAAAGATCTGAGCTATTTCCCTAAATATCCCACATTTGCAGAAGTCATAGATTTAGGCATATTTACTATGCATTTACTGTGTTCTCTCTGTCTCTCTCTCTTTCTCTCTCTCTCTCTCTCTCTGTGTGTGTGTGTGTGTGTGTCTGTGTGTGTGTGTGCCTATTATTATGTAAAACCTGTTCTCTAAAGAGTGATTTAGACCTCTGTTTAAAAACCTTCTCCAAAAGGGAGCACATATACACTGTTGGTGGAATGTAAATTAGTTCAGCCACTGTAGAGAGCAATTTGGAGATTTCCCAGAGAACTGAGAGTTCCACTACCATTCAACCCAGCAATCCCACTACTGGTATATACCCCAAAGAAAATAAATTGTTCGACCAAAAAGACACATGCAACCATATGTTCATTGCAGCGTATTCACAGTGGCAAAGACACGCATTCAAATTAGGTACCTATCAAATGTGGATTGGATAAAGAAAATGTAGTGCATGGAATACCATACAACTATTTTAAAAAATCATGTCCTTTGCAGCAACATGGATTCAGCTGGAAAGAATTATCCTACATGAACTAACACAGAAACAGAACACCAAATACCACGTATTCTCACTTATAAATGGGAGCTAAAATTCGGGTATACCTAGTCACACACATGGGAATAATAGACACTGGGGAATACAAGAGAGAGGAAGGAGGGAGGAGGTTAAGGGTTGAAAAAATTGTCTGTTGGGTAATATACTGTCTTACCTAAGTGACGGATTCATCTGTGCTCCGAACCTCAGCATCACGCACATGTACCTTTGTAAGAAACCTGCACATGTACCCCCTGATTCCAAAATAAAAGTTGGAAAAAGGGAAAAAGAAAAAATAAGAAATAAAAGCCGTCTCAAGCAACATGCATCTCACAGCTTTACAATACAGTTCATTCAATTTCAGAATTCTAGTCAGTTTTTTTTTTCCTTTGAGTCATGGGAATCTGACTTCTTGCCTGTCTTATGTGCATGTCCTATTCTGAACTTCTAAAACCACATGGAGCAAGACTAACATCTCTTTTGCAAAATAGTGCTTCTGCTAATGAAAATGACAATACAGTATTTTTCCCCTTTATGATTCCTTTAACATTCCCCCATATGGAGTGTACATCTGTTGCTTGTACTTACCCAACATTCCTTCAGCCTTCTCCTATCTGGACAATTCCCTTCTTTTACTTTGGGAATTTAGTTCCATGTGGATCAGGAGTGGTCTACCCTGCTTCTATCCTTGTTTACAGGGCTGAATAGCTCAGGCCAGCATCAGATATCCTGTTTTTCTATGTAGTTTATATAGGGTATCTCACTTGCACTGAATGGGTAGTAATCATGGCAGCAAACTCTATAACAATATACTGTGGGTCAGGTATTATTTCATGTACTTGTCAGTCAATTATCCTAAAAGATAAGTATGATTATTATCTCTATTATTATCTCTATCAGATTCAGAAATGGAAGCACAGAGAAGTTCAAGAACTTGTCCAGTAAGTGGCAGAGTCAGAATTTGGACCAAAGGTTTCCTGGGTTCAGAAACTGTGCTCCTTACCACTTTGCAGGGCTACCTATTAATGTGGCTTTGAGACACAGAGTATGGCTAGATCTGAATGTGGTTCACACACAGCCTGAACCCACACCAGCACAAGACCATTACATTTTCCTCCAAAATCAACACCAGGAATTCATAGAGAACATAAAAATAAAGAAAATTTTGAATATGTTTTTACAGAATACACATTAAGAAGGCTCTCTCCTGCATTTAAAGTAGTTGTTTAGAGATCAAGGAAGAGTTCATAACTGAAAGATAACACAGGTTTAGGGAGTGATTATACTTTTTAATATTAAAACAGTTTTATAGGAAGAAAAATTTAAGTGTAAATCAAGATAAAAATTCAGGGCTTTGAAGATTATCTAGCAACTTTGGCAATTATCTTCAATAAGGTAAAACAGTGCACAAATTGCCATCTAGTATTTAGATATTGATGGTTTGTTAAGACTCAATATCGAAAAAAATTCTGTAACTATTAGAATATAATATAATATTCTGTAACTCATCAAATATTCATTAAGAAAAAGAGAAGATATAAAAACAACAATTTTTTTTTTTTGAGACTGAGTCTTGCTCTGTTGCCCAGGCTTGAGTGCCCTGGCATGATCTCAGCTCACTGCAAGCTCCGCCTCTCAGGTTCAAGCGATTCTCCTGCCTCAACCTCTCGAGTAGCTAGCCAAAAAAAAAAAAAAGATCAAATCTGACCCCTTGCTTTTTATTTTGATTTTTTTGTGAGAAATTAAAAATTAGTGGATCAACGAAGCAGAACAGATACTATATACTGATAATCAGAAAAAGCATTATCATATTTTAGCAAAAAGAGTAATCCAGGCTGGGCGCAGTGGCTCAAGCCTGTAATCCCAGCACTTTGGGAGGCCGAGACAGGCGGATCACGAGGTCAGGAGATCGAGACCATCCTGGCTAACACGGTGAAACCCCGTCTCTACTAAAAAATACAAAAAACTAGCCGGGCGAGGTGGCGGGCGCCTGTAGTCCCAGCTACTCGGGAGGCTGAGGCAGGAGAATGGCGTGAACCCGGGAGGTGGAGCTTGCAGTGAGCCGAGATCCGGCCACCGCACTCCAGCCTGGGCAACAGAGCGAGGCTTCGTCTCAAAATAAATAAATAAATAAATAAATAAATAAATAAATAAATAAATAAAAAAAAAAGAGTAATCCAAATGGATTTGGACACAAATGTTGTCATACGTTTTAATATTTTCTGAAAATGGAGAAAGCATGGCTAAAACATTGGTACAGAAATGCAGGGCTTAGAATTAAATTTCATATTGGTTAATACATTTATTTATGAAATAATTTTAAGTTAGGCTAAAGTAACTATAAAAGTAGACTTAAAGTATTAAGATGAAAACCAGGTAATGATTCTATTGTTCAACTTAACACTGTGGAAAAAATACAGCTGCAATCCTCACATTAATTATACTTTTTATACACACAAACATATACATGTGCACACATGTGCACACACATGCACATCATGCCAGGAATTTTTACAGATTCATAAAGAAGACTTGCTAATTCTTAACTATTTGTGGATTATCTATTTTAAGAATTATCTACCTCAAATTATATATCCTGGATTTCTATTTTTTTTGTTGCAAACTAACATGCTAATTTAGGCAATTGGTATATTTTCAGAGAATCCAAGTTAATTTGCATATAAGTTTAGGTGAGGTTGCAGTTATCCAAATATGAAGAAAGTCAAAAGTTATAATGCAATTGATTCCAAAATAATGCATAGTTTCCAGATTTCATT
This sequence comes from Macaca nemestrina, assembly GCF_043159975.1. Taxonomy (NCBI): domain Eukaryota; kingdom Metazoa; phylum Chordata; class Mammalia; order Primates; family Cercopithecidae; genus Macaca; species Macaca nemestrina. Next base: position 64,813,821 of record NC_092129.1, on the reverse strand, counting down.
GTATTTCTGTGACTTTGCATCTCTTAATTAGCATAGATAATAATTTGGGTGTACTTGATTGAATGTGCAATATATTTAAATATCATGAACTCCTATTTCATTAACACAGGATTTGCAATGATTCTGATGTGATATGTGTGACTGCCCATGACTTCAGTATGCAACATAAGAGCTACATATGGATTCATAATGTTGATATTAATACATGGTATTAATATCATGTAGTCTATGAATGGCTTCAGCGCTCAAATAAAAGCCAAACTATAGCCTTAAGAAATGACCTGATTTCACTGTGCATGTGGAATTGAATAAGGAAAAAAAATTACAATGTGACATAGAAAAGCAAACAAATGAAATTCTGTAATTTTTGTATTATGCAGAAACTAAGTTACAGAAACAAAAAAATAAAAGTAACAAAAAGCTCCCTTTCCAAATGCCTGTTAAGACGTCCAAGAAAATGTCTGAATTGAGAAAAAATCTTAGTAAGCCTTGAAAACAATTAACACAAATAAAATAATCTTCCACATCAATATCAATGTTGAATTGAATATTCAATTCAATAATCTTCAATGCTGAATCTAATCAACATTTCTACAAACTACCAAATCAATGAGACTGGATTAAAAACAGCATAACTAGCAATCAGAGCAATCAGAGGTCTGTTAACCCATTTCAAAGATTTTTCCCATTAACTTGAATTCTAAGTAGTTCATTCACAGCAGGAAGATAAACTAAAACTTGTTCAGGCACTGATCTGGTGTACTTTGCACTGGAGGCTATGCTGGATGTGCTGAAATCAGCCTGCTCTCCAACCTCAAATCTGCCAGAGGAGGTTGCTCTTAGAGGAGAAGACAATGGTAGCTCTAAGAAAAGTCTAAGCAAAGGTGACTCTTGGTTGCTTTGGACTATCACATCCGATTGGACTTAGCCTCACTCAAAGACAAATACAAAGGAAAAAGAAAAAAATAGCTTACAAGGATCCATAAAAGAACACTTACAGCAAAAAAGTAAAGGAAAAACTTTGTAAAGGCATGGCAAGGGTGAGGGAGAGCCTCAAAAATCATTTTTGAAGAAATATAAAATAAATTTAGAAAATATCTACTTAATGTTCAAAAATGAGGTTTTCAAGCAGGTATTATTTGAGGGCAGGCCAGAATAAGAGCAGATTATAGACAAATGAAAAACAGAGTAATTGACCAAAAACAAATCACACTAGAGGAAGAAAAATAGCAAAATAGTCATTACAGAAACATAAATTGATGATAAAGTGGACAAACCTGAATACAGAACAAAAATAGATTAGAAAGGATGAGAAAATAAAAAAAAAAAATTAAAAGATATATGCAAACTACTGGATAAATTGAAGAAAAAACAAAAACAAACCAAAAACCATAAACATCCTGAATGCTTAAAACAAAGGGCATTTTATTTTATTTTATTTTATTTTATTTTATTTTTATTTTTATTATTATACTTTAAGTTCTAGGGTACATGTGCATAACGTGCAGGTTTGTTACATATGTATACTTGTGCCATGTTGCTGTGCTGCACCCATCAACTCCTCAGCACCCATCAACTCGTCATTTACATCAGGTATAACTCCCAATGCAATCCCTCCCCCCTCCCCCCTCCCCATGATAGGCCCCGGTGTGTGATGTTTCCCTTTATTGTTATACTTTTAAGTTCTGAGATACATGTGCAGAACGTGAAAGTTTGTTACATATGTATACACGTGCCATGGTGGTTTGCTGCACCCGTCAACCCGTCATCTACATTAGGTATTTCTCCTAATGCTACCCCTCCCCCAGCCCCCCAGCCCTCAAAAGGCCCCGCTGTGTGATTTTCCCCTCCCTGTGTCCATGTGTTCTCATTGTTCAACTCCCACTTATGAGTGAGAACACACGTTGTTTGGTGTTCTGTTCTTGTGATAGCTTGCTGAGAATGATGGTTTGCAGCTTCATCCATGTCCCTGCAAAGGACATGAACTCATCCCTTTTTGTGGCTGCATAGTAATCCATGATGTATATGTGCCACAATTTCTTTATCCAGTCTATCATTGATGGGCTTTTGGGTTGGTTCCAGCTCTTTGCTATGTGAACAGTGCTGCAACAAACACACGTGTTTATGTGTCTTTATAGTAGAATGATCTATAATCCTTTGGGTATATACCCAGAAATGGGATTGCTGGGTCAAATGGTATTTCTGGTTCTAGATCCTTGAAGAATCACCACACTATCTCCCACAATGATTGAACTAACTGTGTAAAAGCATTCTTATTTCTCCATATCTCTCCAGTATTTGTTGTTTCCTGACTTTTTAATGATCGCCATTCTACCTGGCATGAGATGGTATCTCATTGTGTTTCGATTTGCATTTTTCTAATGACCAGTGATGATGAGCTTTTTTTCATACATTTGTTGGCCACATAAATGTCTTCTTTTGAGAAGTGTTTGTTCATATCGTTCACCCAGTTTTTGATGGGATTGTTTGCTTTTTCCTTGTAAATTTGTTTAACTTCTTTGTAGATGCTGGATATTAGCCCTTTCTCAGATGGATAGATGGCAAAAATTTTCTCCCATTCTGTAGGTTACCTGTTCACTCTGATGATAGTTTCTTTTGCTGTGCAGAAGCTCTTTAGTTTAATTAGGTCCCATTTGTCAATTTTGGCTTAACAAAGGGCATTTTAGTACAGGCATTTCATTACAGGCATTAAAAATGCAATATCTGTGATGCACAATAAATCAAAGTGCAAACACAGATATTGCATTTTTACAAATTGAAGTTTTGTGGCAGTCCTGCATAAAGTAAGTCTATGAGTGCCATTTATCCAACAGTATGTGCTCACTTTGTGTCTCTGTCACATTTGGGTAATTCTTGCAATATTTCAGACTTTTTCATTATTTTTATATCTCTTATGATGATCTATGATAAGTGATCTTGAATATCACTAGTGCAATTATTTGGGGACACCATGAACCATGCCCATATAAGACAATAAAGTTAATCAATAAATGTTGCGTCCACTGCCTCGGCGTTCCACCATCTCTCTCCCTCTCCAGAGGCCTTTCCTTTCACTGAGACACAATAATATTATAATTAGGCCAATTGCACAACATCACTGATCGTTAGAGAAACGCAAATCAAAACCACAGTGAGATACCATCTCACTTCAGTCTGAATGGCTATTAAAAAGTCAAAAAGTAACAGACACCGGCAAGGTTGTGGTGAAAAGGGAGCACTTATACACTACTGCTGGGAATGTAAATTAGTTTAGACACTGTGGAAAGCAGCACAGTGATTTCTTAAAGAACTTAAAACAGAGCTACCATTCAACCCAGCTGTCCCATTAATGGGTATACACTCAGATGAATATAAATCATTCTACCATAAAGACACCCACATGCATATGTTCTTTACAGTTCTATTCACAATAGTAAAGACATGGAACGCACCTATATGTCCATCAGTGATAGCCTGGATAAAGAAAATGTGGTACACATACATCATGGAATACTATACAGCCATAAAAATAAACAAGGTCATGTCCTCAGAAGCAACATAGATGGAGCTGGAGGCCATTATCCTAAGTGAGCTAAAGCAGGAACAGAAAACCAAATGCCGTATGTTCTCACTTATAAATGGCAGCTAGACATTGAGTACGCAGGGATACAAAGGAAGGAAAAACAGACACCAGCGCCTACTTGAGGGTAGAGAGTGGGAGGAGGGTGAGGATCAAAAGACTACCTGTTGGATACTATCCTTATTAACTGGGCAATGAAATAATCTGTATGCCAAATTCCCACAGCATGCCATTTACCTATATAATAAACCTGTACATGTACACCTGAGCCTAAAATAAAAATTAAAAACAAACAAATAAGCCCATACAATGGCTCCTAAATATTCACTTAAATCAAAAGTTAGAAATGATTAAGCTTGGTGAAGAAGCCATGACAAAAGCCAAGATAAGTGAAAAGCTAGACCTCTTTCACCAAAAAGTTAGCCAAGTTGTGAATGCAAATAAAAAGTCCTTGAAAGGAATTAAAAGTGCTACTCTACAATGAATACACAAATGATAATAAAGTGAAACAGCCTTATTGCTGTTAATGAGACAGTTTTAGTGATCTGGAAGGATCAAACCTTTCACAACATTCCCTTAAGCCAAGCCTAAGCCTAATCCAGAGCAGAGCTCTAACTCTCTTCAGTTCTATGAAGGCTGAGATAGGTAAGAAAGATTCTGCAGGAAAGTTTGAAGCTAGAAGGGGTTGGTTCATGAGGAAAGGAGCCTTTTTTTTTTTCTTTCTTTCTTTCTTTTTTTTTTTTAATTTATTTATTATTATTATACTTTAAGTTGTAGGGTACATGTGCATAACGTGCAGGTTTGTTACATATGTATACTTGTGCCATGTTGCTGTGCTGCACCCATCAACTCGTCATTTACATCAGGTATAACTCCCAATGCAATCCCTCCCCCCTCCCCCCTCCCCATGATAGGCCCCGGTGTGTGATGTTCCCCTTCCTGAGTCCGAGTGATCTCATTGTTCAGTTCCCACCTATGAGTGAGAACATGCGGTGTTTGGTTTTCTGTTCTTGTGATAGTTTGCTAAGAATGATGGATTCCAGCTGCATCCAAGTCCCTACAAAGGACACAAACTCATCCTTTTTTATGGCTGCATAGTATTCCATGGTGTATATGTGCCACAATTTCTTAATCCAATCTGTCACTGATGGACATTTGGGTTGATTCCAAGTCTTTGCTATTGTGAATAGTGCTGCAATAAACATACGTGTGCATGTGTCTTTATAGCAGCATAATTTATAATCCTTTGGGTATATACCCAGTAATGGGATGGCTGGGTCATATGGTACATCTAGTTCTAGATCCTTGAGGAATCGCCATACTGTTTTCCATAATGGTTGAACTAGTTTACAATCCCACCAACAGTGTAAAAGTGTTCCTATTTCTCCACATCCTCTCCAGCACCTGTTGTTTCCTGACTTTTTAATGATTGCCATTCTAACTGGTGTGAGATGGTATCTCATTGTGGTTTTGATTTGCATTTCTCTGATGGCCAGTGATGATGAGCATTTTTTCATGTGTCTGTTGGCTGTATGAATGTCTTCTTTTGAGAAATGTCTGTTCATATCCTTTGCCCACTTTTTGATGGGGTTGATCTTTGACAAACCTGAGAGAAACAAGAAATGGGGAAAGGATTCCCTATTTAATAAATGGTGCTGGGAAAATTGGCTAGCCATAAGTAGAAAGCTGAAACTGGATCCTTTCCTTACTCCTTATACGAAAATTAATTCAAGATGGATTAGAGACTTAAATGTTAGACCTAATACCATAAAAATCCTAGAGGAAAACCTAGGTAGTACCATTCAGGACATAGGCATGGGCAAAGATTTCATGTCTAAAACACCAAAAGCAATGGCAGCAAAAGCCAAAATTGACAAATGGGATCTCATTAAACTAAAGAGCTTCTGCACAGCAAAAGACACTACCATCAGAGTGAACAGGCAACCTACAGAATGGGAGAAAATTTTTGCAATCTACTCATCTGACAAAGGGCTAATATCCAGAACCTACAAAGAACTCAAACAAATTTACAAGAAAGGAGCCATTTTTAAGGAAAGAAGCTATATCCGTAACATCAAAGTGCAAGATGAAGAAGCAAGTGCTGACGTACACGTTGCAGGAAGTTATCAAGATCTACGTAAGATAATTGATGAAAGTGGCTACTTTAAACAACTGATTTTGAATGTAGACAAAATACATAATATTGGAAGAAGATGCCATCTAGGACTTTTAAAGCTAGAAAGGAGAAGCCGATGCTAGCTCCAAAGCTTCAAAGGACAGGCTGACTTCTGTGTTAGGGGCTAATGCAACTGTTGACTTTAAGTTGAAACCAATATTCATTTATCATTTTGAAAATCCAAGGCCTTTAAAAGTTATGCTTAATCTACTTTCCCTGTGCTTTATAAATGGAGCAATAAACCCTGAATGACAGCACTTCTGTTTATAGAATGGTTTACTGAATATTTAAAGCCCACTGCTGAGATCTACTGCTCAGAGAAAAGAAGATTCCTTTCAAAATGTTACTGCTCATTGACAATGCACCTGGTCACCCAAGAGTTCTTAGGGAGACGCACGGGAAGATTAATGTTGTTTTCATGCCTGCTAACACAACATCCGTTCTGCAGCCCATGGATCAAGGAGTAATTTTGACTTTCAAGTCTTATTTAAGAAATGCATTTCATGAAGATATAGCTGCCATAGATGTTGATTCCTCTGGTGGATCTGGGCAAAGTAAACTGAAAACCATCTGAAAGTGATTAACCATTCCAGAGGCCATTAAGAATATTTGGGATTCACTAAAGAAGATCAAAATTCAAAATATCAACATTATTAAGAGTTTGGAAGAAGTTGATTCCAACCTTTATGAAGGTCTTTGAGAGGTTTAAGACTTCAATGGAGAAAGTCACTGCAGATGTGTTGGAAACAGTAAAAGAACTAGAATTAGAAGTGGAGGCTGAAGATGTGATTGAATTAATACAATTTCACGAAAACACTTGAAAAGATGAAGAGTTACTTCTTCTATATGAACTAAGAAAATGGAATCTTAAGACAAAATCTTCTCCTGGTGAAGATGCTGTGAAATGACAGCAAATGATTGAGACCATTACATAAACTTAGTTGACAAGGCAGCAGCAGAGGTTGAGAGGATTGACTCCAATTTTGAAAGTTCTAATATGGGTAAAATGCTATCAAACAGCATGACATGCTACAGGGAAGCCTTTAATGAAAAGAAGGCTCAATTGATGTGGCAAAGTTTATTGTTGTCTTATATTAAGAAATTGCTGGAAAGTGCCACCAGGAAGATGGCCGAATAGGAACAGCTCCAACCTCCAGCTCCCAGTGTGAGTGACACAGAAGGTGGGTGATATCTGCATTTTCAACTTAGGTACCAGGTTCATCTCACCGGGGCATGTTGGACAGTTGACGCTGGTCCGTGGGTGCAGCCTGACCAACAAGAGCTGAAGCAGGGCGAGGCATCGCCTCACCTGGGAAGCACAAGGGGGAAGGGAATTCCTTTTCCTAGCCAAAGGAAATTGAGACACACAACACCTGGAAAATCGGGTAACTCTCACCCTAATACTGCACTTTACAAAGGGTCTTAGCAAATGGCACACCAGGAGATTATATCCCACACCTGGCCCAGAGGGTCCCACACCCACAGATCCTCCCTCATTTCTAGCACAGCAGTCTGAGATCTAACTGCAAGGCAGCAGTGAGGCTGGGGGAAGGGTGCCTGCCATTGCTGAGACTTAAGCAAGTAAACAAAGCCTCCGGGAAGCTCGACTTGGGTGGAGCCCACCACAGTTCAAGGAGGCCAGCCTGCCTCTGTAGACTTCTCCTTGGGGGACAGGTCATAGCTAAACAAAAAGCAGCAGAAACCTCAGCAGAGGTAAATGCCCCCATCTGACAGCTTTGAAGAGAGCAGTGGATCTCCCAGCATGGAGGTTGAGATCTGAGAATGGACAGACTGCCTGCTCAAGTGGGTCCCTGACCCCTGAGTAGCCTAACTGGGAGATGTCCCCCACTAGGTGCAGACCGATACCTCACACCTTACAGGGCAGGGTATACCCCTGAGACGAAGCTTCCAGAGCAAGAATCAGATAGCAACACTCACTATTCAGCAATATTCTATCTTCTGCAGCCTCTGCTGCTGATACCCAGGCAAACAGTGTCTGGAGTGGACCTCAAGCAATCTCCAACAGACCTACAGCTGAGGGTCCTGATTGTTAGAAGGAAAACTAACAAACTGAAAGGACACCAACACCAAAACCCCATCAGTACGTCACCATCATCAAAGACCAAAGGCAGATAAAACCACACAGATGGGGAAAAAGCAGTGCAGAAAAGCTGGAAATTCAAAAAATCAGAGCTCATCTCTCCTTCCAAATGAATGCAGCTCATCACCAGCAATGGAACAAAGCTGGACAGAGAATGACTTTGACGAGTCGAGAGAAGGTTTCAGTCAATCAAACTTCTCAGAGCTAAAGGAGGAACTACGTAACCAGTGCAAAGAAATTAAAAACCTTGAAAAAAGATTTGATGAATGGCTAACTAGAATAACCAATGCAGAGAAGTCCTTAAATAGAGATAGAGATGAAAACCATAACACGAGAACTACATGACAAATGCACAAGCTTCATAACTGACACAATCATCTGGAAGAAAGAGTATCAGTGATTGAAGATCAAATGTATGAAATGAAGCAAGAAGAGAAGTGTAGAGAAAAAAGAGTAAAAATAAATGAACAAAGCCTCCAAGAAATACGGGATTATGTGAAAAGACCAAATCTACATCTGATTGAAGTGCCTGAAAGTGATGGGGAATATGGAACCAAACTGGAAAACACTTTGCAGATATCATCCAGGAGAACTTCCCCAACCTAGTAAGACAGGCCAACATTCAAATTCAGGAAATACAGAGAATGACACAAAGATAATCCTCGAGAAGAGAAACTCCTAGGTACATAATTGTCAGATTCACCAAAGTGGAAATCAAGGAAAAAATGTTAAGGGCAGCCAGAGAGAAAGGTCGGGTTACACACAAAAGGAAGCCCATCAGACTAACAGCATTTCTCTCTGCAGAAACTCCCCAAGCCAGAAGAGAGTGGGCGCCAATATCCAACATTCTAAAAGAAAAGAATTTTAAACCCAGAATTTCAAATCCAGCCAAACTAAGTTTCATAAGTGAAGGAGAAATAAAATCCTTTACAGACAAGCAAATGCTTAGAGATTTTGTCACCACCAGGCCTGCCCTACAAGAGATCTTGAAGGAAGCACTAAACACAGAAAGGAAGAGCAGGTACCAGTCATTGCAAAAACATGTCAAAATGTAAAGTCTATCGATGCAGGAAGAAACTGCATCAACTAGTGAGCAAAATAACCAGCTAATATCATAATATCATAATGACAGGATCAAGTTCACACATAACAATATTAACCTTAAATGTAAATGGACTAAATGGTCCAATTAAAAGACACAGACAGGCAAATTGGATAAAGAGTCAAGACCCATCAGTTTGCTGTATTCAGGAGACCCATCTCACATGCAGAGATACACATAGGCTCAAAATAAAGGGATGGAGGAAAATCTACCAAGCAAATGGAAAACGAAAAAAAGCAGGGGTTGCAATCCTTGTCTCTGATAAAACAGACTTTAAACCATCAAAGATCAAAAGAGACAAAGAAGGCCATTACATAATGGTAAAGGGATCAATTCAACAGGAAGAGCTAACTATCCTAAATATATATGCACCCAATACAGGAGCACCCAGATTCATAAAGCAAGTCCTTAGAGACGTACCAAGAGACTTAGACTCCCATACAATAATAATGGGAGACTTCAACACCCCACTGTCAACATTAGACAGATCAACAGACAGAAAGTTAACAAGGATATCCAGGAATTGACCTCAACTCTGCACCAAGAGACCTAATAGACATCTACAGAACTCTCCATGCCAAATCAACAGAATATACATTCTTCTCAGCACCACATAAAACTTATTCCAAAATTGACCACATAGTTGGAAGTAAAGCACTCCTCAGCAAATGTACAAGAACAGAAATTATAACAAACTGCCTCTCAGACCACAGTGCAATCAAACTAGAACTCAGGACTAAGAAACTCAATCAAAACTGCTCAACTACATGGAAACTGAATAACCTGCTCCTGAATGACTACTGGGTACATAACGAAATGAAGGCAGAAATAAAGATGTTCTTTGAAACCAATGATAACAAAGATACAACATACTAGAATCTCTGGGACACATTTAAAGCAGTGTGTAGAGGGAAATTTATAGCACCAAATGCCCACAAGAGAAAGCTGGAAAGATCTAAAATTGACACCCTAGCATCACAATTAAAAGAACTAGAGAAGCAAGAGCAAGCACCTCTACGCAAATAAACTAGAAAACCTAGAAGAAATGGATAATTTCCTGGACACTTACACTCTTCCAAGACTAAACCAGGAAGAAGTTGAATCCCTGAATAGACCCATAGCAGGCTCTGAAATTGAGACAATAATTAACAGCCTACCAACCAAAAATGGTCCAGGACCAGACAGATTCACAGTCACATTCTACCAGAGGTACAAGGAGGAGTTGGAACCATTCCTTCTGAAACTATTCCAATCAATAGAAAAACAGAGAATCCTCCCTAACTCATTTTACGAGGCCAACATCATCCTGATACCAAAGCCTGACAGAGATACAACAAAAAGAGAGAATTTTAGACCAATATCCCTGATGAACATTGATGCAAAAATCCTCAATAAAATACTGGCAAACTGAATCCAGCAGCACATCAAAAAGCTTATCCACCATGATCAAGTGGCCTTCATCCCTGGGATGCAAGGCTGGTTCAACATATGCAAATCAATAAACGTAATGCAGTATATAAACAGCACCAAAGACAAAAACCACATGATTATCTCAATAGATGCAGAAAAGGCCTTTGACAAAATTCAACAGCCCTTCATGCTAAAAACTCTCAATAAATTCGGTATTGATGGAACATATCTCAAAATCATAAGAGCTATTTATGACAAACCCACAGCCAATATCATACTGAATGGGCAAAAACTGGAAGCATTCCCTTTGAAAACTGGCACAAGACAGGGATGCCCTCTCTCACCACTCCTATTCAACAGTGTTGGGAGTTCTGGGCAGGGCAATCAGGCAAGGAAAAGAAAGAAAGCATATTCATTTAGGAAAAGAAGAAGTCAAATTGTCCCTGTTTGCAGATGACATGATTGTATATTTAGAAAACCCCATGCTCTCAGCCCAAAATCTCCTTAAGCTGATAAGCAACTTCAGCAAAGTCTCAGGATACAAAATCAATGTGCAAAAATCACAGGCATTCTTATACACCAGTAACAGACAAACAGAGAGCCAAATCATGAATGAATTCCCATTCACAATAGCTTCAAAGAGAATAAAATACCTAGGTATCCAACTTACACGGGATTTAAAGGACCTCTTCAAGGAGAACTACAAACCACTGCTCAGTGAAATAAAAGAGGACACAAACGAATGGAAGAACATACCATGCTCATGGATAGGAAAAATCAATATTGTGAAAATGGCCATACTGCCCAAGGTAATTTATAGATTCAATGCCATCCGCACAAGCTACCAATGACTTTCTTCAAAGAATTGGAAAAAAAACTGCTTTAAAGTTCATATGGAACCAAAAAAGACCCCACATTGCCAAGACAATCTTAAGTCAAAAGAACAAAGCTGGAGGCATCACGCTACCTGACTTCAAACTATACTACAAGGCTACAGTAACCAAAAGAGCATGGCACTAGTACCAAAACAGAGATATAGACCAATGGAACAGAACAGAGCCCTCAGAAATAATACTAAACATCTACAACCATCTGATCTTTGACGAACCTGACAAAAACCAGAAATGGGGAAAGGATTCCCTATTTAATAAATGGTGCTGGGAAAATTGGCTAGCCATAAGTAGAAAGCTGAAACTGGATCCTTTCCTTACTCCTTATACGAAAATTAATTCAAGATGGATTAGAGACTTAAATATTAGACCTAAAACCATAAAAACTCTAGAAGAAAACCTAGGTAATACCATTCAGGACATAGGCATGGGCAAGGACTTCATGTCTAAAACACCAAAAGCAATGGCAATAAAAGCCAAAATCGACAAATGGGATCTAATTAAACTAACGAGCTTCTGCACAGCAAAAGAAACTACCATCAGAGTGAACAGGCAACCTACAGAATGGGAGAAAATTTTTGCAATCTACTCATCTGACAAAGGGCTAATATCTAGAACCTACAAAGAACTCAAACAAATTTACAAGAAAAAAACAAACAACCCCATCCAAAAGTGGGCAAAGGATATGAACAGACATTTCTCAAAAGAAGACATTCATACAGCCAACAGACACATGAAAAAATGCTCATCATCACTGGCCATCAGAGAAATGCAAATCAAAACCACAATGAGATACCATCTCACACCAGTTAGAATGGCAATCATTAAAAAATCAGGAAACAACAGGTGCTGGAGAGGATGTGGAGAAATAGGAACACTTTTACACTGTTGGTGGGACTGTAAACTAGTTCAACCATTGTGGAAAACAGTGTGGCGATTCCTCAAGGATGTAGAACTAGAATACCATTTGACCTAGCCATCCTATTACTGGGGATATTCCCAAACGATTATAAGTCATGCTGCTATAAAGACACATGCACATATATGTTTATTGCTGCACTATTCACAATAGCAAAGACTTGGAATCCACCCAAATGTCCATCAGTGACAGACTGGACATGAACTCATTGTGTCCAGATTAAGAAAATGTGGCACATATACACCATGGAATACTATGCATCCATAAAAAACGATGAGTTCGTGTCCTTTGTAGGGACATGGATGCAGCTAGAAACCATCATTCTCAGCAAACTATCACAAGAACAGAAAACCAAATACCGCATATTCTCACTCATAGGTGGGAATTGAACAATGAGATCACTTGGACACAGGAAGGGGAACATCACACACCGGGTCCTATTGTGGGGAGGGGGTGGGGGGGGAGGGATAGCATTAGGAGATATACCTAATGTAAATGACGACTTAATGGGTGCAGCACACCAGCATGGCACACGTATACATATGTAACAAACCTGCACATTGTGCACACATACCCTAGAACTTAAAGTATAAAAAAAACAAAATGAATTGTGACAGACACCCCAACCTTCAGCAACAACCACCCTGATTAGTCAGTAGCCGTCAACATCAAGGCAAAACCTCAGCCACCAAAAAAGATTGAAATTTGCTGAAAGCTCAGCTGATCATTAGCATTTTTTAGCAATAAACTGTTTTTTAATTAAGGTATGCACTTTTAGGCATGATACTATTTCACACTTAAAAAATTATAGTATAGTGTAAACATAAGTTTAATATGCACTGAAAACCAAGAAATAGGTGTGACTCACTTATCGCAATATTTGCTTTATTATGGTGGTCCAAGACTGAATCCAAAATATCTCTGAGGTATGCCTGTATAGTCAGTTATAGAATATCATGCACCACTCTAAATCATGAATACTGAGACTAGGTAGAAACTTAGGAAACTGTTGATCATGTAAGAATACACAAAGAGAAGATGACAGCTCGTTATCTACATAATTCTGTATGTGATGTTATAATCACCCAGAGTCCTCAATTCTAACACTAACGTGGAAAAACTGAAAGAAGTCCAGAGAGAAGGAAAAAAGGAATATTAAATATGTAACTCTTGTTTAAAAGTAAGTCCAAAAGATTACAAATTGGATTCAGTGTATACTGCTCAGGTGATGGGTGCACCAAAATCTCACAAATCACCACAAAAGAACTTACTCATGTAACCAAATACCCCTTGTTCACCAAAAAACAATGAAAATAAAAAATTTCTTAAACCACTGCTCAGTGAAATAAAAGAGGACACAAACAAATGGAAGAACATACCATGCTCATCAATAGGAAGAATCAATATCATGAAAATAGCCATACTGCCCAAGGTAATTTATAGATTCAATGCCATCCCCATTAAGCTACCAATGACTTTCTTCACAGAATTGGAAAAAAACTGCTTTAAAATTCATATGGAACCAAAAAAAGAGCCCACATTGCCAAGACAATCCTAAGTCAAAAGAACAAAGCTGGAGGCATCACGCTACCTGACTTCAAACTATACTACAAGGCTACAGTAACCAGAACAGCATGGTACTGGTACCAAAACAGAGATATAGACTAATGGAACAGAACGGAGCCCTCAGAAATAATACCACACATCTACAGCCATCTGATCTTTGACAAGCCTGACAAAAACCAGAAATGGGGAAAGGATTCCCTATTTAATAAATGGTGCTGGGAAAATTGGCTAGCCATAAGTAGAAAGCTGAAACTGGATCCTTTCCTTACTCCTTATACAAAAATTAATTCAAGATGGATTAGAGACTTAAATATTAGACCTAATGCCATAAAAACCCTAGAAGAAAACCTAGGTAATACCATTCATGACATAGGCATGGACAAGTACTTCATGTCTAAAACACCAAAAGCAATAGCAACAAAAGCCAAAATCGACAAATGGGATCTAATTAAACTAACGAGCTTCTGCACAGCAAAAGAAACTACCAACAGAGTGAACAGGCAACCTACAGAATGGGAGAAAATTTTTGCAATCTACTCATCTGACAACGGGCTAATATCCAGAACCTACAAAGAACTCAAACAAATTTACAAGAAAAAAACAAACAACCCCATCAAAAAGTGGGCAAAGGATATGAACAGACATTTCTCAAAAGAAGACATTCACACAGCCAACAGACACATGAAAAAATGCTCATCATCACTGGCCATCAGAGAAATGCAAATCAAAACCACAATGAGATACCATCTCACACCAGTTAGAATGGCAATCATTAAAAAGTCAGGAAACAACAGGTGCTGGAGAGGATGTGGAGAAATAGGAACACTTTTACACTGTTGGTGGGATTGTAAACTAGTTCAACCATTATGGAAAACAGTATGGCGATTCCTCAAGGATCCAGAACTAGAAGTACCATATGACCCAGCCATCCCATTACTGGGTATATACCCAAAGAATTATAAATCATGCTGCTATAAAGACACATGCACACGTATGTTCATTGCAGCACTATTCACAATAGCAAAGACTTGAATCAACCCAAATGTCAGTGACAGACTGGATTAAGAAAATGTGGCACATATACACCATGAAATACTGTGCAGCCATAAAAAAAGGATGAGTTTGTGCCCTTTGTAAGGACATGGATGCAACTGGAAACCATCATTCTCAGCAAACTATCGCAAGAACAGAAAACCAAACAACGCATGTTCTCACTCATAGGTGGGAACTGAACAATGAGATCACCTGGACTCGGAAAGGGGAACATCACACACGAGGGCCTATTATGAGGAGGGGAGAGGAGGGAAGGATGGCATTGGGAGTTATACCTGATGTAAATGACAAGTTGATGGGTGCTGACGAGTTGATGGGTGCAGCACACTAACATGGCACAAGTATACATATGTAACAAACCTGCACGTTATGCACATGTACCCTAGAACTTAAAGTATAATAATAAAAAATAAATAAATAAATAAATAAAATAAAACATAAAAAGAGAAAAAACAATTAAAAAGTCAATCCAAAGTAATATTCTTTAGAGTTCTTCAGGGAACATATCAAATATTTTTCTCTGAGATTCTGACTTTAATTCCATATACTCAGTGTCATAAATTAATTAAATGGTTGAGAAATAAGACACAGTTTAAAACGGGGAAAGAAGGAATGGTAGGAGAGAACAAGGAGGTCAATTCTAAGCTGCTTTATTCAAGTTGTACTTTCATTCCTTATGTTTGAATGAGTTAAGTGATTGATTGGTATGTTATCTCACTGACATACAGTGCTCTATGTTTTTGCAAAGCACTTTCATATCTAATTGCTTTCCTGTGATCCTCTCAACTACCTATCACATTTTTTAAAGTAGCATTTTTATAAAAGGATAAAATAGAAATTCAAAAAGGTATGCCGTTTTCAAGGTTACTCAGCTGTTATCAGTGAAGACAGAGGTGCTTAAGTGTGATGCCTAGGTTGTTTCACTACACTGGGGATAGTTCCCAATTTATGATATAAGATGCTGTGTTGAGGCATTTATCGTATTTGAAGCATCTAAAGTTCTACATTGAAAAGTGACTACAAAGGCAATGTACTATTCTGATTTCTGGCTCCAAGGAATTGTGTCACAGAATACAAGAAATTGTGTGACAGGATGAAAAAGTAAAAAGCCTTCTCATTACTTGTCACTGTGTAACTTCCCTTATGACTTAGGCTCTGTGTATCAAAGATACTGGTTACAGTGATTTTTCTACTGAATTCGTGAACTATGATCTGGTTATGACATAACAACAGAATATTTACTAGGATACCACAAGCAAGTCTTGCTCACTAGGAGAGACAGACAAGTAAATGTGACAAGGACACTGTGTTTTCAAGAACTGCATCTGTTCACAGTTCTTCTGGTGAGAGCTTATTAATATGTTTACTGCAGCAGGAGATAGCCAAGTACTGAAACTCTGCTAACAATTTGCTTAGACTCAGAGACAAGTTGACAGTATTTTCTCTGGTCAGTTTCAACAAATGTTCATAAACAACTCTCAGAGAGGCCAATAGGCAGATTTCAAATATTTGGAGAAATCACATAGCTCACAGTGAAAACGAAAATGTTAATGACTGTGAAGATCAGTTACTGTTCCTTATGAAAGCATAGATGTTGTGAAAGTTTAAAAACTACTCAAATACATATCACTTGGCACAAATCCCCAATTTTAAAAATGAGAAGGCCCTGAGTAAAAGCGTGACATGCCCAAGGCTCTACATTAAATTCCTGCTTAGTTAGAACCCAGGAAGTCCAGTTCTAATGGTTGCATTCTTGCCACCACACTTGACTATCTAAGGCAGTGCTCTCAAACTAGCAGCTTGGGCACAGTTAGGCTTTCTGGGGTCTATATGGTGTTTCAAAAAATTAATTAGTTGCTGCAATGTAAAGACAGGGACATTTCACATACAATCCAATTTCTATTTTTTTCTTCAAATAAGAGACCTAGCAACAGCAGGTCTACCTTCTCCCATGACCACAGTTGACTGGAGAGGGTGCTGGTTCCCGCTCACTCAGGTTCTTGCATGGTTGTGTGTCCCTATAAACATCAGAACTTGTGGTCTCTGTGTCCAGATTGTCCTGTGCTAGATAGTTTTAGAAAAATAAATTTTTAAAAATAGCTAATTATATAGAAAGATACTACATTCTAAACATGTCAACTTTCCCATTATGCCACCAAGATAAGAAATATGAGTTCTAATCTATTTTTGAAAGCATCCTTTTTATGGTTTTAAGTGAGACTGAATTCATATAAACAGTAAATATGTTAACTAACTACTGAATCAGTTGGAGGGTTTTTCTCACTTATTAGTCTCTAACTGCTTCCCTTCAAATCAATTTAGTGATTGAGTAAATTCAATTGTTTTGACTTTTTATTTAATAAGCTTATGTGTATAAATACAATTCATTAAAATTAACTAAATAAAGTAAATACACATTTCTTTCCCTACTGGCAATCCAGCTTCCATTTCCTCAAGTTATTTCATTACAGTTATGTTTTCATTTTAGTTGGCAATCATTTATATTCCATTTGATTTATAAATATAAAACCACATATTACCCATCTTTACAGCTGCTGAGGGAAATTATTTATTGCTCTACATGCTGCCTACATGCTGTCAGAAAAGAAGCACACCTCCCCAGCCCTTCAATTCTGTTCCCACAAACACAAACACACACCACTCAGTGAAAGACTCATTGAATTTACATTTGAAATTTCAATCCAAGAGTTAGTATCTACAAAAGAAAGAAAGTTAATATGACATGTTAGGAATCGAAAGTCATAATTTTGGAATAACTTTGATTTTGGATGAAATTTGTCATTCTCATGAAAAATTGTTTGATGGAAAATGAAAACGAGAGCACGCTTTCCTAAAAATTAAAAAAAGGTGTGTTTAGTTATTTCAAATGTATTTAAAATATTAAAATATGTAAGACTTAACTCAACATCCATGCTAGAGGTTGGGCTACAAAACTTCCTTATGCGCCAGCTATATCCATGATGTTATGCTAGAACCAATACATGCATCTAAACATCACTCATCCTATTTATTAACCTTCATTTTTCTCAAAAAGTGTGGCATAATTCTGTAAGCAGATCTTTAACATACATTTATTCAAGTATACATTTATTCAACATGTTTTTAAAAAATAGCTCGTATGTGCCAGGTACTATATTAATTGCCCATAGCACAGTATGAACAAGAAATGCAGATTCCTTCTTTTATTGGAAGCTTAGCATGAACCCAAGGCAAATCTCCCTATTCCTATCTCCTCACACATCCAGCACTCAGCTCCCCACTCCCTCATCCACCCCCAATTATTACCCGCACCCATCACTTGCCCTCCACACCCACCCATGCATCTTCCCTGCCATAGTAGATAAGAGAGACAACTCTTGGTGGCCCTAACAATGACACAGACATTCCTCTCCCTAAACTCCATAGTTTTCTCCTCTGGGGAAAAATTATACACATATATGTTGTCCTGTCAGTTGAATCTTTGTCCTACTCTTTCTATGAAACATTTCTGGTAGGGCATTAAAAAAAATATATAAAAATACATATTGCACCCAGTGTACACTGGATCTCTCAATGGCTCTTGGAGTCTAACAACTGTCTAAAATGTTTCTTTTCCTTTCCCTTCTCCATAAATGTGAGAAATGAATGTCTATGCCCCTTCACATAAAATATGTTAGTCCCAACATTCTGTGAAGAGCATACAGAGAATTGTTTATGGATAGAATATTTTACTGCTGAAAGATACTTTTGGATAAAATATAAGGTATAGAAAGGGAAAACTGGTCAGTAAAAGCAGAGCTTGCTATGGAAACAGGGCATGCTACCTCCACAGAAAAATTAAATGTTATATAATTATTATATTTTATATAATGAAATATATTACAGCTCAATCTGAAAATATAGGAGAGACAAAATATGATGCTTCTTTTCCATTTCTTCTTCCAATCACCCAGAGAATGTAAATAATGAAAGAGTACTTTAAGTACTGGTACATAATTCCATGAGAGTTTAAGTCAAAAAGCTGATACTTTCATGTAAGAGTAAATCAGAACAAATTAAACATCTCTGTGCACTTTACAAGGTATAAGACACATTGCTGACAGCCCAACAAATAATGATTATCTAAAATTCAGGGGAATATCAAGGTCCAGTAATTTATTGTCCTCTATTTAAGCAGGACTTAAAGCATCTATATTAAGAAGTATATCTTATTCATATTTTATCTCTGATACTCAATAACTGTTGGATTTAATTAAATATCAGAAGCAATCAGTCTTTAGTTTATTGAGATTTAGCTCAGACTGGTTCTGTGTAGCTAAGCAAAAAGTAGAGGGTTTCTTTGAAAGTCCTATAAATGATATTCTCCATACATTATATGGAACCTCCTTATCTCTTCAGTTAAAACTGAGGCGCATTCATATATCAATAATATCATGTACATAGTGGTCCCAAATTTGGCTGTGCAACAGAATTACCTAAGGAGGAAGGGGATTATAAAAATTTGAGTCCCAGGACACCATTCCCAGCATGTTTTGCAATATCCCCAGATGTTTCTAATTACATGCATTTTGGAATCACAGGTGGGGATGAAAGATCCCTGGACGGAGAACTGGGTTCAGAGATCTGCTGTGCCACAAAAAACTCACATGACGTTCAGCAGGATTCAGTCCATCAGTCCTTTATTCATCTTTCGAGCATGAATGAAAAACAAACTATTATATCTCTGGTTTTTAACCTCCTCATCTGCAAAATGAGGTCACTGGAATAGATGATCTGAAATGCCTTCTGCCTCCAAGTTGATCCTATAATCTACACTATAATCATCCCACCTACATTTGTCATATACGCCTTATATAAAGTAATTTATGTATCAGTTTTAAACTATTGAATTAAATTCTGCAAATATATATTGAAAAATATATTATGACCAAGCATAGGACAAAATCAAAGTTCTGGAGATGTATTGGGCAAAACTTTGTACAAAATACTGCTTCTTGTATTCTAAATTCTCAGTAAATATTTTTAAGTGAATAAATTAAAAGAATGAATAAAAAATAAAATTTTCTAAACCTATTTGAGCCTTAATTTCCTAAATGAAATAAGCTAGGTCCAAAAAATTACTTTTTAAACCAGGGGTATTAAAAAAGGTTTCATCTGAAGGCTAATGATGGATGACTGAGAACTGTGTTGAGAAGAACTACGTAACAGAATCTGGGAGAAAGGATACCATAAGTCAATTAGCAACATCTAGTCACATATTTGTCTTTTCTGTTATAAACATAAACCCTTGGGTTTTTCATTTCAAAAATGTATACTGCAAGCTTTTGGGGCATCAGGCACTGTTCTAAGTTCTGGAAATACAACAGTGTCCTGTTAGTAGGTGAGTATAACAACAAATATGTAAAGAATTGCATAAATGAGATAATTTCCAATAGTAGGAAATGGCATGAAGTAAATAAAACAAAGCAACAAGATAGAAAGTGAAAGGGGAAGGGTTATACCTTATATAGAGAAGGACTTCTTGAGGAAATGATACTTGAATTAAGATCTAAATGAAAAGAAGCAGCCAGTCACAAAAATAGCTGAAGAAAGTGGATTTCAGCTGGAGGAAACAGCCAACACCAAGGCGTCAATGAAGGTACATCCTTCATGTGCTTAAGGATGGCATGGCTGAGTGTGATGGGATAGGTGGTACTAGATTACACTAGGCAGACTCACCCTATATACATTTGCAATGCTAGACCCACTCTCTACCCCTTTCTCTCTCTAACTCTCATTCTTCTCCCCATGGGAAGGGCTGTGGACACCTGAGTCTGATTTCCAGGCTCTAGCAGAGCCTCCACAGCTGGGGTTGGGCATCTATAGGTTCTAAAACTCCCTAGTTAAATCTAATGAGCAGCCAAAAGTGACAACCAGTGCCCTAAGCAAAAAATAAAAAATAAAAACTTAAGTTATAAACCAAAGAGAGGCTGAATTTACGGCCCATAAAAGACTAAGAAAAGGGAATATAGTAAAGTAAATATAATACTGAGGAAAGTTTGGTTACAGAAATTGCCCCCAATCTCTAATTCCTTCCCTCAGACAAATAAAGAAAATGATTTCCTCACAGCCTCACAACTCCGATTTAAAATAAAAAGAAAAATCCTACTACGTAATGGTCAATTTATTTAAACTAACATTTTCAGTCTATGTACATGCAGTTGTAATGGATGCTATATGAATCACAAGAGATATAAGATATATCCTATTCTTGAAAAAGTTACAAGCAGCATTACAAATATCTGATTTCAGCCTTATGATCTTGTTGACATGACTTCAGCCTGTGTCATCTTTTGCAGCTGGTATTTTCTTCCCAGTGCCTTTTCAAATGGCAACCTTGTACAGAGTAGAAACCATTAGTTTATATAAACCAAGAAGATTATACAAGGGTGCTTGGGAAACAATAGTGATGATGATTAAAGTTGATTCTCAGGAACCTTCAGGAAATGCTATACATATGTTCATAGCTAAAATCAACTGACAATTATGAAACAGGAATAACCTTTGATGTCTTCCAACTGGTCTGTGAAGGACTGGCTCCCTGCTGCAGGCACTACCCTGCCATGACCCCCTAAACACTTACCTGAAAATCCTGAGGTCATAACTGATCAAAACTTTAAGTGCTGTATTTTCTAAAGGCATTACCTTTCAACATGAGCATATTAAATACTCCAAATTTTCCAGATGCAAAGCAGTCAAGGGATGGGAGAAGTTAGATGCCTAAGAGGCTCTCAGACTATTCTCTATATGAAACCTCCTCTTTTCCCCTTTACCAATAAATTATGTGCCAGCTCCAGTGTAGGTCTCTGAAAAAGACTTAGGATGAGCGCTGTATCATATTTACAGATGGAAGGGATGTCACTTCCAATAGAAGCTAACCAATGTAGGATACACAATATCAGACCACTACCTTATTAGCTTGTGTGTGTGTGTGTATGTGTGTGTGTATTTATATGTAAAATACATATATATGTATTTTACTGAGTTCTCATTATATGCCAGCGATTATCTTGTCAACTGCATCAGAAGTAAGTACAATTATAATCTCTGGTTTGCAGATTTGAGGAGTAGGTTTAGAGAGTCTCAGTGACTCACCTAAAGTCACACAGCTCAAAGATAGGGTAAGAAAGCAGATGTGTCTGAGTCCAAGTCTCCTTATTAACCACTAACCCCTCTTCCTTCATACCCAACCTTTTTATTATGTGTCTGCTTGAACTATAACTACAAATGGAGGAACCAAAATTTAAAAGGCTAGTAGCTCTTTGGATAACCCAGAGTCATTGGTAGACCTTCCTAGGAAGGGTTGATTGCAATGCTCTGTTATGAAGCCATAGACTCTATATACCCTCCTCACTGGATCACAGGTTCACAGGTCATCAGCTTTATTTGGTCCAACCGAATGAGCCTAATACCGGAATTCCTTCCACAAAAGCAAATGAACAAATAAACAGGAAACTCATAGCCATATGCCATGATCACACTAGGGACTAAATAAGAGAGGCTGGCTTCTGCATGAACTAACACTACAATGGAAAATCAACTGGCAGTGTGTAGATTCTGTTTTGGAGAATGAGTAGTTAAGAGTATTGTCAAATTTAAAAATGCAGTAAATTCCCCATTACTAATACCCTAGAAATTTCCAAAGAGAGGATATAGCTTTTTTTCCCCTTTCCCCACTGAAAAATATCCCTTGTTTTTAGAAATATGGATGTATTTGTTTCATTTAATTACAGAATTGTTCTAAATACAGAAGAAAAGAAGGCATGCCTTTCTATCATCATTTCCAGGAGTTACTGTGCTTGAAGGTTTTTCAAGGATCAAGTGTGCTTTAAAACAAATCAGTGTATAGCTACTCTTACCCTCTGACAATGCCTCCCTGTGTCTGTCACTTGCAGCCAAAGAGGAGCAAGCTTTAGAGTAGAACTGCCTTTTCTAGAGAGATACACATTTTGGAACATGAAGAAAACAGAAAAGGAAGACCCAGTGTGCATTTATTTTATCCTTTTCTGAATTGGTAATGAGTTGGGCTATGTCCTTCTGGTTGACAAGAGCAGGTGTGTTGAATGCAATATAGCTCCAGGACCTCATTTTTTAAAAAGACTTTGCCCTCACTCATGGTAATACAGTCTTTGCACTGATTATTTACATTTTCCTTACTCACTTAGACATTAAAATGCTGATAATATCTAGCTCAAATTCATAAGCCTGTTATGAATCTTAGCATCTCCTTATACAGGAGATAATATTCAGTGATCAGACACTAGGGTTTTGGAATGAGACTGACTGGGTTTGAACCCTGTGTCTGCCATTTTTTACTTGTATGACTTAGATAATCATTTTTAAACTTCCAAGAATAATAATAGTACCTACCTTCTAGGGTTATTGAGAGGACCAAATGAAGCAATGAACATTGAACAATTGCACAGTGCCTGGCACACAATAATTACTCAATCCATGGTGCTGCCATCATTATTATTTTTTAATAATAATAACTGTGTTAGTCAAGATTCTTTAGAGGGACAAAACCAACATGAGATTATAGATAGATAGATAGATAGATAGATAGATAGATAGATAGATAGATAGATATGAAAGGAGGTTTCATACGGGAATTGGCTCATGCAATTATGGAGGTTGAGAAGTTCCACAGTAACTTGTTTACAAGCTGGAAAAACAAGGAAGCCAGTGGTGTGACTCAGTCTGAGTCCAAAGGTCTGAGAACCAGGGAAGCTGATGATAGCATAGCCCTCAGTACAGAGTCAAAGGCCTGAGAATCTGGGCGGCTACTGGTGCAAGTCCTGGAGTTCGAAGTCTTGAATCCTGGAGTTCTGACGTGCAAGAAAAGGAGAAAAGGGGGATCCCAGCTCCAGTTCTATCCAGGCCCTTAGCTTATTTCATTACTGAGCGCAGCTCTTTCTTGCTCAACCCATTGATTCAAATGTCAGTCTCTTGGGAAACACCCTCATAGACCTACTCAAAAATGATGTGTTACCAGCTATCCAGGTATCCCTTAATCCAGCCAATCTGATACCTAAAATTAGCCATCACAGTAACATACATCTGAGTTATATTACCGTTTATGAGTAGAAGGTGGTAGTTCACAAAGTAGGGGGAGGGTAAAAGTTAAACAATTAATAGTCAATAAACAGACGAGCATCAGTTGCACCGTGAACACTAGTTTTTTTTAGCACACGCAGAAAGTACCAAAACCTAGAGGACGTTTTACAATATAATAACCTCGAAAGAACTGTATTAGTTCTCTAGGGCTACTGTAACAAAGTACCATAAACTGGGTGGCTTAAACAACAAAAATTCATTCTCTCACAGTTCTACAGGCTAAAAATCTAAAATCAGCATCGATAGAATTGGTTCTTTCCGACAAATGTGAAGGAGAGTCTGTCCTATGCCTTCTCCTAGCTTTTGGTGGTTGCTGACAATCTTTGGCATTCTGTGAGTTGTAGATGCATCACACCAATCTCTGTCTTCATCTTCAAATTATGTTCTTCCTGTGTGCGTGTGTTTTTCTGTGTCCAAATTTCTCCTTTTTATAAGGTCACTAATCATGTTGGCTTGGGGCCCACTCTAATGATACCATTTTAACTTTATCATTTAAATCACCTCTGTAAAGCCCATATCTTTAAATAAGCCCATATTATGAGATATCAGGCATTAGGGTTCCAACTTTTTTTTGGGGGGTGTAGTGGGACACGATTAACCCGTAACAAAAACAGAGGGCAAAACTAAGAATTATATTTGAAATCTTTTGGGAAAGCATATGTTTTAATATGGGTTTTTTGGAATCACTCAAAAATGCAAAGGAAAATGCTTTAACTCTTAAGTATTACACTTGTGCTAAGATGGCATTATTATGGCAATAAGAACATGCATCTCTTCCTAAACGTAAGTCTCAGTGAGGTTTTACATAGGTCCTTCCTAGAGAAACACGAAGCCAAGGAATTCCAATACCCTGGCCAGCCCAAACATCTATTATATTGCCTCTTAACAAAACACCATTTGATTATTCATTCAACAAATATTAATCAAGCAATCAAGCACTTTGTGCTTAACCCCATATCAGACCTTAGAAAGATATGGAGGAAATCTAAAATATGGTACATGCTGTACGGGGTGCTTTACCTGCTTGTGAGCATGTGAATTATATTTCTTGTTTTCTATGCCTTAAGAGTTGATGAGGCATGGTTCTAAGGATCCAAAATGTGTTCACTAAGGCTGATTTCCAGGAACCCATGCATGCTATTAAGGAGTGATATAAGGTGTGATCTTGTTCTATCACCAAGGGTGGCATCATAGCTAGATGTCAGGTGGAAATATGCCTGTCATATGCCATCTTTCATGTGAAACACAATTCAAATTTTCACCCAGTGCCATTCTAGGTTATAACCATTCTTTTGGATTAAGATTTGTCCAAGAAGTATGGGCAATAATTCCCAATTCAATAAGTATCAAACTAAATTCTCCACTAGATAAATGCTATGGAGAAATACACTGCAAAAGGCAGAGAACACAACTTCCCCACATGCAGAAGTGAAGCAAAGTTATCTGTGCAAGATGCTAGAGGGGACAGCAGCTTTGGGTGACAGGTGGCATGCCTCTCTGCCAAGAAGAAGGCGTTGCTCCTGGCAGGTTTTTTTTTTTTTGTTTCGTTTTTTTTTCCTGAGACATGTGACCTAAGTAGTGGCATTTCACAGCTGAGAACCCAGCTTGTGATATGCCTTTTGCTTCACTGAGAGGCGGGCCACATGTCCACAGAGGCTGCAACTCTAGCTGCAAAACATTGCAATACGTTTGCCTGTATCCTTCTTAAAATCAAATATTTATGTTGCTCTGGAAATGTAATAGGACTGTATGATTAATGACATTTTTCTAGACGAAGAAGGTGGCTTCCTTGCAAAGGTGTCACTTTCTAACACAAATTCTACAAGGAGGAAAAAAGAACCAGAAAAATGAGTGGGCAGGAAATGTTAAAAATATTTATCAGTCTTTGGTAGAAATTTGCAAAAGAGGGTCTACTCTATTTTGACTAACATAGCAGATGGAAGACAAATTTGAACTCTGACATTCTCAGCACTCTGACATCTGGGTCCACTTTTCCAACCAGGTCCACAACTCACCTGTAAGTACCTTCTGCTCCAGATGAATTAAACCACTCACCATTCTCTGCATACATGTTAGCACCTTACTCAGATCCCTGATTCACGTGATCTTATTGATGTGAGATTCTTTTTCCATATAGCTTTGCATTTACAATGCTAGCTATCATGTAAGACCCAGTTTTAATGCCTCTTATTCCAAATACCTACCCAATATCCCCACTGGAAGTAATCTGTCCCTCCCTTGGACCTCATACCCTCTCACAATGATGTGGCAATAATCCTTTCTCTAGCCCTCCATCTGGACTAAAAATAATGGTAAGAACTGCAGGGTACCCACAAAATTTGGAAACATAAAAAATATTATTTTATTGTACTGTAATATAATATCTGGATAATTTTTTACAGATATTTGCTTATGTTACCAAACTTTATTGGCTTCTGCACACCTGGATTGACTTTTAATATCTGATGCCTGGTGCACTGTCTAATAATTAGTAGAAGTGTATTTGTAACATAAATTGACTAACTTGTTGGCTTATTGATATGAATATGAGGGTTACCCTTCAAACCAACATACAAAGAGAAAGGGTGGAAGAAAATCAGACAGTAGGCAGGGCATGTGAAGAAATGAATGTCAATGATCAGGAGATCCTTCAGAGGCTGTAGAGAGAAAAAGCTGGGCTACAATGATAGCCATGCATCATGCATCTTGTAGTAACTAGCTGTGTGTAACCTCACATCTAAGTTTTCTTTTCGAATCAAGGACTTAGATACTCTCTTTTAACATAAAATCTATCATTTTAAATAAATGCTGAGTAATAGTGGTTGTTTATAACTTTCTGGTAAATGTAGAGGCTAGGAGGAATTATTAATAATAAAAATGAGAAAATGTTAATACAAGCTATAGTAGAATATAAGGCAACTAATTGTATGTATATAAAAGTATAGTTTCCAAAGCACTTCCACATCAGCTATCTGGGTCTCACAGGAAGTGTGTAAGAAAGGCAAGACAGACTTTTTACAGATGAGAAGATAGATGGACTTAAAGCAGTTTCCTGGTTTGTCCAGAGTCATGGGGGTTGTCGTTAGAGGATGTGAGATCAAATCCGGGTTCTCCTACTCAGTACACCTCTCGCTGCCCATGGGCACTAAAGTATAAAGGGAAGAGAGGGTACTAGATACCAGTATCCATATAAAGAGAGAGATTGAGAAAAATATAACATTTGTGAGTTTGAATTGCCAGTAAATGTAATGATTTTTCCTTCAATGATTAAAAAGGGGGAAGGGGAAGAGTGATAATAAGTAGAGTTACCCACAAAACATGCAATTAATTTGATTTTTTTTTTTTTTTGCTGTATTCCACTTTGATGAGAAACAAGCAAATCAAAAGAAAAATAATCTACAACAAATTTAGTAAAAACAAAAACTTCTAATGTTGTTAGTTCTTGGAAGTTGAATAAATAATCCATTATCTTGTTTCATTTACATTTACATTTACATTTACAGTACTAGACACTAAGAATTGATGTGAAGCCCTATAAGCTCTTAAATCATCAAACCCCTTGCTAAGGCAGAAAAGGCATTTGAAACAAAAGCCTTCCATACTTAATTCAATTGAACAAATGTGTACCAAGTGTCTATGGTGTCCAAATCTGCGCTGTAATTGCTGAAAAAATATCAGTAAATGAAACAAAACTAAGATCTTACTTTCCAGCAGGACAGATACTTTTGGTGGGCAAAGTATTCTAGTGGGAGAAGGCATTGATGTAACCAGAAATTTGATTAACTATAATTTAGTAATTATTCAAGTTAGCTAATGCATATTTTTAAAATCACTGAATGTAAGAAATGAATAGATAAATATCTTTACTATAATTTTCTAAATTTACACATTTTAAAATCCATTTTCTGCCTATGCGAGAATCATACCATGTTTCTCTTAAACATATATAAATGATTGTGTAGGAAATAATTCATAAATGTATGGAAAAGGATCTAAAATGCACTGTCATAAGAAGTAAATTATGAGAAGGGGCTTCCAGAGGTTCTGTCCATATTGTGGTCCAGAAATTAGCAGCATCAATACCACCTGAGAGCCTATAGAGACAGACGCTCAGGCCCACCCCAGATCTACTAAGTCAGAATCTGTAATTGAAGCTCCCCAGGTGATTTGTATGAACAATAAGGTTTGAGAAGACTCCTTGACTGCATTCCTCCGTACCTAGGAGAGCCTAAAATAACCTTGTAAAAGGGAGAATATAAGCACTTCAAAAAATCACTCACTCGATATTTTTTTCATTTTTAAGAGGCAATTTCTTTTCGAGTAAGATTTTACTTTTAAAATTGTACATCAAAGATATTTCATACTAAACTTTCCTTTAGCATGTACTGACATAAACCAAAAAATGAATTTGCCTTTTCATGGTTTCAAATTTGGTGCTTCTAGCCAAAGAGTAATTTATCCCTCACATCTATTAACACATAGCACCTCCCCCTATTATCTGTGATTGAATCACCATCTTATTAACAGGTTTAAGAGACACAGGGTGTCTTCTGTTTTCTCATCCTATATCAAGCTCGGTTTCCTAAGTTAAATCATGTTGTACTTAAGGCAAACAAGAATGAAATAGAAGACAGCATCATAGGTACTGAGCCTATCTAGAACATTCAACAAAACTAGCTGTCAGGCTACAAGTAATTATGGCTAGAGAAGCACATGAGAACACCAGGAGAAGTTAGAAGATGGGTAAAAAAAAGCTTCCTCTCCATTTCTCACTGAGCAGTCACTTTACGAACAGATTTGCCTTTCCCAGATTTTATATATTTTTATTTTAAAGATGAGAAAAGGGGAAAACAGGAAAGGAGACTGTTATAAATCCACAGAGGCACCCATATCGAGGTCGAACACAGAAGAAAGAGAGAATGTTTCAGCCATACATATGCTCTCTCAAAAAGAGACAAAACACCCAAACACAGCCTCATGGCAGGCCCCAGAACGCACTAAGAAAGAGATAGCAGGAACGGGTGAGCATCTGAGCCAAGAAAGGAATTTCAAACAATCTGAAAGAGCATGATTCTCCTCTGTTATGTGATCAACACTCAAGGATTCTTCTGTACACACTAGATCTTCTCATCTTTAGCATATTAAACTATGAATATAAGATACCTCCCATTTCCACTATTAAAAAAACACTTTCCACCTGTCATTACCATCGGCTTTATAGCACACAGAAATTCTGGTTGAGATATATACCTATGAGGAGGTCACTTCCCTTTATATGTATATTAATAAACTGACTCTTTCCAAAAATAGAGTTGAGATATTTTACAATTATAAAAAAGTATAAATTAATGCTATTGAAGTAAGGTGGAAGAAGCTAGTACCTATGCACATAAGCTAGAATATGTTCTGTGATTGAGCATTAATTTCAGTTTTGAGCTTCCTGGTAGGCAAGAGATAAACAAAAAATGCAATGTTCTCATTACCAATTAAGATGAAACATGTTAGCTCTTTAAGAGAAACAAATAGTATCATAATATTTAAATATAAAAATATTATGTTTCCGATGGACTTATACAAGTTGCATTAAGCAGCACAAGCAATATCTTCAACAAAAAATAGATGAAAATGTTAAAACATTGTTTAAATTTTTAATTCCTGTTCTGACCTTTAAGAAAGGAAAAAGTAAAATATTAACATGTAACTTAGAAAAGGCAATTATTCAGGAAGAGTAAACAAAGTCAGGTATGTAATATTCTGGAAACCTAATTTTTTTTTAGACAAGGTCTCACTGTTGGCCCGGCTGAAACACAATGGAATGCATCACTGCTCACTGTAACCTTAAGCTCTTGGGCTCAAGTAATCCTCTTTCTTCAGCCTCCACCTACAGGTTCCTCCTATAGGTTCATGCCACCATTCCCAGTTATTTATTTTTTTTTTAGAGATAGGGTCTTGCTATATTGCCCAGGCTGGCCTCAAACTCCTGGCCTCAAGCCTCCCACCTTAGTTTCCCAAAGTGCTTCTATTATATGCATGAGCCACTGTGTGTGGCCCCTGGAAACCTACTTTCATACAGAAAGGTTGGCAATGATCTCTCAGATGACACTGTTAAATATAAGTTCTCTCATCTGGCCCTTTGACAGTATCTGGATAAAGGATAATTCTTGGCTCTGATCTCTGATGGGCACCTGGTAGCCTATGTAGTAAATTAAAGAAAGATTCTGGTGTTTTGGACATTGGGCCAGTAGGTGGCCAAGTTAATGAACTGCTATGAAAGCTGAGACTTGTTGCTTATATCTGGGGGCTGTACAATAGTGAAGAGAATATCAAAACAGTATGAACTAACACTAGTGGGAATATGTGGTTTCTGATCTCATTTGGCGCCTCTAAAAATATGCTCTATTTGTATTTGACCTGTTTCTTCTCTCTTTCCATTTCCCTCATTGAATAATTCAGAAAATAAAGGCTACCAAATGTTGTTTTCAAATATTCTCTTCTCCTCTTTCCCAAACTTCACTACATCACTACACAGAGGAAAGGCTTCTGTTCAAGGCTAGCCCTGCCACAGCTTTGTCATGGCTCCTCAGCAACCTTGCTTGATGAATTATCTTCAAACTTTCCTTTTCTACTCACTCTTTTTCATCAGCCTTTAAAACTGCTTAATTGTTCCCCTCCTAAAGAATTATTTTACTTAGAAGTACATCTCTCTCTAGCTATCATTATATTTCTCATTTTCCTTTCTCAGGAACAAGGATGTATATTAGCAGCCTCCACTTTCTCCTGGCTTCTGCCCTTCCAATTGATTTATAAATTGACACGCTACTGGAAAGACAGACCTAGGAGGAAGTGGAGGCTACTTGCTAGGGTCTGAGCGTCCCCCAAAATCCATGTGTTGAAATTTAATCCCCATTGTGGTGGTATTAAGAGATGGAGACTTTTGAATTCGATTGAGTCATTGAGGGCCCTGCACTCAAAAATGGATTAGTGCCTTATAAAATAACTGGAGAGAACTAACTTAAGCCCCTTTTGCACTTTTGTTTCTTCCACCACAAGGACACAGAGTTCATCTCCTCTGGAGGATGCAGTAACAAGACACCATCTTGGAAGCAGACAGCAACCCTCACCAGACACCAAACTTTCTGGTGCCTTGATCTTGGACTTGCCAGTTTCTCCAGAACTGTGAGAGAATAAATTTCTATTATTTATAAGCTACTCAGTCTATGGGTAAGACATCACCAAAATGGTGGAGTAGAAGAAATCTGGCTTCAATCTTCCTCACAGAAAACCAAAAACAACTATCTAGCGCCAAGATTATCATCACCTATAACCCAGAATTCAAAGCTGAGGCTCTGAATATCCTTGAAGCCACAGAGAAGTGAAAAATTATGAGCAGAAGAGAAAGGAGATACCAAGTCAGAGAGGCAGTTTAGCAGCACCACATTGTAGGAGGCACATTCATGAGTCTTCTGGGCATAAACTCCTAGCCAGCCTCCCAAACAGCTGGGAAATTCTCTTTGAAACCCCTCTCCCCAGTCCAGAATGGGCAGTGCTTCCAACTTGTGTGAGAGCTGTGGGAAACTTGGGCCTAGGGCACCATCTAGTGCCAAAATAAAAGCAGCTGTCTAGGGCTAAGGGGACTTAACAGGCAACCAGCATAGAACCTGTAAACACACATCACTAGACAGACCACACCAATACAGGCAATGAAGAC
Organism: Macaca nemestrina; assembly: GCF_043159975.1. NCBI lineage: Eukaryota > Metazoa > Chordata > Mammalia > Primates > Cercopithecidae > Macaca > Macaca nemestrina. The sequence goes on along the minus strand of NC_092129.1, from coordinate 64,782,160 downwards.
TGGGATAACTAACTAGTCTTTCGATGAGAAGACACAGATATACATTCATAAAAAACACTAGCAAATAGGGAGCCGTAACCTTCCCAAATGGATAAAACAAGGAGCCAGTGGCTGACTCCAATGAGATGGCAATATGTGAGCTCTCAGGTCAATAATCCAAAATAAGAATTCTAAAGAAACTCAGTGAACTCCAAGATAACACATAAAAGCAATTTACAAATTTATCAGAGAAATTTAACAAAGAGATTGAAATAATTTTTTAAAAAGTTAAACAGAAATTTTGGAACTGAGAAATACCTTCAGTTGAATCAAAAAAAAAATGCATCAGAGGGTTAAAACAGCAGAATCGATAAAGTAGAGGAAAGAATTAATGAGCTTGAAAACAAGTTATTTGAAAATACATTCAGAGGAGAAAAAATAAAAAAAATTAAAAGGAATAAAGAACGTCTCTGAAATCCAGAAAATAGCCTCAAAAAGGCAAATCTAAGAGTCATTGGCCTTCAAGGAGGAGTTAAGAAAGAATAAGTGGTAGAAAGATCACATGAATAAATAATACAAGAAAACTTTCCAACCCTAGAGAAAATATACATATCTACGTACAAGAAGGGTAGAGAACACCACACAAATTTCACCCAAATAAGACTACCCCAAGGCATATAATAATGAAACTTTCAAAAGCTGACAACACCAAAAGGAGCAAGAGAAAGAAAAACAACATATATGTGCTCCAATTTGTCCGGCAACAGACTTAGTGAAAACCACAGGCCAGGAGGGAGCAGGATGGCAAAGCACTGAAGAAAAGAAATTGTCAACTGAGAATACTCTACCCAGCAAAGCTAACTTTCAAACTTAAAAAAGAGATCAATACTTTTCCCAGACAAACAAAACCTGAGGGAATTTATCACCACCAGACCTTTCTTAGAAGAAATGCTAAAGGTAATTCTTCAATCTGAAAGAAAAGGACACTAATATGCAATAAGAATGTCATCTGAAGGCATAAAATTCACAGGTAAAAGTAAGTATAAAAATTCGGAACACTCTAATACTGTTGTTGTGGCATATAAATTACACAGTCTCATGTATCACTACTAGTACAGAACACTGTTTCTATAGTTGCTTCCTCTTTTACCCATCAGCTCTCTTTGTCACTGTTCTATTATCGAAACTGTCTCCTCCCTTGGCTTTCATTACATGAGGTTCTTCCTCTTTCTTTTTCTACTTTTTAAACTGTCCTTCTTTTTCCCTTTTCTGTAGACTTTTTCTCATTTTCACATGCCTCTAAGTACTGCCCTTGACCATCTCTTTGTGTTTTATATCTTACCCCCTTGGCAATCCCATCCACTTTCACGGTTTTAACCACAGATATTTGCTGACAAGTTTCAAATATAACTCTCTTTCCAGATCGTTGTTGGCCTATGGGATCCCCTGACTTTATTGTCCAATGGATACCACAAACTCAAAGAGTCTAACTAATTCTTTCCCAGTCTGCAATACCTCTTTATTCCTTATTTATTCCTACAAAATAGAAACCTGGGGCTTATTCTAGATTTCTCTTTGTCCTTGATTCTCATAACCAATCATTCACTAAACCCTAACCTCACTGCTACATAGAAAGTCAAATTCATTCTCTCCTTTCCTTTCCCACTGACACTTTCTTTAGTAAAGCTCTAATCATCTCTTGACTAAATTAATTAATTGAAATGGCCTTTCCTTCTCCACTTCCCTCTACCATCGATGGCCTTCAGATTTGTTTCCTAATTTCCAATTTGACTCCTTTTCTTAATATGTCTTCTCCAAAGCTTTCCAGGTACCCTTTCCAAAATATAATCTGATCTTGGTTTCTTCCTGAATAAAATTCTTCACTGGCCCACCATGTTTGCAAAAGAGTCAAAATTTCTTGACTTGATAAGTATGTCCCATCATGACCTAGGCTCTTTCTCTCTTCAGTTTGATCCTTCCCCACTCATTTTCCCAGCACATATACTTTAGAATTAATGATATTCTTAGAGGTCCCTGAACATACTTCGCTTTCTATGTCAGTGCTTTTACTGATATTTACTCCTTTGTTTCCTCACACATAGTGAACTTCAAATGTCACCTTTTCTGGGGAGCTTCTATGAGCTTTCCCTCACTTCTTCCCCGGACCAGAGGGAGCTAATCACTGTTTTCTCTGTTGTCTCACTACCTCATGCCTACTCCTATGGCTGCACTTAGCAAACTGAATAGTAATTATTATGTGGTGAACTTCTGAAATGAAAGACTATAATTCCACTATCTCTACTCCTCAATGATTATAGCATTGGTCAAACCAAAGAATGTGCTCACAAAACATAAAGATTGAGATAGGAATCTAGACATGACTTCTTCTCTGCCAATAGGGTAGTACCTGTTAATCAAAACCTGAAAATAATAAATAGTATATTTATTTATCAAAAACAGGGATATTGAATTTCTTTATTATAAGCTGTTTCCACTATTTTTATCCTCATATAACCTCTCAAAATCTTTCATAAAGTTTTTTTTCTCTTGAACATACTATCAGCAATTTGCTTATTGATTTTTTTTTCTACCTTTTATAACAGACAAATTATAAAATGTGTTATAGCACCACAGAGAACAGAGGAAACTGCCCCTGATTATTTAACAATAGCTGTGGAATACACTGTCCAATCAAAAGATTTACACTGAGGGCCACATGCTGTGAGTACAATTGTTATTAAGGGAGAGAATGAGAAGTTGAATATGTGCCACTCATGTTAGTAAATCAGCATTTTCCCTCTTTATTTTCACATCTCCCCCCCGGAACTTCCCTGTATTTACTTCACACAGGCTCGTCTAAGCTAAAGGCATCTTCCTAATTAAGGTTAGAATAGCATGACAACAATAATGATATCTTACATCTATTATATCTGCCTAGCCCTATATGGAGCACTGTCACATCTTATCTGCATAATAAACTCAGGGGACTGTTTTCTGTATATTTCACCCTGATGACTTTCTGAGCATACCTAATTTTATGAATTCCTTGGGTCAATCCTATTCCAGACCTCTGGATTTCAACTCTAGCCACTCTTCTCTAATTTTCTCAAACTTATCCACTCCATACCACTTCTAGTCACTTGTCGTAGAGATGGTGTCACAGAGATGTCTGACCATGTGTCATCAGCCACTGTTAACCACAACCCTCACAGAGAAGGCATCCTTTCTTCTTTCATTTTAACAAGGTGTTTCATTCTGGTCTTATTTTACATTTCTGCACTGAAGGAGATGGAAAAAAAATAGCTAATTTATAATCTGAAATAGAGTTTCATGCAAAGTAGTCACTCTACATTGAAAGTTTATTTTCTCTGTGAAAGGAGCTTTATTACAAAATGATAACAAGCACAAATATGGAGGTAGAGTTGCTCAGATGCAGAAGGGGAATCAGATCAGCTGAGAAAATGGCTTCATTCATTCAGAAAGAAAGAAAGAAAGAAAGAAAGAAAGAAAGAAAGAAAGAAAGAAAGAGAGAGAGAGAGGAAGGAAAGAAGGAAGGAAGGAAGGAAGGAAGGAAGGAAGGAAGGAAGGAAGGAAGGAAGGAAGGAAGGAAGGAAGGAAGGAAAGAAAACTTTGTCTTAAGAAAGTATCTAAAACAAAGCTAAATTAGTCCTAGCTTTGCTACTGATGAATTTTATGATCTTGAGCAAGTCATTTTGTTTTATTTTTCTGTGCTTTTTATTGTCATTTGTAACAAGAACGTTTCCTAAAATCTATGGTAGATGCTGCACCTTTATCTTAACCATGAATTTCATTTTAATCTTATGTTACTAGGTCTAGGGTCGAAAATCCGCATTCAATTAATTGGCTTCTTGGACTTGCTTAATATTCATCAGCTGAGAAGAAGTCATCTCTTTGGTGGCAGTTTAAGAAAAACAATTGAAATGTATTTATGGGTATCATTTTCTTGTTATTTAAAATGCTGCTGTGAAGAATATGACATGGTAGTGATTATAATTCCCATTTTACAAATGAAACTGAGATGTGCATGCATACAGTATTTCCCATATGTTTTGTGCATTTTTCAAAACAATAATTAAACATTTTCTTTATAACCCATGAGGCTATAACTGTCTATATATTTCTGTCTCTTCCAACAAATACGGGACCCTTGAAGAAAATAATAATAATAGTAGTAATAATAGTTATTATTTTGATTTTTATTATTTTAATTTACGTGTTACCAAGCACCAAGAAAAATATGTGATGCATAATAGACACATTTGTTTATTTATAAATGTCTTTATTAGAAAGCAAATACGTTACTAGCTAATCAAAGAATTTCCGCCTCCCAAAATCCTGTGCTTCAACTACCAATTAAGGCTTTTACCTGGATATTTAGATAATTGCCTTGAATCTTCAATTTGTTGGCTATGAAATGAATAAAATCGACAATCCTAAAATTGATAAATGGGGATTTCTGAGAACCAATTCTCTGCATAAAAACATTAGTGTTCTATTTGGTACTACAACGCCTTAAGTTTAAGAGAGTAAAGCTTTCTGCAATACCAAAGGTAATTAAAATTATAATTTCTCATGTAAGTTAAGATTTTAAATGTTGTAGACATTCATAGAGAATAATTAAACAGGAAAAAGAAGCAAATATTTCTATATAAATTTAGAATCTAATGATAACTCTCTGTTGCATAAGACAGTGACATTTTGACAAGGCTTTATGCCTTGTCTTGACTCTGGTTTTCAACTACAGCTTCTCTGAAAATTGACAACCTTCTCCTACTGACATGCTGCTTCCAACATATATCAGAACAGCATGTGCCATGAGTTTTTTTAGTGGTTGTAGGTGTTCACCAAACTATTCTTTTCTGGATGTGGTTCCCCAGCCCTCTGTGTTCTTACAAAAGGGTATGCTGAAAACACGACTTTTGGTAAGTCTCTTTATGAACCCATCACTCCAGTCACTGCCCAGTTATTGAAAATCCACAAAGGAGTTATTGTACATTAGCTCGCTATATCATAAGGGCAAAAATTTTAATACTCGGAGAAGGATGGCTACTGCCAAGCCACAAGGTAGAAACATAAAATGGAAGCTGCCACCACCACCTATCCTATGAAGGAGAGCTTCTTACAAAATTTGCAGCAAGATAAATGTAGTTGTAGGGTGATTTTGTGGCAAAGGAATCACAAAGAGTTCAAGCTTACTCAGAATAATGAAAGTGTCATTTTTTTCATTTTTGGACTTCACTCTAATTCTATGCACATAATAGCTGTTTGCTAAATACTGATTAGTGTCTTTAAAAATGAGTTTAAAAAATCCATTCAAGATAAAAAAGAAAAAATAAAGACAAAAATTTTTAAATATAGCAATTTGTGGCCATTTTGAGTAGTAATAAATGGCCTTATATTTTTTTAATAGGCTCCAAGATTACCACCATATCCCAGCACAAGGTAACAATTTATGTTCATGATAACTTGGTATATTCAAGGGAAGTGTCCATTATAATGAGCACTGTCTTTAAAAGAAGTTAGGGAACTTTACAGTAGTGTTTGCAAAGACCCCCTCATAAAATGTTTTAAATGTAAATGTTAGTATTTAAAGAGACCAACTCTCAAGTATAAAGTAGACAGCTAGAGAATCAAGGTTATGGGTAAACAAGGTTTTACTTGGATATGAACACTTTTTTAAAAAATTACAAATAAAGTATCTCATAACAATATCTGGCTTTTCTTTTGTCCACTTACCCACTCTTGCCAATAATATATGTTCTCTTGGCCAAAGTTCACATGTCTAACTTTGCTTGGATGTATCTTTCTTGAAACCAAAAGTCTTTGTCACACACTTCAAGATTCTCCATTACTTGTCCTTCATGTCTATAAAGACTGATGTAATCACAGATTAGGACCTACTTCTGTCTTTATTATTAGTTCTTAGCCCAGACTATTTTCTCCAGATAAGCAAATCTGCTTTTCTTTTTTCACACCATGAGAGCACTTTCAATACTGCTTCTTCTACAAATGCTATAATTCCAAACAAAACTCTAACCAAAATTCCCTTTTCTCCAGGTTTTCTCTAGATAATTGCACCACCATTACATTCTTTCAGTTCCCTACAATTGAATAAACTCATGTTTATAAATGTCTATACTGTGATTGCTTTTAGTTACTTTACATGTATTTAAACTGCACTCCCCTCAAAGTAAAAACTACTTAGTAACTGAAATTAAGTCTTCAAAATTGTTATTTAAATTTTTTATGCAGTAAATCTTTACTTAAAGTCATCTGTTGTGATGACTTTTCATTTAAACGACATATAGCCATTCATACATTTGCAAGGTAGTATGAGGAGGAAAAGCACTGTACAGGAGGAATTCATAATAGACTGAGTGAACACCAGAATTATCCAGGTAGTTTGCTCATGAAAGAGTTTGAGACTTTAGTTTTGACCCTTATCTTATTTAGGTTTTAATGTATACAATTAAATCCTGGAGACACAAAGCTGGAATACTAAGATAAATTAAATAATCAAAATCCCAGAACTTACTGATGTTAGAAAGGCAGATTGAAGCTAATAATTTTACATTTAAAGGGAAAAAATTCAAGTCCTCCTCTTGAATCTAATGGTAACAGTAATAAAATTAATAACTGTTCAAGCATAAAAGGAAGGAGATACGGCTTAATAGCAGCACTTTTGAAAAGACCTTGGGATGTTAATTGATGTAAGATCTACTCTAGTCAGCTATAATGGTAAGTGAAGTAAAAAATGAAATGCATGAGTGAACGAACTGGAGAGGCATACTATAAAAGAGAGATTATTCATTGATGATAAATGTCACGTGGAAAAGAAGCTTGAGTGTTTTGGATGACTGCTAGCCTTCAATGAAGGATTGGTGGAAACTTCAAGAAATATGTTTTAGGTCATTATATAGAAGAACTGACTAAAAGTCAGGTGAAATTCTGTTCTCAATTTAACTCCTGTATACTCCTACTCTAATTAGAAACCCTAATCACAATTAGAAAGCTTTGAACGTGGGCAAGCATGTAATGTGATGTTCTAAGCATCTTTTATTAGTTGGTCTGAATAACCTTTCAAGACAGTCCTATTTCTTACTATATGATCAAAAGAGCAATGTATTAAGATAATTTCCTTTGAAGTAGGTTGCTTCAATCAAGACAAGAAAGATATAGAGAAAGTTGCTGTTACATAGGAAATATGATATTTAGTAGATATGAAATTATTAAAGGTAATTGTATTAACCAAAGTATGTATTTATGACTTAGGAGGACGTTTTTCTGATGTCATTAGACTTTTTAATTGTTTTATATAAACTATAAAAGTACTTCAAAGGCAAAAAATCAGATCTTGGAAAGAAGCTCAAAAAGGACAATTTTATATAAAATGTAAGCAAATGTAAAAAAAATGTTGCACCAACATGAAAATCTAACTGGAAAGAAAAGTTTACCTTAAAGTGGATATTTTAATAAGGGAAGCAGCATCACTAAATTCATTACTATATCAAAACTTATCTAAGTATCTGAGACAACATAAATAATAATAAATAAATAAATAAATAAATGTAACAAATGAAAATTTATCCACTCAAAAAAAATCTTATAGCTACAAACTCAAAGAACATTTTTATTGGACTTGTTCAATGCTTCGAATTTTATTAACTACAGTTATTTTTAAGTACTGTTGTCAAAAATCGTTTGAAATGATAAATTTGCTTTGTGATAGGGAATCTACATTTTATCAGAAGAATAAAATACAATGTACTTGGCTGAGATATTCTTATCAGCGGTAGGCTATTTCTGTATTATACACTTAGCATATTTAAAGACTCACATTCCAGGTGGGCAACTTGCTCCAAAGCACATTCAAATTGTATTTGTGGATAAGGCTCCATTACTCCAATATCTTGCTTCCCTCTTGACAGACCCATCTTAACATTTCCCTCCAGAGCCAATCATGAACAATTTCTGGAGAGTCTATTGCATTGCAGGTAACTTTATGTGTACTGATTTTCTTTTATTTTATGTAAATTGATAATTGTCATGTTTCAAGTGTAGTACAAATAATACAATAAAAGATTGAAAAGAATGTAAAAGAATATAAAAACTAAACTGTACTGGTTAAAATACAAAACAAAAGAGAAAATATCTCCAAGTTTAGCTTAAATGTAAAATACAGTAATATGAAATCAACTGTGCCATTCAAAAACAATATGATTTCAAGGTAATCTCACAATTAACTACAGAAATGAAGGTACACTAGTCCAGTCAGTGCTTTTCGTATTAACTACACTTGGTTAACTTCTAATACAAGAAACAATGATAATGAATTGATTAGGGAATGGTTGATTTGGAAAGGAGAGGTAAAGGTCATGGGAGGCCCTGGAAATTCTAAGCCCTAAGTTGCCAATATCCAGACAAACTGGTTTCCTTGCTGAATAGTGCTCAGATGACAGAGACAACCCTGATATGTGGTCTTCGCTGCTATTTGACAGGGAACTGTCACCAGTAGGCAACCCCATCAGTCTGAAAGCAGGAAAATTACTAAATGATCCAAGAAAGTGCCTGTAGGCCAGTACACTATGGGGCCCTGAGAAGCAGGAGGGCAAAGCCTCAGGAAAAATGAATCTTCAGCGGGAGCTTACACAAAATTCCATTCCAGATAGAAGGAAATAAATGCAATTTAGTTTTTACAGATGTTACATTTAATAAGAGAAGTAACTAATTCCCTTCGAGAAGAAACAAGGTATTATATATGAATGGCAAGGTGAATGATGTAATTGTTTGGTAATAAAATAAACACCACATATTGCTATGATGCTGTTCTGTGAACACAATGTAGTCTGGAATCAATCACTAGAATAGTACAGAGACATTGTCTTTGCCATACCACACCAATCAGAAGGCAGAAAGGAAACATAGTAATCCAAACCAACACATGGGCAAAATTGTAATATTAGTCCTTTCTCAGCAAAATTAGTGAAAACAAGTTCAATTAATTTTCCAAAAACATAATTCTACTTCTCAGAAAGCAACCCACTATTAGCCACCTCTCACCAAATAAAATAATCTTATAACAAAATTATGGAAAATGAAAATACTGTTTAAAAATGATGAAATATTACTTCTTCCTGAATAAATAATTTATACTTCTAATATCAATAATCAATTATCTAGCTCAATGGGGGAAATATTATTAAATGTTTAAATAAATCACATTCAATCTAGATTTTGCCATTCTCTTTGCCATCATCTTTGGATCTATCCAATGATGATATTTAACACATTTTTAACTTGCTCTTTCAGGATGTTTCATGTAAGCAAGCACTAAAGGAAACTATGCTAAACATTAACATGTAGTAAAGTTAAATATTAAAATATAAGGAATTAACATCTGAACTTAAGCTTGTGTCTTTAAAAAGTAATGAATTTTTGTTCAAAAAGAAGTATGTAGTTCATGATTAAAAATCAAGCTTCAGAAGCATAAGTCAGTTGTTACAAAGTTATATCACAGCGGATAGATTTTTTCCAAAAGCAAAATCTGAAAATATAATATGTAATTCTATATCATTTATGTTTGTTCTGAAAATTCTGTTCCCTTTATAAAGTATATGTTTTCATTAATGATAACCATATAATCACTTCACTATGTATGCTGCCAATTTCTATAATCAAACCTCACACCAGTAACTGAACATTGTGGAAATATTAAAAGAACGTGGAGCTATGTCTATGGCTTCTTGAAAATCATTTGACTTGAAGAAATATGAATGCAGAAATACCATCAAGATTGTCTTCTTACGTCAGACAATCTTATACATGTGAATTGTCCTAGATGTTAATTTATAACCAGGGCCTCAGTTTTTTCATAAACCTACTGGGAGAATTAAGAGTAGCTGAGCTCAGAAATCCCCTTTTATTAAAAAATGTATATAATCTAAGCTGAAGAGAGTGTAGAAAATCTTTATATACAAAAATTTTTGAATATTCACATCCATAAGTTTCTGGAAAAATCAAAGCTTTTAATCTTAGGTTAATTTATTGCATTTTAGAAAGACATTATAAACCTAATATCTGCTATCCATTCATTAGTACTTTATAACTGATCTAACTTTAATTCTAATATGTAAGTTCATTGTGTTAGAAGAAAAAGACTAGAAACAAAAACTCAAATCCAACTGGTCACCAGTGTTATTTCTCATAAAACAGGATAATTCTTGGGGGAGTGAGGGAATCTGGACAATTTTAGTCTATCAAGTAAGAAGAAAATACATGACTTAAATTACTTACTTTTTCTTTGTAACTAAGGTACTCCAGAAGTAAAAATATAAGTTTCTGATATACTGAGGGAGATGACTGCATTAATCCTATATTCACAGGAAAGTTTTCGATATGTAAGAAGGGGTACAAGAGGACAAAACACCTTCAACTGTTTAAGAAAGATAAAGCCTTGAAGTCCAATTTGTGGAATAGTAACTTCTTTTTGCCAGTCACTCACACTGAATTAACTCCTTACACCTGGAAAGTCATAGCCGGTCACTGAAGGGCAATATAACACCTTGGACAAATAAGCCTTCCAAAAACAAACTCAAAATATGAGGGCAAACAAGTATCCAAGTCAAATCTACTGCTGGACACTTTGCATGGAAAGTTTGATACCATTTCAGCTCCTACTATCCTCAGATATTCTATGGGGTACAATTTTCTTACACTATAATTGTAAGGAAATGGGTGGGCAGTACTGAGAACGGTAAACTCCTTTCTCCACAGTGCTAGAAATAAACAGGAACAATACTATGATCCCAGGGACACATAGTGCAATGCCCTGGCTTTCTCAGTACCCTTCTTTCCCAAATATAATGCCTACCTTCGGTGTGGACTGCAGAGACATAGGTCCAATTGTAACGTTTGACTATGTCAAGCATGGCCCTTGCCTGCAAAGTGTCAGAAGGGACAACCCTCAGGAAGTATTTGTACAAAGTTTTGTCACTCAGGTCGATGCTTGTGGCTGAATAAGCGATCTGCGGGATGTCGAAGAGCTGGAGCAGGTTCTGCACTTGAATGGCTACAGAGCTGGAGCCAGGACCGATCACTCCCGCAATGGGCTTCTTAGTCCTGCCGGGGGGGAGGGACTGGCCGTCAGGCAGGCACCGGTTAAACCCATCCTTCTCATCTCGAATGGAAATCAGAGAGTCCCTAATGAACTCAATGCTCTGTTCCAGAGCCACGGAAGAGTGCCAGCAGGAGTCCCGGATCTCACTGCCCAGGGTGATGTTGGGCAGGAGGACTGGGTCCGCGTTGATCTTATCCAACGTGTGGAACATGGCCTCCACCCTTTGGATACCATACTGCTCCCTGATCTCCCCACACTTCCTCTCGGGCACTTTCTCGGCCGGAGGTTGGTGATGGACTGAGAAGAGGGCTCCAATGATGACATCTCCGTCCATTCTGGCCACCGAGCGCTGAGACGACGCTCCCGCCAGCAACACTTTCCTGCCGGGGCTTCTGGGGAGAAGGGACACTTCCAAAAATATCGCTGGGAAAAAAACCAAGAGGAGCCCGACCATGGTGGTGAGGACGCAGTCCACAGCCTGCCAGCCGCGTTCCCACGCTGGTCCCGCTGCAGGCTCCCAGCGCTCACCCCCGAGATGCCCAGCGCCGCCTCTCCCAGAGTGGTGCCCCTCGCCAACAATGGTCGTCCAAGGCCTTTGCCTCCTCCACCACCGCCTCCTTCCCCTTCGTCTCCTCCTCTAGGTCCTCCGCGACCGCCTCTACAAGCTGGAGGCGTTTGTAGGGAAATTCGAATCCCCGTTCTTCACCGGTGCATCAAGGTAAATTGATCAAGAGTACAGTAGAAGTCGTGTTGGCAGCGGTGAGCTGGATGCTGCTGACAAAAGACAGAGAAAAATCACGACCTTGTCATCAGAGGACCTGTGTTAAAACTCTGGGGTCCGTGATGTTAACAGTTGCCTTGACCGTTTCATTTCGGCACATCCTGATATCGGCTGCAGGAACAGCTTGGAACGCAGCTGTGGTCACTGAGGAAGGCGGGGTGTCCTATCCCCTCCGTCCTCACCGGTCCAGGCGGCTCAGAGCCCCGCCAACTCGCCCGCTCCTCCAGCCTTAAGTCTGTTCCTGGTCCCCTAAAACCTATCATGCCTTCTTACTTGGAGGGCTGTGGGGAAGGTGAGCAGAGAGGAGGGGAGGAGCTAGGTCCTTCAACCCAAGAGAACTTTCCGGATTGGAAAAGATCAACTTTTTTTCCAGAAGAAAATTTGGAAACTGATTGTAAAGGTGGAAGTGCGACTTTAAAATAAACGTAAACAAGGGATGCACCTTTTACTTTAATTTTGAGGGGTTGAAGAAATCCTGACATACAATGAACTGTAAATTTAATTTGCCAGCTTGAAGAAAATCCATATTAGTTACTAAGGCAACGCCTGGTAAAGTCTCCGTATGGAGGAGTTTGGTATGTTTCCCCCCTAAGAAATCAGGCTTGCTGTGTATGTTCAAGAAGAAGGGGTGCAGATAAGGTAACTTGTTTCCCGCAGTGGGTGGACGGGTTAGAGGGGGTCCTGCGCTCTCCTAAATCCGGACCTTTGGGGTTTGCATAGTTGCTAGAAAGGGAACGGAGGGGAGCTTCCGGGTTGCTCTCGCCGCAGCAGCCTGAGACGTGCCGCCTTCAGGACCCTGGACAGTGCTCTGTCCAGCCAGCTATTCCCTGACAGGGCCTGCAAGGGACGCTTTGACCAGTGAGTTGCAATTCCCTGACACGCTTTGCTCTTTCAACCTCCCTCCTCTGCGTTCTTTACCCCCCCCCCCCCCCACACACACACACACACATCTCTCCACTCGAGTCCCCACCGCCCCTCCGCCCTCATTCTCGTCACCTTGCACCGCTTCTGCAGGTATATGTATCCAAACCCACCCGCTTGAGGACAGAGGCGCCAAATCTCAGCCGCCTGCGGGGGGCTGAAGTTGGCTCCCTCTCCCGTTCCTCCCCTGCTCCCTTTCTCAAGGTGAGAGTCGACGAAAAGGTGGCTATGGGAGCGGGCGAGGGGGGCACAGGAGGTGAGGCAGAAAAAGGAGAAAGACAACCCAGGCACCCATGGGTCCCGACCCTTCCTGAGGATACAGGACGAAAAGAAATACATAAGCGAGAATGCGCCTGGGACCCGGAGGGAAATCTGATAGACTGGGACTTTGTCTGCCGTTGCGGGTTGGTTTCACCCGAAGAAGTGTCCGCTCACCTGAGTCTGTTTGGAGGACATGGACTTGAGACTTACCTGAGTACCTGAGTCGGGGTAGACAGTGCTATGGTCCCGGGGCCAGAGAACCGTGGCCACCCTCCGCTTGCAGACGCCTCAGCTCTAATCCAGACGGTGCAAAGATGCGATCTGGGCTGTACACTAGTGCCCTCTTTCTTCAGCACTATTTTACCGCAAGGGAAAAAGAGGGGGAGGGAAGAAAGAAAGAAAGAAAAAAAAACAGGTCACCCAAGGCTTGTCTATTATCTCATGCATAAAAATCAGTCGTTTGATAGAGGGAGGAGGGGAGACAAGCTAGGGGAAAGTGGGGAATATTAATTCCTTTACTATATGAGGGGTCGTATAGAAGCTGCCAGATATGTGAACAGTCAGACAATCTGGCCAAAGAAGTGAAGAACTGCCTAAGCTGCTTTGGGGTAGATATCTTTGTATATATCTCAGGGACTCAAATATATTTTCTCTCTCTGCAAGTAAAGTCCCTACAGAGGGAAACAGAGTCTAAATACATGTATAGACATCTAAAGAAAGGCTCTATTAGTAGATTGCAAGGGAAATCAGGAAGAGGCTGCATAGGGTGGGAGAAGAATAAGGATAGGCATGCCCATTATGAATTAAGGTATGTCATATGAAGAGAGGAATATTGTGGATGTATTTTCAGGTCAAGATGTAACTAAATTGAGAATGAGAGTCAGGTCACATGGAAACACTGGAGTGACAGTTATCCAAATTCCTCTCAGGCGGTCATCACCTTCCCTACAGGTCTATGGTGTTACTTCTTACTGCGTGAAAAGTGGAAGTTAAATCACATTCCTCTGGGAACATGTTGGCTGAGCAGAATGTGACCCGGCTTTTTCAGGGGAAAAAGACAAGTGACAGTGTGTCTTTCTACTCTTGTTCAAAGCTTTCTATTTATGTCATCTGCAGAGCAAAGAGATCAGCTTACGTTGGTCCCTTATGGGTCAGCTTATAATCGCCTTGCTCATGTCATTATTAAATTATGGAATGGTGCCATGTCAGACTGGAGGGGATAAACCACATGAGGCAGTTTCAAATACTCTTCAGTGTGTTCCATGAAACTTAGGAGGGAAAACAATAACTCTAGTCAATAACAAAACGTCTTTCTCATTCTGGTTCTGATCTTTTTTCCCTAAGTGTCAGAGTTTTCTTGATGTTTTTTAGACAGACCAAAGAATATATTTTTTCTTTTTCCACAAACAATGCACTAAACAACGTTCACATTTTTTAGACTAGATGATCTCAATTCGGGAAGTAGCCACATGTTTACATAAGGAAAATGGGAAGAGGTAAGTTCTGATCATCACATATGGGACTAAATGGTTCTCTGCCTCTACCCTAGGAATATGTCTGTTCTAAGAACAGCAAGTCACAGGTATGTATAGTATCCCATAGCATCTGACTTCCTCTAGTAGCCACTCAAGTTCAATTTTAGATAATTCCATTAAAGTGTGATAAGTTCTAAACATTATTTTCCTATAATATTTCATAGATACAATCTCTGAATGTACAAAGATTTCTGTGCATATATAAACCCTTAATTATGATTTTCAGCATTAGAGAAAGTAATGTCTCTGAAGTCCACATTTAGTTTCAATATGTGCTCTTAAAGCTGAATATCTTTAATATATCACATTGCTGTACTGAAGGAATAATTAAATGTTCAGATTTATTGGTTCTCAAATTCATTTTACAGTCCAAGTAAAAACTACACATTCAGGTTGGCTGAAACTAATCATTTTAAAGAGGATGAATTTGAGGATTATATCATGCCAGATGCATGCATATACAAAAATTACATATTAGAAGAAAAAAATTCAAATGTATAAAGTTGAAATGATCAATTAAACTTATTGATAATGATTTAAGAGTTAACTATAGAAGGTACCAGGACAAAAACAAGAAAAGAAGGAGGCATTGAGACAGAAGAAGACAAGATCACCCAAATATACTTTCTCTTTCTATAAATGAAGACTTTACATAGGAGGTAGGGTCTAATACATGTGCAGACATCTACGGGATGGTTCTGTCAGTAGGATTGAAGGGGATTACTACAACAATGAGCTACATACAAACTAGCAAATACAGGTAAATACACTAATCTGTAAGAGTTCAAAGAATGCTAAAGGTTCAACAATCCAGAAATATTGTTAGTATGTATATTTAGTATTAGTATGAAATCACATTACAATCAGTATGTGATCTGTAGCAGGGTGAAAAAGTGTTATCAGTCTTTAGGTTTGGGAAATCTATACACAATGTGGTGGAGATCAAGATCAAAACCAAAAGAATATCTAATCTAGTATGTGATTTGTAGCAGGATAAAAAAGTGTTATTGGTATTTGGGTTTTGGAAATCTATTTAATACACAGTTTAGTGGAGATCAAGATCAAAACAATATCTGAACTGTTATCTCAAAACAATGATTTAATGTGCTGCTGTAACAATAAGAACAACAGAATGCTCATCATCCTTATATGGTAATAAGGTCAATAATATCCATCAACAAAACTGTGGTCACCCTCCTTATGAATGTATGTGTAATTATTGTTGCTTTCCATCATAAAGTATTTCATAGAAGAATGAGTCTACGCTATAAAAGAGCAAAAGGATATAAAGTTTTCCACATAAAATCAGCTAGAAATTTAAACTCTTCAAATGGGAGAGACAAGAAGTGAGCAAGAATAAGATAAAAGAAATAACAGGATGAATTAAGCCTTGTATTACGTATTTCTTACACTGCTATAAAGAAACATAATCATGGTAAACGGTGAAGGGGAAGCAAGAGACATCTTCCCACAGTGGCAAAAGAGCAGGGGAAACTGCCACTTATGAAACCATCAGATCTCATGAGAACTCACTCACCTATCATGAGAACAGCATGGGGGAAACTGCTCCCATGATCTAATCACCTCCCACCAGGTCCCTTCCTCAACACCTAGGGACTAAAATTTGAGATGAGATTTGGATGGGGACACAAAGCCAAACCATGTCATTTCAACCCTGGCCCCTCTCAAATCTCAAGTCCCATTCACATTTCAAAACCAATCATGCCTTCCCAACAATCCCCCACAATCTTAACTCATTCCAGCATTAACCCAAAAGTCCAAGTCCAAAGTCTCATCTGAGACAAGGCATGTCCCTTCCACCTATGAGCCAGTAAAATCGAAAGCAAGTTAGTTACATCCAAGACACAATGGCTGTACAGGCATGAAGTAAATGTTACCATTCCAAATGGAAGAAATTACCCCAAACAAAGAGACCATAGGCCTCATGCAAGTCAGAAAGCCAACAGGGCAGTCATTAAATCTTAAAGCTCCAAAATAATCTCATTTGACTCCATGTCTCACATGTCTCACATCCAGGGAATGCTGATGCAAGGGGTGGACTCCCATAGCCTTGGGCAGCTCTTTTGTTTACTCGCATTGAGTGCCCGTGGCTTTTCCAGACACACAGTGCAAGCTGTCAGTGGATGTACCATTATGGAATCTGGAGCATGGTGGGTCTTTTCTCACAGCTCCACCAGGCAGTGCCCCAGTGGGGACTCTGTGTGGGGCTCCAACCCCACATCTCCCTTCTGCATTGTCCTTGCAGATGTTCGCCATGAGGGCTCTGCCCCTGCAGCAGACTTCTGCCTGGACATCCAGGCATTTACATACATCCTCTGAAATCTAGGCGGAGGTTCCTAAGCCTCAATTTTTGACTCCTGTGCACCTATAGGCTCAACACCACATGGAAGCTTCCAAGGCTTGGGACTTGCAGCCCCTGAAGCAATGACCCAAGTTGTACCTTGACCCTTTTTAGCCACAGCTGGAGCTGGAGCAAATGGCATTCAGGGCACCAAGTCCCAGGGCTTCACAGAGCAATGAGGCCCTGGACCTAGCCCATGAAACCATTTATCTCTCCTAGGCCTCTGGGCCTGTGATAGGAGGATCTGCCTTGAAGATCTCTGACATGCCCTGGAGACATTTCCGCATTGCCTTGGTGATTAACATTCAGCTCCTCATTACTTATGCAAATTTCTGAAGCTGGCTTAAATTTCTCCCAAGAAAATGGGGTTTTCTTTTCTATCAAAAGGTCAGGGTACAAATTTTCCAAACTTCTATGCTCTGCTTCTGTTTTAAACATAAGTTCCAGTTTCAAGCTATATTATTTGGGAATACATATAACTACACTTTCAGGTCACCTCTTGAATGCATCATTGCTTAGAAATTTCTTCTGCCAGAGATCCTAAATCATCCCTCCAAGTTCAAAGTTCCACAGATCTCTAGGGCAGGCGCAAAATGCTGCCAGTCTCTTTGCTAAAGCATATCAAGAGTGAGCTTTGCTCCATTTCCCAATAAGTTATTCATCTGCATCTGAGACCACCTCTGCCTGGACTTCATTGTCCATACCACTATCAGCATTTTGGTCAAAATGATTCAACAAGACTCTAGGAAGTTTCAAACTTTCCCACATCTTCCTTCTTCCCATGTCTTCTTCTAATCCCTCCAAACTATTCTAAACTCTGCCTGTTAACCAGTTCAAAAGTTGCTTTCACATTTTCAGGTTATCTTTATAGTGGCGCCCCACTTTCTGCCTCTGTGATGCCAATTTCCTGTTTTAGTCCCTTCTCACACTGCTATAAAGAAATACAATCATGGCAGAAGGCAAAGGGGAAACAAGGGAAGTCTTTCCTTTGTGGCATGAGAGAGAGAGAGCAGGGGAAACTGTCACTTATAATACCAAAAGATCTTACGAGAACTCTCTATCATGAAAACAACATGGGGGAAACAGCCCCCATGATCCAATCACCTCCCACCAAGTCCCTCCCTCAACACCTGGGAATTACAATTTGAGATGAGATTTGGGTGGGGACAAAAAGTCAAACCATATCAAGCCTGTATTTCAAATTATAGTATACTCTAATGGGTACTTTGAAAAGTAAAATTTATGCAGTTACTTACATATGCAAATGAAGTATACACAAGTGGTAATAAACTCATTGCCAAAAAGATAGTAGTGACTGAAAATAGAAATAAGATAAAAAAGTCTTTGAGGAAATTGATTTGGAGAGCATTGATACGTAGTGTATTACTAAGGGAATATAATTGATGTTCAAGATAGATCAATGTTGTGGAGAGAAAATATTATGCTTTTCCATAAACTATCATGCTCCATGGACAATTAATTTAATTGAATATAACATTTCTTACATTCTTATATTTTATTCATAGTGTCAGCAAGATAATTCAAGTCCCACTGAGAATTTTCAGTTTATCTTTTTTTTTTTAAATTATATGTTTTTTTTTAAATTATTATTATACTTTAAGTTCTAGGGTACATGTGCATAACGTGCAGGTTTGTTACATATGTATACTTGTGCCATGTTGGTGTGATGCATCCATCAACTCGTCAGCACCCATCAACTCGTCATTTACATCAGGTATAACTCCCAATGCAATCTCCCCCTCCCCCCTCCCCATGATAGGCCCCCATGTGTGATGTTCCCCTTCCTGAGTCCAAGTGATCTCATTGTTCAGTTCCCACCTATGAGTGAGAACATGCAGTGTTTGGTTTTCTGTTCTTCTGATAGTTTGCTAAGAATGATGGTTTCCAACTGCATCCATGTCCCTACAAAGGACACAAACTCATCCTTTTTTATGGCTGCATAGTATTCCATGGTGTATATGTGCCAGTTTATCTATCCAATTTGGCTATCTACATGGCTTGTCTTTATTGGACTTTGTTCTCTGAACCAAAGTCAATTGGAAAATAAAATCTCTTCCTTTAAGAAACTGGAAACATTTTTATAAAACTTGTATGATTAACAAAGTAAAGAAAACACTTTAAAAGATAAGGACTAAAGCCAAATTTACTATGTGTTCAATTGTTGTACTGGACTGATTAATTAGGCTATTACTATACATAGGACTATATTTAGAGATAGGACCAAAAGCATCGACTTCCCTAAGTGAATAAAAATCATTAATGGCTCGGTGAACTCATGCAGATTGACTGAGACACATACATTTGGCCACATACTGTTCTGTCACAATGGTCCAAACATCTATCTTTATAGTATTAAATATAATACAGTGTTTGATAGACCAGAAGCATGCCTATAGTTAACAATAATATGTTGTACATTTCAAAATAGCTAGAAGACAAGAAATTGAACGTTCCTAGCATAAAGTAAAGCCAAAACTTAAGGTAATGGCTATCCCAATTACACTGATTTAATCTTTATATTTATATGAATGTATCTAAATATCACATGTACCTCAAAATACATGCATCTATTATGTATCAATTTTAAAAACTTTACTTCAAAAAAGAAAGAAAAAATAAATTTAAAAATTGATCTAAAATTACAATTAAGGAGAATAAGACAAACACATTATTCTGGAAGCACAGTGAAGGCAGCAACTATTGTCTTATTCCCTGCAGTATCTCCAGTGTCTACAACAATGTCAGGTTCATTATAGGTGCTCAAAAATTCACTGGATAAATGAATGGATACATTCTTTCTGAACATTAAAATTATCATCTTGTGTCGATGCCTTTCTCTAAGAATACAAAGTCAAGCAGTTTACAGAATTTTCTCATTTATTTTTAATATAGTATAGAAAGAGTTATTATTTTGCAACTATGTCTCAAGTGCAATTAACTAACCTAATTAATATTAAACCTTTTAGAACCATATTTACACTACAAACTTCATTATATTTGAAGTATTAAAATGTGTTCCCAATGTGACAAAACCATTTCCACCACTGTGCTGCATATGTTAGTATATAGAAAATGAAATTTTATAAAAGTAAAAAAAAAAAAATTAAATGTAAGCTAATGTTTACTTAATGTTGTGGCTACATAATTTGAAAGTAACTATTTGAAAATGTTATCAGAACCATCATATGAGATGAGCAAAATAGGCATGTTATGGAATCCTACAGATGAAAAAATTGAGACACCAAGAATGTTTTCATACCTGAGCAAACAAGAATGTTTTCACTAATAAATTAGTGGCAGTGCCACATCACACTATCTTTATTCCACATTCATAAATTGAGTGTAATAAAAACAAAATATATAAACTGAGCTAAGTATTACTTATTTTCATTTTTCCTTAAGCTTTGAACTGATGCTCTTCTCAGAAAATGCTTAAGTAATAAAGAAAATGAATGTGAATTCCTTTCCCTTGGGCGTTTCATCTGTTGAGGGCATAAACATTACAGGTGATTGTTCTATTTGCTTAAAATAGCCATCTTTTATAACAGTTCTAATAAAGGCAGTAACCTACTTGCACAGTCTCACAGCCAACTTTTGAACAATTAAGCAAGAAAAGTATCTAAATTTTCAGATCCCATAAAAGCCTTCATTAGAAAAGACTTTCCTACTACAGTTTCACCTACAGAACCAATTAAATTATTATTCCTGTTTAAACAGAAATATACTGTATTCCTACTTCACTGCAACAGAAAATCTACAACATAGTTGTTATACAATCAGCATACCACCAAAATATTGCCCTACCTGAAACACATCCTTTATCCTTTTTATCAACCAGAGAATAGATAAGCAAAATGTCTTATCACACAATGGATCACTACTTCACAACAAAAAAAAACAAACAAACAAATTACAGATTCACGCAACAAAATAGATGAATCTCACAAACATTATTTTATTTATTTATTTATTTATTATTATTATTATACTTTAAGTTCTAGGGTACATGTGCATAACGTGAAGGTTTGTTACATATGTATACTTGTGTGTGCCATGTTGGTGTGCTGCACCCATCAACTTGTCAGGTGCTGGAGAGGATGTGGAGAAATAGGAACACTTTTACACTGTTGGTGGGATTGTAAACTAGTTCAACCATTATGGAAAACAGTATGGCGATTCCTCAAGGATCTAGAACTAGATGTACCATATGACCCAGCCATCCCATTACTGGGTATATACCCAAAGGATTATAAATCATGCTGCTATAAAGACACATGCACACGTATGTTTATTGCAGCACTATTCACAATAGCAAAGACTTGGAATCAACCCAAATGTCCATCAGTGACAGACTGGATTAAGAAAATGTGGCACATATACAAACATTATTTTGACTAAAAGACACCAGAGAACATACTGTTTGATCCCATTTATATAAAGTTCAAGGACAGTCACAATCATCTACACAAATAGAAATCAGAAGAGTGATTGCCTTTGCATGAGATTAGGAAGATCAACTGGAAAGGAGTTAGACAAAATCTTCTGGAGTGATATAAATGTTCCTGATTTTGATTGAAGTGTTATTACATGGGTATATACATTTGTCAAAACTATGGGAATTATATGCTAAAATTTATCTGTTTTACTGAAAGTATATTTCACATCAATAAAATTAATTTTAAAATAAGTTACAAGTAATCAAAGTGGGAGATCATGATGAAATGAACTAAGGCATTGGCAGTGACAATGTATAAACATGTAAAAATTAGAAGGATAGCAATAAAAAAATGAGATGTTATAGAGATTGAGCATGAAAAAGCAATAAGAAATGGCTCCCCAGTTTGGAATTTGGCACAAGTTACCGGATAGTGGTACAATTTGCTGACATAGAAAATATAGGAGAAGGAAGAGTTGCAAGGTAATGGGAAATGATGAATTTCATTTGAGACTCAGTAAAGTGCCTTTGAGGGATAGCAAAGGAAATGCTTCCATAAGTAATTTGGGTACATGTTTAGGGGTCAGAAATGAGATATATATCAATGAAATGTCTGTGGGGAATCTTGGCAAAAAATAAATCACAGAAATTGATAAGATGACTCCTGGAATATCCAGGGTAAGAAAAAAAAATATCCTAGATATGGTAAAAGCAGAGAAAATGGAGCCCACAAAGTTCATTGAGAAGCAACAGAAATAGATAAAAACTAACAAATGTTAAGTCAATAAACCAATGAGAAAGAGTACTTCAAGAAGGAGGGAGTGGCTAAGGTATAAGTTGAGGGAAGAGGTAGGAATACAAAGGACTAAAAATAGTCCACTAAATTTATCAAAAAGTAGCCTGT
Source organism: Macaca nemestrina (assembly GCF_043159975.1). Classification (NCBI taxonomy): domain Eukaryota; kingdom Metazoa; phylum Chordata; class Mammalia; order Primates; family Cercopithecidae; genus Macaca; species Macaca nemestrina. The sequence goes on along the minus strand of NC_092129.1, from coordinate 64,759,824 downwards.
GTGATATTACCAAATCAATTTTATGGGAGGAATAGCATCAGAAACAAGATTGCAGGGCATGAGAATTAGGAAAAAGAGCAAATGCATTTTACAATGTGTTTTAAACATCTGAATGCCTTCATATTTATTTACCAATACGTGTACTATAACAAGACTTACTGCAACCAGGTACATACATAAACACATACACACTTGCATGGATGCACAGGATTCTACACACAAATGGTAATTATTGTTTAAGATTTAGAATCATACTTCTATAAATGCCCAAAATTAAAAATTTTATTCCAAGAAGAAAATTGTGTCAGTATCATTTATGACATGTGCCCATAAGATTACCAAGAAATTTAGGTTATTTTCAAGAAACAAAATTAGGGTCAAATGATATACATTAATTCAGAAGGAAAACACAAGCAAATGGGAACCCAAATACAAAATTCAGCTATAAAAGATTAAGTAGAAAAAAGTTTCTCTCTCTCTCTCTCTCTCTCTCTCTCTCTCTCTCTCACACACACACACACACACACACACACACACAAACACATATACACACACAAACACAAATATGGGAGATAGATAGATAGATAGATAGATAGATAGATAGATAGATAGACAGATAGATAGATACAAACAGTGATACGCTTACTTCAAAGTTTCAAGTAATTTGCAGTCAAACCAGATCTATGATTGCAGTCAGATCAGACCTATGTTTGAATGCCAGCTCCCTAACTTATTAATTCTGGTGCCGGAGAAAGTGACAGCATCTCTAAATCCCAGTTTCCTCAATAAAATGGAAATAATCATGCTTATCCTGATAGAGTTATTTTGAGAATTAAATGGAAGTGCTTAGTAGACTGATCGTTTTCAATATAAATGGCAGATACAATTATTATTATTATATAAGGACAATGATGCTCTTTGGTGATAGAGAAGGTAGTATCTTGTTGAAAGAGTTCTAAAGTTCACTAAGCTTCAGATTTTAATGAAAGAATTGCTCTGCAGTCTAAATAATAAAGCTATTTTTCATACTTGAATAAGATCCTGTCAGCTACTCAGATATGTTGGATTTCTACTAGATTGCCTTAGAATAATCAAACCAGCCAACCCAGTTCACCACAGAAGTATTTAATAATCAATACATGATGTCATATAATTAATATAGTTGGGAACTGTGCATTTTGATTTTGTTGTCTGACCTAACCAAACCATACTGTCTAGTTTAGTTAGCCACCTATAACCCAGACTGAAATGTTGAAGTAAGCTTATTACTATAATAATTCTTGATGATTAAAATATAAGAATTTATCAGATGTTTTGCATTTATTGTAATTCACATATTTGGGCTTAAACCTTGTTTTTCCTACCCTACAAGGATGATATGCCTATAGATATGTCAATTGCTTGAACAATTAGGAAATTTGTAGAGTTGGTTTTTCAAGCTTAAAGTCTTAGAAATCTGAAAGGGTAGTGGCAGTTGTGATAGCTAATTACACATTAGTATTGATGTCAATGACAGTTGCTGTTGGTGATAGTGATGACAACAATGATAGCAGAACAGAGCCAAGGAATAAAACTAAGGAACTCCAAGTGGCTAAAGGAAGAGAATCCATCAAAGGGGACCAAGCATCCAAAGAAACAAGATAAACTGGAAGAATAAGATGCTGAAGAAGCCAAGAAGAAAAGGAACCTCAAGAAGAAGGAATGAGTAAGCTGTATGGAATGTTGCTGAAACACACCAATTAAAATTACAACAGAAAAGAATCCCTTGGATTTAGCAAAATAGGGAAAATTGATAGCCCTAGCAAGAGCAATTTTGGTCATGTCTTGGGAGTGGAAGACTGACTGGGGTGGGTTGAATACTGAATTGGATACAGAATAACCCAAGAGAATTTACAGACTAATTTTTAGAGTTAACAAGAGAGTTCCACAGAGGTTCTACATATAAATTCAATATACCAAACTGACTGCATTCCTAGATACTAATAAGTAGTAAACATAATCTAATTTCAAAATGCTGTTTAAATCTGAAAAAAGAAGAAAAATCAAACATATTCATTTACTTTTGTTCCCTTAGTAAATTTATTGTATTGTCATCAAAATGATAATGAAGATGTTTTTAAGGCTTGAATCTATACGGGAAAGAGAAAAGGAAGTCAGAAAACAGGGGGAAAGTAAGCGAAAAACACATATGATAAAAAGGTGACTGCTTGAGAAGATTCAAGCAAGGTGAATTCTAGGTTGGTAGTGAGAAAATTCATAAGCAATTTCAGTTATATCTTTGAACTCACATTAAGAAATTTGTTGCTCTGCGCACAGTGGCTCACGCCTGTAATCCCAGCACTTTGGGAGGCGGAGGTAGGCGATCACAACGTCAGGAATTTGAGACCAGCCTGACCAATATGGTGAAACCCCATCTCTACTAAAAATCCAAAAATTAGCTGGGCATGGTGGCAAGCGCCTGTAGTCCCAGCTACTCTGGAGGCTGAGGCAGGAGAATCACTTGAATCCAGGAGGCAGAGGTTGCAGTGAGCCGAGATCACGCCACTGCACTCCAACCTGGGTGACAGAGTGAGACACCATCTCAAAAAGAAAAAAGAAATTGGTAGCATCAGCTACCTCTAAAAGTAGAGGTCAGGATGAAGGCAAAAATAAGAGAATTGGTTGGAAGTTTGAAAAAGAAATAGATCCTCAGATTGCCTCATTGACTCCACATAGCCAAGTAACTCTCCTACTTCCAGGAAAACCTGGAAATCTCTTCCCTGGATAGGGTAAAACAATGCCTGCACAGGGGACATCAGGTGTAGCTGAGTGTGATGGTGTCATACTGAAAACAAGGAGATTAAATGAACACTCAAATACTAATGATTACATCCACTTCTCTGCCCTCTTCCCCTATTCATCTTTCTGAAAATTAGCAACTAGATTAATACCTTCTGTGAAGGCAGTTAGAAGATGCTTCTCTGGATAATCTGATGGGTCCAAAAGAAAGACAAAACTGTGCTTATACTGAGGGTCCTTAAGGGAAAAGCCAAGCCAAAGTACCCTGCAGTAAGTATCACAGATGAACGTCATTAAAGTGTCTGATCAGCTTTTTAGTGGAAGAGACCACTACAAGAGAGTGAAGAACGCTTGTTGATCATGTATTTATAATCTAAAATGTGTTTCAGAAGAGTTTGAGAGGATCAGGGTGGAATTTGAGCCAGTGTAGCTCATATTCATAGCTGTCAGAAGATAATTTGGGAGATAATTAATACCGGAAGAGGTTTCTACTTTGGACAGAAATATGTTCTGGTTTGCCCAGAACAGACTCGGTGTATACCTCTTATAGATTAATTCATGACTTTATTTTGTAGCATTCCCTTTTTTCATTCTCAAAAGTGTCCTGATTTGAATGACCAATGTCCCCAGGGATAGAAGGGAAGGTAAATTTAGTCCACAACACAGCTTGGAGAAAGACTTTAAAATAGTCCTGACAGTATTCTTCTGTGGCCCAGGGATTACAAGGTAAATTCGACTTCCTTTGTCTCCTGATAAGTAGATGTCAAATTCAGTACGTATATCTGCAACAGTAAAAGTGAGCAACTATAACATCTTTATAGGGTAGCAACCATTTTAAGGAAATAGGGCCAATGCTCTCTGAGAGATTTTTATTTCTACTGATTCAACTCTAGCAAGCATTGGTTACATAGGACATCCCCATTTTAAATTTTGATTGAGATTATATTATATTTAAAAATGACCTTTAAAAAAAAATCTGTAACTGTTTCCCCTCATTCTTCCCTGACAATTAGTGTAAATGAGATTAACTCTTATCACATTCCTGAGGCAATTCAAGCTTTAGATGAAAATTGTTCTCTTATTGCAGGAAGCAAAAAAAGCAAATATAATAGACACATTAATGGAATACAGAAGTTTTATAGGTCATGACTCCTAATTCAAATCCTGTAACTCCCAAGAATGTCTTCAACTATCATTAGAGAATGTCTTGGGAAAGAGTGCAGAAAATCAATCAGTCCATCAGTAGATTAACCTATCAATTGATATTCCCATAAAGAGATAAGAAAATACAAATGCTGGTATAGCTGCAGGATAAACAAAAAATAAATGCCAAAATTAATTAAGTAATTTAAACATTGTATGAGAGTGAAATTACATGAACTAAGGTACATTCCAACTTTGAAAATGAAGTTATCAGTATCAATACTGCTGAGCTATATTAATACCTGTATAGGGAGACTTGTGATATATGCAGTACATGTGCAATACAAATAGACCAAATAATTTGTTCCCCATATTTTATAAATTGGGGGGTTAGATTTCATAAAGGGATTTTTCTACTTCAAAAAACCATGAGTTCCTTTCAATTAATAAAGAGTTTATTCTTCCATAAGACTTTATAGAACACAACACAATACTTCTAGGATGATTTAAATGTGGATCTCTCCAACCTAACTTGTACCCCACAGTTGATCTTTACTTACCTACGCATTCCTCCACTCCCTCCATGAACGTACTCTTATTCCTACCTCTTTATCTCAGGCTTGTCTTCTCCCTGCCATGCTGGTCTCTCTCCTCCTGGAAAGCCCAGGTCTAGCCCCCTCTTCTACTTGGAGACCTTCAGAAAACATTGATTTTTACTGATTGCTGTTTGTTCTGATCCCTTCTGAACTGTGCCACTTTAATTAACACCAAGAAAATATCTGCATTGTACATGCCTCACATAATCAAGAAGAAAGACTACAGAACTCTTGGTTTTAAGAATCAGATCAAATTGTATACTTGTAATCAATAGTACAGATCCATGCACACAATAGGGTCTCAATAAAAATGAGTTTTATTTAAAAAGGTGAAAGAGAATTCTGTGACCAGCATGAGAGAAAAGATTCAAGCTTGAAATGCAAGGGACTTCTAGCTTTTCTTCCATTTTAGGCAAGTAGTATTTTTTTCTCAAATTACTATTATACTTTAAGTTCTAGGGTGGTTTTTAAGTGGTTCCAAATTAATTAGCTTTTATGAGGATTCCTAATTTCTTTCAAATCACACTTGGCTACACTGTAAAGCTGAGTTCTCAACTTCTGACTCCAACTCATCTAGCAATTTTACTTTTAGTCTTCATTCTATGACTATACTGACATTTCTATTTTCTTATCTCTTTGTGGGGGTGATTATTTTGCAAGTGATTTGCTAAGTCAAAGTTTTAATAGCACTTTGAAGAAGGGCCCATATAAAGGTGCATCTTCACTGATGCAAATAATGTCCAAACAATATGTGTTGTATGCTTTCCTCACATGTGGATACACAAGTGCTTATATCATCAATTGACTGATGCATTAGCATTTTACCACACCAGAAATATTGAAAACAGACCATTAAAAAATAGTTTGAGTTATATACAAAAGGAAAACTAATTTCAGAGCTGAATACAAACAATAAATTAGGCACATTACATTGAATTTGTATTTATAATAAATTATATGTATTTTATATGCATCTATTTTTGTATTATTGTGTAATATGTACACCTCAAATGATTAATAAGTATTACAAAGTGTATCCTGGAAAACTTAGTTTCAACACTAGATTCACTATCAAAACATACAAGTTCACCTTTTAAAGCCAAAAAATTTGTTTGCTGTGGATGTAACAACAGAAATTCTTTCATATATTTTTATCAGGTTATTTACGGGTGTGGTCTAGAAACAAAAGAAAGGGAGAGGAATCAAAATCTTTTTAAACATACTATATTTATAGATATCTATATATCTCATAAACATGTTAGAAGTGTGATAGTTTTCCCTGAAGAATCTAAAAGATATTTTTCTTCATATTCAATCACAAAAACAGAAACTGACATGAAAGAAATCACTCAAAAGAAATGAGACATCTTAAAATTTCACAGCTCGGAAAAGTCTTAGTTCCACTCTCATAGTACACAGATGGGTAAGTTGAGGATCAAAGTGTCATCTGGTCAAACTTTTAAGTAGCAGGACCAAATATATAATACCAATAAACTGACTCTAAGCAAGGCTTGCTATGTCATCTGATAGTCTATTATTATTTATTTATTTATTCATTCATTCATTCAATAAATATGGGGCAGTCGCTGTATGCCAGATACCATGCTAAGTGTGAAGGATAAAATAAAACTAAGTTCTTATTCTTAGCCTGGACAAGTTCAGAGCTTTTAAAGAAGATAAAGAGTTGAAGAAATAAATTGAAATAAAATTTGGTAAATGCTATAATACAAAAGCGGAATGAGCACAAAATCAGATAATCCTTCGTAAAATTACACTTGAGCTGGGTATTTTAGAGGATATATTATTTTTCCAGGGCTGCTATAATAAATCACCACAAACAGTGGCTGAAAACAACAGAAATTTATTTTCTCATAGTTCTGGAGGCCAGATCCCTGAAATGAAGATGTGAGCTTACTTGGTTGCTTCTAGACGTTCTGAGGAAGAACAGCTTTCATGTGTCACTCCTAGCACAGGATGGCTGCTGGCTTCTAGGCACATCACTCCAAACTCTGCGTCTGTCTTTGTATCACTTCTTCCTCTGTATGTTCCTTCCCCTTATCTTCTCTTATAAGGAAACTTGTCATTGGATATGGGGCCTAGCCAGGTTGATCTCACCTCAAGGTCTTTATCTTAATTACATCTACTAAGACCTTTTTTCCAAATAAGATCACATTCACTGGTTCCAGGTGGACTTCTCTCTTGGGGCTGGAGGGGGTGGGGCCGCTATTCCACCTACTCCAGAGACAATCAGGATTTCACAGGTTAAAAAAGTCTAAAAGGGTATCCCAAGAAATAAAAGCATATGCCAATGCATAAACATTCATGAAAAAAAAATGCCATTTAGGGGGAAGAGTAAGAAGTGTAATGTAATTAGAGTGAACCTAGAGAAATGATGGGAGATGAGGCTTAAGCAGCAGGTTGGGTCAAATTGAGAAGCACATTGTAGATCAAATTAAAAAGATTTGAGATAAATTAAAATTATTTTGAACAAAGATGTCAATAACAACTTGGAGGCTATAAGAGGTAGAGAGGACACTGGAAGCTGAAAGGTTTTAAAATGGGCTGGCAATTTTTTTCTGTTAAGGGTCAGATTGTAAATATTTTAGGCTTGCAGACCACATTATTTCTGTCAAAACTACTCAACTCTGCTATTGTAGCACTGAAGCAGGCATAGATAATATGTAAATGAATTAGTGTAGACATGTCCCGATAAATATTTATGGACACCAAACTTGGAATTTCATATAATACTCACAGGCCATAAAATAGTATTCTTTTGATTTTTAAAAATGTCTTACTGTAGTCCTGTAATATAGTATTAAGTCAGGTAACTTGATGCATCCAGCTTTGTTCTTTTTGGTTCCATATGATTTTTAAAATGGTTTTTATTTTTTAATCCTGTGAAGAATGTCATTGGTAGTTTGATAGGAATAGCATTGAATCTGTAAATTGGTTTGGGCAGCATAGCCATTTTAATGATATTGATTCTTCCTATCTATGAACATTGAATGTTTTTCCATTTGTTTATATCTTCTTTGATTTCTTTGAGCAATGTTTTGTAATTCTCATTGTAGAAATCTTTCACCTCCCTGGTTACCTATGGTACTTATACAAAAACAGGCACATAGACCAATGGAACAGAACAGATAGTTTGGAAAAAAAGGTCACACATCTACAACCATCTGATCTTTGATAAAGCTGATGAAACAAGCAATGGAGTAAAGGCTACCTATTCAATAAATAGTGCTAGGTTACCTGGCTAGCCTCCATATATAGAAGATTGAAGCTGAACATGTTTCTTATACCATATACAAAACTCAACTCAAAATAAAGACTTAATTGTAAAACCCAAAACTGTAAAAACTCCTGAAGACTATCCAGACAATACCATCCTGGACACAGGAACAGGCAAAGATTTCATGACAAAGACACCAAAAGCAACTGCAACAAAAGCAAACATTGACAAGTGGGATGTAGCAGAAGAAACTATCAACAGAGTAAACAGACAAGCTACAGAATGGGAGAAAATATCTGCAAACTATGCATCTGACAATGGTCTAATATCCAGCATCTATATAAAGCTTAAACAACCCCATTAAACAACCCCATTAAAAAGTGGGCAAAGGACATGAACAGACACTTCTCAAAAGAAGACATACTTGCCACCAGCTAGCATATGAAAAAAAGCCTAGTAACACCAATCATCAGAGAAATGCAAACCAAAACCACAATGAGATACGATCTCACACCAGTCAGAATGGCTATTAATAAAAAGTCAAAAAATAACAGATGCTGGTGAGGTTGTGGAGAAAAAGGAACACTTATAGACTGTTGGGGGAAGTGTAAATTAGCTAAACCATTGTGGAAAGCAATACGGCAATTCCTCAAAGAGCTAAAAGCAGAACTAACATTTGAACCAGCAATCCTATTACTGGGTTTATAACCAGAGGAATATAAATCATTCTACCATAAAGACACATGCATGCCAATGTTCATTGCAGCATTATTCACAATAGCAAAAACATGGAATCAACCTAAGTGCCCATCAATGACAGATTGGATTAAGAAAATGTGGGACATATATAACATGGAATGCTGTGCAGCCATAAAAAAGAATGAGATCATGTCTTTTGCAGGAAGATGGATGAAGCTTGAAGTCATCATCCTCAGCAAACTAACAGAGGAACAGAAAACCAAACGCCACGTGTTCTCACTTATAAGTGGGAGCTAAATGATAAGAATTTATGAACACAAAGAAGGAAACAACAGACACTGCAGGGAGAGTGACAGAAGGGAGAGGAGCAGAAAAGATAACTATTGGGTACTGGGCCTAATACCTGGGTGATGAAGTAATATGTACAACAAGCCTACATGACATGTTTTTACCTATGTAACAAACCATCACATGTACCCCCAGACCTAAAATAAAAGATTTTTTAAGTCTTAAAATAAAAAACCATTTATAGAGATAATGTTAGCAAAAACGGTAGGATAGCTAGCTTCAAGGGCCCATTTCAGTATAGAAACACCAAAAACTCAAGTAAAACTGTCAAAATCAACTTTGTCAGAACTCTGAAAAACAGGTAACAATTTATATCAATCAAGCAAATATTTAATCAAGAAAAAAAAAGCATCATGAAAATGGTAGGGCACTTATACTTGCTCTTGCGCAACTCCTTCTTAAGCTTGGTGATGATATTGAAGAGGGTAGGAAGCCCACTGGAAATGTGGGACTCTGGCCTCTGGTTTGTGAGAAAGCAGAGAAGACCCCATTCTCAAAAGAATTGTGTTTATCAGTTTTGTACTTTCCAGGGGCTACCAAAGGACTGATACAAGGTGCTTACCTTTGTTTAAGCTAACTTGGAATGCTCTCAGGTGGAAAAGGAGTCATGCTGAGGGAATTCTTTGAAAACACTGTAAGACAAAGGAGCAACCTACTACCATGTGAGGCAAGAGATTCCAGCTGAGGTAAACAGTAGACATGCCAAAAGCATGAGAAGAAAAGAAGGAGAGTTTTCTTGGGAAATAAGGGCATTGAAAAGCTCCCATGTAAACAGGAAAATTTAGAAAACCATGCACATGACGAGGACAGAACACAGACTTAGAAAAGATCTGAGAACACTCTAGGCTTTCACCACTGACTTATGTCTAGATTTAGCATAAACAGGAAGTGAAGGCTAAGGCAGAGTTGTAAACACCCTGGCTGAGTTGGAGTGTCCCAATGGAGCAAAAGCTGCAAAGTATAGGAGGGTTTCTCTCTTTTCTTTTTTACATTTTCTTCCTTCTTTCCTTCTTTTGTTTTCTTTTTTGTTATTGTTGTTCCATTCTGTTTTTGGAGCCAGGCATTTAAGGAAAACTCTGTCAAAATATTAGCTGAATAGAAGCTAAAGAAACAGATTGGAGACTACACGCAATAAAGAATACAGACGTTGCAAAATGACTTAGAAAAGTGACTAAACAAGCAACCAACTAAAACCCACAAAAAACTGCAAAACCAAACCCTGGGGAAGGGGAGAATTTGATTTCCAGAGGTACCACATTACAATATTTAAAATGTCCAGTTTGCAACAAAAAATACAAAGTATGAAAAAATAAGAAATATGCCCTAATCACAGAAATAATTAACAGAAACTGACCCTGTGAAGCAAAAACATTGGACTTACTAGAAAAAAACTTTAAATCAGCTGTCTTAAATATATTTAAAGAACTAAAGAAAACCATTGAAAAAGAGTGTAATGAAACCAAAATAACAATGTCTCAGCAAGTAGAGAATATTAATGAAGGGATTAAAAATTATAAAAGAAAGGTACCAAAAGTATAAAAAATGGAGCTCAAAGTATAATAACTGAAATGAAAAATCCACAAGTGTTTCCATAGCAGATTTGAACAGGCAGAAGAAAGAAACAGCATACCTGAGGATAGGTCAATTGAAATGATTTAGTCCAAGGTGTACAAAAAAGAAATAAATAAAGCCTCAAAGAACTATGGAACACCATCAAGTGTACAATAATACAAATAATAGGAGCCCCACAAGGAGAAAATAAAGAGACAGAAAGAATATTTAAAGAAATAATGGTCACAAACTTCCCAGTGTTGATAAAGACACAAATGTAGATATCCAAGAATCTGAAAAAACTCAAAAAAGGACAACACAAAGCATTCCATATCAAAACACATTGTAGTCAAACTGTCAGAAGTAAAAGAGATAAAATCTTGAAGGCAGCAAGAGAAAAGTAAATTACAGGTACAAGGAATCCTCAACAACATTAGCAGTCAGTTTCTCAGCAGAAACTATAAAGGCCAGAAAACAGGAATGACAGAGTTAAAATGCTGAAAGAAAATACTGTCATTTAAGTATTGTATATTCAACAAAACTGTTTTTCAGAAATGAATACAAAATTAAGATATTATTTGATGAACATAAGCTATGGGAGTTTGTCACCAGTAGCACTACCCTATAATAAATGCTAAAAAGGAGTTCTATTCTTCAGATGGAAATGAAAGGACTCTAGACAGTAACTTGAAGCCATACAAATAATTAATGTTACTGAGATAACCACATAGGTAAACACAAAGATTAGTATTATTGTATTTTTGGTTTGAAACTCTTCCTTCTTTTCCTATATGATTTAATGCCACAGGTATAAAACAATAATTAAAAATCCATGTCAATGCACACACGATGCAAAATGTATTTTGTAAAAACAACATAAAGGGGGTGGTAGAGCTGTAGGGAGCAAAGTTTTTGTATACTATTGAAGATAAGGTGGTGTTAATTCATAATATATTTTTATTAGTTTAAGGGATTAATATTCCTTGTGAATATAGATACAAAAATTTTCAAAAATATTGGTAAACTGAACACAGAAGCCCAGTAAAAGGATTATATGCGATAAGCATGATTCATCCCAGAAATGCAAGTTATTCAATATACAAGAATCGCTCAATGTAATTACCACATTAATCAAAATTTTTAAAAATTTACCACCTTAATTTATACAGGAAAAGCATTTGGAAAAATCCAACATCCTTTAATACTTAAAATAATTTAATTTAAAAATCAGAGATAAAATAGGACTTCCTCAACCTTATAAAGCACATTCATTTTAAAAAAGCTAATATTATACTCAATAGTGGAAAACATAAAGTTTCCCTAAAATCAGGAAAAAGATGTGGATGCTCACTTTTACCACTGCTATTCAATAATGCACTGAAAATTTTAGACAAAGACTACTAGACAAGGAAAAAGAAACAAAATCATTCAAATTGGGAAAAAAGAAGTAAAACTATTCCTGTCCATAGCAAAAATGGATATTTACAAAATACATACATAAAAAAATTCTAAAGAATTCACACAAAAAACTACAAAATGTAATAAATAAATTTAGCAAAGTTGAAGGATACAAGATCAACACACAAAAATTAGGTGCATTTTTAAAAACTTTTTATTTTCAATTGTGGGTATATAGTAGGTATACGTATTTATGGGGTACATGCAATGTTTTAATACAGGCATGCAATGCATAATAATCACATCATGGAGAATGGGGTATCCATCTCCTCAACCATTTATCCTTTTTGTAATAAACAATCCAATTGTACTCTTTTAGTTATTTTGAAGTGTAGTTATTATTTACTGTAGTCACCCTGTTGTGTTATCAAATAGTAGGTGTTATTCATTCTTACTAGCTATTTTTTGGTATGCATTAACAATTCCCACCCCTATCCACCCCCAATACCCTTCCCAGTTTCTGATAATCATTCTTCTACTCTCTCTGTCCATGAGTTCAATTGTTTTAACTTTTAGATCCCACAAATAAGAGAGAATACATGATGTTTCTTTCTGTTCTTTTATTTCATTTAACATAATGACCTCCACTTCCATCCATGTTATTGCAAATGACAGGATCACATTTTTTTATGGCTGAATAGTACTCCATTGTGTATATGTACCACATTTTCTTTATCTATTCATCTGTTGATGGACACTTAGATTGCTTCCAAACCTTGGATATTGTGGACAGTGCAGCAACAAACATGGGAGTGCAGCTATCTCTTTGAATATACTGATTTCCTTTCCTTTGAGTATAGAGTCAACAATAAGAAGATTGCTGGATCATATGGTAGTGCTATTTTTAGTGTTTTTGAGAAATCTTCAAACTACTTTCCATAGTGGTTATACTAATTTACATTCCCACTAACAGCATATGAGGGTTCCCTTTTCTGCACATTCTTGCCAGAATTTGTTATTGTCTGTCTTTTGGATTTAAGCCATTTTAACTGGGGTAAGATAATATCTCATTGTGGTTTTGACTTGCATTTATCTGACGATTAATGATGTTGAGCCCCTTTTCAAATGCCTGTTTGCCATTTGTTTGTCTGAGAAATGTCTATTCAGATCTTTTGCCCAGTTTTTGACTGGATAATTATATTTTTCCTATAGAGTTGTTTGAGCTCCTTATATATTCTAGTTATTAATATTTTGTCAGATAAGCAGTCTGCAAATATTGTCTACCATTATGTGGGTTGTCTCCTTCCTTTCTTGACTATATCCTTTGGTATGCAGAAGCTTGTTACTTGATGTGAACCCATTTGTCCTTTTTTGCTTTAGTTGCCTGTGCTTGTGGGGTATTACTCAAGAAATTTTTTGCCCAGGCCAATGTCTTGCATGGAGAGTACCTCCAATGTTGTCTTGTAGTCGTTTATAGTCTGAGGTCTTAGATTTAAGTCTTTAATCTTTTTTGATTGAATTTTTGTATACGGTGAGAAATAGGGTCTAGTTTCATTCTTCTGCATATGAATATCCAGTTTTCCCGGCAGCGTGTATTGAAGACTGTCTTTGCCCCAGCGCATGTTCTTGGCACCTTTGTCGAAAATGAATTCACTGTAGGTGTGTGGATTTGTTTCTGGGTTCTTTATTCTGTTCCATTGGTCTATGTGTCTGTATTTACATGAGCACCATGCTTATTTGGTTATTATAGCTCTATATTTGAAGTCAGTTAATGTGATTCCTCTAGTTTTGCTATTTTTGCTTAGAATAGCTTTGGTTATTCTAGGTCTTTTGCGGTTCCATATAAATTTTAGGTTTGTCTTTTCTATTTCCATGAAGAATGCTATTGGTATGTTTATGAGGATTGGGTTGAATCTGTAGATTGAGTAGTATGGACATTTTAGCAATATTGATTTTTCCAACCCATGAACATGGGTTCTCTTCAATTTCTTTCATGGGTGTTTTATAATTTTCATTATAGAGGTCCTTCACTACTTTGGTTAAGTTAATTACTAAGTGTTTAATTTTATTTGTGGCTATTGTAAATGGGATTACTTTATTGATTTCTTTTTCAGATGGTTCATCATAGAAGTGCTACTGATTTTTGTATGTTAATTTTGCATCCTGAAACTTTACTGAATTTGTTTATCAGTTCTAATAGTTTTCCTGTGGAATCCTTAGGTTTTTCCAAATATAAGATCATATCATCTGCCAAAAAGGATAATTTGACTTCTTTCTTTCCAATTTGCATGCCCTTTATTTGTTTATCTTGTCTGATTGCTTTACTAGAATTTTCAGTACTATGTTGAATTACAGTGGTGAAAGTGGGAATCCTTGCTTTATTCCAGATCTTAAAGGAAAGACTTTCAGTTTTATCCCATTCAGTATGATACCAGCTATGAGTCTGCAGTATGTTACTTTTATTATGTTAAAGTATGTTCCTTCTATACCCAGTTTCTTGAGGGGTTTTATCATGAAGGGATATTGAACTTTATCAAATGCTTTTTCAGCATAAATTGAAATGATCATAATGGTTTTTGTCCTTCATTCTGTTGAGCGATGTATCACGTTGATTGATTTGCATATGCTAAACAATCTTTGAATCCCAGGGATAAGTCTCACTTGGTCACGATGAATGATCTTTTTAATGTATTGTTGCATTTGGTTTGCCAGTATTTTTTTGATAATGTTTAAATTTTCATTGGAGATTATTGCATCAATATTTTTCAGAGGTATTGGCCTGTAGATTTCTTTTTTTGATGTGTCTGTGGTTTTTGGTGTCAGGGTAAAACTGGCCTCAAATAATGAGTTTAGATGCATTCCTTCCTCCTTATTTTTCAGAATAGTTTGATTAGGATTGGCATTATAACTTCTTCAAATGTTTGGTAGAATTCAGCAGTGAAGCCATCAGGTCCCAGGCTTTTCTTTATTTGGAGATTTTATTATGGCTTTGATCTTGTTATTTGTTATTGGTCTGTTTGGGTTTTGGATTTCTTCCTGATTCAATCTTGGTAGGTTGTATTGTCTAAAATTTGTCCATTTCTTCTAGGTTTTCCAATTTACTGGCATATAGTTGCTCATTGTAACCACTAATGATCCTTTGAATTTATGCAGTATTAGTTGTAATATCTCCTTTTTCATCTCTTATTTATTTGAGTCTTTCTCTTTTTTTCTTAGTCTGGCTAAAAGTTTGTCAATTTTGTTTAACTTTTTTAAAACCAACTTTTTCTTTCATTTATCTTTCATATTGTTTTCTATATTTCCATTTCATTTATTTCTGCTCTAGTCTTTATTATTTCTTTTCTTCTACTATCTTTGGGTTTGGTTTGCTCTTGCTTTTTTAGTTGTTTAAGATGCATCTTTAGGCTGTTTATTTGAAGTGTGTCTATTTTTTGACATAGGTGCTTATAGCTGTAAACTTTCCTCTTTATACAGTGCTTTTGTTGTTCCCATAGGTTTTGGTATGTTGTGTTTCCATTATCATTTGTTTCAAGAAATTTTTCAATTTCCTTCTTAATTTCTTCATTGTCTTTCAGGAACAGGATTTTCAGGAGCATATTGTTTAATTTCTGTGTATTTGTATAGTTTCCAAAATTCCTCTTGTTATTGATTTCTAGTTTTATTCCACTGTAGTCAGAAAAGATGCTTGATATTATTTCAATTTTTTTGAATTTTTTATGACTTGTTTTGTGACCTAATATATGGTCTATCCTTGAGAATGATCCATGTGCTGAGGAAAAGAATGTGTATTCTGCAGCCATTGGATGAAATGTTCTCTAAATATCTATTAGATCCATTTGGTCTATAGTGCAGATTAAATCCAATGTTTCTTTGCTGATTTTCTGCAAATCAGCAGAAAATCAGTTTGGAAGATCTGTCCAGTGCTGAAAGTGGAGTGTTGAAGTCTCCAGCTATTATTGTGTTGGGCTTATCATTTTCATTAGCTCTAATAATATTTGCTTTACATATCTGGGTGCCTCAGTGTTGGGTGCATATATATTTAGAATTGTCTTGCTGAATTGACCCCTTTATCATCGTACAGTGACCTTCTTTGTTTCTTCTTATAGTTTTTTTCTTGGAATCTATTTTGTCTGATATAAGTATAGCTACTTCTGCTCTTTTTTGATTTCCATTTGCATGGAATATATTTTTACATTTCTTTTTAGTTTGTGTGTGTCTTTATATATGAAGTGTATTTCTTGAAGCAATAGATCATTGAGTCTTATTTTTTAAGTTGCTTCAGCCACTCAATGTCTTTTGGTTGGAGTGTTTTCTCCACTTACATTCAACATTATTATTGATAAGTGAGGACTTAATCCTGCCATTTTGTTATTTGTTTTCTGGTTGTGGTGTGTTCTTCTCTCTCTTTTTTCTTCCTTCCTGTCTTCCTTTAGGGAAGGTGATTTTCTCTGGTGATACGATTTACTTTCTTGATTTTTATTTTTTGTGTCTTTATTGCATGTTTTTTGGTCTGAGGTTATCAGGAGGCTTACAAATGGTGGATCACTTGAGATCAGGAGTTCAAGACCAGCCTGGTCAACATGGCAAAACCTCATCTCTATTAAAAATAATGTTTAAAAAATAGCTGTCTGGGGTGGTGGTGCATGCCTGTAATCTCAGCTACTAGGGAGGCTGAGGAAGGAGAATCGCTTGAAGTTGGGATTGCAGAGGTTGCAGTGAGCCGAGATTATGCCACTGCAGCCTGGGTGACAGAGTGAGACTCTGTCTCAAAATAAAATAAAATTAAAGTAAAATTAAAAAAAAATTAACCTAGCAACAACTTAAAATTGCTCACATAAACAAATGAAAACTAATGAAAACTCTAAGACTTAACTTTGTCCCACAGCTTTTAAACTTTTTGTTGTTTCTATTTATATCCTAAGATACTATATCTTTAATAGTTGTAGTTATCATTTTTAATCGGTTCATTTAATCTTTCTGCTTAGGATAAGAGTAGTTTACACGTCACAGCTACAATTTTATAATATTCTTTGTTTTTCTGTGTACTTACTACTACCAGCAAGTTTTGTACCTTCAGGTGATTACTTATTACTCATTAACATAATTTTATTTCTGACTGATGTACTTCCTTTTGCAACTCTTGTAGGACAGGGCTGGTGTTGATGAAGTCCCTTAGCTTTTGTTTGTCTGGAAAAGTCTTTATTTCTCCTTCATGTTTGAAGGGTATTTTAATAGGATATACTATTCTAAGGTAAAAGTTTTTTTTTTTTCCTTCCACATTTTATATATGTCATGTCAATCTCTCCTCTACTGTAAAGTTTCCACTGAAAAGTCTGCTGCCAGTTGTTTTGGAGCTCCATTGTGTGTTATTTGTTTGTTTTCTCTTGCTGCTTTTAGGATGCTTTCCTTATTCTTGACCTTTGGGGGTTGGATTATTAAATGTCTTGAGGAAGTCTTCTTTGTTTTAAATCTTCTTGGTATTCTATAATCTTCTTGTACTTGAATGTTGATATCTTTCACTTGGTTTGAGAAGTTCTCTGATATTATCCCTTTGAATAAACTTTCTACCCATATCTCTTTCTATATTTACTCTTTAAGGCCAGCAAATCTCAGATTTGCCCCTTTGAGGCTATTTTCTACATTCTGTAAGCATGCTTCATTGTTTTTTATTCTTTTTATCTTTTGTCTCCTCTGACTGTGCATTTTCAAATAGCTCATCTTCAAGCTTACTAATTCTTTCTTCCACTTGATCAATTCTACAATTAAAACACTCTGATACATTCTTCAGTGTACCAGTTGCATTTTTCAGCTGCAGAATTTCCTTGTGCAAGGGAAATGGGGACCAGTGGAGCCCTCTATTCTGCCATCTTGCTCCACCTCTCCCTCCTGTTTTTTACCTTCTTTTCTCACTTGCTTCCCAGCGTGAGTGAAAATTCCCTAAAGCCCTCACCAGAAGCAAATGCTAGTAACATGCTTCTTGTACAACCTGCAAAACTGTGACCCAAATAGACTTCTATTCTTTATAAATCACCCAGCCTCAGATCGTCCATTATAGCAACACAAATGGACTAAAATACTATTCATTGAAGAAACAATAGTCTTCTCATAAATGGTGCCAAGACAACTGAATATTCCCACACAAAAGATGAAGTTGGATCTTTACCTCATAGTGTATACAACAATTCACTCAAAATGGATCAATGATGTAAATGTAATGTCTAAAACTATGAAACAGAAGAAAACATAGTGATAAATCTTCATAAACTTGAATTTGGCAATGGTTTCTTAGATATGACACCAATGGCATAAATAGCAAAAGAAAAAATTGATAAACAAAACTTTATTAAAATTCTAAGCTTTTGTGCATCAATATACATTATCAAGAATGTGAACAACCTGTAGAATAATAGGAAATATTTGCAAATCACATATCTGATGAGCATCTACTATTCAGAACTCTTATAGCTAAATAACTCTTATAACTCAATAACAAAAAGAAAACAAACCAATTAAAAAGTGAACAAAGGACCTAAATATATATTTCTTCAAAGAAGGTATACAAATGGCCAACAAGTACATGAAAAGATGCTTAACACAATTAGGCATTAGTGAAATGCAAAATATAAACCATAAGATACCACTTTACACCCAGGAGGATGGTGTTTTAAAAATGGAAAATGACAAGTATTGGTGAGAATGTGAAGAAATTGAAACATTCCTGCATTGCTAGCAGGAATGTAAAATGTTGAAGCCACTGTAGAATACTGTCTGGCAGTTTCTCAAAAACTTAAACATAGTATTACCAAATTACCCAGCAATTCCCCCACTAGGTATATACCCCAAATTATTAAAAACAGAGACTCGGCCGGGCGCAGTGGCTCACGCCTGTAATCCCAGCACTTTGGGAGGCCGAGGCGGGTGGATCACGAGGTCAGGAGATCGAGACCATCCTGGCTAACACGGTGAAACCCCGTCTCTACTAAAAAAAGACAAAAATATTAGCCGGGTGTGGTGGTGGGTGCCTGTAGTCCCAGCTACTCGGGAGACTGAGGCAGGAGAATAGCGTGAACCCAGGAGGCGGAGCTTGCAGTGAGCCGAGATCACGCCACTGCACTCCAGCCTGGGCAACAGAGCGAGACTCCATCTCAAAAAAAAAAAAAAAAAAGAGACTCAAACAAATACAGGTACATGAATATTCATAGCAGTACCATTCATAACAGTCAATTTATTCCTTCCTGCCTGCCCCATCCACTCCACACATGTTCCATTAAGACACTGAAAACAACTCATATGTTCATCAATGGATGTACTGGTAAATAATATGTGATTTAGACATACAATAAAATAATATTTAGTAATAAAAAGGAATGAAGTACAGATACATGCTGTAATGTGGAGGAACCTCAAAAACATTAGGCTATATGAAAAAAGTCAGATGCAAAAGGTCATATGTTATAAGATTTATTGATATGAAATATCCAGAAGAGTTAAATCTATGCAGACAGAAAACATAATGCTGGTTTCCAGGTAATATGGTCTGGCTCTGTGTCCTCACTTAAACATCATTTTGAATTGTAATCCCCACGTGCTGGAGGAGGGACCTTGTGGGAGGTGATTAAATCATGAGGGCAGTTCCCCTATGTT
This sequence comes from Macaca nemestrina, assembly GCF_043159975.1. Lineage (NCBI taxonomy): Eukaryota > Metazoa > Chordata > Mammalia > Primates > Cercopithecidae > Macaca > Macaca nemestrina. The sequence continues at coordinate 64,740,432 of NC_092129.1, read as the reverse complement.
GTTCTTGTGATACTGAGTGAGTCCTCAATAGATATGTTGGTTCTGTAAGGGACTTTTCCTTGTTTGTTTGGCACTCATTCTCTCTCTTGCTGCCCTGTGAAGAAGTGCTTTATGCCATGATTGTAAGTTTCCTGAGACCTCCCCAGTCATACAGAACTGTGTGTCAACTAAACCTCTTTTCTATATAAATTACTCAGTCTTGGGTATATCTTCATAGTTGCGTGAGAATGGACTAACACAGTAAATTGGTACTGCAGACAGTGGGGTGTTGCTATAAACATACCTGAAAATGTGGAAACACTTGATGTCAAGGCAGAAGTTTGCTGCGGGGGTGGAGTCATCTTGGAGAACCTCTGCTAGGGCAGTGCAGAAGGAAAATGTGGGGACTGAGCCCCTACACAGAGTCTCCACGGGGGCACTACCTAATGGAGCTGTGAGAAGAGGGCCACTGCCCTCCAGACCCCAGAATGGTAGAGCTACCAACAGCTTGCACTGTGTGCCTGGAAAAGCTGCAGACACTCAACACCAGCCTGTGAAAGCAGCCAGGAGGGGGCCTGTACTCTGGAAAGTCATAGGGGCAGAGCTGCCCGAGTCCCTGGGAACCCACCTCTTGCATCAGCGTGACCTGGATGTGAGGCATGGAGACAAAATAAGTTATTTTGGAATTGCATGGGGCCGGTAGACCCTTTGTTTTGGCCCATTTATCCCATTTGGAATAGGTGTATTTACTCAATGCCTGTACATTGTTCATTTTATCTAGGAAATAACTACCTTGATATTGATTTTACAGGCTCATCGGTAGAAGGGACTTGCCTTGTCTCAGATGAGGCTATGGAGTTGTACTTTTGGGTTAATGCTGAAATGAATTAAGACTTTGGGCAACTGTTGGGAAGGCATAATTGTGTTTTGGAATGTGAGAAAGATGAGATTTGGCCGAAGCCAGGGGCAGAACAACATGGTCTGGCTCTGTATCCCCACCCAAGTCTCATCTTGAATTGTAATCTGAATTGTAATCTCCACATATTATGGGAGGGACCTTGTGGAAGGTGATTAAATCATGGGAGTGGTTCCCCCATGCTGTTCTCATGACAGTGAGTCTTCTTGAGATCTGATGGTTTTATAAAGGATTTTTCCATTCTTTGCTCTGCACTTCTCTCCCCTGCTGGCATGTGAAGAAAGATATGATTTCTTCTCCTTCTGCCATGATTGTAAGTTTCCTGAGGCCTCCCCAGCCATGCGGAACTGTGAGTCAATTAAACGTCTTTCCTTTATAAATTACCCAGTCTTGGGCATGTCCTTTTGCAGCGTGAGAACAGACTAATACACCAGGGAAGAGGGGGTGGTGGGAAACAATGGGGAATGACTGCTTAATGAATGTGGTCTTTTCTTTTGAGATGATGAAAATGTTTTAGAAGTTGATATAGGTAATAGCTGTGAATGTACTAAATGAAATTGAAATGTACAGTATAAAACTGTTAATTTTATGTAATGTGAATCTCACTCTTATTTAAAAAAGAAAAAAAGTAAAGGAAAAAGCTTTAGGTCACAATCCACGCAATAAAAGCCAGTAGGTTGGATTAGGCCCACGAGCTATAGTTTGCTGATTACTATTTTAAGAGGTCACTACAATATAACAAACAAGAATGACATTGTTATTGTCTATGACGTGGTTAGAAATTTCATAAGCTCTTTGAAGGCAGGATTCAAACTTCTCTTTCTACTATAAATTCATTATTCTTGGAGCAATCAACTGCTCAATAAATATTTATTCAGATGAATTAGTATTTTTTTTTTTTAATTGGGATACTGGATAGGTCTTAATCACCCTTTCTCACCGTTAGGTATTTAGAAAGTAGCGTGAAGTTTTCGAAGAGTGAAATAATGAATTCTTTGGGAAATGTTAAGCCTGTGAAAATTCCAGGTGTGTGTGTTCGGTGGGGTGCATGAGGGGATGGGTGCGTGTGTGTAGCAAATGTGGATCTGCAGCTTAGAGGTGAGGTCATAGCTGGACATATGGACATACAGATTTGGTTAACATATATGAAATGAATCAGTGCTATCTAAAGTCATGGTCTCCAACTACAGCCAGTCCCTCATCACTGATCAACAATCTTTTTGTTTGGCCCCAGTTAGTCTCCTATAATACTAATAAATAAAATTCATCACTATCTCTGGAATCCTTATTCCATAACATTATTTCAATCTCAGTTGACTTTTCCCCCCACCATATAAAGATTATCAGAGAGGATCATATTCAATGTTTCTCACCCATCTACAAATCCATCCCTATTTTCCCTTTTAATTTTTCTCAGAGGTATAGTGTCCCACTCTTCTCCTAAGGTGAACTATTCCTCTATATCTTAGGTTCCATTCCCTCTCTTCTCCCAAAAGTCCCAAGTGCACGAATTATACCTTCCATACTCATCCCTCTTCAGCAGATTAACAGGGTCAAGTCCCTCTTATCTATAACACATTCTCTCTCTGTATCACTTGCTCTCTTTCTCTTACTCTTTCTCTGTCTCTCTCTCTCTCTCCCTCTTTTACTCTCTTCCTCCTCCCTGTCTCTCCCTCCCTTTCTCTCTCCTCTCTCTGTTGTTACACACACACACACACACACATACACACAATCCAGAATAAACTCCACCCACTCTTATTTAATGAAGAGGAGGAGTGTAAAATTCCAGCTAAAGAAAATTTCTGAATTAAAGCAACACTTAGTAGACCACAACAGCTGGGTACAAGAAAAGCAGGAGATGCCATTCCGAAGTCAGGGATGGCAAATATAAGGTGTTATTTCTCAATGTGATCAATTAACATCCAGCACTAGCTTGAAAATTCTATGAGGTCAATGATTGTGTTTGATCACATCCTTAATTCCTAAAAGAATGTCTTGGAAGAGTTGGGGAAGGCTGAAATACCACTGAGATAAATAGGCACTTGGAAGGGGGACTTTAAAGGCATAATGATAATCCAATCCAGGGTGGAATTTATAAAATTTGTGACACCAATCCATATGTTATTCTCTATCATTGGTCAAAATCCTAGGTGCTGAAAAGGAAAATGGTGAGAAAGGCGGATGGAGAAAGACAAAGAATAAAACAGGTGCAGAAATAGGTTTAGTTGTGTACCTGACACCACCCAGGGTGACAGAGATTGAAATTCAGATTCTAATTATTGATAAGGATAAAACAATTAAGTACAGGTCAATGATTATTTACTATGATCCTTTAAAATTTTTAAAGCTTCAAAAGGGACCTTGTCAAGAAATCAACTTCGTTAAAAGTGAGTTGTGTGTGGAAGAAGCCCCACTTCTAAAGTGTAGGCACTCAGTTTTAGGTGCTGGTTCAGGAGAACTGAAAAAAGAAATAAACAGTTACCACCATACCTCTTTCATCAAGTAACAAGAAGCAGTAGTCTACTGCTGAGGGAGTGGGCATGGAGAGAGACCTCCTCAAAGGCACAGGTGTTAAGGGCCTGCTAAAAGCTGAGAATGTAGCAAGAATAGAAAGGAAGATGCTCTCCCACTCCAGGCCTCACAATAATCACAATATAAAGCAATCTCCACTGAGTAATATAAAGACTGTGCAGCATTAAAGATAAGTAGAGCAACAACAAAACCAAATCCAGTTCAGTTCCTGACTACATCAACTCAATCTTCTGTTGACAGAAAAGTAAGTATTCCTGTTTCTGAGCAAAAATCTTATTTATAAAAGTCTCTACTGTTATATATAATGTTAGGTATTCTTTAAAAAATTACTAGACACACATAAACAAAAGAAAAGCAAGAAAAAATATTACTAAATGTCTAGAGATAGAACAGTAAACAGAAACACAGTGACATCCTATATGTTGGAGCAATTATACAAATAGGTTGATACAACTACCAGCAGAGAAATGGGAGATATAAAGGCAATTGAAAATCTAGAAAGAAAAATATTCAGAAACAAAGAATTCCTTTATGTGCTTATCATCAGACTGAACAAAACAAAATTAGAAAAACAACAACAGTGAACTTGAAGATAGGTCAGTTGAGTTCTAAGTGAAATGCAAAGAAAAAAAAGTGGAGGAAAAAATATAACATAGTATCCATGGGCTCTGAAACAGCATCAAAAGCACCTAAACATGTGAAGCTAAAGAAGAAGGAGAGAATGAAAAAAAAAGATACGTTTTAAGGAATACTTGCCCAAACCTAAAAATCAACGAAAGTCAACAAATTTCATTTCAAGAAGCTGAGGGAACCCAAAGAAAGATAAGCACAAAGAAAAACATATCTGTGCAGATTAAAACCAAAGGTAAGAAAAACGTCTTAAAAGTAGAGAAAAATGCAACATTATATAGAGAAAAACAAGTAAAAGAATGACAGCATAGTTCTCATCAAAAAATAGGGAGCCAAAACTCAATGAAGATCACCTTTGAAGCACAAAATGAAACAATAAAACATTGTCAACTTAAAATTCTACAGCAAGGGAAAATATCTTTTAAAATAATAGCAAAATAAAGGCTTTTTCACACAAACAAAAGCTGAGAGAATTCACCTGAGCAAACCTGCACTACAAGTAATGTTGAAAATTCTTCAGGTAGAAGAAATGAGACTAGATAGAAACTTGGATCTACAAGAAGGAAGGAAACATACAAGAAATGGCAAAAGTAAGTAGAAATATAAAAGGAATTTTATTCTTATTTTAATATCTTTAACAGAAAATTGTCTAAAATAAAAATAGGAATGATGTATTGGGTAGTTTAAAACAAATGTAGAAGGAAAATGTGTGGCAACAGTACAAAAGATGTAAGGGAGAAAATGGAAATATGCTGACGTATATTCTTATAAGGTTCTTGTACTCTGTGAAGTGTTAACAATATTATTTGAAGATAGACTGTTAGAGATTTCTATTATAAACTTTAGAGCAATCATTTAAAAATTTTAAAAGTGGAATAACTAGCACGCCAAAAGTGAGCATAAAATGGAATCATAAAAAATACTCAATTAACCTGAAAGAAGGCAGAAGAAAGCAGATTGTTAAACATTAAGAACAGTTGAGCTCCAAATGGGCTGAAAATGTTCATTTTTAAAATAGAGCCACATTTCCTAGAAATAATGACTTGGTGAGGAAAAGATCAGAAAAGATATTATAACAAATGATTATCACAGTTTTGGGTAGTAAATAAATATTTCCATGGATATGTTAGTCATCCAATAACTATGACCTTATTAGAGAACATAATTACAGTAGCAAAAGCTTGCTCCAATACTGAGTGAGACCAAATATACCTTTTTTTAACTTTCTATTCTTTCAGTTTTCATTGAGAGGAGAACAAAACAGTTTGTAAACATCACTGAGAAATAGGATGCCATATACAGGGTTCAGATATAATGAATCACCAGTTAGAAAGAATATGAGGCTAAAATCATCACTCATGAACTAAAGAGCTCGAAATCCAGGGAAAGGCAGAGGTAAAGGAATGCTTTCAGAGAAGCAGAGAATGCAAAAAATAGAATTCAAATAAAGTTTCTTGATAGAAAAGCAACCAACCACCTATGGAAAACACACACACACACACACACACACACACACACACACACAAAATTTAGAGCTAACAGGACAGCCCTCTTGTCTGCATGTTATATCTCTTCTAAATCCTATCAAAGTTTGCCCATTTACTTTTCCAAGAAAAGAAAGCATATAATAGTCTAATGAATAAGCACTCTGGATTCAGACAGATCTGCTTTCAAATCCTAGCCCTTCTGCTTACCTACTCCTTAACCTTGAAAAAGTTACTCATGTCTTCTCAACCTTCACCTCTTTAATATTAAAATAAAAACAATGCCTTCATGGAATAGTTTTGAAGATTGATGAGATTGTGAATGAACAGTGCCAAAGACTGCCTATCACACATAAGATACCACATATGTAACCACTGTTATTTGAGAAAGTAGTCTAAATTCACATTGCTATTCTAATTGTTGTATTTACAGAAAAAAATTGGGTTGAAGCATCTTTTTAAATATAAATTATCATATATAACATATCTAAATTGCAGAATATGTGCTACCTATAACAACGTCCTGAAGAGGGTCTTTTTGAATGGTAACCAATCCTTTCATCACCAAGATGTCTTTTATGGTAACTTCATAACTTCATAGATGCAAAGAATTGTGCCACTTCATTTACAACAATGCAAAAATATCCCATTAAATTAACATCATCTAGCCGAAAGCAAAGAAACCTAATGCTTTAGTTAGCCTAAGTGGTGGCCTTTCCTTCGGGAAACAAAACTTCCATTAGACTTCCTTTTTTTTTTGAGACGAATTTCACTCTTGTCACCCAGGATGGAGTGCAATGGTACAATCTCGGCTCACTGCAACCTCCACCTCCCAGGTTCAAGCGATCCTCCTGCCTCAGCCTCCCGAGTAGCTGGAATTACAGGCACCCACCACCATGCCCAGCTAATTTTTGGTATTTTTAATAGAGATAAGGTTCCACCATGTTGGCCAGGCTGGTCTCGAACTCCTGATCTCAAGTGATCCACCCACCTCACCCTCCCAAAGTGCTGGGATTACAGCCGTGAGCCACCACGCCCAGCCAGACTTCTTTTAAAATTTAAATTTCTCTGATAGACCATGAAATATTTAAGAAAACTCTAATGCTCCCAGCATCCCTGATCAGGAACCACTACTCTAATATACTGAGAAGCATGCCTGGCAAAATCAAGTAATTTTATTGCTAACCAAGTGATAAGATAATCCTAGAAAACCAAATTACCTACATCACTTTTTCTTCTCAAATATTATTTTTGACATATTCTATTAAAAATTATGAGAATTCCAAATATAAAAATGCCAGAAAAGTGTAAAAACACCATAAAGCAACATCACCATAAATGACAAATATTTTCTTAGACACATAGGAACTAAAATTATACTTAGCAGTGGATCCTGGTCAAAGGACGTCAATCAGAGATTACTTGATGGAAGAGGCAATTTTTGAGTTTGGTTTTAAAGGGGGAAAGAACAGCTTTCCAGATAGGACATATTTCCAGATAGGGAGAACAGCTTTCCAGATAGGACATATTATATTTGAGAGCTAAAAGGCATTACAGGAATTGGAAACAAGATTAGCTTGGAAGAAAAGAAGGACTTATATTTGGGGATAAAGTCAAGTGTTGATGTGACTGGGGAAGGTCATCTGTACTATCTACTGTCTCCAACAAAGTTTATACCTAATTTATCATGATCTTGTTTTGTTTGTAGTTACTTTGTTTTTAGGGTTTCCAAGTCAGAAATTTTACCAAGTTCTGATAGTCTGCTCCAGGGTACATAAAACAAGGGGAGTATAAGTCTATAAGATACAGAGGAATTGCAATTGGCTATTTTCCCCTCCGTATGTAGTTTTGTTCTATTTTGTTTTTGTCAATTACAGATTTCAACATAGAAACAGTCTGCTGAAGAAAATAGCTTCTAGATATATGTTGTTCTTCTGACTGGTTGCTAAGAATTTTCAGTTCTTAATTTGGGGTCAGGTCCTTATTGTAATTAGAGATTTCACTTTGAAGCTTAAAAATAAAAGGGTTGCTGTGTGCTCATATATCTGTCCTGCATACATGTTATTTTTTTTAATGTGTTATTTTTAAAGCATTAAAATTGCTTTGAAAACGTATTGCTAAGTGTCTCTGTTTCAATAGAAAGAGCTCAAATTTTGTCTGAGACATAAGAAGACATAATACCAGGAAGTCCAGGAGTCAGTCCATTGAATGGCTAAAAGGAAAATGCCCCTCATTCATTCATCCATTCATTCAAGAAATATTTTTAAACACTGACTTTTATATATATTCCAAACATTTTGCAATAATCAATGACTAATGATATGGTTTGGCTGTGTTCTCACTCAAATCTCATCTTGAATTTCCATATGTTGTAGGAGGGACCCTGTGGGGGGTAACTGAATCATGGGAGCAGGTCTTTCCCATGCTATTCTCATGGTAGTGAATAAGTCTCATGAGATCTGAAGGTTTTGAAAAGAGGAGTTCCCCTGAACAAGTTCTCTCTCTCTTTGCCTGCTGCCATCTATGCAAGATGTGACTTGCTCCTTCTTACCTTCTGCCATGATTGTGAGGTTTCCCCAGCCACGTGGAGCTATAAGTCCAATCAAACATCTTTCCTTTCTAAATTGCCCAGTCTTAGGTATGTCTTTATCAGCAGCATGAAAACAGACTAATACAGAAGGTTGGTAACAAGAGAGTGTTACCTGCATTGCAGAAAAGATACCTGAAAATGTGGAAGCGACTTTGGAACTGGATAACAGGCAGAGGTTGGAACAGTTTGGAAGGCTCAGAAGAAGACAGGAAAATGTGGGAAAGTTTGGAACTTCCTAGAGACCTGTTAACTGGCTTTGAAAAAAATGGTGATAGTGTTATGAACAATAAGGTTCAGGCTGACATGGTCTCAGATGGAGATGAGAAACTTGTTGGGAACCAGAGCAAAAGTGACTCTTGTTATGTTTTAGCAAAGAGACTAGCAGCATTTTGCCCCTGCCCTAGAGATTTGTGGAACTTTGAACTTGAGAGAGATGATTTAGGGTATCTGGTGGAAGAAATTTCTAAGCAGCGAAGCATTCAAGAGGTGACTTGGGTGCTATTAAAGGCATTCAGTTTTTAAAAGGGAAGCAGAGCATAAAAATTTGGAAAATTTGTAGCCTGAAAGTGCAACAGAAAAGAAAATCCCATTTTCTGAGGAGAAATTCAAGCCAGCTGCAGAAATTTGCATAAGTAACAAGGAGCTGAATGTTAATCCCCAAGACTATGGGGAAAATATATCCAAGGTACATCAGAGGTCTTCACAACAGCCCCTCCCATCACAGGCCCAAAGGCCTAGGAGGAAAAAATAGTTTCATGGGCCAGGACCAGTGTTCCCGTGCTGTGCATCCATTTAAACAATGTGCTGCCATTTAATATGTCTTCTATTTTAGATACTGAGTTTCTAACAACAAATTAATTCATAAGTACCTACAATATATGCTTATATAAAAGCAAACACTCCAATACATATGACAACTGTGTACTTGACATAAAAACAACACAATAAACACACCTGCATGACTGGGTTATTGGAGAATTCATTGAGTTACAAAGATGAATTTTTTTTTAATAAAGCTATACCAAATCTCTTTTGTTGAACTTCCTTTTCCTTCTGAGGAACTATTGTCTCACTATCCTATCTAGATTATATTATTTTTAGCTGCTTTGAGTTACTAAAACAGTCTGATTCCAATTTTTTAAACTTTGCTTTGTTCATTTTAAAATTTAATTCTACATTTGATTCAAAGACCTTCTTATATCCTTATCCTAACCCAAGCTAGGGCTGTGGCTCTATCGGCAGAAATATCTATTTTTCACACACATTTTTCTTCTCTTTGCCTCTTCACTGTGCTGATTCTGTCATTATTGAGCATACCTGAACCATATGAGGAATGGAAGAAAATATAAAATGATCACTGCTTAGCGCTTGAGTCTAAGTTGCATACCCCAATTCTACTTTACCAAAGAGTTATTGGAAGTATGCATGGTAACTGTTTATGTGGTTCTTGAATCCCCATTCTGCTATTGTTTCTTAGATATGTGGTTTGTGTAGAAACCCTTAGGGAGTGGAGAAGGAGAGAAGAGATAATCTGGATACTCCTAAGTCCCAGTCTGAAACACTTCCAAATAGCACCCAACTGTATCACCATTAACCTCTAACAACTGTGCCCCACAAAACTATTCAGAACTGTTGGGCACACGAGTCAATGAAATTATGCCAAATAATAAGCATATATTCCGAGAGAGAAGAGAAAAATTAGATAATGTTACTAGTAGTTTCTGTGAGCTCACTTCGTCACTTGTGTCTGTGCTACCAAAGGATTCAAGAAATCTAAGAGGCAGATGTGAGTAGATACCATTCAGAAATTGAAATGCCAATCTTCTTCTTGCTGTGACCTTGAGGAGAGAGAGAGGAGAGAACACACTTTGTTCATAATCACAGCATTTCTCCAAATCCCACTACCTCTCCCTTATAATGACTATGAATGAGTGGACAGGGGCGTAGTGTCAGAGCCTCTTCTTGGAACTGGCACGTCTCAGTGAGCCCTAAACAACGACAGCTGTCCCCAACTACTGGTGGGCTTGGAATGTAATAGAAGGAATACATTTTCATTTTATTTTAAGCTTTGGGTCATAGTCATTAACTGGGGGCATCAGGGAAGGATGTTACTTTATATCTTGTCAAATATTAGCTAACAGAATCTCAGTTGTTTTCAGGTAGCTAAGATTCCTTGATGTGAGGGAAGGTAGAACTTTTTGCTAGCCCTAGAAAATGACCCATGATTAATATAAACCAGTCACAGAAGTTCCATTTTCCCATTCTCCTTCATTACAAACTCTCCTTCCCATATTCCTTGGAGCTAGAGGTAGCCATGTGACAACAGCCACATTCAATGAAACCTAAAGGAAAGTCTGTTTGGGAACTTTTGGGAAAAATTTTGTTTCAAGATACAAAGATCTTGCAAGAAGAAAGTTTTGTGCCCCTGCCCCTTTCTTTCCACTTGAGATACTAGTGTGTGGTTTTGCTGCCTAGAGCTGCTGTAGCCGTCTTGAGGCCATGAAGGCAAAGTCAATGAAAATGTGCAGGTGGAGGCCTGGCACAGTGGCTCATGCCTGTAATCCCAGCACTTTGGGAAGCCGAGGCGGGCGGATCACGAGGTCAGGAGATCGAGACCATCCTGGCTAACATGGTGAAACCCTGTCTCTACTAAAAATACAAAAAAATTAGCCGGGTGTGGTGGCGGGCGCCTGTAGTCCCAGCTACTTGGGAGGTTGAGGCAGGAGAATGGCGTGAACTCAGGAGGTGGAGCTTGCAGTGAGACGAGATCGCGCCACTGCACTCCAGCCTCGGCAACAGCACGAGACTCCTATCTCAAAAAAAGAAAAAATTTTCAGGTGCAAACAAAGCAAAATTTATGAACCAGCTGCTACAGCAAACCTGCAGCCACTTTCTTCCAGACTTCTTGCCTTTATTATTTAAGCCAAAATTCATCAGGAATTCTGTTAATTGCATGTAAAATCCTTCCTAACCAAGATAACTCATGCTTTAAAAAATTCACAGTTAAATTATTAATAGCCATGCATTTTTTATTTAAAAATTATATTTACCTCCAGATAACTTCCTTCAAGATATCAGGACATGCAAATACACTCTGTCTTGATGATAATATTGTTTTCTGTAATAATTATTGATTGGTCTCATTGTCTTTAATAGTTGTGACTTCAAGGGATTGGGAAAGAACTACCGTTTTATTTAAAAAAACAAAAAAACTAAACATTTTATTTTCAAGTTATTTAACATTTAGTTCCTAGAGTTGGGAATACAGATTCAATGAAAAAATAAAATAAAGTACTAAAGGGTGTGTTACAATTGGAAAAGTTAGAGTTAGACTAACCTTTGGAGTTAAGGTTATCATATAAAGAGATTATCATATAAAAAGAATTCAATAATTTGAACATCTGTCTCTGCAGAGGTATAGGTTATTGAACTTGGGAGAAACCACTACATGGTTCTAATTCCTACTTTAAAAAATTATTCTTTATGGGTAAAGGCAACAAAATATTTTAGAATAGCTTACAAGAACAGTTTAATTCATGCACATTTTTTCAAGGAAAACCTTTTTAAAAATTAAATATAAGGCCGGGCGCGGTGGCTCAAGCCTGTAATCCCAGCACTTTGGGAGGCCGAGACGGGCGGATCACGAGGTCAGGAGATCGAGACCATCCTGGCTAACACGGTGAAACCCCCGTCTCTACTAAAAAATACAAAAAACTAGCCGGGCGAAGTGGCGGGCGCCTGTAGTCCCAGCTACTTGGGAGGCTGAGGCGGGAGAATGGCGTGAACCCGGGAGGCGGAGCTTGCAGTGAGCTGAGATCCGGCCACTGCACTCCAGCCTGGGCGACAGAGCATGACTCCGTCTCAAAAAAAAAAAAAAAAATTAAATATAATCTATCACATATATGAAAAAGAACAATGGTTAATTGAATATGTTTATGATATATATTTAGATGTCACTTTCCATATTCTAACTGAATATTTCAGTTTAAGTAATATCTTTCTACAAACTACACATATATACTCAGATCTACTTTGGAGAAAAAGTGGCATATAACTATATATTGAATTATCTTTTACTTTTAATTTGTTCATAGCACATGTTCTAGTCATAAAATCAAGTTTTCTTCATTTTATTAAACTGATTAAGTGTGATAAATAACCATAGATAGAATTTATAAAATACAGCACTAGCTCTTTCTAACCAAGGGAGCTATTCCAGTTGTCTAGTTGCTTCATAGTCTAGTTATTGCAGCTAAAAGTAAATGGTTATTCTCTGGTTGGAGATTTTATCTTTGTAGGGAGAAATAAAATATTTGTTTGTTGAAGCAAGTTGAAGCCGTTTTTGTTTCCCACAGGTATATAAGACAGATATTTCCAATGCTGTTATTCTCTTAGTTAAATTTGCTAATATTTCAAAAACAAAATTGGTTTGGGATTTTTTTTCTGTTGCCACTGAAGAATCATTAGGCTGTATATCACAAACAAAATGTACTCATTCAAAAAGAAAGGCCCCAGTCTTCCAGTGTATCTAATCCCCTACATTGTTATTCTCAAATTGCTTGCAAAATAGTATTTTCCCTCTTGTAAGCTCAATGCATATAAACCACATATATACAAGAATCTGGGTATGACTTAAAAGTAAACCAATTTTCCTGTTTCTTAACAGTTGTCTTTACCAACCAACAATAATATTCTCTGATTATAATACCCAAAAATGGTGCAGACGTAGATGAAATTGTGATTTAGGCAAAGCTATTTTTCATGCCTTCTTAACCTCACCTCTGGAATGATCTTCCTGTTTTCTATAGCCCTAACCAACGAATCATTAATTCAACTGACTACTTTTCACACAAGCATCTGGATGTATTGGACTTTGCAGGGTCATTGCTTGTCAAATGTATATACCCTTTCTCCCAGTCATTTGGGACTCTGCTTTTCCTGGTGAATCTCATTCTACCTGGTTTTATTGGGTTACCCTCTCCTAAGATATTTCTATATTTACTAAAACATTCTAAAAATAAAGTAAATGTGTTTTAAAAACTCTAAATTGTTATGTAAATGTAAGTGACCATTGTTATTTTTATTATTATGAATTTACCAGTGATCAATATCTATTGAGTACCTATTATATGCCAGGTACTTTTCTTTTTTTTTTTTAATTATTATTATTATACTTTAAGTTCTAGGGTACATGTGTATAATGTGCAGGTTTGTTACATATGTATACTTGTGCCATGTTGGTGTGCTGCACCCATCAACTCATCAGCACCCATCAACTCGTCATTTACATCAGGTATAACTCCCAATGCAATCCCACCCCCCTCCCCCCTCCCCCCTCCCCATGATAGGCCCCGGTGTGTGATGTTCCCCTTGCCGAGTCCAAGTGATCTCATTGTTCAGTAATTGGGATACATCAATGAACAAACCACACAAAAACCTCTGACTTCTTTCTACCAAGGAGAAACAGAAGATAAATACTAAATACAATAAATAGATTATATAATATGCTATAAGTACCCTTGAGAAAGTAAGAACTATAGGTTAGGGAACAGAAGTATAAGGTAGACACTATAGAGTGGGATATAACTTTAACGGGTATTCAGGTTTCATTGAGGGAGTGACATCTGAACAAAGATTTGAAGGGGTTGAGGGAGTTACCCTTGAGACTACATTGGTGAAAGTGTTCCAAGCAGAAGAAACATCCGGTGACAGACCCTAGGGCTTGAGGGTACCCAGTGTGACTGAAGACATGCCAGGAAATCATTTCGTCTGAACAGAGAGAGTGGGGGAAAGAGCAGTAGGGAATGGGAAATGGGAAACCAGCTCATGTAGAGCCTTGTAGGCCATTAGGATTTGTTTGGGTTTTTGGGGGGTTTTTTTGGTTTGTTTATTTGTTTTTGAAACAGGGAGTCATTGAAAGACTGTGAGCAGAGGAAAGATCTGACTTATGATTTAATGAGATAAGTCTGGTTGCTTTGACAAGAATACATGGTAGGGAGGCATGAGTGCAAGCAGTGAGACTAGTTAGGAGACTACTACAATAATCCAGACAAAAGATAATGGTGCCTTAATTAGACCAGGCTAGTAGCAGTAGAGATAGTGAGAAATGATAAGTCCCTGGATGCATGTTATGGGTAGAGCCAACAGCATTTTCTGAACATGGGATGAAATTTAAGAAAATAAGAATCAGGGATGACTCCAACATTTTGGCTTGACAAGGAATTTTTGGCAGGATGTAGTTATCATTAGCTGTTACTACCAGTAGGCTTGAAAAGTTACTATTACCAAGGTCTGGGACAAACTGTAATGACTGTAATGACTGTTCTTTAGCCTGCTTCTCATCTTAAACACAAGCAAGCAGGGTCAATTCTACGCACCTGAGAAAAAGTGTCTACATGGTATGATTTCCAGGGTACCAGGAAGCTATAATGCCCTCCAAAATCTCCCACTTCTTGTTTGTATTAGAAATCCACATTGTTAGAACTTTTCTGAAAGATTTTGAATACTATTACAATACAAATGACCCTGAAGACAGATGCCTTTTAAGCTGTTATCAGTTAACAAATATGTTTATATTTTAGCATGCAAGAACAGTCGAAGAAACAGAAAGAGAGACCTGGAAAAAGCCTACTCAACTGGTACAGTTTCAAAAAATAAGAAACCTGAGGGCCATGGAAGTTAAGTGACTTACCCAGAATTATAAAACTCAGAGGGACATGATGTGAGACTAGAATCTAGGTCTCCTCATTCCTGGGTCAGTGCTGGTTTTAGGTAGATTTGCCTGGGAACAGAATGAATAGCGCAGGATGAATCCCTATTTGGGAAGACCATGGTGCTGAAGGCTGAAATGGACTTCAAACTCCAGCAAGAATCACATAGAAATCCTATTTGAGGCTGTTCCCTTTTGTGCTTTTGCATCATACCAGCTCTAGGACATCTCTCTTTATTTTCATCTTCTCCCTTTGATGCATCTTTCCCTTGAGCCTCTTCCTATAATCATTCTCAAGATTCTCTCCAGTTAAAATAAACAAGTTAAGATGTAAACAAAAATTCTTCCATTGATCCTAGATTCTTCTTCATCTCTCACAACCACCTCCAAGAAAGAAGACTTTACACTGGATGACCCCTTCTCTTCACCTCTTATTCAATCTTCAGCCCTACTGCAAGCAAGTTCCCCTTTCACTGCTACTTAAATTCTCCAAGAAAAAGTCATCAGTGGCCTCCTAAAAGATCAATAGGATATTTTTAGTTCCTGTATACTTGACCTCTCCCTAGCATTTAACTGCTGACTGTTCCCTCATCATTAAAACTCTCTCCCCACTTGGTTTCTGTGACTTTATGCTTTCTGGGTTTCCCTTCCTCTCACTCAGCTCATATTTTCTCAGTCTCCATATAAGCTCTTGCTCCTATATTTGCTCTTTATTTAGTGGTGTTCCCCAGGGTTCGATTCTTAGTCCTCATCACTTCCTGATTTACAAATTGTCACTGATTTACTTTGCCTTTCCCTTGACTTCAACTACTAACTATGTGCTCATGACATCTCTATTTTCAGCCCAGGATTTCTGCTAGCCCCATTCTCATGTAGTCATTCATTTGGTCATTCAACTCATCTAAATCAAGTGCCCCTATGTGAATGGGTGGCCACCAATACCTGAGCCTCAACACAGCCAAAGATGAAATCATCTTTCTCTCCAAATTGGACCTACTTATACACTTATTTCTGTGAAAAGCACTGCCCAACTCTCAACAGCTCCTCTCCTCTCCATTGCTGCCTTAGTTCAGCTCCTTCCCATACTTGAGTTCCCCAGCTGCAATGGTGCTCTGAGGGTCTCTCTGTCTCCAGTATTCCCAACTGTTCCATCTTCCATAACATGACTAGAATTATGTAAGACACAAAAACTGATCATATCACTTCCCTGATTAAAATCATTCCATGTTTCCATATGGATAATGGGATAAATTCCAAATGCCTTGTCATGGTATAAAATGTTTCGATACTCAAACTCTTAGCTACTCTCCTATCTTACTTCATCTTTTGTCCATGCCTCACCACCTCTTCATTTTCACTTTTCATTCCCCGTGTGTCCAGCAGCTTGCAATCTCTTCAAATAATGCAGTCTGCTTTCCATCTCCAGGCCTTCCAGATTTAAGAGGCTCTTCTTGTCTAGGATACCATAGATCCCTGTTTACCTGGAACATACCTATTAATCCTTCAACATACAATTATCATTTCCTCTATGAAGGAATTTCTAAACATCCCAACAAATAGAGTTTATCATACCCTCATTTGTGCCCTCACAATATTCTGTATTTCTATCATATCACATACAAAAGTTCATTACACAGTTTTTAACAGGTTTGCCTTTCTTACTAGACAGTGAGAACATTGACAAAGATGCTACCTCATTCAACTTTATGTTCCCAACAATTTGTAGTGTTTGACAGACAATTCTGTAAAATATTTACTGAACAGTGTTTATCATGTGCTAAGGATTTCTGCATATATGATATCTTAATTCAAATAAATATTTGTATACTAATACAGTTTCAAACACCAAGAACATGGCTAAAAGGGAATAATTTAGAGATAGAGGAAGGGGTGTGGATTTCCTGTATTCTCTAAATTATTCTCATATTGCAGGTATTCTTACAGTACCCGTCTATGGTGCTTCTGCCAAATAGACCTCATATATTTTCCTTGGTATTATATTAGCAATAAAGTAGCAGAGAACTCAACTCTGTAGAGAAATTGGCCATGTATATTTTGACTTCTTCTGTGCATTATTTTAAACAAACAAAGCCTCCTATAACTTTCAGGCAGGGTCTCTACCAAGCCACAGCATTTTTCTTCAAAACGTGGATGATGAACACTTTCCTGTGAGACTTGATTCCATAAGTGCAAAGCATCCAAATTTCTTAAGAAATTGAAGGATATCAAATTGTAAGGACAAGCTCAGACTAAGTTAGGAAATCTGTCTAGATTGGTATTTTGATACTTGCTACAAATGACTTTAATATACCAGGTTTTAAAAGAAAACTGAAATAGCAAAATAACTCATAAAATAGAGATAATAGCAACGAAACTTCTTGTTGATTTTATGTAGTTATATTTATCTCTAATTAGAAAATAAAGCATATGGTACAAGAATCTAAAAGCAAAGTTTATTTACATCTGCAAATATAGGGTTTTTCCCATCATTTATTTCAATATCTTAAATTTTCTAATAACATTTTATAGCCAGCAGTCACTTAAGAAATATTCTATTAGATCTCCTTGAAATGTGCACCATCAAAGGGATGAGGATAATGAGAAATTTAATAACTAAAACTGGTCCTTTAGGGTAGAGAAACCTTAATCAATCTGAAATGTTTTCTAAATATATATCTGTATTCAAAATAACTGAAAGCACATTTTCATAAATATGCTGTCCTACATAAGATGATGTTTCTTTTGTAATCAGTGTAATAATCACTGATGTTTTGGATTTATTTTAAATAGTTGATTAAATATTTCATTTCTGCCAACATATCCATTATGAATTATCTCCCTTAATGAGACAAATCTATGCTTTTCAGGTTGATTTTAATACATCACATCCAACTGGAAATAAATTGAACAAATATTCTGCACAGGAGAAAATAGGCATTAAAGCAACATGAACTTCTTCACTGGTCTCTGGTAAAACAGGGAAAACTTTATCTCCCACACCTTTGTAAATCAAAATTCAAAACCTCTCTGTTCAAAATATTTTGGACAAGTAAAAACTTCTGGCCATTTTCGTATTGTTTGGCTAAAAACTTTTCCTACATAAATAATTCCTTTTGAATGGATTGAAACGCAATGAAATATATATCAATTTTATTACAAATGAATCTTTTTTTGATGAAGGTCATTCAAACTGTTAAAATTCCAAGTTAAGAACTTCTTGTTTTTTTCTAGCTGTTAGGAACCCAGAGAAATAAGTTTGCTTGAGGTTTGGAAGAGGACAATGTCAAAAATTGCAGCATCTAAATTCTGAAGGTCCCAGGCCTGATACCATGTCCTTTTTGTTTCCTTACCCACATTCTCTATTCTCGTTTTAGGTAATCTCATCCACTTTCTTTTTTCTTTTTTCTTTTTTTTTTTTTTTGGAGATGGAGTCTCACCCTGTCATCCAGGCTGGAGTGCAGTGGTGTGATCTCGGCTCACTGTAAGCTCAAGCTCTGCCTTCCTCGTTCATGCCATTCTCCTGCCTCAGTCTCCCAAGTAGCTGGGACTAAAGATGCCTGCCACCACGTGTGGCTAATTTTTTTGTATTTTTAGGAGAGACAGGGTTTCACCGTGTTAGTCAGGATGTTCTCGATCTCCTGACCACATGATCCACTCACCTTGGCCTCCCAAAGTGCTGGGATTACCGGCATGAGCCACTGCGCCCGGCCCACTTTCATATTCATGTAGTGGTTCTCAAATGTGGCTCCAAAACCAGCACTGTCAGTATTACCTGGGAACTTGTTAGAAAAGCGTGTTTTCCAGAGCTCTCACTTCACAGCTTCTGAACTGGAAACTCTAAGGGTTGCCCCCAGCAACTGATGTTTTAACAAACCCTCCAGGTGATTAGACCCGCTGGGATAATGACTCCTTCTACCTATGTACAATTATCTGCTCCCTGAGATACCCTTGTGGATATTTAAACAGTCATTTCACACTTAGTATGTCTATCAAGAAGACAAACCTTCGTCTTCTTCCAAATCTTCTCCATTTCAGCAAATGTCACTACCATTGACTCAACTTGCTCAAGTTCAAAACGATGTCATCCTTGACTCCTCATTTTCTCATTTCCCCCCATCCATTCTATTACAAAATCTTGTCAATTTTGCCTCCCAAATATATTTTAAATCCACCTACTTCTCTCTACCTGCTCCTTTTACATTCTTCCATTCTGCTTTCTAATCGGTCCCTCTCTTCCCCTTTTATGCCTCTCTGATCCATTATCCATATGACAGTCAAAATGACTTTGAAATTCAAATAATATCACTTCCCTGATTAAAAATTTTACCATCTTTAGATTGCCTATAGAATAAAATTCAAATGCCTCACCATGATCTACAAAGACTCACATGATCTGGCTTCTCCCTACTCATTCCTTTTCACATGATACTACCTCAAGTATCTACTGCACAACAAACACATCCTCTTTGTTCTTTGAATATGCCAATAACTTCTTCCACCAGGAACCCTTACTCTTGCAATCCCCTTTGCCTAAAAGTGCCTAGAGTAACTGGCTTATTCTCATTCTTCAGTACTCAGCTAAAATGATAATTCCTCAGAAAAACCTTTTCTAACCATCTTATTTAAAATAAAATAAATCATCCTATTAAAATTTCAGCCCATTACATGGGTTCTTCATAAAATTCTCCAGAGTAAATATCACTTCTACAATCATCCTCCTTCTGTGTTGATTTGCTTATTGTTATCTGCCTATACCAATTCAACTCTAAGTTCCTTAAGGAAAAAAATTTTGTCTATTTTGCCATTTTATTCCGAGTTTCTAGCATGGTGCCTCACATTCAATATATGCTCAGAAGCAATTTTTTTTTTTTTTTTTTTTTTAGACGGAGTCTCTCTCTGTCACCTAGGATGGAGAGCAGTGGTGCGATCTCGACTCACTGAAACTTCTGCCTCTGCTCAGAAGTAATTTTTAAATAAATAAGGCAGCACTGCTTTTAGCTGAGTTCCTCAATGTAACATAATTAGCAATTTACTTTGAAACTATGGTATAAAGAAGGCATATCTTCTTGTTCACAAATTTTGCCCAAAGGCTTCATGCAAAAATGGTAATTTTTTTAAATGAAGTCTTGGGCAAAATTAAAATGTAATTAATATTTGGACAATTAAATTAGAAAATATATTATTGATTTGAACATAATACTTATATGCTTTTCACTTATTTTTTTTAATAGAGTGAAATGTTTTAATAGAGTGCCATGTTGTCCAGGCCGGTCTCAAACTCCTGGGATCAAGCAATCTGCAGCCTTGGCCTCCCAAAGTGCTAGGATTACAGGCATGAGCCACTGTGCCCGGCCTACTTATGTGATTTTTAAAAGATAAAACCCATTTCACAAGTGTGCTAGATGGCTTCAAAGGCCACATCTTCAGGCTCCTATGGCACAGCAGACCTTTCTCTGACCACAGGGACATTTTGGTAGAAAAGTTAAGAATCAAAAAAGAGATTTATCTTTAAAAATCTGGTAAAACACGTTCTCTTCCCCCAATCCCTATTTTTAGCTACCACTTTCTCTTTCTACTATGGGTCAGATACTGTCCTAAGTACATTTAGTCTTTTCAAGAACTCTGCAAAGTAGATATTATTAATTCCAGGAAACTGAAGTTCAGAGCAGTTAAGGAACTTGATCAAAGTCACACCAAAGATTAGTCTAACTAGTAGATGCATGTTTCCCAATATATATTTTGTCAACAAGATGTTACTAGCATTTTAGGAACAAAAAAAGAGTTCCAAGGTCAAATAGCTAAGAAAAGCTCTGGAATCTTTGATCTCAAGCATTCTCAGCTCTATGGAGACATAGGTATTCTCACATACTGATGGCTGGAGAATAACTGGCATAGCAACTTTGAAAGGCAATAATGACAGTTGTCTAGGCTGGGTGCAGTGACTCATGCCTGTAATCCCAGAACTTTGAGAGGCTGAGGAGGGTGGATCGCTTGAGGTCAGGAGTTCGAGACCAGCCTAGTCAACATGGTGAAACCCCATCTCTACTAAAATACAAAAATTAGCCGGATGTGGTGGCGGGTACCTGTAATCCCAGCTACTCAGGAGGCTGAGGCAGAAGAATCACTTGAACCCAGGAGGTGGAGGTTGCAGTGAGCAGACATCACACCACTGCACTTCAGTCTTGGTGACAGAGCGAGACTCCATCCAAAAAAAAAAAAGGCAATAATGACAGTTGGTTGGTCTCCATTTCTTCTCCATCCCAAGAGACATTTTCTGCATTTCTCTGCTCTAAACTGTTCCCTGAGAGATTGATTCCTACAAACTCATCACCTGAGCTGCATCACAGCTGGCTTTCCATGACACTCAGCCAACAGGAGATACCAGTAGAAGATAGGAAGACAGGTCAGACCATTTCTTACCTGTTGTCTCCCTGCTTGGTACCTCATATCTGATCACAGCTGCATCTCTCTAAGACTCCAGCTCCCTTTGGACAGTCAGCTCTCTCTGTAAGTAATATTATTTTTCCTTCTCCCTTCAAGTTTGGGCTAATAACAGCTTCCCTTGTTGCTAGTTTCTGGGTGGCTCACTCTCTCATGTTAGCTCACTCAATCCTGTCAATTCTTCTGTGGTGGACTCCTCACTAAAGTCTCTTGAACCATTTGAATCGCATTCTATTTTATGTTGAAATCCTGACTTGCTATGTGTGTGTGTACATGTGTGTGTGTATGTGTGTCTAATATGGAAATCCAAGATATACTGTTAAATGAAAAAAGAGGAGCACCATTATGATATGATCCAACAAAAAACACTCTAAGTATTTCTAAGTGCATATGTGTGTTAGTAAATATATAGAAAAAGATCTAGAAAGATCTTTTCCAATACAGCAATAAAATTTGGGATGATACACACTTTGGGTAGGAAATGGGATTAGGCATCTAGGAGAGATTTTATAATATTTTAATTTTTTAAGTGAATACATTCATGGACTACCTGTATAATTTTAAATATATATATATTTTTTAAACTATTGCAAATCATTCAGGGAAAAAAAATCTGCTACACCTCCACCTATTTAACCTATTATTAGACACATTTGGCCACTTAATCCTTCTCCCTGGAACCTTTGTTGCCATCTCACACAGTCTAGAAAGTGCTACATCGGGCCATCTGGCCCTTAGTTAAACATGATTAAGAGAACTTTCTCTGTTTGGATTTTGCTTCTTGAGACCTACCAGATCCATGATGCTATTCATGTGTATTTCCTCACTCTTCTTATTATTATCCAATCCTGTGACCTCCCGTTCATTGGTCTTCTCCTACACTAAGGGGCAGACATCTCAGTTCAGCATCAAGGATTCTGAAGGAAAATCCAGAAATGTCTGCAGTCCTGTTTTATGTTAACATGTTCTACTTAAGCTTTTACAGCTACACTGTCCAGTATGGTAGTCGCTGGCCATATGTGGCTCTTAAATGCTTGAAAGTAGCTAAACTGAGATGTGCTATAGGAATAAAATCGAAACCATATTACAAAGATCAAGTACAAAAACCAAGAATATAAAATATCTCATTAAGAACTTTTATATTGATTACATGTTACAATAAAAATGCAATTATAACAATTACACTATGATAATATTTTGGGTATAATGGGCTAAATAAATTTATTAATTAAATTAATTATTAATAAAACTAATTTCACCTAGTCCTTTTTACTCTTTAAATCTGGCTACTAGAAAATTTAAAATACATATGTAGCTCACATTATATTTCTATTCAACAGTACTAGCTAAGAGATGCCTACTTTTTTTATATTTAGATAAATACTTTTCCACAGGGCAGTCAGCTAGGCTGACAGTATAATTTTGACAGCTGCAAACAGGTTAGCCCCTCCAACAGGCAGTTCTCTCACCCTCAGGATAAGGTCACTCAATAAAATCAGAATCATTTTTACCATTCTTGACATCAACCTCCAGAATCCAGAAAACCAAGCTGAACATATCATGTTCAGAGTAAATATGTCCTCTGATGCTAACCTGGAACAGAAGAAAAAGAAGAACTTAAACTTATTGACTGAGTTGGCTCCCTCTTAATGAGGATTCAGTGATGAATAGGACATATCCCTTGCCCTCAAGGAGACTACAATCTACTAAAAATGAGACAACGAGTAAATAGCCAATTACAGTACAGTGCCAAAAATGTCATGAGAGGCACCTCCACAACGTACTGAAAAAACAAAAAAGAAGCACAGTAACTCACACTAGGAAAATCAAGGCAAGGTAGTCTGAAACAAGACCCAGTGAGTTTGAAAGGAGTGAAAAGTTGTGAGCTGGCCTGAATTGGATGGCATTATTTTATTTTATTTTATTTTATTTTATTTTATTTTATTTTATTTTGAGACAGAGTCTCGCTTTGTCTCCCAGGCTGGAGTACAGTGGCACGATCTCGGCTCACTGCAACCTCTGCCTCCTGGGTTCAAGCAATTCTCCTGCCTCAGCCTCCCGAGTAGCTGGGACTAAGACATGCACCACTACGCCTGGCTAATTTTTCATATTTTCAGTAGAGACAGGGTTTCACTGTGTTAGCCAGGATGGACTCGATCTCATGACCTCATGATCTGCCTGCCTTGGCCTCCCAAAGTGCTGAGATTACAGGTGTGAGCCACCACACCCGAAGCATGTATACATAGCTGGAGAGGAGAAAATAATGCTAGAGGAGCTTCAGGTAACACAGTATGGTTTCAGTACAGAATCCAAGAACATAATGAAAGATAAAGAAAGGCAGATAGGTAGAAGCCAGGTCAGAAAACTCATTACTGATCAAGCGAATTTAGAGTTCTTCTTGAAGGAAATGCAGAGTTATTGAATAGTAAGAACAAGAAATAATTTAATCAGATATGTTTAAAAAAATAATACTGACATGTGGAAAGGAGTTGAGTAGAGAGGCACATGACTTGAGGCAGGGTGACCTTTAATCTGTTGCAGTGCTCCAGTGGAAATATGGACTAAGGCAATATGAACTAGCATAATGAGAGTAAAAATGAAAGTTCATGGTCAGAACTTGGTCATCAAGCAGACATCGGACTGGGAAGAATCAAGAATAGGGAGTAGCACAATGAAATTTACTCTGTGCCTCCTACGTGCCCAGAACTCTACTCCTTCCTTAGATAAACCCCCCAAAATAAACTATTAGCAACTTTCCAAGAAAGAATCAAGCAAAAATAAAAATCTTAAGAGAGTTACTTCTAAAGAGAGTAGCTTCAGACAGTTTTCCATATTCCACCAAATTTAACGCCACAGAAGAAGTTAGGTTAATATTATCTATTGATAATACTAATTAATGTTAATTATCTATTGTTAACAGATAATATTGTTATCAATATTAAATATCTATTGACATTTTCACATTCTAGTTTTAGTAATTTAAAACACAATTTTTCAACGTGTCCTTTTAGAATCCGGGATAACACAGTATATTTATGGTTCCCAATACAGTAAATGCAAATCCTCCATATCGTTCCAAGGATTTTTCAGTCCTGAGTAAATCATCATACCTTTTTCTCTGGCCACAAGAAAATTCGTTTAATTGAAAACACCCATCAATTTAATAATCTACGATTTTTTAAAAAGATGCCAGCTTTATAAAAACTTTAAATTAATATAATAATTATAGTAACTTATGAAAAGAAAATATTTAGATGAAGTCAAGTCATATATGTGAAATTACATCAATGTCAGTTGCACTGTATGGATTATTATTGGCATTGACTGAGGTATAGAAAATGAATCATCACAGTATCTATCATATAACTTAGTGAGTAAATATGAAACATTAAGAAATACACAAGAAAAGCATACAAAAAGAGTAAATAAGCTCATTTCACTTATCAAGATCTGTTTAGAAAAGATAATTATAATTTAGACAAATTTTATTTTAAGAGTGGATATGATGCCAAAGCATCTGAATATTCCACCCAAAGATGAAAGTTTCAAAGTCTATATCAGTGGTATTTACCTGCCAACATAACCTAGTTATGAACACTTACATTACCACAAATATTTATTAAACACCTACTGTCTGCAAGATAATCTGGTAGGTACTGAGGATTCAAAGATACAGGTATCTAACTCAGTGATTCTCAACCAGAGGTGATTTTATCCCCTAGAGGATGCTTGGCAGTGTTTGGGGACATTTGTGATGGTCATGACTGTGGTGGGGGGTTGCTACTGGCATTTAGTGGGTAGAGACTAGGGATGCTCCTAAACATCCTACAATGCACAGGAGAGCCCATCATAACAAATTATCTGATGCGAAATGTCAACAACACTGAAAAACCCTGACCATGAGATGTTTTCTTTTTTGCTTTTCTGAGCTTCAGTTCTAAAAACTGAAAAGAAAAAAAAAAATTCTACCTTGCTTACGAGCAAATGTGTATACAGTACATAATACACTTAAAGGTGTTTATATTCCCATTATACTTCTTGAATTGTAACTCAAAAAGAGAAATGAGTTGCCCAAAGACATGCAGCTAGTGTTGGATCAAAGATTTTAACCTGTCTGCAGAGTCTGATTCATTCTACTAGAAATTTGAGAAATATGCCCCTGGCTAGGAAATACTCACCCCATATTGCAGAATATATGAACACTGTGATAAAATTTATCTCTATGATTTTCCCCATTAAATTTCAGTGTCTTCGACAAAGGTCTGATTCTGTATCCTTTTTCTTTTTCTTTCTTTCTTTCTTTCTTTCTTTCTTTTTTTTTTTTTTTTTTTTCTTTTTGAGATGGAGTCTCCCTCTATTACCCAGGCTGGAGTGCAGTGGCCCAATCTCGGCTCACTGCAACCTCCACCTCCTGGGTTCAAGCAATTCTCCTGCCTCAGCCTCCTGAGTAGCTGGGACTACAGGTGCACACCACCATGCCTGGCTAGTTTTTTTGTATTTTTAGTAGAGACAGGGTTTCACCATAATGGCTAGGCTGCTCTCGAACTCCGGAGCTCATGATCTGCCTTCCTTGGTCTCCCAAAGTGCTGGGATTACAGGTATAAGCCACTGCACCCAGTCTCTGTATGCTTTTTCTATTTGAAAGGGAAAAAAGAGCTCTACATGATGTGAATCCTAAGGAAACTTCTTTGGCCTTTACTTTTGCAACTCACCTTTACTTCATGAACTCACAACTAGCTACTATATTTACAGTAACCCACAGGAAAGGAGGGAAATAATTGAGGCACCCAAATCTCTTTATTATCATTTGGGAAAATTAGAAAGTTTTACATTGTCTGATCCATCCAGAAAAGTGATTTCCATCAGCACAACACAACTGGTGAATTGTCTTCCTTGTCCATTCATTCTATTTGAACCCACTGGACAATTACGTTTTAATCTGTCTTTGTGGCTATATTCTTTTCCTTCTGGACAAGAGAAATATAATTTCAAAAAATGAGTATTCTTGTCATAAAATAGAGAACCATATTATATAGCTAGAGAAGACTTCATTAAAATAACAATTACTCAAAAGGCTGAGTAATTCAGATGTCTCTGAATTTTAAGGTAATTCAACAATCTTTGGGAACATGAAGAATGCCTAAAATCATTCATTTCTGAAATATTTATTTTTTTAAAAAATGCATCTTCAGTCCTAACTTCTTTGAAATCATGTCTTAAGACACTTCAGGCATTTTAATCAATGCTGAAAATTTTCTCAAAACATTATTTAGGATATAATTTCCAATTAGGAGTTTTATTTCATGTACTTAAGATATGGTTCTTAACACCTGTATTTGTGGATGTTTATTTTCTATTTATTTTCATGACACTATTGGTATGTTAAAGGTACGAAATGGGTTTCCAGGAAGGAAGTCCCAGTTTATAACATTGTGGCTACAGGAAATGAGGGTTTGATTTACATGAGCTTGGTTTTTTAGCCATCCAGGAATCAATTAGTTCATAAGTTGGAGATCATCTGTTCAAGTGGTTCCCAAACATCTGTTGCTGTATTGGTTTCACTGGAGTTACCTGAGATGGTTGGATGGTTTGGTTAATTTTTGAAAAATGAACTCCCAGGAACTCATAGTCAACATGGGGGTGTTATGGCATAAGATCATAATTAGGCCAGGTCCAGTGGCTCACGCCTGTAATCCCAGCACTTTGAAAGGCTGAGACAGGCCGATCACTTGGGGTTGGGAGTTCAAGACCAGACTGGCCAACATAGCAAAACCCCGTCTCTGCTAAAAGATATAAAAATTAGCCAGGTGTGGTGGTGTGCACCTGTAAGCCCAGCTATTCAGGAGGCTGAGGCAAGAGAATCACTTGAACCCACGGGGTGGAGGTCACTGTGACCTGAGATAGAACCACTGTACTCCAGCCTGGGAGACAGAGTGAGACTCCATCCCAAAAAACAAACAAACAAACAAACGAAAAACATAATTAGTAATTAAATACTGTTATTGTGTGGTATTTAAAAATACTTATTTAAATTTATTTAAAGCCCTAATGACGAGTTCAGAAATTTAACAGAGCTTAAAGGAAATGGAATTCAAACTAATTTTGTCATTGTCCCAAGGTGACCTAAATAACACACAAATGCTGAAGTCTGAGCATGGCGCTGCCCTGCTAGTGGATGGAAGCTTTGGAAAGGCTCTTCATTTCCTGGCAAGCACCATTTTATGTTAACATTATTATGAGTAAGATTTCTTGAGGTCTTAGATTCATTTTGAAAATGTTATCTACTATTTTTGTACTTCATAATGACACATGATAGTGACCCTTGAAATACTCAAAGAATATTTTACTTGTAGATCTCAAAACTGCATAATGAATATTACTCAGAGTCATAAGCATTGACAGAGTCGCCTACAATATTCCTATTCCTTAATGCCTAACACCATACTGACAAGATTAATTGAAAAATACGCCTTAGGGGAAAAAGTAACAGTTGGGTAAGGAGGGTGGGGAGGATCTGGGATAGCGGGAAGGAGGGCCTATGATACAGATTACACTATCTTCATTGTTAAACACTGAATATAATCTCCCATCTTTCCTTACCAGCAGATTCACCTTCAACCTTCTTGCTTTTACCTAATTTAAATCGTTGCTTCATTCACACCTAAAACAAACACTGTCATAGGTTCATGTCCAATGCAGCATTTTGTGTACAGACTACAAGTTTTGCTTTAGAAGTTATGGGAGGCAGAAGGAACACAGCTTGAGTTTTTAGTTTTCAGGTTGAGCTTGCAGCAGGGGAGACAGAACAAACTTTGGACTTTGAAACCAATCCAACTTGTAAATCATCAAGAAAAAATGAAATTGAAAATTAAAAATTAAATCTATCCAGGTCTAGTCTAGGGAAAAGCTGTAAAGTTCTTAAAATGAGGATTTGGGTTCAGTTCGCACACCTCCTGTCCTTGATATATCCTGCTTATGCTCCTGCAAAGCATGTCCGACCCTTGGTACCATTTTATGTTTGGTTGATCTGATATCACTCCTTTCAGCATAGCTGATGACCCCTGCTAGCACCAATTTTCCATGACCATGTTTTTTCTTCCCACTCTTTTTTTAGTACTACATGCTTTTTAACAGTGGTTTTGGACATTGTAATTCATTCCAGAATAGTGGAGATTTTGATCCTAATATTTTCAATTTGTCAGAAGAAGGGAAAGCAGTCTCAAGACAGGTTGGTAGTAGGAATTGGCAACAAGGAGTCATCTTTGGGAATCCCCAATCATACTGGGTGGGCCACCTACTTTGTTTCCAGAGCGCTGGCAAAGGTAGGTGGAATACGGAATAAATTTCTCTAGTCATTTTGTTAATAATGTATTCAGGAGAACACAGTGTTGGTACTGAATGATCCTTATTGTTGATATACAAGCCCTATGTCACCAAGTAATGACACACCTCTTGCCTTCAGTTTGCCCATGCTTACTTAGTAAGTTTGATGACTAAGTTGTATATTTTTATTTGACAGACAACATGATTTAGTAATAAGAGACAATAGCCTAGACAGAGGAATCAGGAGTTTTAGGTCCTCTTGTTCTCTTACAGCTAAATTGTGGCAAATTACCAAATTTCTGAGTCTCAGATTGCTCTCCTGTAAAATGGAAATTTTAAAAGCCTATTACTAGTCTGGGAACCAAATGGAAAAATAAATATAAAAGGGCTTTGCAAAATATACAGTTCTTCACTGATAAAGCATCATTTATCTTGTTTCTGCCCCTAAAGGGAGTTAAATTTGCCTTAAGTCCTCTACTCCCTCTCAACTAGTCCTCTTCCTTAAGAACAACTTAGAATATTCATTTGTAAAATAGATGCCCCAGTTAGGGGTATGGCTACAATAAAGCCACTGTCCCCAAAAGAAAATGAATCTACAGCTAAAGTTAGTGAGACCATACAAGGAAGAAAGTGGTCTGATTGATCTCATATTACAGTTTCAAGAAGGAGCAGACGAACTCCATGAACACTGAGTTATTCGCTGTCAAGATGCATGATGTCCAATCAGTTCATTCTGATTTGTGGAATGTCATTAGATCACTAGCATCTAATAGGTGGATGAACTCAGTGTACTCAGGGGTGAACAGGTGTCTCACAGCTGGGAGCTGCCAGAGGGTCAAGGTGCAATCATGAATGATGTTTTCTGAAATTAGCTCTGATGATTCTAATATTGAAAAACATTGTTCCACAGAGAAATTTTTCGAAGAATACACAGAGCATTTGGTAAATACGGGATTGAACACTGGAAAATTTAAAAGAATTTTGTTTCATTATAATCACTGAATGGCAATGTACAGAATTCCATCTCTACAGTTGAAATTGCATCTCCATACAATAGACAACTGGACCTGAAGCTTAATATCTTGAATGGACATTACCATGATTACATATATAAATTACCACAATCAAGGTGAACAAAGGTGAAATGATGCTGTGGTTATTTTTAAATATTTCTGCCTAGCATTAGTTGGATAGACTCAGCCAAACTTTGGGCCTACTTCTCTGCTCCGATGATGAGAAGTGACATAAAAGTAACAAGGATAACCTTACACAGCACAATATATGTTTAAATAGCAATTTGCAAATTACACTTCCAGAAGCAAGGTTATATCATCTTGTATTTGACAAAATGATTGGTTTGCAAAGGAAGGAGGATCCTACTTGCCCATTGTTCCAGCATTAGCACTACTTTTTCCAGCTTGCCTCATAAATCCTGGAATAAGGTAACTGATTTCCATCTATAGGCATACTTTGGAGATATCACAAGTTTTGTTCCAGGCTACCACAATAAAGCAAATATTGCAATAAAGCAAGTCGCAGGATATTTTTTGGTTTCCCAGTGCACATAAAAGTGACACTGACACTACAAAGTAGTGTATTAAGTGTGCAATAGCATTATGTCTAAAAAAAGTATATACCTTAAGAAATATTTTATTGCTAAAAAATGCTAACATTCATCTAAGCCTGAGTCTTAATCTTCTTCCTGGTGAAAAGTCTTGCCTCAATGTTGATGGCTGCTGACTGATCAGGATGGTGATTGCTGAAGGTTGGGATGGCTGTGGCAATTTATTAAAATAACACGACAAGGTTGGCTGCAGCAATTGACTCTTTATTTCACAAACCATTCCTCCATGATACGCAATCTCTTTGAAGGCGTTTTACCTGCAGTAGAACTTCTTTCAAAACTCAAGTCAATCCCCTCAAACTCTGGAATGCTTTGTCCACTAAGTTTATGAAATATTTTTAAAATTTTGCTGTCATTTCAACAATGTTCACAGTATTTTCCCAGGAGTGTATTCCCTCTCAGGAAACCAGTTTCTTGGCTTATGTATAAGAAGCAATTCTTCATCCATTCAAGTTTTACTATGAGATTGCAGCAGTTCAATCATATCTTCAGACCCCACTTCTAACTCTAGCTCTCCTGCTGTTTCCACCACATCTGCAGTTACTTCCTCCATTGAAGTCTCAATCCCCTCAAAGCTGAGACTTTGAGTCTCTGGGTGTTGGAATCAACTTATTCCAAACTACTATTGATGATATTTTAACCTCTCCCATGAATCTCAAATGTTGTTAATGACATACAGAATAGTGGATCTTTTCCAGAAGTTTTCAATTTACTTTGTCTAGACCCATCAAAGGACTTACTATCTATGTCATCTATAGTCTTATGAAATTTACTTCTTAAATAATAAGATGTCAAAGTTAAAATTACTCTCAATCCATGGGCTGCAGAATGGGTTTTGTATTAACAGGCATGAAAACAACATTAATCTCCTTGTACATCTCCATCAGAGCTCTTGGGTGACCAGATGCATTATAAATGAGTGGTAATATTTTGAAACAAATCTTTTTTTTTTTTTTTTCTGAGCAGTAGGTCTCAACAGCGGGCTTAAAATATTTTGTATATCTATGTTATAAGCAGATGTGCTGTTATTCACACTTCATTGTTCCATTTATAGAGTACAGGCAGAATAGATCTAGCATAACTCTTCAGGGCCCTAGGAGTTTGAGAATGATAAATGAGTATTGGCCTCAAATTCAAGTCACTAGCTGCATTAGCCCCTAACAAGAGAGTCAACCTGTCCTGTGATGTTTTGAAGCTATGAAAGTCCTAGATGGCCTTTTCTTTCTATAGAAAGCTGTTTTATCTACATGGAAAATCTGTTGTTTTGTGTGGCCACATGCTTCAATTATTTTAGCTACATCTTCTGAAAAACTTGCCACAGCTTCTACAACAGCACTTGCTCCTTCACCTTATACTTTGAGGTTATGGAGATGGCTTCTTTTCTTAAATCTCATGAACCAACCTCTGCTCGCTTCACATTTTTCTGCTACAGCTTCATCACCTCTCTCAGCCTTCACAGAACTGAAAAGAGTTAGGGCCTTGCTCTGGATTGGCTTTGGCTTAAGGGAATGTTGAGAGTGGTTTCATCTTTTATTCAGGCCACTAAAACTTTTTCCGTATCAGTATTAGGCTGTTTCATTTTCTTATCATTTGTGTTTTCATTGGAGTAGCACTTTTAATTCCCTTCTAGAACTTTTCTTTTGCATTCACAACTTAGCTAACTTTGGCACAGGAGGCCTTTTTTCAGCTTATCTCAGCTTTCGACATGGTTTCCTCACTCAATTCCGTCTAGTTTTCGATTTAAAGTGATAGATGTGCCACGCTTCCTTTCACTTGAACACTTAAGAGTCCATTGTAGGGTTATTAATTGGCCTAATTTCAATATTGTTCTGTCTCAAAGAATTGGGAGGCCTGAAGAGAGGAAGAGAGACAGTGGCCATTGGTGAAGCTGTCAGAACACACACAACATTTATTAAGTTTAGCTTCTTCTATGAGCAGAGTTTGTGGTGCTCCCAAAAAACTACAATAGTAACATCAAAGATAACTAATCGTAGATCACCACAACAGATGAACAGCAAGTGAACACATGCTGCTTGAAAAATGAAGCTGACAGACTTGCTTGAGTCAGGGTTGCCAAAAAACTTCAATTTATAGAAAAACACATTATCTGCAAAGCACAATAAAGGGAAGTAAAATAAAAGGATGCGGGGATTTGCTTATGCAAACAGTTTCGTGTCTGTGATAAAGGAATATACTAAGTAAAATATGGACTACCCTGGACTGTCTCCACAACTACAACCGATGTTCACTTGGGCAAGAACTTAGTTCAAGTGCTTCTGTGGTCACACAACCCAAAAGGCCTCCACAGCAGAAATGCTGCTATTAGGTACTCACTCACTAATTATTGAGTCCCCAGTGTTTCCTGAGGGTTATTTCACAGGCTCCTGACTCTGAAACCTCTCAAAGTTATTCCAACGTTAAGCTCATTTCTACGAGAAAGAGGTGAGAGGAAAAAAGACCAATAGTGGAAGGCCAGCTTCAGCACAACACATGTACTTAATAGTTTCTCTCATCTTAGACTATATATTCACATTTCCCTTTAAAGTCTGTTTTTGCGGGAGAGAAGCTTTATTCCTACCTACTTAGTGGCTGCTTTATAACAGTAAAATAGACGCTTTTGCAGAATTCTTTTCTGCTTTTTTTTTTTTTTTTTTTTTTTTTTTTTTGGTGAGACAGAGTCTCACTCTATCACCAAGTGGGGAGACCTCGGCTTACTCAATCTCTGTCTCGTGGGTTCAAGCGATTCTCCTCTCCTGCTTCAGCCTCCCGAGCAGCTGGGACTACAGGTGCGCACCACAACGCCCGGCTAATTTTTCTATTTTTAGTAGAGACGGGGTTTCGCTATCTTGGCCAGACTATTCTCGATCTCCTGATCTCAGGAAATCCGCCCGCCTCGGCTTCCCAAAGTGGTGGGATTACAGACCTAAGCCACCGCGCCCGGCCCCTGCCTTTTATTAAAGCTACAAATCACACACACTCTTCGCCTCACAGGGGAGCCCGCTACTTCGGGGATCCAGCCCTCCTGTATTCTCTAATGGCGTGGGGCAGAGCTATCGCGAGACTCCACTGTCTCCTCAGCAAGTCTTTAATAGTGTGGACTTGCGCAGAAGAGACTCTTGAAGCCAGTTCAGGAGAAAGGGGGCGGGGTGCTCTGACGAGCGCGTTCGCCTTGACCCCACGCTACAGCGCGCGCCGGGCAGCTAGGCGCTGTGGTTTCTGGGTCTCCCGGGGAACCCGTACACTATCCCGCAAAAAGCGCTTGTGCCCACCTCAAGCCAATGTTCGGTGGGTGGCGAATGCGTACCAGTGATCTGCGGGATCTGTAGAGGAGCGCAGGCCTGGTGCAAAGAGACTCAAGAGGCTCGGAGAACCAGCTTGGGTAGGCGCTTGGGTGATGGAAGGTCAGGGGTCAGAGGTCGGGAGGGAGGGAGGTGGCTTCTGGCCTCCGGTACCAGGGAGGGAGGACGCTGGTTGTCCTGGAGCCCGGGAAGCTCAAGGGCTGAGAGGGAGCCGCTGCGCGAGTCTTCCCCACCCCTTCCCGATCCCGGATTAGCGAACCCCGGACCACCATGTCCCTCCGGGGA